>NC_143024.1:35639166-36250000 GCF_057628025.1 Oncorhynchus mykiss
TTGCACTTTGCCAAGACTTTCAAACATTCCTGTGGAGTCATTGCAGGCTGTTGCCTGCTAGTAGGAGAGAGTTGTGCCATTTTCTGTCTGTGGACACATTTACCGACTGAACTCTGGTAGACAGATCCCTTTAACATTCTCCCCAAGGTCTAAGCCTAACCTACCCAGCCAGTTCAGATTGCTCAGTTAGTTTGAGAATGATGCTTACAACACCAGAGTTTGGATTAAAGCATGTTTTATCTTAACCTGGAAACCCGCTTACAGGATTTGATTGAAAAGTGTTGTGTAACAACACATTGCATGCATGGGATCATGGGAGTGTTAACTTACGAGTGTAATGACACAGTCAAGCGAAAAAGGAGCGATCTGTTTGTCAGGGGTGTGGCCCCGTGGCTGGGCCCTTAGTAATGACATTGTGGGGGAATACAGTATTCCTACCCAACCTGCTGCAAACCACCAGGAATGTACTCAACTAATGTCTGGCATGTCGCTCTCCACACCTCTGTCTAAAGGATTTTAGAAGTCAGAGTTTAACTAATAGGTGGTGTGCATTCTGGTGTAAAATGGATGTTGCATCACCCAGATGTGGATTAGAAGCACTAGCACTCACACCCTCAGTGGCAAACTGCCTTGGAATTAAAGGTTGCAATGGGTTAAATTCAATTATTTATTACTAAAGGCTTATCTGATCAATGCTCTGACAAATGTGGCAGCATACTAGGTATCCAGTCCAGGGTGATAATGGTTCCAGGGTGAAAATGGTTTCAGGGCTGGTGTGCTTATGGTTTGGAAGAGAGAGCAAAACCTGCTGTAGTAGTGGAAATCTACTTCACTGAGAATGACCGTAGTGAAGGACTGGAGTAAGAGCAGACCTGCACTGGTTGATGAGTCAGAGCCACTACAGGGAAATAACACCACCACAAATGATGTGTAATGAAATGAGATGGTGTCTCGTACTCTGGTTTGAATATGCCCCTCCCTATCATGTAGGAGGTTGTAAGCAGGTACATTTGTGTCAGTGAGATTACATGCTGAAGCACAATCACTTCCATATTCAGGCTAAATTAATTAGTCCCTTGGCCAAAACCCAACATGTCCTGCAGTCAGAAACTTACAACAGGGAGCATGGCAATAGACTAACTTTATGACACCACATTCAGATACAGGATTACCCATAAACCTCCTGCCTTTCTGTCCCCATCCCAGCGTTTCCCCTAATAATACTCATGCCACCCAATCTTCTCAAGCTCTCTTGCCCCCCACCTAGAACATTTGGCCTCAATTCAATTGAACATTTGTGTTTGCAGCCTTTGCATGCTGCCTACGAAGAAATGACCTATAGAGGAAACACTGTCAACCCAATGTGTCCTACCTGACTTTGAGCTCCTTGTACTCCTCCTTGACTTTTCCTAGCTCCAGCTGCAGTCGGGCGCGCTCCTTGGCCACCGAGTCGAGGGTCTTTCGGGCGTCGGCAAGCTCCGTTTCATAGGCCGCCTTCATGCCCGTCACCTCACGGCTGATCTCGGTGTCGGACTCAGTGATGCGCATCCGCAGCCCAGCATTCTCTATCTCCAGCGAGCGCACCTTGTCGATGTAGACGGCCAGCCGGTCGTTGAGGTTGCACAGGTCGTCCTTCTCCTGCAGGCGGGAAATGCGAGTTGGGGTGAGCTGGGTGGTGGCTCCGCCGCGGCTGGTTCGTTTCTGACCCGTTTCCATAGTGGACATCCAGTAAGTGGTTCAGGTGGTTGGCTGAGAGACAGGCTGTGGAGGGAAGGATTAATTCATTAACATCAGATAGAGCAAATGTTAGAACAAGTATAGCGAAAGAATGATGGCACCATGTGACTTTACATGTGCCCAAATAGAAAATAGTAAAGGAGGTGGGGGGGTGGGGCTTAGGCGTGTAACAGCTATGCATCTCTCTCACTATTATAAGCCTTATTAAAATGCTGTTTGGGTGGTTAAGCAACTTTGACTCTCTCCTGAGCAAGTCAAATGACCACCGTCTGGCGTCTGCACAGTGAACAGGCAATTACGATAATATACAAAATATGTATTCAAGAACTACAGAAGCATACAAAACAATGGACAAACATTATACAAGTAAAGAATAGCTGCATCATCTCCCTTGTCGGCCAACTGCTTGTTGAGACAGAGTGAAGTATTAACAGCCTGCTAATTATGCCAGAGTCATTCATTTTGAGAAATCTGTCCAATGGTTGTCTCCCTCCACTTACATTCGTCTTGCCTAAACCTCAGTCATTATACCACGGCCTTGACTCACTACATAAATAAAACACAGCAGGATACCCTGATTAGGAGATGAAGAACCACTTTCTCAATGTTTAGAAGGGCAGAGGCAGCAGTGAAATGACTGTCAGAAAGTACTGGATAAAAGGCTTTCAAAGCCCAAAAAAACTAGCTGAGATTCCACTCTGGAACTTTGATATGCCAGTTGAGTATCTTATGTTTTCACAATATATTGACAATTAGCCATTTATATATTTTCTATATCCATAAATTCATGTAGAAAAAGAATATTGAAATCTAAATACTACAGAGCAAGCTGTGACGCTTCATGTGCCACCAATTTTTGCTTTGTAGCATCTACAGATGAAACACTGAGGTCTTATAGGAGGCCTTGGTAAGCCCAAAATGTCATAAATATGCCAACTTTGATTATTTCTCAATTATGCTTTTAGATACAAATTTCAAATACACACTGAATGTACCAAACATTAGGAGCACCTTCCTAATATTGAGTTGCAACCCCTTTTGTCCTCAGAACAGCCTCAATTCGTCAGGGCTCTACAAGGTGTTAAATGTTCCACAGGGATGCTAGGCCCATGTCGACTCCAATGCTTTCCACAGTTGTGTGAAGTTAGCTGGATGTCCTTTGGGTGGTGGGCCGTTCTTGATACACTTAGAAAACTTGAGCGTGAAAAACCCAGCAGCGTTGCAGTTTAACACACTCAAAACCGGTGCGCCTGGCACCTACTACCATACCCTGTTCAAAGGAACTTAAATATTTTGTCTTGCCCATTCAATTGTCACGAGGCTTAAAAATCCTTCTAACTAGTCTCCTCCCCTTCAACTACACTGATTGAAGATTTAACATGTGACATCAATAAGGGATCATAGCTGTCACCTGGTCAGTCTGTCATGGAAAGAGCAGGTGTTCCTAATGTTTTGTAAAATCTGTGTGGGTCAACAACCCTTCGTCCAAAGGACTATTGTATGGATTACATTTTGTGATAATCATGGTCTTTTTAGACTGGGTTTCGTGAGGAATCACTCAATAACGGATAGATGACATCTATTTCATTACTTGTGCAATAAAACAGTACATATGATAAATAAGTAACTGATAAATGTGAACATGTTAACACTCCATATAATGTATGTGTCAAGCCCTTTCCATAGATAACGAGGTACTTTTGGAAAGAGTAACTACTACATTACTTTCCCCAATAACCATACATTAAAGTAACTTACACTGAATGACATATACTTTAAAAGGTCACAGCCGAGTTGTTATCCCACGCCCTCAACTGGTCAACAACGAAAGTGAAATTGGAATGAAATGAAATTTGAACTGTACACTGTAGCCGTCAAGATCAAAGTACAAGCAGGAACCTACTCTCACATCTCTGTTAGTGTGGGCTGACATTCACAACAGTCAGTCAAAGTGCAACCAGAGCCAAAACGTCTTTATCTTACCTTAGTGAGAGTGTGAGGTTGTGAGTGGAAGCCTCCTGGTGGAGCAGTGCGTGTGTCTGCACAGCCGGACCTCTCTGGAAGTTCAGCTGCCGCTGTGTGTTGTAGATAGGTGTTCTTCTCTGGGTCTGGGGTGCCCCTGTGGAGTATAGGGAGGAGGATCAGTGCTGTCTGTGTGCCTTTGGCTCACGCTCTGGAATGGCTGCGTCACAGTCTCTCCCTGCACATGTATCGCTGAAGAGAGAAAGACAGCAGGAAGGAGGGAGAGGTAGGGACAGGGAGGAGCCAGGCTGGACTAGTACAGACAGAGCCCACACACAGCACACCAACTACTCAGCTCCCTGGTGTCTCGATCTTACTCTCTTTTCCTTTCTCTTTCATTCACAGTGGGCTCACAGACACAGTGATCCCAACTGCTTGCACGTGTGGCCTGTCAGTGAAAGCTCCACTTTCAAGTGCAAACAGACAGAGAAAAATGGTTGGATGGAAAATCCGCCCTGATCCATTCTTTAACTGTACGGAGCTGTACAAATTAGTCTGTAATTGCAAATCATCACCTTACTGTCAGCTCACAAAAAAAGATTGCGCTTGCACCATTTAAAAAAAATCTAAAGACCAAAAATCCCAAAGAAAAGTCTGTGTTACTCCTATATTTCCAATGAAGGGTACAGCACAGTACACCAATACAGTAATTCCCATGGGTCATCTTCAAGCTCCCAGGTCACTTTATCATCTCTGCTGGAAGATGGATCTTGTATTTATTGCCTCGGGGTGGAGTTAATGAAAGAACAGGTCCAATCAAGTCCAATGTCAGGAGAGGATGGTTATTCTGGGGTGTGTGTGCGTGCATGCGTCGTGGATGGAGAGTGTGGGCATGGCATTGGACAGGCCCAGTGGCTAAGGGAGTACCCTGGCGAGGCCCTAGCAGTGGAAAGGACCTGTAATTCTGTGGCCTTCTCTCTCTCTCTGAGTCACACATACCAGCACAAACAGCTCACTGTGTTCAGTGGTGCCCCCCTCTTATTTTACCCCTCCCTCTCTCCCTCCCGCTCACTGTTCTTGCTCCTTAGGCATTCCCTTAACAAGTGGTGGAAAAAGTACCTAATTGTCATACTTGAGTACTATTTAAATAGTAAAGTAAAGATACCACCCCCAAAAAACAACTTAAGTAGTACTTTAAAGTATTCTTATATAAGTACTTTACACCATTGCCCCTAACAAACAACAAGCTTGTTCCAAATGAAATATTTACCTCAAACTCTTATACTGGACATTGGACTATACTAACAAGCAGCAAATAGCCAAGTCTTTGACAGGACTGCATCTGTACCTGAACTATAAAGGACTAAAAAAAACTAGTCCTAAGAAGCCACTGGGTTTGCTTCAATTCATTTTGGTACACACACACACACACAAAGCACATAACCAAAGGATTTTATGGTTAACAATGGTAGGAACGGGACGATACCAGTATCGCGATACTCATTAGTATTGTGGCAAGGAAATCAAACACAAAGCGGATTTTACTTCTTTAGGAAAACAGCCCTAATTTTGGAAACAAACATTATGTCATCCAGAATCACATTTATTTATTTTCCAAACTATATTTTACATATATCAGGTTTTAAAGGACCAAAGACTTGTCTGCTTCGTGCTCTCATTTTTGCATTTGAAAAAAATATTATGATACCGGTATCCTCACAGCCGCAAACAATTAGAGATCGGACTTCATTTCAGGGTTTGGATGAAGGCAGTTGCTTGATGTAAAAGCAACACACAAAGTGGGTCCGCTGAAACCCAGGGCCAGGAGTGAATGCTCCAACTCTCTGAGGCACTCCTCCAGTCAACAGGCAGGATGCAACTTTACGAGACATAACAGGAAACAAAAGGCATGTTAACTCTGCAGTCAGCCCTTTCTTTTTCATCCTCTTTCACTATTTATTTCCATGCCCCTATAGCATTCCAAGAGGGCAGCAAAAAACCCAAGGCACTCTGTTGAGCAATTTTTTATTTTATTTATTTATTTTACAAATGAATGCTGTGGCACTACATACAATAATGAGGGTTAAGAATTTTGCCTTGAACAATTAATGGAAGAGGGGACTTGAAGGGTTTACAGGCAAGTATTCAAGACATCCCCTACAGTAACATTCCTGTTTCAAAACCAAAGAAACATAAAATGACTTCCTTTCCTCATCTCGTTTCCTTCATGGCCTCTCATTTAAGGGCTTGAGTAAATGCTGCAATAATTCTCATATCACAGCATAATCATTCAGAGACTATATTTGGCTGGGTATGGTACATTTACAGTTACTTTCATATCACAGTTGCTATGACCTGCAGGTATACTGTACTCACACCTGCTCTTGCTTTGTCCTTGTATCATTCTTAAAACGCTCTGTCAGACACTGGCCACCGTGTCAACTCTTTCAACAAAATGAACAGCCTTTGCACTATGGAGAATACAGCATGAACAATGGGCTGTTAAGTCATCAAATCGTTAATAAGCGACCTGTAGAGAATGCTGGGAAATCTACTGTACATGTTGTTCGTATCTTCTAAGGCCACAGTAAACCTGAAAATAGCAATCACATAGTATGGAATATTCACCCGAATCATGATTACAGTATCATTTGATGTTACCCTTAACAGTAGTATCACTTGTTACATTTCTCACTGCAAGGCATATCCTGCATGGCATATCCTAGTCTATTTCATAATTCCACCTAGGTTTATTTTGTTAGCTTGAAAAATGAACAAACAGCTATAGAGAATCATTTTTTTGACATGCAGTTGAAACAGGTTGCTGTAGGCTGTTTGCTTTGGTGTAGCCCATCTATCTGCCTCAGTTTATTGAGTGTGAATTGTGAATGTACTATTGAGCAACCAAAGCTGCAAACATATCCATCTCGCAAACCTTTTTAATCAAATGTGGTTTTGTGACCCAGATCAATCTCTACAAAGTTTTTTTTTTTTAATAATGTAACTTATTAAATATACATTAGCCTACATTGTATTAAAGTTGAGTGTATGCTAGGGTGGTTTATACTGCATGGTGTATGAATGGCGTTTGATGCATTGTCCGACTAGTATTGACTGTAAATCCTTTACCCTCGGGGGAAGAATGGCAGGCTTCACTTCAGATGCTCTACTCTTCTGCTCCTGATTTACAAAATGTATCAGCAGAGTACAGTAGGACTACATTGGCAGACGATGTGCTAACTTTGTCTTGTGCAGCATCCTCCCTTTGGGTGGGTCCAAAAGATACAGGACCACAAGGGACAAAGGATCAAGGCCCAAGGTCCTATTTAGCATAATTAGGAACATGATGTGATTGTGAAGTGTCCCATAGGAACAGACAAAGAGGGTTTAAGGCTCAAAAGGGAAAAGAGCTCCAATGTGCCCCCTCCTAATCCTAACCACTTGTTTATAAAGCTGACTGAATATCTAGCCAGTGACTACTGAGGCTGATGATGATGAGCAGGTCCAAATATGGGACGGGAATGTAATGTAATTCATCTCTCATCATTCCATTCGTTTGGAATTAACATGTTGGTAGGTAGTACTTGACGTTTGAGACACGCGTGGCCGCGCCCCTTCCTGCCTTCTGTTATCCATCCAGTCCAGACAATTATTCCTCCTTCAGTTAACAGAGGCAGAAACAAAGGAATATAGGCGCCACCCACCGGCCAACTGTTAATGAGAACGCTGACTGACGTGAAGTGCAGGAATTACATTTGAGGAAACATATTATAGAAAGAAACTTGACGGAACAATGCTGATTGAAAACAGCAAACCATTTCACCTGAAAATAAGTGGTAACCTATATATTTGCGGATAAACAAACTCACCTCAGACATATGGCCATATTGGCTTCTTTGATAAAAACTTACCAAAACCAGGTGGGGACTTTTTGGTTTGTTTACAGATTAAAGAAAGCCACTTCAAAATCCTACGCATTTGTCATCCGGATGTTAAATTTAAGTAGCCTACAATTTGTTTGAAACACTGATGTAAACTACATGGCATATAATGTTACAGCCATCTGGAAATTGGATCAATTACATTGCTGCGCCCGCCAACGTCTTCTTCTTTGGTATCATGGCGTTCGCTCATTTTGTTTGAGCATGCCGCCACCTACTGTGCGGTAGTATGTTGTCAGTCAGGTTATATTAATTTTGTGACACAAAAATAAAAAAGTTACGGGGAAAAGGGAAAAAATGGCAGGACTAACCGTACACCTAGATACAGGTGTATAGAACTGAGGAAGCTTTTTAATTTTGAGAATACACGGGAAAATAATTCCTATAAATTCCTGAATCAATTACATTCAATTACCACAAAAATTCCATGAAAAATGATAGAATGACAAACCAAATAGAGCCCCACAGTGGTGGTGTCATAATACCCATCGAATCCTGCGTTAAAAAGGGAAATAGTTCCAATCGTTTTTTCAGCGTAAATTTTTATCATGGGGAATTTTAGAAACACTTCAAATAAGGGCTGTGTGTTCTGTAGGCTTACCCTGGTGTGAATTTTTGATAACCATGTAAATCTCTCTCAGACAAGGTGATGTTTACCAATATTTTAAGCTCTATTTACTCTCATATTTTAAAATCCTAATTCCAGGTGCATCCTGGAAACAGGATGCACCTTAGCCTCATAGTGAAGAGTCTGAATACTTATGTAAATCAGGTATTTTTAATACATTTGCGAAACATTTTAAAAAGTGTTTTTGCTTTGTCATTATGGGGTATTGTGTGTAGATTGATAAGAAAAACATTTTTTAAATCCATTTTAGAATAAGACTGTAACGTAACAAAATGTGGAAAAAGGGAAGGGGTACATCATGCAAGACTACAAAAATGTGCATGGTTATCAAAACTGCTGAAAAACATCCCCACAGCATGATGCTGCCACCACCTTGCTTCACCGTAGGGATGGTGCCAGGTTCCCTCCAGACATATTGCTTGACATTCAGGCCAAAGAATCTTGTTTCTCATGGCTTGAGAGTCCTTTAGGTGCCTTTTGGCAAACTCCAAGTGGGCTGTCATGTGCCTTTTACTGAGGAGTGGCTTCCGTCTGGCCACTCTACCAAAAGGCCTGATTGGTGAGTGATGCAGAGTTGGTTGTCCTTCTGGAAGGTTCTCCCATCTCCACAGAGGAACTCTGGAGCTCTCTGACCAAGGCCTTTCTCCCACAATTGCTCAGTTTGGCCAGGCAGCCAGCTCTAGGAAGAACCTTGGTGGTTCTAAACTTCTTCCATTTAAGAATGATGGAGGCCACTGTGTTCTTTGGGACCTTCAATGCTGCAGACATTGTTTGGTACCCTTCCCCAGATCTGTGCCTTGACACAATCCTGTCTCGGAGCTCTACGGACAATTCCTTCAACCTCATGGCTTGGTTTTTGCTCTGACATGTGGGACCTTATATAGACAGGTGTGTGCCTTTCCAAATCTTGTGAAATTCATTGAATTTACCACAGGTGTACTCCAATTAAGTTGTTGAAACATCTCAAGGATAATCAATGGAAACAGGATGCACCTGAGCTCAATTTTGAGTCTCATAGCAAAGGGTCTGAATACTTATGTAAATCAGGTATTTCTGTTTGTTATTTTTAATACATTTGCGAAAACTTAAAAAAATAATAATAATAATCGCTTTGTCATTATGGGGTATTCCATGTAGATTGATTAGAAAAACATATTTTAAATCCATTTTAGAATAAGGCTGTAATGTAACAACATATGGAAAAAGGGAAGGGGTCTGAATACTTTCTGAATGCGCTGTAAATATGTAGGCTACAGCAGCCTATAGGTAGGTAGTGTAAATTATGGTTTCTTCCCTGTCTTCTCTCTGGCGTTGGTGAGAATGATGAAGAACTGTAGGCTACATGTGTGCACTGCGAAGGCCCGTTGGAGGCTTGAAAACTTTGGCCAATCAGAACGTTGAAAAAAAAAATGAAATTCACCTTGATGTTCATACAACTCCGATCCCCTCTTGCGCAGTGGAACACAGAACAACCTGGTTACGGCGACACCATTCTGCTGAGGACACCTGAACCAGAGTCGCTACCACAAATCACAAGAGCCTGACCCTCTCTGGAAGTTCCTTTAGCCCTGCTAGGGATATTTAGCCTATATTGGCTATTGGTTGAGACATAGGGCCCGTTATAGCTTGGTATGTCAGGTTGGGAAATTGGAAATTTGAATGGAGGTAATAATGCATTTAGATTATAGTTAATTGAGATGCATGACTAGGCTACAACACACCAAAAATTTGATTTTTAAAACAAATTGCCTGCAATTTATGTTCACTACTTTGTGTTCACTATTTATGTTCACTACTTTGTGTTCACTATTTATGTTCACTACTTGGTCAATTTATTTGATGATTAAATATATGCAAATACATTCTATGAATTGATAGTTCACCTCTGTTTTCTTTTATTCTATAATAGGGTATATTGTAACCATGTGTTCAAGCTAATTAAATCAAAGTTAATTTAGCGCTGTCCCTTTAGAACTACCAAGGGCGCTCCAATTGTTTAAAAGAACACTCATCACGATCTGTTGGCTGTATTTAATAGTCCTACTCATCACTTATTATATTATTACAAGTGGCAGATTATCACTTCTCACAATGGTGCTCATTTAGTAAAGTTAGTTCAAAGCTGAATCAATGTCTCACAAGATCACATGACAGAACCGAATATAACAGCATAGCATGTCTACCGTTGCAACAATAACACCTCCTAATTTCTAACTAGATTTTTAGGATGGTTAGCTAAAGCTGAATAGTATAACAACAACAAATCTCAAAAGACAAACCTCAACAGAGCCACAAGGAAGAATATATGCTTTCATTGAAACAAAATACAAGAAAGGCTAATAGTTTGATGACACCATCTGCTCTAATTCGCTCACGAAACAGTAATTCAAGAAGATCGAAATGCATAGGCTATTCCCATGAAACTGATTGAGATCAATCAAATGATTGACGTGCAGATGCAGTTTCACCAGTAAAATGTGAAGAATAATCATCTAACTGATCCTACACCAGGCCAATGGCCCGGGAGGACGGGACTCTTACGTTCAACAAACCTTGCAACTCTTCTGCAGTAAAACATTGTGCACTCAATGACTGCTCTGCAGGTGCCACCACAACATCTATTTTCTGCGATTTGTGTTCCATTTCTGCGGTATAGTTGATAACCATGGCAATGAACTCTAAGAACCAAACCTTACTGAAGCACAAATTCATATCACTCTGTATTGACCCTAGGCCTACTTCTCACCCTTGACCCATCATCCACTTCTCTTTTCACTGTCTCAGCATACAACACTTTCTGTTCTACTCTAACCCTGGAAACCTCAACCTGTCTCTCTCGCACCTGGTACTCCTGATCCCCAGCAACATGGGCACCCCGACAATTGGCACACACAGTTTTTTACACCGATACTACACATTCCTTCGTCCCATGCCCTCCTACACACTTCTCACATCTTGGATTCTCCCTCCTACACACTGCTGCAACATGATCATACGTTTGGCATCTCTAACACCTTAATGTGTTTGGCACAAAAGCTCTCACTGGATAACTGCATATCTTTACATGACTTGATCAGGTCTGCTTCAAAACTCAAAAGGACAGACAATGTAATGTCTTCTCAGTTTCACCTCATTTGCCACAAGGACTGCGTCGCACCAAACGGCGGGCTTCACAGAAATGGGCTTCCATTTCAGTTGCCTAATCTCAACATTTAATGCCACTCCAGTCAAAGGTGCCCTGCTCCGGAGAGCAAAGCAAGTCACAGGTCTTGTCCCTAGTCATTTGATGTGACGCGTCTGCTTCCTCTGAACCTGTCACCATGATTACGTGCATCAGCGCATCATGGGACTCACCTGGACTCTATTACTTTATTGATTGCCTCCCCTATATGTCACTTCCTCAGTTTCTTCCCCGTGTCTGCATTAATGTCGTTTTGTTCTCCCTGTCCAGATGTTGGTTTTGTTTTGTTATATGTCTGTTTATCCATTTAATCGTCACTCCCTGTACTTGCTTCTTGTTTCCCAGTGTCTGTCTTCACAGAATGCAGACACCAATATTGGAAGGATCAGCAAGTTTCTTTGCTTTTTTCTTGGGGTTTGGTGACGTCGGCTCCAGGTGCTGAAGGAACCGGGGGTGCCTCAGCTGGCTCGTCGGGCTACCATGCCTTAGCTGGCTCTAAAGGTTTTCTTGCCTCAATTGGTTCAACAGGCTCCCATCCCAAGTCATGCCTCAGCTGGCTAGTCGGGCTCCCACGCCTCAGCCGGCTCCCACGCCCCAGCCGGCTCGTCCGGCCCCCATGCCTCAGCTGGCCCTTCAGGCTCTCCCAAGTGGGATGCCGGGTGGCGCCCCTAGAGGGGCTGTACTGTAACGCCTGCTCCCGCTCCCCCTCTCTGGCACTCGAGTGCGCCATGCGGCCCATCATTACACAGACCTGTCACCATCATTACGCGCATCAGCGCTTCATGGGACTCACCTGGACTCTATTACTTTATTGATTGCCTCCCCTATATGTCACTTCCTCAGTTTCTTCCCCGTGTCTGCATTAAAGTCGTTTTGTTCTCCCTGTCCAGATGCTGGTTTTGTTTCGTTATATGTCCGTTTATCCATTAAATCTTCACTCCCTGTACTTGCTTCTCATCTCCCAGCGTCTGTCCTCACACCTTCACCTATTTAACAGTACCCAACTTCTTTTCTACTCAGCTTAAGACTACATGTAGATCAGCCAAAAGGCAGGGATCCACTTTCTCCACAAACTTCACTCCCATTGTGCCCGAATCATCCTTTGCATGTCCATCGGGGTGAGGCTCGGACTCAGGGGTCTTCACTATACCTGCCATCCCAGGTAATTCATCCCCACTGTAGTCAGGTAACATTTCTGTGCCATCAGAGACAGTGGAATACGGTTTGTACTTGGTACCATTCTTCCTCATCACACATCTTCACACTGTACTTGGCCCTTCTTCCTCGCTGTCCATAACCACGTCTATCTGTTCACCTCACTTTTGCTGTGTCTTCATCCATTGTATTGCTTGCAGAGCACGCAATGATGGCATTTCTCCAAAACCCAACTTCTGTTCCTTGGCCCAATTAACAAGTCTGGTTATCTCTGGCGCGCCCGCCACCTGTCGACCATTGCTGTAATTAATGCTGGTGTGTGCGAGAAACGTTCCCCTAGGATTCGTGAAGTGGCAGGTAGGAGGTTGCATAAAAATACTTAAATATTTTCATTAAATATGAAATATTCCAATTCAAGAGGCGAGCACCCTTACTGAATTGTCGATATTTTCACAGTAGAACAGTTTTTTTTTAAATAGAAAATGGGGCTAAATATGAGGCAAATTATCTGTAAGTTGACACATTTCTTAAATGATCAGCCAACGTAGTAGGCTGTGATCTGGGCCCGAAATCCCATGGTAGATCTGGGCCCAGTTTCTGAAGAGCATCTTAAGGCTAAGTTCATCGTTAGAACCATAATATCCTATGGTTCTAAGATGAATTTAGCCTTAAGATGCCCATCTACCATGGGTTAGATGACATTTTCACTTTTTCCCATTGCACTGATCAATTTGCATACAGTATAACAGCATTTGGTGTCATCAGATTTCCATAAAATGCAATAATTGAAATCTATCGATAATGTTGTTTGTTACAAGGGTCTGGATTTAATATACCTATTCTAATTGCTAGAAAATAATGACTATGCTCATAGAATTGAAATAAAAAATGTGTAAATACAGAATCTGCATTAACATTGATACTGGAGGCTACACTGACTACTTTATTACCTACATTTATCTGTGGTTCTCTTTTGTTTTCAAAACGGGTCGCCAAACAACCTATGGGAACATCACACGATGTGTAATATGTGTAGGGTCACAAAGCCAAGCCTTGGCACACATGGGGCGGCAGGGTAGCCTAGTGGTTAGAGCGTTGGACTAGTAACCGGAAGGTTGCGAGTTCAAACCCCCGAGCTGACAAGGTACAAATCTGTCGTTCTGCCCCTGAACAGGCAGTTAACCCACTGTTCCCAGGCCGTCATTGAAAATAAGAATTTGTTCTTAACTGACTTGCCTGGTTAAATAAAGGTAAAAAAAAAAAAAAAAAAAAAAAAAAAAAAATCCATGGTCTCACATCACCTCTGAGTTGGGACTCAATTAACTTGAAAAATAGTTATCTGGTCCCCACTCAATGTGCACATTCTGGGCTTGACATTGGACAACCAAATCATGCGAGGAATACTCTCCAGAAAGAGTGGTATCTTTGACAAATTGTCTTTCGACATTCAAACTGAGAAAACAGGTGACAGCGCTAGAGACCCAGAGACTCCTAGGACACCTAGCTGCTGCAGTCCATTTTGTACCATTAGGCTTGCTCCACATGCGGCCAATACAGCGCTGGTATAACAGAAGGGACAAACACAAAAAGATGACCATTTCAATTAGTTGCTGGAGAGAAATACAGTGGTGACCCCTAGCACTTCAAACTCCCAGTGGAGTTCTCCTAGCCACAGTTCACAACCAGGTGTGACGAAGACGCAGGAAGTCAGGAAGCAGGTGCAGTCGGTGAGTTTCATCAGAATGAACATAGAGCGAATACAAAAACAGGAGTAGCATCTGAAGATGAAAACAGAAACAATACTGCCTGATGGGTGATACATCAGAGTGCTAGATAAAGGGGAAGTAATAAGGGTAGTGATGAAGTCCAGGTGTGCCTAATGATGGGGCACAGGTGTGCGTAATGATGAGTTGCCAGGACTGGTATACCAGCGATGTCACGAGCCGGTGCAGGAGTAGACGTGAAACCCGGGTGACTTTGACCCCAGATGCCTTCCTACAGGGATGGGGAGCGGTCTTGAACCAGTCAGTGGTCCATGGTGTATGGTCAGCACCATGGACAATGGCTACATAAACGTACTGGAGCGCCAGGAGGTTCACCTTGCACTCTGGCACTTCCTCCCAGTACTGAGAGGACAACATGTACTGATAAGGACACGGCACACCCTGTCAACCCAGATAAGTGAGCGTACTGTGAATTTTGTACTTATCAACCATCAGTGAGATGGACGTAAATAGTGACCTTCCACTCATGATGCTGTTGCACCCAATTGAAGCCTCATGTTGTAGGTTCTAGCTTTCAGCTTGCTTGTGTATACAGTTGTACGCCACAGTTGAAATATTGTGTTACCCTGTTGAGTAATTATATTATGTTGCATCCTGTGGTGGAAATAAGGACATCCCAGGGACTCATCTGGAATAAGTTAAATGGTGAGTTATCCCACTCTGTTGTCTGAAAGACAGCCTTTCCCATGGGTCGTTTGGTGGCCAGTTACGAAAATGAAAGAAAACGTTGGATTATGGATGTAACCTTGGTTCTCTGAGTAGAGTAATGGGTCGCCAAGTTTTCATGTCGTTCCTCCACCTCCGTGGAGTTCAAGTGAATTAATAGACAGTAGGTCATGCCACACCGCCTTTTATAGTGACAGGTCATGTAGGTACAGTAAGGGTGTGGCGTGACTGTATACATCTTTGCTATTAAGTATCATCACGTGAAGGGGAAGGAGTTCCCATAAGTAATTTGGCGGCCCCTTACTCTACTCAGAGAACCATGGTTACGTCTGTAACCCAACGTTCTATGTATGTACACTGCTTTGTTAAGCATTATGACTTTGTTCACCTAGAATAAACACACAAAAAGACCAGAAAAAGTACAAGAGATTGAAGTAACTGTCAGTGGTGTAAAGTACTTAAGTAAAAATACTTTAAAGTACCATTTAAGTAGTTTTTTTGGGTATCTGTACTTCACTATTTATATTTTTGACTACTTTTACTTTTACTTCACTACATTCCTTAAGAAATATTGTACTTTTTATTCCGTACATTTTCCTTGACACCCAAAAGTACTCGTTACATTTTGAATGCTTAGCAGGACAGGAAAATAGTCCAATTCACGCACTTATCTACCAAACATCCCATGTCATCCCTACTGCCTCTGATCTAGCGGACTCACTAAACCAACATGCTTTGTTTGTAGATTATGTCTGTGTTACGCCCTGATTTGTTTCACCTGTCTTTGTGCTTGTCTCCATCCCCCTCCAGGTGTCGCCCATCTTCCCCATTATCCCCTGCGTACTTATACCTACCTGTGTTTTCTGTTTGTCTGTTGCCAGTTCTCTTGTTTGTCAAGCTTACCAGCGTTTGTCCTGTCAGCGCCTGTCTTTTCCCAGCCTCTCCTTTTCCTGTCCTCCTGGTTATTGACTCTGCCCGTCCCTGAGCCTGCCTGCCGTCCTGTACCTTTGCTCCTACTCTGGATTATCGACCCCTGTCTATCTTGACCTGTCGTTTGCCTGCCCCTGTGGTTATTATAAACATTGTTACTTCACACATTCTACACTCGGGTCTTACGTTGATCCCTGATGGTCTGAGTGTTGGAGTGTGACCCTGGCTTTCCGTAAATTAAAAAAAACAAGATAATGGTGCCATCTGGTTTGCTTAATTTAAGGAATTTGAAATGATTTCTACTTTAAGAATATTTTAAACCAAATACTTTTACTTTTACATGAGTCATTTTCTATTAAATGATATTTTACTCAAGTATGACAGTTGGGTACTTTTTCCACCACTGGTAACTGTCTAGGGAAAGTCTAAGTTTTAAAAGTTTATATTCTGTTAACACATATCCCAAATAATGGAAAAAAAACACTTGTATCTCAAACAGACCACTTCAAAAAATGCTTGCTAGTTCCCCATAGAGGATGATGAGCTGGCCAATCAGCGGTCTACTATCATTAATATTTTTAATGATCGGTATACGCCCACACCATTCTGTTGGGGTACTCCCAAAATGTTCCCAATCTAATCCAATTGTATTTGTCACAAGCGCCGAATACAACGGGTGTAGACTTTACTGTGAAAGGCTTATTTAAGAGTCATGCAGCGTTAAAATGTACGAAAAAATGTATAAATAATAATTCACTAAAAATGTAATAAAACAAGAAATAGTAACACAATAAAATAACGAGGCTATATACCAGTACAGAGTCAATGTGCAGGGGTATGAGGTAATTAAGGTAATATGTACATATAGGTAGGAATAAAAGTGACTAGGCAATCAGGATATATAATAAACAGAGTAGCAGCAGCGCATGTGAAGTGTGTGAAAGAGTATAAAAAAGTGTGTGTGTGTGTTTGGCGTGTATGTGTGTGTTGGAGTGGTGCCATCTGTAGTGTGTATGGGTATAGTCTAGTGAGTGTGCATAGAGCCAGTGGAATTTTAAAAATAAATAAATAAAACAGAAAAGCTGCTTTTTAACATACTTCATTACCATTTTTTTAAATGAAAACTATTTTACACTTAGTAATTAATTATAGGCCATATTTGATAGAAATCTAGAAACACTGGACAGTTACTTTAAGGCTGAAGCTTGACTTCAGTATCTTATGGGTGATATCATCAGAGTGGGAAACATGAGGTGAGGTGAACCGTACTCATCACTAGGTGTGTCACTACCTGCTGAGCATCGATGTGATCAGTTTGCTCAGAGAGGGGGGGGGATGACCTAATACCCGAGAAAAGCGATGAAGTCATAGCCACCTGACTCATATTCCCAGCTGAGACTAGCTTTGTGTGTGTGTGTGTGTGCACAAGAGAGAAAGTGAGTGAGTGTATGCCTGTCCAGGGAGTTGTTGGGGAGGATCATGCCTTTAATAGCAAAAGAGGGTGTTGAATAAACCTTGGTGTGGATATGTTTGTCACACCAATCCTACCACTCTCCTGTTAAACACATTCCCTCACATACAGTAAATGGAGCTTGCCTTGTAGTGAGAGAAACACATTAACAGCCTCACTTACAGAGAAGTTTTATGGGGCTGTATTTATGGATTGCCGTTCATTGAGAAAATGCTGCCGTTTCATTGACAACTTCTACCGTGTTCAGTGAACAAACACAATCAATTGGAGAAAGTCAGAGACAAATAAAACCAGCAAAGACCCGGTTTAAGTGAATAACATGATAAGTGTCATGTTTGTCTGAGTCAAGCTAACTGATTATGGTTTATGTGAAATAATCTGCAATATTAAACTGATCCTCTTACCGAGGATTCTATTGCCGTCTTGTCTGCGCAAAGATGTTGCAACGCAGGGCTTTTTAGGCTATAGTCGGCTTAGAATGAGATATTAGTGCATGATATGACATGGTGACATCATATGCAGGACGTGTTACGTCATCCACAAGTGCTGGTTCACTGTATGACATCAGCATGAGGCGCCAGGCCAACATCTCCATTGTGCTCATAGCATCATTCAGGCGACAGCAGGGGAACCAAACATGTCATGAAAGGACATCTGGACATGAAAGTCAAAGGGATGCCCCTTGGGGGTTTCTTAAAGACGTCTTTACACTCCATTAAGTCCACTTTGAAAGACAGACACTGTCCATAGGTGGATACGGTGTTTGCATGGGTTGTTGGACAAAGAGATTGGTGTCTGTCTCTGTGGCACAGTAAACCAAAGCACGTCCCTACAGATGCAGCTTCCCTTTCAGAGGATGCAGAAGGGAGACAGGCCTAATCAAACAGCCAGATGGTCAAGATCCTTGAGAGTTTTTTATGTGGGCATGTAACATGACCTCAGCACTCTGGGTTTTATCAAGCATCCTCCATACACGCACAGCTGATGAGTTCGTACACTCAAACTACTAGCTAATAACGTCTGGATGTAAACCAGGCCTGCTGTGTCTGAACTTTTAGCAGCATACTGAGTGAAACTTGTACTGGGGGTGGGGTCAGATCCGGGTCTCTAAATGTAGGTTTAAAGAGAGAAATAAAGTAAGGAACACAGTATTATCACAAACAGGCCCATAACCCAGACAGACTGGGATGGGGGGAGGGATTATCCCTGATCAGTCCTCATTATTGATTGGGCCTTGGGCTCCCTGCAGACCCCATTAATGGAGGCAGATGACCTCTTGGACAACACCGGCTCTGTGTGTCACTGAGAAACTGTCCCTTCTCCAGTGTCTGCCCCAGAGCCTCTCCCCCCATCCTCACACTCTCCCCAGTTCTCAAGCCTCTCCGCTGGGTTAGGGGATACATACCCCCCAGTCCTTTATTCATCCCCAACAATCAGGCTGTTGGTGCTGTTGTTGTCATAGTTGCATTGGGGTTAGGTGGACTAATACAGAGTTTTGAAATCCTGTATTCCTTTGTACATATTAGTTCCCCTCTCCTCATGGGCCAGCCTTGGGAGAGTTTAGACTCTCTACTATGATTATGCACAGGTGCACCTGAACTGACCTTTGTTGTGACAATGTCTTTCAACACATGACATAGCCTACTCATCTGTAGTGACTCAGTCAGTGTCTCATGTGAACAGAAGAGAACGTTTGGGGATTTCAATCAAATGTCTTTACAAGGGATTCATTTAACTATTTACTAATTACAGAGATTATGGATGAAAAAATGTGCTAATCTGCAAACTCTGGCACATTTACAGTACATTGATGTGAACACTGAAATGTTTACTGATACATGCAAACTGTCCCTGCTAAATAAATGGCATATAACTATATAATTAAATTATTCAACAATTATTCATTCAGTAATTGTTTCTCAGTTTCAAACATACTCAGATTGTAATGGTTGTAAAAACAATTATGGCATAAACATCATCATGGTTATAAATGAGTGTTTTTATCAATGTATTAGGCTAAACATTCATTATGAACACGTATTCCTGCTCTATTACCACATTATTAGGTATAGTTATTGTATAGGGAATTGTGCCCATGAAATGAGTGGCAGACTGTCTTGATCACATACCCAGTCTGTCACATCCCAAACGAAGGAGAGTTGTTGTTGTTATCAGTAGTGTAATGCATGACAAGGCCACATACAGTATATGGTGACAAGTGATTAATTGAACTCACTCAGTGGGGTTCAAGTCCTCAGATAATCTGTCTAAACCAGTCCAGCCAAACCATATCCCCCCATGAGAATACAAAGAGACCATCAAATCGTCCGATGATATTCATAAACGGTTAGGCTAACTATAGTTTTGTCAGTGCTGAACATATCACCCATTTGAGGGTGGCTTTTGTGACAAACGTCAAGGTTTCCACAGTTAGTTCGAAGGACACCAGAAACAGGAAGATAACATAATTGCTTATGCGAGATGCACAGTCAGAAGTAATGGAAACAGTCAATTACCGATCAAATGAACCGTATCATCGTTGGTAAGAGAGCAAGCACAGTGATTACCCCCACAGTTTGCCACAGCCCTGCCATGCGCACCCACACTGCGCCCGCGACAGGCACTATAGGCTACATTAAAGATAGGATACTGTTCCGTTCCATTTCACTATTGAGAGTTATTGAGAGTTTGTTTTGCTCACTTGTGAAATGAGACGTTGGCGACCGTTTAAATTAAAACACTGGAGATGAATTAATTAATTAATTGTACTATTATTTGTATTATTATTATTACTACTAAGCACATGTGTCTTTGTGTTATTATACAACCATGCCGCCAGGCGTGGCTTCTCTAGAGGACATTTTGGTATGTAGATTTCGCGAGGCAAACGCGGTTCTTTGTTCGCGCCAGGCAAGCAATGCTGCAAGCAAGAGCTCTGCTTACGGGAAATATGTAAGGACCTTATTTAAGATCCCTGCTGCACAGGGTCTGCAACGCCTGTCTGACAACTCCCTTTCTCCTCTCCTCTCCTCTCCTCCTCACCCCCTCCTCCTACGTTACAGCCCCCATGCGCAACGGCGCCCGAGACAACAACGCGGTGACCTGCCGCAACCCACGACGAGTGGGGTGGGCGGACCCCCGAAATGTCACTTAACTCTTTCATTCACGATAGTAAGAATAACGCAAATCCTACCCATACGGTGAACGAAGTCGTTAAGATTCCACAAATAAACTCCATCCAAAGTCCATCCATCCCTCCATAGGCTACTGCTGTGCGTCCCACCATAGACAATACAACATTGGAAATATACCAAAACAGTACACTCTGGTGCCCAAATAGTCACTTGAATCGGGAAACAATCCTAAATGGATCCACTTTTGACATGTTATTGAGGGGCAATTGTTAGGCTATAGTCCATGCATCCTTGTGTAAGTAGCATACAGTACAAAGACCGTTGCGGTCTTGCATTGCAGGGATGGGGAATGAGTAGCGTGGCTTGGATCGAACGCATGGCTGATATGGACAAAGAAAAGGTGGAGGAGATATTTTTATAGTTTTTTCTATACGTGGGGAAAAACGCGGGGGTTGGTTTCTGAGATGCCACAGGCTTGGGAACCTGAGACGGAATGGTATAACGGGAGGACGGCTCTTTTTGTCTCAGCAAGGAGGGGACTGTATACCAGACGGGGTGGAGTGATACATTGCCTAGCCCCTCTCGGTGCAGACGGCCTTGTGTCCCGTTTGCCTAGAGCTGGGAGAATACTGTATCGCAAGTAGGCCTATAGCAGGCAGAGAGAGGGGCCGGTCTATGGGAGGGACTAGCGCAGAGGGAGAATTGGAAGAAGGAGGGGGCGGGGAGGCGGCACGGGTGCTGTTTCTCCAGTCTCTTTCCCCTGTCTTTGTCTCACACTCTTTTGTTAGCCATGCCTAGCCTGCTGGTTCTAGCAGGGATCATGGAGAAAAATGGGGGCTACGGCGGGGATCTAGCCGGCTCCGGGTTCGGAAGCGAAGGTCTCCTAGTGCCACCCGACGAGGAAGAAGACGACTCCCGTGCCCTGAGGGTCGCGCTGGGCCAGCTGTCTCTACTGGGGCTTGGTGAAGGCGAGGACGGTGGCGGGGCTCCTGGAACGGGAGTACAGGATCGGAGTAACAATAACAATAACCATCACAACCATACCAATAATATTGGCGGAGGTGGTGGTGACACAGGGCTTTTGCAAGGGAAGAACAAGTTATGTGTCCTGTACGAGGGTTCAAGTGAGACGAAAGGACGAGGCTGCAACATAACAGAATGCGTCCCCGTGCCCAGCTCAGAACATGTGGCCGAAATAGTGGGGAGACAAGGTAAAGATTCCAACCAAATGTTCCTATTGAAAGTTATGTTGCTGTTCTGAGCTAAATGTGTCTCCCAGTAGTTTGTAGGGTGTTTTGATAATGCTCTAACTGTTACGTTAGCTGGTGTTATTGATATAGAAAAGGGAGTGGTGTTATTTTTTGTTGTATTCTACCACTCTTTGACCATGGTAACAAATCTGTTTCAAGTTAACATACAGTGGCAGAAACTGCAACATTGTTGCAACTAGGCTCGGTTCTATTGTCCGTCTAGTAAATTTCAAATGTGTGGAGACACAAAGCAGGACTGTAACCGTTACCTCATGGGCGCATTATTCTACATCCAGCCATCAATGTCAGCTCACAGACGCACACTTCAGGCAGGGATAGCACTTGCTTCCTTTGTCGTCTGAACGCGCGAGACTGTTAAAAAAAACCGCAACGTGCTACGGGTAACGGAGGAATCTCGTTCGTCCTGAAATGTTTACAAATGATTTATTCTCTTTATTGTGAATATAACTTGTATTTGAGTAACGATTGGCGTTTTCAAGCTGTTGTTTTCGGTTTCGTAAATTCTAATTATGTTCATTGTTTTTGTTGCTGACTGCCCCAGTGACACAATTAGACAATGGCAAAAGTGTTTCTGTTTTCTATTTTCTTGAGCAGTTTAAAAGTGAATTCCCAGATTTAAGATGGATATATCTGTGTATTGAGTAATTGTCGAAGACCTCAACATGAACTTGAATGACAGCAGCTGTCAAACAAAGGTGTGAAAGTGAGAGGGGGGTGAGGGGAGGGGTACATTATTAGGCAGTGTTATTCCTATGATCATAGGAATCGAAGCGTGACTCAGCCAGAAGTTGAACCAACGTGTCGAGTTGAATGTTGTGTGGTTCTTCTATTTTCTGATATAAGATAAGAACAAATAATAACAAAATATGTGGCCTTTTTAAAACCTATTGCCCATATTGTTATTGTGATCAACTCAAAATGGCTATTTATCAGACTGTAAATATATTGATTCTCCAGATTGCTTGTAACCTGTCCAACTCTCAGAACCAGCAGCTCAAGGTTGTTGATTTTTATTTAGTTATTTGTGCTACGTTGGTTTTTTGTTTGACTGCACCTATTGTTGAGTGGCTCTGTTGTGATGAGTCCAAAAGATACAGAGGGGTTGGTTAGACAAGCAAGGATAAATGGGTGGGTCAGAGGCACTGGGCACTGAAAGGGAGTCACACCCAGACACCCAAACCAAGGGCCCCCTTACCTAATGGGAGGGGAGGGGAGGGGGGGGGGGGGGTGGTAGGTAAGGGAAACCAATTCAGCCAGTGAATCCTAATTCATGTTTTTGGGGTTACACAAATTAACAGGTCCCCACAATGTCAAGTGGGTCCAAGGCAACAGAGACCATTTGCTTCAACTCCATTTTTCCACAGAGGTGGGGATCTGGTTTTTGTAGTGCCGTTAAGTGCCCTCATCTTCCTGTGCGTCTCCTGTCGTTACTCTGAAGTGTTTTAATAGGGTAACTGAAGACAGCCGGAGGGTGGATCCACTGAGCACAAGTGAAGCAGAGGGCTTTGTGTTGACTGAGAAGTGCTGATTTGGGGGATTTGGGATGAGCTCCTTTTGATTCAGGGTCTCGTTAGTTAGTTCACATTTAACGCCCTCTTTCCCAGGGTCGACTACTGCCTGGTGAATCTGGCAAGTTAATGTCCTGTCCTGGAGAGGCAAATATTAGCGTTTTGTCCTTTGTCAAAGTCATTTGAATTGATTCTGGAGGATGATTTTGTGTCGTCTAGGGCTGTATCATTACGACTTTAGGTCAAGGGTGGGTTTGCTGTGCATGCGCCACTAACAATGCACACAGTACTGGAAAGCATGCTCTCCAAATGACAGACATGGCATACAGTTGTGGAATGATCTAGAATGCTCTTTGTCATTTGCCTGAAGGAAATTGTAAAGGTTCCAGTGGAGTACTTTTCTTTGTCTCCTCTGTTCATAGTTGTAAGTTTTACGTCGCCTATTGGTCTCAACTTAACTTACGTCGCCTATTGGTCTCAACTTAACTATCTATTCACCTTCCTGCTACAAAGGATCACAGAAACGTACATCTATCCTAAGTTAACACATGGTTTAATATAATAACGTTGTGGTTATTACATGAGTTATAACCATCATACTTATTATAAAGCTTGAGTGTTCCATCTAACACCATCATGCTTGAACCCCGACTAGTATCATCACCGCCATCGTCCTCAATAAATAAATAATACATGTAGTTTGAACTCTTCGGCCCTTAGAGCCTCACTGAGTCACTCAGTCAGTGCCATCCAGGCTTCGGAAAGTTAGTGCCCTAGTAAGTGGGGCTATTTAGTAGCATTAGGGGAGCACATTTCCCTCGGTTAGAGGTGATCATGACATTTGATCCACACTGCTAAAGTCCCTGCCCAGGGACTGCAGTTGAAAATAAGCAGGTTGACTAAAACTGGCACTTTTACAGTAATGTTGATTAATGTGCACTGTCCCTGGTAAAACAACATTTAATAAAGTAAGTCAAGTAAAGTGCATTTAGGCTACTGATGTAATGGTGTGCTGTGATTTGTAGTGCTACTCAGAAAGACGAGCTGAGACCTGACCATTGAATAAATTGATAGTTATTGTTACCAGACCACGGACATACATACGCCTCTTAAAGACCCTGCTAAGGGGAGACACTCAGGGATTCTTAGGGGTGGAACATTAACTTGCATTTCAGAATGAGAACGGTAGCTGCACACCTGCGTGTATATGTCACCACAGGCTGCCGTAGTGGGGCGTTACGTACCGTTTCCTGTTGGGTGTAATATACAGAGTACGGCTGTGTTTACCATATCCCTCTTGACCTCAAGTGCTCTTAACAACCCTACTCTACAATTACATTTTTTTTTATTCCCCTCTTTGTATTATTACAACGTCTCAGTATTAGAGACTTAAGGTAATTTGACACGAAATAGCATTCACCTGTACTCGCTCAGATCTAGGATCTCGCTAAAAGCACTTAATATAGTCAGCCTTTACACACTGATCAAAAACAGAGCAAATGCACTGCAATAAACGACCCAAAAATGATGTATGGGTGAGCCGGAGGTACCAGACTTGTCAGTTCAAGGGGAGGGGCTTGTTGTTCGTGGCAACACTGTTGAATGCATCCATAACTGTAGCCAT
This sequence comes from Oncorhynchus mykiss, assembly GCF_057628025.1. Classification (NCBI taxonomy): domain Eukaryota; kingdom Metazoa; phylum Chordata; class Actinopteri; order Salmoniformes; family Salmonidae; genus Oncorhynchus; species Oncorhynchus mykiss. Next base: position 35,664,159 of record NC_143024.1, read on the forward strand.
AGCACAGAATAGTTCTGATGTCCTTTGGAAACAGGTACAATATCTCATCTGTTTATCAATGTTTGTACATAGGAAATCAAATAAAGGGGTATTCTAAAAATACTTTGACGTCTACAGTCTCTTCAATTATTTCAGATTGTACAGCCGATTGAGACTTGATGCCATGTGAAAACATGCGACTTAGTAATGATAATCAATGCAGAAATGGAAAAAAAAAAGTGTAATACTGTAAAATGTTGTAAAGGGGATAAAGACTGGTGACCATTTCTGGACTGTCTAAAAACTCTGAAGTTGCGAGCATTTTAGACCAAAATTTGCCATCTTTTAAAAAGGTATGTCAAAGGTCAACTATCAATTCTGTCTTTGTTTCCATAGAAGAGGAAAACATAAAAAAAGCTTTGTATTACCAAGTAGTAGTAACAATCTCAGCTATTTCAAATTCCTTATATTTGAAAATTGAACAGAAAATTGAATTCATTGTGACCTTGGCCATTTTCAAACTTTGCCTTTTTGTTTCTGCAGGTTGCAAGATCAAAGCCTTGCGGGCCAAGACCAACACCTACATCAAGACCCCTGTGAGGGGCGAGGAGCCTGTGTTTCTCATCACGGGCCGAAAGGAGGATGTGGCCCTGGCCCGGCGCGAGATCATCTCTGCCGCCGAGCACTTCTCCATGCTCCGAGCGTCTCGCAACAAGCTTGGCGTGTCCTTCAGCGGTTCCCCGCCTGCGCCCCTGCCGGGCCAGACCACCATCCAGGTGAGGGTGCCCTACCGCGTGGTGGGGCTGGTGGTGGGGCCCAAGGGTTCCACCATCAAACGCATCCAACAGCAAACCTGCACCTACATCGTCACCCCTAGCCGAGACCGTGACCCTGTCTTCGAGATCACGGGATCACCCAGCAACGCCGAGAGGGCCCGTGAGGAGATCGAGGCGCACATCGCATTCCGAACGGGAGGTCTGCATGACCACAACAATGAGAATGACTGCTTGGGGCCGGATGGCAGCAGCCCAGTAGGCTCCGGGGGTCTGGAGAGCCGCCTGCAGCAGGTGTGGGGTCTGCAGGGAGACCAGCGCAAGCCATTGACCAGTAGCTTCCGCCAGAACTTCTCAGATGCCATGGTTGGAGGAGGGGAAGGAGGTGGGGTAATCTTTAGCAAGGGCAACTTCAACAGCCCTGGAGAGAAGCCCTGCTCCTACTTTGGCTCGGAGGGCACCCAGAGTTGGGGAGACCCAGACTACCCAAAACAGGTGGCCTTCTATGCCCAGCAGCGCTCCAAGAGCTTTGGAGGCCTGCCCCTGCCCCTGACCAGACTCTCTCCAGGCCTTTCTGACCCCTGTGGAGGGAACAACGGCAACTCCTCGGGCACCAGCATCACTATTCTGTCTGGCTCGCCTCATGCCCAGGCCCGCCGTGCCCACAGCGAGCCAACCTCGGGCGTGGGGTTCCCTGGACGCCTCCCTGTACCGGACTCGCCACCGGCAATCCTCCGGGACTGCATGACCTGCTTCGAGAGCAAAGTGACGGCTGCCCTGGTGCCCTGCGGCCACAACCTCTTCTGCATGGAGTGTGCCATCCGCATCTGTGAGCTCAACCATCCAGAGTGCCCGGTGTGCCACACCCTGGTCTCTCAGGCTATCCGAATATTCTCCTAAAAAACACCACGTCAGTTTTTATCATTCGTTTTATCACAGTGTTTGTTTGACAATTATTTACTATTATTATTATTATTATTATACTTTTCTCAGAAAATTTTAAACAAACAAGCAGATATTTTAGAAGGCACTGCTTGCTTTACTAAAAAGTATAAGAAATATTTTGACTTTTTTCTTTTATATATATATATATATACATATATATTTTATAAAAGTTTTGTTTATAAGAAAAGTATAGTACCTAGCATTTTTTCTGTTTTTTTTTACTGCTGCTGTTTTCATTCACGAATCACAGTGTGGGCGGAGTAGTAGGAACGTGAACAGTTTACGATTCAGATTTATTTTACCATGAAGTTGTTTTATATGGAGGAAAGGAAGGAGGTGATCATTGAGGTTCAGTTTAACTCCCTGGTATCTTATCTGTAACTGAATGATATAGGAAGTCAAAATCAAACAGAAGGAAAAATATTTAATCTTTCATTGCACCTTACAATCGTCTTAGTTTCGGATAGTCAGATTAATGATTGTCAATCATCCAGAAAAATGACGTAGCTGATGAAAAGGTAAATCCCCCAATGTGGCAACAACAAAAAATGGAACAAACTGTGATATTGTCATTGAAAGTCTAAATTTGTTCCAATCGAAAGACAGACTATTCCATCATTGTCACCTTTCTGACATTTGTATCCCTTTACAAGCTCGTTGTTATACCTGGTAGTCCTCCCTAAACACCTGTAAGAATGGTAACAATATAGGACAGAATAGCAGACAAACGCCTTTCTTCATGCACATATGTTTTATAGATTTCGTTTTTCACAAAGAGGTGAATGAATGCTACACATTGTATTGCTGAAATGTTCACTTCTGTTACACCTTGAATATCACTGCAGTTTGGTGAAAAGTTTCAGCGATGCCTGTTCCTCGTGGCACTTGAAAAGCATGTTTATTTCGCCGGTGTTAAGCACTGATTTCATTTGTGAGGCCAAAAGCCTTGGAATTCTTCCAGTTGGCTAATTTGGGAGAATCGTCTCCCCGACGGACTAGTTTCAAAGCCAACTAATACCCACTTTATTGTCTTATGTGGTAATTTAGCTGTTATCTGAACGATGTAGGACAAAAACGAGAGCCACTTTTGACAGGCATCTCTCTGAGGTTTGCGCAGTTAGAGCGTCAGCCATTAGAGTGGACAGAAGCTGAGGAAAACACTGAGCTGTTCTCTGAATTGGTAATAGAGTGTGCCTAAATGGGCGAAAAGCTCCTAGAATACAGTACCACCATCCACAGAGCTCCCTCGCCACCCCCGTCCAGCAGCTTTGTATTTTAGCTCAGAGGCCTATAATTATCAGAGCTGTGCAGGAGCAGGTGTTTAATAGCGCACTGTGGATGTGACCTCAACTTTGAGGTCTTTTTTAGCCCCCTCTTTTTCTATTTTCTTTGGGAGTCCCCCCCCCCCCCCTGCTTACTGTTCGATCGCTGGCTATTGAAGGTAGTAATGACTGCAGCCGACCCACAATGCATTGCTTCCCTGTGTGGGGCGTATTGTCTATGCCCAGTGGTGGCGTGGGCCCGGAGTGCTTGGACACGGCCCGGAGAGACTCATTGATAATTAGGCAAATTGTCCGGTCCAGGTGCGGACTGTGCGGGGGAACCTGGTGCTGACCGCCCCATCCCTCTGTCACAGGCACAGAAGGTCCAGTCTGGGTGCAGCTGGGCGAATGGGACCCCTCCTTCCATATCCCCCTCCCTCTTTCCTTCTCTGCTGCTCTGAGCTATCCCTACTGGGGAGAGGGGCCTCCTTTGTCCCAACACTCAGGAAAAAAGCAGCATATTTCAGGCTGCCAGCTCTGAAATGAGAGTGAGGGGACTGGAGAAAGAAAGGATATCAACAGTGTCAGTAGATACAGTAATTACCTAGTGTAAATTCTGCCACACAGATCCAATTCTTTGACATTTCCCACTGAACTAGATGTCTCCATGTGTTCTCAATAAGATAAGGGTTTGAAAGCATGCAGACATATATCATTTAAGAGTACGAGGAGTCTGATCACTTGGAGTTCATCACCCCACCCCAATTTGGATGGAGGCCTTTGTGACAGAGAGCGAGCGCAGATCGAAGTTTCCATAGAGAGCCCCCCCCCTTTATCTCCCGTCTGTATGGGACATCCTGCAGCTGCCCACTCACCACAATCACACAGGCTTAGCCAATGGCAGGCTAGCACTGGGCCTTCAGAATGAAATCAGACGATTGTAATTGACAGGAAAGCGGAGGAAACGCCCCATTTAGCCACCACTCATGCTGAATCAAATTACACACCCTTTGCCTCTGCCTTAGCCCCAGCCTGGGGATTTCAGAGGGAGGGAGGGGGGATTAGAGCCGTTGGAGGATAAGAGGGGGGCTTTTGGGGGTGGAGAGAGAGATGGCTGCTCCCAAAAAAAAGAGAACCTGCAGATCTAGTCTTTGTGAGAGGGGTCATTTCTGTGTCTTCAGTGAAGGGGTAGTTAGAAGGCTGCTGCCTCATGTTTGCTGGTGGTGGCAGGTGAACAAGGTGATTCAGCTGCTCTCCCACTAACACTGCATCAGATCGCTCTATTGCGTTATTTCAGGAGAACACTTTTGCTCAACTTCTGTCCATCAAAATATGGTGAATAGTTACGATAGACTGTTGTCCCTAGTCTAGGCCGCAACAGAGCCCACTTTTCCCCCATTGTATTGTCAGCAGACCACTCCTGTTGTCCGTGGACTGTGAAGAAATTGTACTTTCAGAGTATCTAAATTCTATGACATATATAGAAATTAATTTAATATTTATGAATGGGGAGAACTGCACAGTGGTTTGGTCTGAACTTTCAATGACAATTTCAAGGCAGTATAACGCTGTTAAATGAATATAGTATTTTCTATTCTTTTTTATTTTGTTTTAAGCCTTAATATTTTGTATTAAAATATTAATATTGCTTTCACTTTGGCATGAAAGTTTAGTGACATACAGTAGGCCTTCAATAGTATTGCCCCTTAAAAAAAACTTTAACGTAACTATTTGTCAGAAAAGAATGTGAATCAACCGGGTTGGGTGGGATTAAATGGAATTGGGAAATTAGGCTCATAAAGACTTTACATTAAAATATAGAGTAAAGCACCTTATGAGAAAACACATAATTAATACCAAACTGACCGCTGATGGTGAATATTTCTTCATAGATTTTGAAAGCCATGCACATACTGTAAGGTTTCCCTTTCATGTTTTTCTAATATAATTATTGTTATTCCTTGTAGTAGTGGTATTATGGGAGACCTCTCATCCATTCAGTCAGTACTGATGACTTGGTTGAGTTTGCACTGGTTTAATGAGGGCTTTTTAGAGAGTCTCACTGTTTTAGAGGCTGTGGGAGAAATTTGCATTGTGCTTTATGAGAAAGGATTCTGCGCATCTGTGTATATATATATCAGTAATTTACGTCCAGTCAAATGCCTGCTATATAAGTGGGATTTTGATTATTTTTACAAGGTGAAAATATCATTTTGAATTTGTTTGTTTATGGACTTTGAAGATTACTTTGATTTATATATATATATATATATATATATATATATATATATATATATATATATATATATATATATAATGTCCCCTCATCCTTAAACATAAATACGTATATTGATAGGCTACTTATATGTATGGATCTAATACACTTAAGCATTTCATCAAGTCAAATATATAGATAAGAATACCACATACTGTAATGATGAATACAGGGCTGTATTGATGTTTCCACTGACATATACCGATACATTCTCTCAAATATGTAAAGACATGTGTTCTAAAATATTCCTAGATCCTTTTGGATGAATCAGGTTTTATGTACATTAGGATGAAAAGCAATAATGTCAATACTGCAACAGTAAACAAAAGAGCCAGTTTAGTAAGTTCAAAGAATTCAGCGCCATCCATAACACAACCTTGATTCATTTGGATATTATTCCATTTTTGTCTATCTTCTAAAAACGCTGGATTTATGCCAATTTAGGATGAGAAATGTAATTAATTAGTATCGGTTTCAGGCACAAAGCATGTTTTTGTTGCTTTCCTACGTCTTGCTTTTAGTAATTTTTGACTGCTTAATCCCGTCTTTTTAACATTGAATATTAATAAGACTGCAAGCATACCTCAAATACAGGGTGTGCCAACACCAGTGCAACCTCAAGAGTTCCTCTTAGTATCTGTGGAATTTTGAGAACACAATACCTATTATTTGGAAGAAACCAATTGCATTGTAAAAGTAAGCTTTTCAGTGTACATACAATGCTTTTCAGGAACATAACATGAACAATTGAGGCATTTCCTGTCTGTCAAAAGCAGGAACTCATAACTCCTATGGTGATAGATTGGTGTTTAAGTGACAACTTAAATCACACACTAAAGTAGACGCAATGGTAAGACAGAAGGTTGGATTATTTGCATAGGATCTGTCTAAGACCTCTTCCATATGAACGTATACTGATGCCCAATGCATTGAGCCAAACATTTTCATCACTTGACAAAGTAGCATTTATTTAACATGTATTACTCTGTATTTATTCATGTTTAGGGAGAAACATTTATAGTTACCATAAGCATATTTTGAGAATATATTTCAGTTTTTAGATTGGTTCCAAAACATGTTTTGTAACTGATTTGATGGCACAATTTAATTATTTCTTTATGCTGTCTGTTATAAGTAGTTGTCATTATCCAGCTTTTAGCTGATTTAAAATAAAAGGTCAAAAGGTAGCCAAAGAACAAAACCTTGGGAGAGGTTCGAGGACATCGATTGGAATTATATTGCTGATCATAAGCTTACAATTCTACGAATGTTAACACATTTCACCCTTATCATAGTTTGGATTTATTGATGAAGGTGGCTGAGGTCAATACAATAATAATCAGCGTTTGTTTTTAATAACCCACTAGTGATAGTTTTGTCAAAAGTCGTACAGCATACAAGCTTCAGTCAATATCTGTGAAATGGAGCTTGTCTCAATAAAGACATCCTGTTTCAGTTTGGTCTTGTTTTATGCTACAGTAGCTTCAGTGATCAACTACCCAATCACTGCCCAAAGACACCAATCTTAATGCGTCACCCTCTTACGTTGTATTTATATTGGTATTATTGCCAACTTAGATTTATAAATAATTATGTCAATAAGTTTTGTTTCATCATCACAGCTGTTAATGTGAAAAGGCTAAACTTGTCTTGGAAAGTTGATGTTTCTTCAGAATGGGGCAGGAAAACATACTAAATTAGAAAAGGAAGGGGTAGAGATATGTATTTGTTTACAATTCTGTTCAAATTCATGTTGAATTGCAGCTGAAGGGCTAGATTCGTCTCAAAGACCCCAGACTGAACAATAGTTGAATAATGCATAAGAAAGTTGTTAAGATTACACAAATACCCTGCAGTAGCTTTGTTAGAGTTTAAAAAAACAATACTGTGGTTTTCATTTAATATTGTTTATAGTTAACTTTATTCACCATGTCAAAGTATGATAGTTGAAGTTCAGTACAGTACATAAGAGTAACAGTAAAATTAAGATCCCATGGCATTAACATATTTCATCAACATAACCACAAGGTGTATAAATAGCTTTAAAGAAATTAAGATGGACATATATTTAATTCCATATATTTACCTTGAGGTGTAATTGATATAGAAATTCAAATAATGACTGTCTTATAAGATGAGGTATAGCTTGATATATGCACCCACTCTACCAGAATATGAAGTACTCCACTTCCTTTAGTGGAGAAACAAAGATGGCGGTGAGATAACTCTTAGGGGGATGTCTATTTCATTAACCATTTTTTTCAATTGTTAGTGTTCTTTACAATATATTAAAGTAACCATAGAAACTCTGAACAGTTTTCTTCTCTTTAACAAATGTACAACTCTTTATGCATTATGTATAACAATAATAGCACCCCTTTCAAGGAGTGATAGGAAATCCTTTAAATTGATGCACTTAAGCAATTATTCCGACCTATCATAATCACAAGATGAGCAAGTAATGCATTTGAATGTAAAATAAATTACCAGTGCACTCCTTTTACCTATTGGTTTATACATTTTAAGTGAGCTGAAAATAAATTGTGAGAAGGTTTCATCGCAGTCTATATTTGAGTTCATCCACATACATTTATAGAAAGCAACTTAAAAATAATAATACTATTACAGTTTCTTAAATCTATTTTGCTAACATGGGTTATTATTTCATAGAAAGACGGGGAATAAGTCAGTTTCTGGATGTTATTTATGAAAATCTTAAAATGAAGAAAACATATGAGTAACCTCAAGAAATGTGTTTTTTAGTTAAAAATTCAAAAAGTTAATATATTTCTAAACACAGGAAAGTTGGTTTCTGCTAACGGTAAAGAAAAAAAAAGTTTTATTTATGAAAGTTATGGACTTGCCTCCACTATATTTCATTGTAAATGAAATAAGAGTTGATGTGGGTTCCCCATAGCTTATATTTTAACTTCCGATATGCACTATTTCAAAGAACACCAGTGCATTCACAGTGGAATTATGACAGAAAATAATATAATATTTTTTAGGATTTGGAGGTATTTTAGTCACTGAGCATCAATTCCATGCCTCAATTACACCTTTTTTTCTTGCATCAGCACTCGTTCTCTATGCTGCCTGCTTACCTTTTCCCCTTTGACTAACCCCATACTGACTGGCCCCATTACACATTTCCTCTGGAGTCTTAACTTGCTTTTATTAATCTCTAACTTTTTATGCTAACACAGCTTCAGTTGTGAATACAATGCTGAGAACGAGTGATTAAGGTGTCCCGCAGGGGCACATGTAACGTATACAGATACACACACATTCATATGTCTACTACTTGGGACCCTTTGTGATTGGTAAGGCAAGAGAGGACATCATCAAAGCCTTAATGAAGGATTACCTAAACATTTGGGCTCAAATTTCTTCATGAAAACATGACAGGGTGGGAACTGAGCTGAGTGATCAATAGATTAGCACATAGGCACACTGTGTAGTAGATCTATGGTAACCAGCCACACACACACCAACACATTCATATCCGTACTAGTTTGCATGTATCTTGTATGGTCACTTAGACTGGATAAACACCACAGATGCTATGTGTTTGGTTTTAACACAAGGGGTCTGGGGCTGGTTGTTCCTTGTAGATTTTCATAGTTGGCGCCCCTTCAGAAACAGAAAAAAAGGACAAGTGTTTCAGGTGAAGCAAAGAGAGACCGTTTCAGTCCCCATGTGACACTCAGTATTTTGTCCTTTTCATTTTCTCATCACAGTTCTATAAAAGGGGAGGAAAGCTTGGTTGTCATTCCTTCACATATGGATGAACCTAAAATGTATTTATTTAAATCTGAAAACTAGGTAGTTAAAAGTGAACATTTGTCATTACAATTCAACATGCCAGGACGGTATATTTTCCGCCACCACTGACTGAAGCATGGGGACTGAAATGACCTTCCGGCCTTCACGTTGTCCTCTTCTGAAGGGGCCACTGCAGTCTGACAGTTTGTCTTTGGTAGTGTTTCTTCAGATTCTCCCGGCAACGTAGAAGTGTTTCATACCGGTCTTATAGTGGTCTTTGTGCATTAGTTTTGGGTCAGCATCTCCTGGCTTTAGTTTCTGGTTTCTCTGTGATCAGTGAGAGAGGGTTTGCCATGTGGCTGGCCATCACTTTGATAAAATAAAAAAAGTCTTCTTTGAACTGTTACAGTGTGTCATGCCCGCAAGAGGCATGTGATATTGCAGGTTTATTTCTTAGCACATGTTGTGAATCATTTTTGACATTTTATTATTGTATCTGCGCCATATTAGTTTTGGTTTCTGTTATTTTTTCAACGATTCAAGATGTATTGTAAATGTTTCTAATAAAACAAAAATGAAATTGTTTCCGATGGATGCTCTTTGCTTTGTCTTGAATATTTAAAAAAGTTGCAGTTGTGAAATGGCAAACAAGTACCATAAGTGAATTACCATACAGTAACTCCACAGTATGTAATTTTTCATTGAAAAGTAGGCACAAATAAGAAGCAAGACTTAAGAAATTACATTTATTTATACATGTGCAATCTAAAATGTACACATGAGAATTAACATTTTAAAAACCTAACCTTTACATCCCAATTTACTACTGGGAATGCCACAAGGGAAAAAAAAACTCAGCAGGATAATGACTGTTTACACTGTTGACCTTCGGCTGTGGTAATGGCACCCTCAAACTTTCCCCACACCTCCCCTCTTTTGCCAAACTAGCAGATCTATAAGGGCTAGTATCCTCCCTAGTGCTTACTCTTACCAACAGAACTACACACACCCAGAAAAAAGAGAAAATATAACCATACAAAGAGACCTGGGAAACTCTTAAGGGATATCCCAGAAGGCATGATACGGTTCCAGTTACATACAGTGGAGGAGTTCATTTACAGTAAAACAAGCCATCTTGTGTACATCAGAGACGCAGCAGGGCTGAGTGCCCTTACTACCCATCTCTTGCAACATGAGCTGTCCATCCATCTAGGACAGCAGGCCGCAGGGAGGGCTCCACTCAGACCATGGTATATGACCACCACTCCAACCAATATCCCCTCATCACCCTCACATATCTCCACAGTCACGGAGAAAGAGACAGCAATTCAGTTAAACCGGAAAAGGATGGTTCACGGTGATAAAAGGATAACACCCAAAAGAGCTAGACTGTCTTTTTTGCTAACAAAGAATAGGCCTATGTGAGAAATATTGCTGTGCAAAGTACTTTGTAATGAGTTTCAACAGGGAGGAAAATGTTGATCACAAAAAAATCTGAAGAGCAAACTTTATTTTGTGTAAAGACTAAAAGGGAAGTCGAAGAGCACTGATAAAATGGACATGAAAAGTTCTCCACGGACCCCCATTTTGTGCAGTTTAGATTGGCCTGACATTCGACCAGGAACATTTGGGATAAGATGGCTTAACTCCTCGGTTCCCCATTAGCCAAGAGTAGTTACATTTAATAACTATATCATAAAAGGATTTGATTACCAGTGAAATCAAGAACAAAAAGAGGACACCCGTCATATATAGTAAGCAGCTTCAGATCAAACCCACCCAGTGTTGCATGTTAGCACAAACCCTTTGGTCAAACAAGACCTCAATATAGTGTGAAATAAATATAATTGGGACAAACTGAAATATGTTTGGGAGGAGCTGCCTGACAATGGAGAGGTGGGGGTTACATTTCAGTGAAATCAGGTCTTCACTGCCGAATCTTATTGCCCCTTCTCTGTGCTGGGGAATTGGGTGCGTTCACAGGCTTATTAAATTGATCTGACAATAGTGGGGGGGGGGGGGGGGTCAGTTCACAATGAGTGAGACAAACTGTGGAAAGATATGGAGGACCATATCCAAACATGCTAAATTTCTCAATTCATGTAAATTAATTCATGTCCTCTTTCATATTTAAAACCAATCAAGCCAAGGCATAACCATAAAGCTTATTTAATTAGATGGGGACAGACTTCTCAGAGGAAACAATGCATAGAGGCTATGGAAACACTTGGTTGCCCCCTTGGTCTCCCTGTCCTTCTGTCTCCCTGTGTATCTCTCCACTTGTTTCTGTCTGCCTGTATCCTTGTCTCTAGGTTTCTCCTCCTTGTCTCCCAGTCCTCCCTCTCCGTCTACTCGTCTGTCCCTGACGGTGGTGAGGCCTCAGTTGTTCTGGCAGCAGGCACTCGACTTGGCAGCGTTCTGCGTGGGCTGCACTGTGATCGGCACCACATTGGAGTTGGGCGAGAAGTCGGCGTCGCTGCGGCCCGTCATTTGCCTCTGGGACACAATGTTGTAGATGGCTGCAGGAGACGGACAGACAGACAGGTGAGGACACAACAGTTGCTGTTGGGTTGTTGGATGATGAGAAAGGGAGAGTTTCGTCAAAGACTACAGTGGATACAAAACTGAGAACAAGATGGTCATGCAATTGGGACCTAACAGCATTTTACTTTCCAGGGTTGTGTAAATAAATAACAAAAACATGAAATGGAGACAAGCTATCATAGAAACCAGCAGCACCCCGTGGCTCCTGGGGATTGAACTTCTGCACCTTCCCTAGGATTACTCGAGTCTGGCACGCAAAACTAACTTCAGACTGACTCATACATGCCACTGACTGGCGGGTAAATCAGCAAGAGATTGAAAACGAGCAGACAAGACGACCTCAACTAACCCTTGAACTGGTATTTCAACCACTAGCTACAGTCAACATGCTTCCCAGGTCAGGGAGTCTCTAGTTCAATTCCTGTGCTTGAGCACTGCTATGCACTCTGTTGTTCCCTCTTAAATGAGCTAATTAGAACTTTCTATGAATAACACATTTGTTTAAGAGTAGAATTACTAAATATTAAACTTCAGGCAGCGGGAATTGTATGTGGAGGAGGAAAGCAGAACACATAGCAGGGAGCATGCTGACAGCCCTATATCAATTGATTTGAAGGCCTCACTCAGTGATGCTTGTTCCTCAGACACTCTTGGGTTTGAGTCGGCCGTTCCCCATTTTTTATTTTATAGCGGCCATGTATTAACAAGGGCCTTTCTAAGGTGTGGCTAATACGTCAATGCCTCTCAGTAAGTTGTTCTTGTAGAGGTACTTAATGTGAGTTGTGCTGGGTATGAGGGACTAAATTGTGTCTTTGTAAAACGATGAGACTTCTGGAAAGAACCGCTAAACTACTTCTATACTCGAGTCGAGGCAAATTACACTGAACCATGCATGAGAGCACCAGCTGTTCCGGACAACTGTGTGATCACGGTCTCCGCAGCCAATGTGAGTAAGATCTTAAAACAGATCAACATTCACAAGGTCGCAGGCCCAGACGGATTACCAGGACATGTACTGCGAGCATGCACTGAACAACTGGCAAGTGTCTTCACTGACATTTTCAACCTCTCCCTGTCTAATACCAACATGTTTTAAGCAGACCACCATAGTGTTCTTGGGCACAGGGACTAAGGTTACCTTCCTAAATGACTACCAACCCATAGCCTTCACGTCTGTAGCCATGAAGTGTTTTGAAAGGCTGGTCATGACTCACAACACCATTATCCCAGAAACCCTAGACACAGTTCAATTTTCATACCGCCTTAACAGTTCCACAGATGATGCAATCTCTATTGCACTCCACACTGCCCTTTCCAACCTGGACAAAAGGAACACCTATGTGAGAATGCTATTCATTGACTACAGCTCAGCGTTCAACACCATAGTGCCCTCAAAGCTCACCAAAGGACCCTGGCACGAAACACCTCCCTCTGCAACTGGATCCTGAACTTCCTGACAGCCCCCAGGTGGTAAGGATAGGTAACAAGACATGCGCCAAGCTGATCCTCAACACAGGGGCCCCTCAGGGGTGTGTGCTCAGTCCCCTCCTGTATGCCCTGTTCACTCATGACTGCACGACCAGGCACAACTCCAGCACCATCATTAAGTTTGGCAATGACAACAGAGGTAGGCCTGAACAACGACAAGACAGCCTATAGGGAGGTCAGAGACCTGACCATGTGGTGCCAGGACAACAACCTCTCCCTCAACATGATCAAGACAAAGGAGATGATTGTGGACTACAGGAAAAAGCAGACCGAGCTCGCCCCCATTCTCATCGATGGGGCTGTAGTGGAGCAGGTTGAGAGCTTCAAATTCCTTGGTGTCCACATCAACAAACTAACATGGTCCAAGCACATCAAGACAGTCGTGAAGAGGGCCCGACAAAACCTATTCTCCCCTCAGGAGACAGAAGATTTGTCATGGGTCCTCAGATCCTCAAAATGTTATACAGCTGCACCATTGAGGGCATCCTCACTGGTTGCATCACTGCCTGGTATGGCAACTGCTCGGCATCCCACCGTAAGGAACTACAGAGGGTAGTGCGTACAGCCCAGTACATCACTGGGGCCAAGCTTCCTGCCACCCAGGACCTCTATACCCGGTGGTGTCAGAGGAAGTCCCTAAAAATGGTCAAAGACTCCAGCCACCCTAGTCATAGACTGTTCTCTCTGCTACCGCACAGCAAGCAGTACCAGATCGCCAAGTCTAGGTACAAGAGGCTTCTAAACAGCTTCTATCCCCAAGCCATAAGACTCCTGAACATCCAATCAAATGGATACCCAGACCATTTGCATTGACCCCCCCCCCCCCTCTCTCTCTCTCTTTTACACCACTGCTACTCTCTATTATTATCTAAGCATAGTCACTACAATAACTTTACCTACATATTACCTCGACTAACCGGTGCCCCCACACATCAACTCTGTACCGGTAGCCCCTGTATATAGTCTCGCTATTGTTATTTTACTGCTGCTCTTTAACTACTTGTTACTTTTATTTAACTGCATTGTTGGTTAGGGGCTTGTAAGTAAGCATTTCACTGTAAGGTCTACACCTGTTGTATTCGGCGCATGTAACTAATAACATTTGATAGCTCACACTTGTATTTCAATGTACATATTGCGACCTGGCCCCCAAAAAATGCTTTAGTCATTTCCTGGCAAACAGCAGATCTGATTGAGGCTCACACAAAGTGTCATTGTCTGAGTGTGCCAATTACAGATGCTTTTGACCTTAAAAAATGTCAGGTACTGTTCAATTTACTGCAGAGTAATCTTACAGTAGGGGCCTCGTAATAACCTGAAATTTGCTGCCATCTATTGGCGGAAGATGAGCCACCACTGAACAAATGGACTACAAAGCTCTGAGTACAAATCATTTACATATATATAATATATAAACTAAAGAAACGTTTGGTATGGCCATTAATAAGATGTGTGAAGAGGAGACCTTTACTTGGACTAGCAACTCTTTAAGTTAGAGTAGGCCAGCTCTTTCACAAGATGGCATGATTCTGTGTGCACTACAGGGTGAACACAAGTTGCTTTGGGGCAATTTCACTTAAAAAATGTTTACCAAACAAAAACCATAGATTTTTTTATGCATAGAACACTATGCATAGACTAATTTTAACTATTTCCACAGAAAATATGACAAACATATTTACAGGAAGGACTGCACAGATACAAAGTTTGGTAATAATAAAAACAGATTTAACTGTAATTCTGCAGTTTCCAATAAATGTTATTTTATAATTTACTGTATAAATTGTTAAATGTAGTTACTGTGCATAGAATTGTATGGTTTGTTAAACTTTTTAAAATCAATGGTTTTTGTTTAGCATACATTTAAAAGTAAAAATTGGAGTCGGGGCAATTCCATCGTTACCGAATTACATTGTTAAAAACCACAAGCAGTCCCAGTGTATATGGTAGGCAGCGTAGCATGGTATATTTAAGCAATAAGGCCCGAGCGGGTGTGGGATCTGGCCAATATATCACGGCTAAGGGCTGTTCTTAAGCACGACACAATGCAGAGTGCCTGGACACAGCCCTTAGCCGTGGCATACTGGCCAGATACAATCTGCAGTCAGGGCTAAACCTCCTAGTTCATAATGTACACTAACCTGTGAGAATAGTCTGGAAAGCCAGCTCCACATTAGAGGAGTCTAACGCCGAGGTCTCCAGGAAAGACAGTCCATGCTTTTCTGTGAAAGTGGAGAGAGGAAAAAAAGCAGAAAAAAAACTCACAGGTCATATTCATTGTCCATACTAGTAGGCACTTCATAAAACAGCCACCCAGTCATCATACATCAGCAATGATGCTATTTGCAACAGCCACCACAGTGTAGACTAACTGATAGAGCAAATATAAAAATGGCATGTCATCGGTGACCCTTTGTAGTCGTGCTGCATGAGCCAACCCTAGTAACAAATCGAAAGCAGAAATTGAACGAGAGCCTGTGGTTTCACATGGCATGCTTGTTTACTCTACACAATGACATCTTCTAGAACAATTCCATTCATTCATTTATATATATCAGGCACTCTTATCTAGAGCAATTTACAAGTCAAAGTGTATTCCATGCATGAAATAAGACTCAAGGTCGTAAGTAAACACTTGAAACATTATGCAGAGCTACAAGGGAGAAGTGTGATAAGCTGGAAATGTCACATTGGAGTGTGGAGAGAAGCTAAAAATCACAGTGGAGTCAACTTGACTGGCTTTTTTTCTATTGCTGGGGATGTGAATTCAGTACCATGGGCTGTTAACCACTGACAGAGGCAGCCTGATGGGAGCTCTGTTGTCTCCACATCAAAGAGCAGCCCCCAAGGGGAAAGTGGACAGTGAAAGGCATTCCCTTGTCCACTGCGAGGCTCGGGTGCATCACTTTCCGCAAACATTTTTGAAATGTGTTTAAAGTTCCCTTATTCCAATTTTGAAAGAGAGATTATGGCCATATTTATGAAAACATTGGTATTGTGTTCAGATTGCCGTATCGCTTTGTCTACTGCTATTGCGAATGAAAAAGCTAAAATTATTGAGGGAGAAACAACTCTCCTGTACTGACCCCTTGGTTTGTAATGCTTTGGAAGAATCAGCACAAACAGATTAACAAGATGGCTATAAAAAAAAAACTAGTTGATGTGAGGATACCTGCCAAGGCCTTGGCCTCATCCGTGGGCACAGCCCTGAGGTGGCGCAGGTCACTCTTGTTGCCCACCAGCATGATGACGATGTTGCTGTCAGCATGGTCCTGCAGCTCCTTCAGCCAGCGTTCAGCGTTTTCATACGTCAGGTGCTTGGCGATGTCGTACACCAGCAGAGCCCCCACTGCCCCACGGTAGTACCTACACAGAGGACAGGAGGAGGGAAATAAGTTTTACTGGGAGCAGTGGTGAACAGAACAGCTGAGCATTGGCTGAGTCAATGGAGTGGTAGATTTAGTTTGTCGTTCCCTACATGAAATGCTATTGCATACATCATAAGCAAAGGACTCAGTTGTCAACAAGATGAGAACATTTGAAAATTAGCAGAAGTAGGCTGGAATGTTCTGTACGCACAAATATCCTCAATGGCTGAGTTTACACAGGAAGCCCAAGTCTGATATTTTTTCCATTGATTGGTCATTTGACCAATCCCATCAGCCCTTTACACATCAGATCTTTCAGAGCTCATTTGTGAAAAGGATCTGAGGGTATTGGTCAAATGACCAATTAGTTAAATAAAGATCAGAATTGGGCTGCTTATCTAAACACTGCAAATATGTCAAAAGGTGCCTGACAGACACAAAAACAAATCTCTATGCGTGTGAGCTGTGTTAATACTCACGCTGAGGTGATGGCTCTGTAGCGCTCCTGTCCTGCCGTGTCCCAGATCTGGGCCTTGACAGTCTTGCCTTCCACGTGGATGCTGCGCGTGGCAAACTCCACCCCAATGGTGCTCTTGCTCTCCAGGTTGAACTCGTTGCGGGTGAAGCGGGACAGCAGGTTACTCTTCCCCACTCCAGAGTCCCCAATCAGCACCACTGGAGCACAGAGAGAGGATCGAAGGGATGAGTCAGACAGACACCACCAGAATAACAATACATTACACTACCCACTGTACAGGGGTCTACAAGCAACTTGTTTTCTACGATGTAGGAACAGGGACACTCAGTAGGGGTAAGACAGGCCTGACAAAAAAAATTGTGGTAGAAGATACGACAGCTCCTGATTGGGTCACACCATGTGTCTGCTGTTCTGTTAGTGATTAACGATCTACTGAGAGGGTCTGACTATACTTGACTGTAGTTCAATAAACAATATTTGTGTTTTATTTCTATAGACAAAGCCCCATGACGTGAAGTTTTGACCTTTGTGAGGTAGCACCTAGGCTAAGTATTGTCATGAATGACTGAAGTTTGATTTAATTGACCAAGATGATGCCTTGTGTAGTTCAGCCTATTCACATAGCACCACCACTGAACCCTGCCCTTATGGAGCAATTAAACATTTGGCACCTGTTCCCGTTGACACCCATTCATTTCCAAACACAAGGCGGGGTGTTGGGAAAGAGAATTTTACAATGACTGAAATCCAGGTGAGTCAGGAGGAAAATCCTAACTCAAACTCACCACCCTGTTATTAGGAAATAGGAACTGCTTGTGTGTTTATGAGGCCTTATTGACAAATGTCCTACTCCCACGGAATGTAGGCTATCATACAAGCTAAGCATGGAACCTCATAACATGAAAATGCTACAGTGGGCCAACAGACAGTTAGAAACCTGCCTACCAATTGGCGATTGTGCCGACTGACTCAAGCTAGGAAAACCTAACAAACGTTCACTTGTTCCACAGGAAATCCATTGGCAACTCTTCACATCAGCTAGTAACGTGAGAACTGGGACTATGTAGTTCCAAGAACATCCTTGTCATTTGCAAGAAGGACTCTGAACTACAATTCCATTAGACTAGCCTATCTGGTAACAGTGATAATACGGTGGCAGAGGAACTAACAGCAGCATTATGCAACTTTCAGTGTACCTGTCACCAGAAACATAACATCCCCAATTTAGGCTAAGGTATTGTGTAGGCTGCATTCCAGAGTTCTAAAGATACAACCATTCTACAATAATTGTTATATTCTTGAACGCCATCACTACATAGCATAGGCCTAAACAGTGTAGTCTAGCTTCCTTAAAAATCCTAATTCTATTTCCCAATACAGTATAAGGAAGTTATTTTAAGAAGGCCTATCTTATCTGGAAGTCGAATCAACAAGAGAGCATATGTTATTTGTAAAGAGCACACTCAGTAGGAGTCCTTTAAACAAGAAAGCTGGTCAACTTGCTGTGCAACACTTACAAGCGCCTAGTCGGGAGTAGTGATTCAACCACTCACCTGACTGACTCATGCCTAAACACTGAGGGTGCAGTAAAGAAAGCAATTAAAAGCAGGAAACTGGAGGGGGAGGAACCTACTGGTTATGTGGCCTACTGACAGTCCTCACTTTAGGCTCTATGGGGCAGTGCATTCTAGCTGTGTAATCTAATCTATCTTCACTACGATCAGAGGCCTTCTGTATAGGGACAGACAAACACACACACACTCACTTGATTCATGCAGGTCTTTCCAGTTTGATAACACATGCTTGTTTGCGGTTCTACATTTGAACAAAGGACCCTGTGCACTTTATTTTCCTTGGTCCAGGACAAAACAACCCACGAGGGAAGTAGTTAGTGTAAGTAAGTACAGGTGAGCAGTAAGTATCCACTATTATTGTAACATACCAACTGTTGTTGTATTCTTACAAATGTAGGCCTACACATTCTCATATGTAGGCCTAACAATAGGCTACAGTGCATGCGCACAGAAAAGTCTGGGAAAGGTACGACTAAACAACATAGAACATAAGGTTCAACAAGTTATGTTGAGTAGGGGCCAATAAGCTTTCACTCTGTGCTATCTGTTAGATGAATTAGGCCAAGGTCATCTTCATTCATATGTGAACAGATCGTGGAGATGACTGCCTTCTCTAAACCTAGAGTGACCCACCACTAAACCAGGTCAATGGAATCCCTACAAACAGAATGGTGCTTAAAGGCTAAACCATGTGGACACTGGTCACATTAGGGCAATCCGTTTGAGTAAATGTAGTATTTTGAGGTGTCATCCTGCCATTGTCAGTGGGCTATATGACTCCTGTTGACCAATACTTCCTCTCCTGATGATTGCGTCATAGGCCCACCACAAGATGACTAAACAGATGCCACTTAATGGATAGTTACTTGGTGCTTATTAACTGAGTGTTTAGTGCTGTTGCAATCAATTAGCCTACTACACAGTTGTAGCCATATTTCTACTGCATGGAAACAATAGTTTCAGCAATTGGGTGAAGTTGTTACTGTAACTGGTACCGCTACGCATTTCCTCGTGTCATTGAGAACTGATTTTGGCAGCGCTCGTTACATATTTGAGTACAGTCCGAATAATTTTGACAGGGCGGAAGCGGGGACAAATGAAATGTATTACATTGAAAGCGGTGTGGCGCTGAACCAACTGTAGGTCGAAATTACTACACTCAAAAAAGTGACAATGTCATAGTAAAGTATCGTAAAAACACTCACCTTTGAAAAGATAGTCATATTCGTCTTCTCTATTCGTCATTTCTTCAACGTTTCTACCTATGGAAATGTGAAATGTTCAAACCCTCCCGTGGTCGTTTCTGTTCAATTCGACAAAACTTCTTGACCATTTATCTCGCGACCGACCGCTTCCTTAGAACGAACAACAGAGTCAAAAAGGTACATTCGCACTATATCAACACCTGTAATATATTATTCGATTATATGTATCCTATTTGACTGTGAAATTTTGAAAGACAAAAAACTATCTTTCACAAACTTTCGACTCCTCTTCCCGACCACTTGTAATGTGCCATTTCCGAGCGACGTAACGTCGAGTCTCTAGCCCCGCCCTTTACCCAGTTTCGACTGGCCAATCGAAGACTGATACCTGTCACTGACTTTCCTGTGATTGGTCTACATTGTTGTCATTCATGATTTGCCTCCACTGATCCTACTCATCGCTTCTTGGGTGACGTCTTCAGTCTCAAGCCTTCCCAGGTATGCTGATGCCGCGTTCAAAACACCTGGGACCTTGGATCTCGGTAATCTCCGACTTCGGACTTCAGTGCGTTCAAGACAACTGGGAACTACTGCACACAGCTCGGACACCCATGCATACCCCACAAGACATGCCACCAGAGGTCTCTTCACAGTCCCCAAGTCCAAAACAGACTATGGGAGGCGCACAGCACTACCTAGAGCCATCACTACATGGAACTCTATTCCACATCAAGTACTCATGCCAGCAGTAAAGTTAGATTTAAAAAACAGCAAAAATACATCTTATGGAACAGCATGTGAAGCAACACATACATAGACACATGCATACAAACACACGATAACATACAAACCCTACACACATGTACACATGGATTTTGTGTTATATATATATATATATATATATATATATGGTAGTAGAGGCGGAACACACTTAATATGTTATGAATGTATTGTAATGTTTTTAAAATGTATTACTATCTTAATTTTGCTGGACCCCAGCAGCAGCTAATGTGGATCCATACTAAATACAAATACAAAACTCGGAAAAAACGAGTTCCGACTGGGAAAAATATTTTTGAACGGTCATCCAACTCGGAATTCCAGGTCGGGAACTCGGGCCTCTTTTTACAGCTCCGACTTTCGACCTGAAGATCACTGACGTCAGGATTTGAACACGTTTTTTTCTTCCCGGTTCCCAGTTGTCTTGAAAGCACCATGAGCCTCAGGTTTAATTGATCATTGGCACGGTATCATAATGACGTCACAGCACTGCAGCACGTGAACTGTAGGCTACGCTTATGCAACTAAATATGTGCAATTAATATATACTTCTTTGTCAATCTGGATGTAGGCCTATCAGCCTATTTATTGTATTTTTTTGCACCTTGGGTCTGAAAAAAAGCACTAAATTAAATGTATTATTATAGGTTTAGCCAAGGGCTACTTATGAGATCAATATGGTCAATGTCTGATCATTAATGGGATAACTTCATTAGATTCAAAAGTGATCCTCACAGATGGAAAATGTAGGCTATTCCATCAATCAGTTGCTGTTTGTGTATTATACTTATTGGCATATGCATTTTTAGATGTATTATAATGGAATGTGTGTATGATGGATTGGCTATTATTGTGAAGGAAATCAAATGTAAAAAGTTATAAGTAAAAAGGCAAGCAATAATGCACCTGGCACTTGAGTGCAAAAAATATTCCTGTATTGTTGTAAAATCACCTCACAATAAGAATAAGCCGTTTTGGAACAATTTAAGCATAACATAAAACAATTACATGTTACTGTACATTAAGTAAACAGAGCACAAACAACAGTGACAGCAAGTTTAATTAATCAAGTTTTGTGTAAAATTATTAACATGGTTCTGGCACCTGTTGTCCAACCTCAGTCACTAAAAATACAAATATTCTGTACATCAGTTGACCACCTTTAAAAAAAAAAAAAAATGTATCCTTCCAAACAAAGTTGAATCTTAAAAGTTAACACAATCTTTGTTTGAGACATTTTTTATATCCAAATGATTTCTGGATTCTTTGGGGAAATGTACCATGTACTCCAGCCATGTACTTACATCTTTAGGAATGGAAAACTCATTCTGTCTGCCACCATGTAACTGTGTCACATCAGAGGTCTTGCTCAGCATCATTCTTTTGCAGAATGATGCCCACACTGGGTGGTTTGTCCCATCAGAGGTTCCTACAGCAGGGCTTCTTCTCTTCAGGGTCGCCTGCAGCTCTGTGGACAGGGCTGGCCAGAGACACGGCACTAATGGACCCCCGGGTCACCTCTTTACTGCTCACCTTCCTGTGGATCTCTGATGGAATAGGCACAGGGATACAGTATGAAATGTGGTGCAACAAACAGTGACAAAAAACATTGACCACAAACTGCCAGTGACACAACTGCCATTTTGTTCTGCAATGCCAACTTTCCACTCAGTTTTCCGGATGAATTACTGAGCATTGATTGCGCTACTATTACACCAAAAAAACAAGGTTAGCTAGAGAGCTAAAAACAAACAAATTGATAATAGGGTTGGTACTGTAAATATATAAAGTAAATTACCTCCAAGGACATTTTGGAATGCTGTCTCAACATTTGTGGACTCCAAGGCTGATGTCTCTAAGAACAATAGGCCGTTCTTTTCTGCAAAGAGCAAGAGAGGTAGTGTTAGAGTATTTTGTCATAATTTAGGTTTGTCAAATTTGGGGTGAACTAGTGACTCAAGCCCAGTGCTTGACATGGACTAAAATAGACTCTGGTACTCATTTTGGGTGCCGGTACTGTTTATATTTACAGTAGGTGCAGGAGCTCAACAATACCTTTGAGCTAATATTCTATTTGAGGAACAGGAGCTCAACAATACCTTTGAGCTAATATTCTATTTGAGGAACAGGAGCTCAAGCAGTAGAATATTTGAGGTGCCGGTACTCAGCTCCCAAGTCAAGCACTGCTCAAGCCTTGGACCAATAAGTTTTGACCAATAAAGTAGATTGGCCGATTGGCTGTTGTGAATATTAGTATATTAGCAATGCAAAACCACAATTCACTATATAAGGGAACAACATTTTGAAGTTAAATGCTTTGTGTTTATCCTAGGATATATTAATTGTGCCTGGCAGCTGTACCTGCAAAGTCCTTCGCCTCCTCAGTGGGCACTGATCGCTCTGACCCCAGATCAGTTTTGTTGCCCACAAGCATGACTACGATGTGAGGGTCTGCATGATCATAGAGCTCCTTAAGCCAGCGCTCCACACTCTCATAGGTCAGATGCTTGGTGATGTCATAGACCAGTAGCGCTCCGACAGCTCCTCTATAATAACTAGGTAGAACATATGAAAGCAAAAGAGGTGATGAGAAAAGTCAACACCTTACCAATAACCTGATGTTTTTATTCATATTGATACAGTATGTGATGGGTGATGCCTCTGAGTATCCATATCCCATTTTTCTCTTGAAATGCCATGTAGGCCTCCATAGTATGATACATGATTGAACTGACAAAAGATTTATAATATTCTAATAGACTTGTTTTTGATTACAGAAAGACATTTCTAGGGAAGCAAATATACATGAGGGAATTATTCAGTAAAGTAATTACTAAACTCTGGACAGAGAAGAACTAATCCTGCAGTGGTATACCATATCCTCAGATTTGTCTTGTCATTAAATTGAATGAACACAGTTTTATTGTTTTGAAACGTGTTTCCATGCCATTAACCCTTCCAGAGTCTTTATAAAATAACAAGTCAGGAATTTCTTAAGTCAGAGAAGAAACATGTTTGAGTCTGGATGTTTTTTGAGTATGTCCAGCCAAATGGATATTTACACCAAAATGTACAAGTAGTAAATGACTGGAACAGTGAACCTACTGTTTATTCCTCCAGGCTATCTGGGAAAAATGTGAAACCAGTGCCTCTCCACGTGGAGTGTTTGGGCCTATAATACCACCCAAGATGCCCACACAATAGTGAGGAATTGTCCCTTTGTGTTTGTGTGTGTGTGTGTGTGTGTGTGTGTGTGTGTGTGTGTGTGTACGTGGGTCCACAGTTTCACCCAGAGTACTCACGCGGAGGTGATGGCCCTGTACCGCTCCAGCCCAGCCGTGTCCCAGATTTGAGCCTTGATGATGAGACTTTTCAGTTGAATTGTGCGTGTGCTGAACTCCACCCCGATGGTGGTGCGGCTGTCGTGGTTGAACTCGTTCTTGGTGAAGCGGGAGAGCAGGTTACTCTTGCCAACGCCGGACTCACCTATCAGAACCACTGGAGAAGAAAGAAGGGAGAGAGGAGGGTATGAGTTCTAGTGCACCAGAAATAGGTTTTAATATGTGCTTTACATCCCCAGTGAGTCCCCATTATGTGAATGAATGGTATGTCTATCATCTAGAAAGGGGACTAGGCGTGTTTCATCCTACACATAGAACACTTTATTTTGCCATAGTGCAGATGCACAACAGTATCAGGCGTAGAACCTCAAGGTGCCATTTCAGGGCACAACACATATGGAATTACAATAATGAGAGTAAGTAATGGTTTTTACACACAAAACAACAATTCTTCAATGTATCTTTTCTTTACTGTTATAATCTCACTCATGTCATCCCATTGATTAATACCAACTCATAACTACAATAAGGCTGCTCCCTGAACTTTATGCACATAGTGTAACTCTTAGGTGAGGCCTAGGTGTGTCCTCAAACAGCCCACTCAATTTCACTAACCCTACCCTAAATCCTCAGTCTTAGTCTGCTGCTCATTGTTCCCATGATATCATTGGGACTCTCTTCACAATGGTGTTCTATGACAGAAACAGCACCACACCTGTGCAAATGGTTAATTGGCTAATTATGTTAAGTGAGGAATGTAGAACAAACCATCTGAGAAGTAGCATCAAAATCATGGCTCAGGTGTCTTTAAAATTAATTATCATGCTTGTTCATGTTAATTATAATCCAGCAAATGGGAGCTAATATGTTATTATTACGCTGTGTAGGTTAATTAAGAGATAAGAGGTATGTAGTATATACAGTGATGAGTGGTCAGTTGTTTAAGAGAACCAAAGGAGAACCAGAGAGGATGGGATTTATTGCATTGCTCTTGGGGAATTTCCTGTAATGAAACAGGCCTTCAAAAGAGGAAACAACAAAAAAAAATCTGGTGGTACAGTTTACGCTGATACTTCCCTATATCTATCTTGCTGTGAGCAATCAGTCTACTGAGTCCAAACAGAAGAGGTACAAGTAGCAATGAAGCCCCCTTGTATGTTGCAGTGACTCATGTCTTTGCTTATAGAGTGTGAGCAGCTGACTCAGAAAGCCAGCCTTGGCTTACTTGACAAACATATAGGAAAATATGACCACGTCACAATGACACCATGATTTCAACACAGCCGACTGAGCTGAGCCAAACACCAATTCCTGCTTTACTCTCAACCATGAGAATGTGAGCTGAACCAAGATAGACATCCAAGTTCCATGACGCACCAGCAAGGAAGATCTAAGAAATAAGTACCCAGGAAACCAAGAATGTGAAAAAGAGCAGTGTGCAGAAGGTTCATGTTCCCAGATTTACATTATAAAGCAACTATCCAGTTTCTGGTCTCCGAACCCAGGTTAGATTTAACCTGAGGTGTAAAGCAGCAGGAAAGAATGGTTATGATGTTCTACTTTGGTTTGTTTTGGGTAATTGTTCACTCCATTGGCAGATCATTGTTCTGCTTTTAGTAGGTGGGATGAAAATGTGGCCATTTCCCCTCCCATACTCAGTAACCTCTTATGCAAACAATACCCCTGGTTTCCATGGCAAATAGGACAAGAGGCCTTGAAGCACTCTACTGGCCTGGTTTGACTTTATTCTGAGGAAAAAGGGGATTAAGTAAATTGCAGAAAACTCCCCCTCATGTAATAATAATTCAGTTTACTTCAATTGATTTATGACTAAGCAGAGCAGGGAATCAGTTAGATTTTACTTCATGATGTCTGGATGGTTTCAAAAATAAAAAGTTATAGTAGAATTAGGCCTAGTCCTTCGTTCCAGAATGAATGGCAGAAACTTACATGTGGATCAGTGAAAACACACTAAATTTGACTTCGTCACCTTCCCCCTGGCCCAACCAACTGGGTTTTCTTGTTTCCCTACCGACAAATCACTTCACCTCATCATGCACAACATCACCTCCTCTACCAGGCCTGCAGCGTATAGGCCTTAGTAGGTCATTTAGTGTAACAGTACACATGTTTCTCTAGTGTGACTATAGACATAATGGAGTGATAGGCTCAAACATTCAGGAACATGTGTTTTCCTGGAATGACATTGACAAGCTTGTGAAACTCACCACAATAACAGTTGGAGGTCGAGAATGTATTCAGTTACAGAGAAATAGCATTCAAGTTCATAGAAATAACAACATTCTTGAAGTAGCACTGTACTGACTTGTAAAATACCAACAGTAGCTTATTAATGAACCTCAAGGTTAGAGGCATTCTTAAAAGTACTGGATAAAACTCCTAGACCTGGGCCTTTATCCACAAACTGTCCCAGAGGGAGTGCTGATCTAGGATCTGTCCATACAGGGTTATTCATCATGACCTAAAATGCTAAACCAATCCTAGATCAGCACTCCTACTCTGAGACGCCCTGCACAACAGGACTGGCGTAAACATAATTGCCAATATTTATTGAGTGCATGCACTAGGCAAGACAACTTGCTTCTGAAACAGGGTGTGTCCTAGAATTTTTCTGTAATTTCAACACAGGTGAGAGTGACCTGCATCCCATCTGTGTGGTAGATGTGTTACTAACAATCTACTGTGTGCTTTTGATACTGTGCTGGCACTTAACTTCTAGCCTTAGCATACACACACTAAGTGACAGAACCCAACGGTTGTCTGTACTGAACAACACTGCACTAGCTCTACTACAGAAAAAGTAGGTTTCAGAGTCACTCTGTTGACATATACACTATATCATTATTGTGGCTCAGTTAGTAGAGCATGGATCTTGCAATGCCAGTGTGAGGAGTTTGATTCCCATAGAGGACCAGTAAGCAAAAAAATCTGACAATGCATGCATTCACTACTGAATAAGAGTGTCTGCTACATTATGTAAATGTAAGACATCAATCTGTTAAATGTGAAAGAACATGACTCACCCTTAAAGACAAAGTTGTAGGCCTCATCTGATCCCATGATGTACCCCTTCAGTGGTGCCACAATGTGAAGCCTTGTCTTCAAGTCGAGCACTCAAAGTGTGAGGGGAGAAAGGAAAGATGACACTGGCCCAGAAGCCACTCACCCTAATCTTCAGATTTAAAAGAGCTGCACAAATACTTTGCAAGTCACCTGCCCCCCTCTATGTTTAATATAAACTTAGATTGTTTACAAGGAACTTGCTCCGCTCTGTCATCAGGTAGTTCTGCTGAGGAATGATGGGGGTTGGGGGAGTGGCTTGGTGTAAGTCTTTGGCAGGTTGAACAGGTAGGACAACAGCATGAGCAACTGTATTAAAACAATTGCTACATGCCACCTGGTGGACAAACCAAATGAGTGTCTTCAGGAAATTACTGTTTCCCTATCCCTTTTTCATGGTGAGAGACAGATCATTGCTTCCTCTGAGGTGTATTCACTATGAACCAAACGGAAGCAAACGAAACAGGGAGGGACCTACCTGCCAAATAGAACCTAATTGTTGCAAAACTGTTTCCATTGCTAAATGTTTTGCTACAGTATGCAACTATGGAATTAACCAACCCCTGGTTCTGTTAATCCCGAACCAGGAACACAAAGCAACAGTAAAAGGGACCTAGAAACAGTGTTGATAAAGGTCTGAATTGTCAAACAGATAGATATATATATATCAGTAATAACAATACTGTCAAACAATGGGCAAGGTAATGCAATCTTACGTCTGTTCAGCAAACCTGTAATGCAAAAAAACAACTTGGTACCCCTGGAACAAAAAATCTAACGTATAAATCAAATACATAAAACCATTTATTTCATATCCCTGAAGATAATTTTTTTAATTGAATTTTCAATTGAAAAAAATAAAACTTAGCCTGTTACAAAGGGATATCATACATTTTATTGCGTGACAGGAACAGACAACTGTAAGATTCTGACTAGGGTAAACAGTGAATGCCTTAACGTTAATGTGTCAGCATTTTCAGCAGTCCTCTTGAATCTCAAAGATTTACCTAGCCAGCCTTACACAAAGTATGAGCTTGACGTTTGAACTGCATGCCACAAAAGGCCAAATTACTAAAAACTCAAGCATTAAGTTAGAGCATATTGAGTATAAATATAGTAATCAGAAGATAAATACTCAGTTCATTGATACACAGACTGCAGTGGTTCATGAAGACCAGGTAAAGCATTCACATCAGCAATAAGAGTTCATGTATGTTCAGGGGAGACAAAATGGAAGACAACGCTCCAGCCAGACTTCCCCTATGATGCAGCAACTTGGGTTAAAGGTTCCTCCAGATAAAGCACCAGTGCTTCAGCCTAAAAATACCACACAGACAGGAGAAATATGCTTAGTATGGTATGCAGACATGATCTGTGCTCATGGCTTTTTAAATTACATACAGTTGAAGTCCGAAGTTTACATACACCTTAGCCAAATACTTTTAAACTCCACAATTCCTGACATTTAATCCCAGTAAAAATTCCCTGCCTTAGGTCAGTTAGGATCACCACTTTATTTTAAGAATGTGAAATGTCAGAATAATAGTAAAGATAATTATTTATTTCATCACATTCCCAGTGGGTCAGAACTTTACATACACTCAATTAGTATTTGGTAGCATTGCCTTTAAAATTGTTTAACTTGGGTCAAACGTTTTGGGTAGCCTTCCACAACCTTCCCACAATAAGTTGGGTGAATTTTGGCCCATTCCTCCTGACAGAGCTGGTGTAACTAAGTCAGGTTTCTAGGCTTCCTTGCTCACACACACGCCATCTCAGTTCTGTCCACACATTTTTATATAGGATTGAGTTCAGGGCTTTGTGATGGCCACTCCAATACCTTGACTTTGTTGTCCTTAAGCCATTTTGAAACAACTTTGGAAGTATGCTTAGAGGAAGACCCATTTGCGACCAATATTTATCTCAAGACATTAGTTTGGAAGTTGTCGCTTCAATATATCCACATAATTTTCCACCCTCATGATGCCATCAATTTTGTGAAGTGCACCAGTCTCTCCTGCAGCAAAGCACCCCCACAACACGATGCTGCCTCTCCCGTGCTTCACGGTTGGGATTGTGTTCTTTGGCTCGCAAGCCTCCCCCATACTGTGGATATGGATACATTTGTACCTGTTTCCTCCAGCATCTTCACACGGTCCTTTGCTGTTGTTCTGGGATTGATTTGCACTTTTTGCACCAAAGTACATTTATCTCTAGGACACAGAACGCGTCTCCTTTCTCAGCGGTATGACGGCTGCGTGGTCCCATATTGTTTATACTTGTTCATCTGTACAAACAATAGTACACATGGTACCTTCAGGCATTTGGAAATTGCTCCCAAGGATGAACCAGACTTGTGGAGGTCTACAAATTTTTTTCTGAGGTCTTGGCTGATTTCTTTTGATTTTCCCATGATGCCAAGCAAAGAAGCACCGAGTTTGAAGGTAGGCCTTGAAATACATCCACAGGTACACCTCCAATTGACTCAAATGATGTCAATTAGCCTATTAGAAGCTTCTAAAGCCATGACATAATTTTCTGGAATTTCCCAAGCTGTTTAAAGGCACAGTCAACTTAGTGTATGTAAACTTCTGACCCACTGGAATTGTGATACAGTGAATTATAAGTTAAATAATCTGTCTGTAAACAATTGTTGGAAAAATTACTTGTCATGCACAAAGCAGATGTCCTAACCGACTTGACAAAAACTATAGTTTGTTAACAAGAAATTTGTGGAGTGGTTGAAAAACAAGTTATGACTCCAACCTAAGTGTATGTAAACTTCCGACTTCAACTGTACATACTTGTTCTCTTCAGGAATAAGTCATTAGTGTTTTGTAATTTCAAATACAACACAATTCAAATACCAATGTTAACAATGTCATCCACACTCAAAGTATTCTTCCTCACCTTGGCTTTAAGCATTCCAAAGCCCACAGTCTCTTTGGCATACATGCACAACAGTAGGTTAGCTACCCGTGTAATGGCCACCCTGCCTTCCTGCAAAGAGAAGACAAGAAGGGAATAGATAAAAATGCATGCACATTGAATTTCAATTTACCTTTGATGGTGATTAGAGGTCAACCGATTAATCGGAATGGCCGATTAATTAGGGCGCTATTTCAAGTTTTCATAACAATCGGAAATCTGTATTTTTGGGTTAACTGCCTCGTTCAGGGGCAGAATGACAGATTTTTTTCCTTGTCAGCTCGGGGATTCAATCTTGCAACCTTACAGTTAAACTAGTTCAACGCTCTAACCACCTGATTACATTGCACTAAACGAGGAGCCTGCCTGTTACGCGAATGCAGTAAGCCAAAGTAAGTTGCTAGCTAGCATTAAACTTATCTTATAAAAAACAATCAATCAATCAATCCTAATCAATAGTTAACTACACATGGTTGATGATATTACTAGTTTATCTAGCGTGTCCAGCGTTGCATATAATTGATGCGGTGCGTACTCTCGTTGCTCCAATGTGTACCTAATCATAAACATCAATGCCTTTCTTAAAATCAATACACAGAAGTATATATTTTTAAACCTGCATATTTAGCTAAAAGAAATCCAGGTTAGCAGGCAATATTAACCAGGTGAAATGGTGTCACTTCTCTTGCGTTCATTGCATGCAGAGTCAGTGTATATGCAACAGTTTGGGCCGCCTAATTTGCCAGAATTTTACGTAATTATGACATAACATTGAAGGTTGTGCAATGTAACAGGAGTATTTAGACTTATGGATGCCACCCGTTAGATAAAATACGGAACGGTTCCGTATTTCACTGAAAGAATAAACGTCTTGTTTTCGAGATGATCGTTTCCGGATTCGACCATATTAATGACCTAAGGCTCGTATTTCTGTGTGTTATTATGTTATAATTAAGTCTATGATTTGATAGAGCAGTCTGACTGAGCGGTGGTAGGCACCAGCAGGCTCGTAAGCATTCATTCAAACAGCACTTTAGTGCATTTTGCCAGCAGCTCTTCGTTGTGCTTCAAGCATTGCGCTGTTTATGACTTCAAGCCTATCAACTCCCGAGATTAGGCTGGTGTAACCGATGTGAAATGGCTAACTAGTTAGCAGGGTGCGCGCTAATAGCGTTTCAAACGTCACTCGCTCTGAGACTTGGAGTCGTTGTTCCCCTTGCTCTGCATGGGTAACGCTGCTTCGAGGGTGGCTGTTGTCGATGTGTTCCTGGTTCGAGCGAGGAGAGGGACGGAAGCTATACTGTTACACTGGCAAAACTAAAATGCCTATAAGAACATCCAATAGTCAAAGGTTAATGAAATACAAATGGTAGAGAGAGAAATAGTCCTATAATTCCTACAATAACTACAACCTAAAACCTCTTACCTGGGACTATTGAAGACTCATGTTAAAAGGAACCACCAGTTTTCATATGTTCTCATGTTTTGAGCAAGGAACATAAACGTTAGCTTTCTTACATGGCACATATTGCACTTTTACTTTCTTCTCCAACACTTTGTTTTTGCATTATTTAATTTTTTTTTTAACATGTTTCATTATTTATTTGAGGCTAAATTGATTTTATTGATGTATTATATTAAGTTAAAATAAGTGTTCATTCAGTATTGTTATAATTCTCATTATTACTAATGTTTTAAAAATGTAAAAATTATTATTATTATTATTATATATATTTTTTTAAATCGGCTGATTAATCGGTATCGGCATTTTTTTGGTCCTCCAATAAATCGGTATCAGTATTGGAGTTGAAAAATCATAATCGGTCGACCTCTAATGGTTATACTACCTCCCAAGCTGCCAACTAGCCTAGGTCATCATTTTCTACCACTATTTAACTAACGTTATAGGGCATACAACAGATTTTCTCTGGAGCCTCTGACTGTGATACTCAATGGATAATCAAAGCAAGGCAGAATTATGGGGGGAAAAAAACATTTGGTTCATGCATAGTAACTAGACCATATAGTTCAAACTCTAACCATGCAATCCATCAGAATGAATTTGAGTTTATCTTCGTTAAAAGCTTGATGCCCATTCTTGTCATAGGCCGACCAGATGTTGCTTGCGATGGCAGCGGTCACTCGAGCGTCAGTGTCCCCATAGCCAGAGTAAGCCAAAAGAGACCCTTCATTGTTTAACAATCTGCGGGGAGAACATGTAAATACGTTAGCCAAGGAGAGTGTTAGCTAAGACTTACCTACATGTAGGTAGCTGTCGTTAAACGTCATCTTAAGAACAAATTATTAGCCAACTTAGCTAGATAGCAAAAAATAACGCTATATTCACGTGCCTCTGCCACTCAATACTTACAGTGTGCTTTGTACTCCGCTTGTATTTGCCTGGCTGAGAACTTGCGTCAATGCTTTTGGCCGCAACATGGTTGGAGTGAGCAATACTTTGCAGCAACTCGATTAATTTAGGCGAAATTATGATGAAATGTATATTATCACCCAGTTCAGTGACTTCTTCAATAACAATCCAGTCAGCTGACCCCTTCAACTTCCTGATACAAATCGTAATGCATTATGGGAATGACACGGTTTCAATCGTTCCAGACGATTGAAACCGGTCACTGGAATAATATATTCAAATGCACCAATTCAGCTGATCTGCCCCAATTATAGAATTTATATCCTTTTCATGTTGCTCCTGAGATGTTAAACACTTGTCCAAGTAAGGGGACTGGGGGAGAATCTGTATTAGAAGAACAGAGTTAGCTACAGTATGGGGCTAATTGCAGTTATTGAATAAAGAAACAATATGGTATATCAAGGGCACAAAATGGCATATATCCCCATCATATTTTCAGACATGAGATTCCGATCAGTTAAAAAATTATAATAGCTACCCCGAGTAACCTCTGCGGTGAGGCCGGATGAATCTAACAATTGCATTGCTCCCAACTTCACAGCCCAAGCATATTTGATGAGATTGAACTAGCCCCAGTCATTTGTTTATAATTTACACAGCTTTCCTTTAGCCACCATTTTAGACCAAGTGATATGAAATGATCATAAATTGAAGATCTAAGAAATCCATGCTTTTATACATTTTGTCATCATGGAGGAAAATAAACAAATCCAAGCTCCTCTCTGGTGAATGTTAAAACAGCTTAATGCTTAATTGCCATTAAGATATTTCAATGTTTATTTCAGTTCACAATTTATATTTTCAAGCTTGGTCCTTTTATGATCTACCAAATATGCATGGTCACCACTATAACTTTCCCACCTCTCAAACTACACACAATTCCCATACAAGTTGAACAAATCATCCATATCAAGTTCATATAATTTCATAACATACACAATGTAGACTAGTGTTAATCACACCTGGTCCTAGGGGGTTGCAGTCAGTGTGAACAGGCTAAGTCTGCAACATTAACTACTCATCAAGATCATGAATAGCTGAATCACATCTGTTTGCGCTGGGCTTGCACTCAATTCCAATTTCACTTTGCCAAAAGGGTGCGGATTGGCGTAAGCTTGGGCTAAATTAAGTTTCCACCACATTTCTCACTGCAGTCCAGTCCAGTGCTTTTAAATCTGAGGTGGGGTGAACAAGTGTGCATTTTGAGGATTGAGAATCTGAATTCAGCATAGGGTGCATCCCTCCAGGATCAGGAGTGAAGACTACTGGTGTAGACCATGCTTCTGAACTAAATGAATGACCACCACACACTTGATCATGTTTCTTGAAAGGTATTATTAGAATAGATAACAGAGTGACTCCAAGAAAAAGGCAGCGCTGAACAGATGTTCTTTAACTGTAGGTACTGCAACTAATATGTATGGGTTTAAGAAAAACTATTCTCTATGCTATTAGTACACTTTGTCATTATAGATTTCACAAATTATTTTGGAATATATTGCTGAACCCAATACATACATTTTTATCAGGCACTAAACCGCTGCTTGTATGAAAATACACAAAATGGTTAACGTAAAAGGTGTCTGCATTTTTATCATTGCTCAGATTAAAACATTGAGGTCTTATCACAACCCATAATCAGAGCCTAAACGGTTGAATAATTTACACTCAATAGCATTCATTGACTCAATGTAGCATTAACTACAGAGCTCACCAAGCTACCTTGCCTGACCTTCCAACCTGAAAATCATCCCTTCCAAAAAAGCTGAAAGTGTAAGCAAACAGCTGAACCAGGGGCGCTATAGTGCTCAAACAGAGAATCCAACAGCCAGGATCAGTTTTGAAGGATGTCAAGAAATGATTAAAGCAGAAGGTAAACTGAAGGTGAGTGGTAAAGAAAAGAGAAGGTAACTTCTACAGCTCCTGTAATAAATACTAGTCAATCAGGCATGATAGAGTGAAATTAAGTAAAAACAAGCAGGTTCTCATGACAATGAAAGAATGAGTGATTCCTCTGACCTATGATTTCAACACTCATATTCCTCCAAATTTCAACTCGTTACCGGCTAAACACAATCCATTAAGATGGGTTAAGTCGGCAACCTCATGCATGTCCAGCAAATGGGCAGTCATTTCAGAAATAATCTCCCATAGTCAACAGAGGAAGTAGTCATGTTAGTGGTGGCGTCATTTTGCAGCGATGTCATCATTCCACAGGGTTGATATGAGATCTCTCCAATAGAAACTTGAATCTGAACACCCACTTCCTGCCCCCATATCTTTCCTACTTTTCACAGATCAGCCAAAGAGATGAATAGTAATTGGAATTCAGTTGAGTCTATCTGAGGGGCTTGTCAGACTGTGATGAAGGACTGTGTTCATTTGTAAACTCCCACTCCAGCCCTCACCACCCCTACCTAACCCCTCTCTCCCAGTAATCTCAGGGGGCTAAGAGAGTTAGGAGGGCTGGGAGCCCAGCAGTCTCTCAATGGCAGCGTTGATGTCTCCCCCCGTGGCGATGAGGGCCTGCAGGTTGGCCTCACGGTTGATGAAGCCCATGGCGCTGAGCTGGTCCAGCTGCTGCTGAAACCGCACCTCCGGGGTTACGGTCTGGGTCTGCGAAGGGGAGCATAACCAAAGTCAATTTTTATATGAGCCTACATGGAAAATGTTGCTGGGGTCCTATTTGAGTGACTGTTAGGAGACAAGTCTCAGTACCAGTATTAATTGGTTTTAGGCCAATGAGGCCAGTAGAAACACAAAGCTAATGCTAACTCACTGGATAATACCAAAGTATAGTTACCAAGTAGAAACTATGTTTGCAGCTCAATGACATACCGATGAGCCGCCTCCTCCTCCAGCAAACATCTGTAACATCTGCTGCATGAGCTGCTGCTGCTGTTGGGATGGGTTAGTGGCAGCAGTGGGATTTGAGCCCTGTGTTGGGGGAGGAAGATTTTCTGGGGCCACACTGCCTCCTGTGGTTGGAGGAATCACTGGGATCCCACCAGGAGCCAAACTAGGAGAAGAACCATAGTTTAAGTGGCATCATCAATAAAATCAAATGTAAGCACGAGTCTGTCCAGTAAACATCTACTGGATAATAGATGGTACAGTACCTGGGCATGAGTCCTGGGGCTTCCGTCTGTAGGGTCTGCAGGCCCTGCTGGATCTGCATGAGAGCCTGCATGGCCCGGGGGTTAGTCATCACAGACAGTGACTCAGGATTCTGCATCTGTAAAATAACCATTTAGTTGGTCAACCCAAATGATGTTCCATTTAGTCAGTCAGAAACTCAGCACCTTCCATAACACTCTGTTGTCTTTTTTGTTGTTGTTGTCAGTATATGGAACTAAAGTGTATAACTGGAGACAGAAATCTGACCTGTTGGAGAAAGACCGGCATCTGATGTCTCAACTGTTCCTGTAACTGGGGGTTTCCGGCAAAGAGGGGGTTGTTCAGCA
Source organism: Oncorhynchus mykiss (assembly GCF_057628025.1). NCBI lineage: Eukaryota > Metazoa > Chordata > Actinopteri > Salmoniformes > Salmonidae > Oncorhynchus > Oncorhynchus mykiss. The sequence continues at coordinate 35,699,840 of NC_143024.1, forward strand.
TTGCCTGAGGGAATTAATAAAGAATTAAGCAATGATTCTACTCTTCACACAAAATAGCCTAGAATATTCATCAGGACTTCTGAATCCTACTGCAGAGAGGGCTGAAGTTGTGCAGACCTGCGAGGCGAGGTCAGGGTTCTGCGCCAGCGACTGCATCATACTGCGCATGTAGGGCGCAGACAGCATGTTCTGCATGAGCTGGGGGTTCTCAGAGATCTGCTGCATCAGACTCTGCATGCCAGGGCTACCGAACACACCTGGACAGGGTGTGGAGTGAGAGATACAGACGGATCAGCTAAGCAGCAAAACAAGGGTTATACTCAAATGTGGTATGTTAATACAGGTGTAAGGGGAAATATAGTTTTGCAGATTGACTAAAAGGTAAAAGTGCTTCTTCTGATGTAGTGGTGTTACCGTTGCCCAGCCCAGAGGCATTGATGCCCAGGGGGTTGGAGGCACTGGGTGCAGTCCCGCCAGCGGAGGTTGTTGTTGTTGTGGAGGCACCAGTCCCCCTGATCTCTGAGGGGGTCGTTCCAGGGGGTCCCCAGGGGTTTGGTAAGGGCTCCCTGTTCTCTGTTCTGGAGGGCTGCACGCCAGAGTCCAAGTTGCCCCCCAAAGCAGAGAAGGGATTGTTTCCAAACTATGGATGGGAAAAAAGTGGACTAAGTCACACAACCGGACTTGATTCAAGACAATTAGATGTCTACATATGGTATTTGCAGGAATAATCGCTACCTGCTCTCTAGCGGCACTGAACATAGGCTCCTGGATGTCTGTGTACATCCTCCGGAGGGCGTTGTAGCCCCCAGGGATGCTCTCCAGGTTGCTAAGCGCCCGGTCCTGGTTACGCATCATCTCTTGCATCATGGCTGGGTTCCTTGCCAACTCCATGGTCTGAAGAGAGGAAGGGAGTTAACATTATGCATCTGTGCATGATCCTCCTCACATCCATTCCTCCCATCGTTCTGGGAGTGGTGCGGTCTAGTTTAAGGGTTTGGGCCTATGTAAATTGCACTGTTACATAGACCCCTTTTTACATTTCAACTACATTGTAAGCTAACTACATAAAGAAGCAAAATGGTTTGAGTAATATGCTCTTCGAGCCTAGGTTCTTAAGAGAGATTCAAATAAAGCCAAGACACACTGTGATTCCCCAAAACCAATTATATGACACCTTGAACAAAGGACCCATCTGAGCTCCAGACTTAACCTGTCTCATAAGTTCAGGGTTGTTGAGCATGTGGGAGATCTCAGGGTTGCGCTCCATCAGCTGCTGCATCTGAGGGTTTGTCACAATCATCTGCCTCATCAGGTCTGGGTTGGACATCATGTTCTGCACCAAAGGGTTGTCCATGATCTGAGACAGCATCTCCGGGTTGGACATCAGCTGTCTCTGCATCTGCTGCTGCATCTCCATGAAGTTGGCCGAGCCCATGCCCAGGCCTGACAGGCTAGATAGGTCACCAAACCCACCTATGCAGACACAAGGGGGCGGTGGATTACTGGAAGGATATAGGTTAGTGCCTAGTTGTGTGGATGTTGAGTAGTTGTATGGCGATATGGTCGTCTTTCTGTGAGATGGTTTGGTGGGGACTGGGTCACTAACTCAGTAAGTTGGGTGGCTGTGTGGAGGTTGGGGTAGGCCCAGTGCCTGGTGTTGTGCTGTCATTGGGCGCTGCGCTGGGGTTAACGCTGCTGTTGGCCTGGGGGGTCCCAGAGCTGGATGCCGAGGACTGGGATGTGCCACCAACTGTAGCCCTGGAGAAAAAGTGAGGTCATTATCAACCTAAATGTTCCCATTATCTCACACACAAAATCGTGTCACTAGAAGTGGGCAAGAAAATCTTCTTACTTGGGAGCAGTCTTGATGACTAGGTGAACAGTGAGTCCGTCCTTGATGCCGTGTTGGTTCAGTGTGTCTCCATCCTTTAAGATTTTTCCAGCAAAAATCAACACCAGCTGGTCCTGCTTGGCATTAAACCTTTTGGATATCTCCTCTTTAAACTGTATGCACGAGACAGAATGAAGTGCCCGGTGAAGACAAATGGGAACAAAGAGGATAGGTACACACCCAAATCATTCAGTGTTGGTAAAAAAAAAACAAGTTATCTTGGCTTAGCTAGCTAACGTTAGCTAACGATGTGAATCTGCGAGCTGTCCTTTTAGTTTTATAAAGAACAATGAGGTCAAATATGAATGGTTTAGGGAATCACCAAATACAACATTAACCATGTCGCCAGCCGTGAACTTAACGATCAGTTTCATGAGTGTGGGTATAATTTGTGGGACGTTCCAACAGGAATCTGTTCCAAAAACTTCGTAAATAACAAGGTTGCCAACAAACAACGCATACAAAGTTGTATAGCGGCAGAATAAGATACCGGGTAAGGAGCGGGCTATTTCATAAAAAATGTCACTCACCACGTTTATTCCGAAAAATGTCTGTCCTCACTTTGGTAGCCTACGGACAAACATTAAGAATAAGCTACGTGGTGAGTGGATGCCTATTCGGCAGCTAGGTGAATTGATCCTGCTACTTTGTATGCGTTGTTTGTTGGCAACCTTGTACTCTACGAAGTTTTTGGAACAGATTCCTGTTGGAACGTTAAACAAATTATACCCACCCGTTTCCCGATCGGCTTTCGCAATGGCCGGAGCCTCCGTTGGCTAGCCGGTTATCAGCTAACCTGATCGCAGCTAAAGTTAGCTAGCTAGATGAGCCTGACAGAGACGTAGCTGGCTAGCTTACTCACAAGCTAACGTTAGCTAGTTGCGTAGTTAGCTAGCTCATGCTTGCTATACATGTCTTTACACAGTGCCGATTGTGCAAAACACGAGTAAAACTACTATTAGGAACCGACTTAAGGAAATGGACAAGTTGAAAATAAATATTACTAGTCAGGAAAATGAGACTATTCTTCCCAATTAACATCGTAAACCTGCTAGGTAATAGTTGTCTAGCTAACTTCGATTTATGCTTATTAGCCACAGCATGACTTGCATAACTGACTGTGTAAATAAATGCGAATACCTGTGCGACAGAAGAATCTTCCGATATCGCGATCTCCTCTTTATCTTTCGGAGTTTTTACCGTGACCACAATCATGGTCCCGTCTGAGGCAGCATTTTCAACAACGTTGGAATCCACAGTGGGATCTGTGCCGCTGTTCTCCGCCATCTTTACTCCTCTTCAAATTCACTACATCCAGAGAGGAAGAGGTGAAGCGAGAGGTTTTACTCAGCCCAAAATCTGTCCACGAAAATACGATTTGTTTGTATGGTCATTAAGTGTCGAATTTGGTCAACAAAAATGTGTATATTTTATTTGCTATGTGAGGATTATTTGATCAAATAGAAGTTTCGTAATGGTGTACCAGACGTGGCATTTCGCCAACTTTGAAAAAACGACTTTATCGGAGTTGTGCAGGTTGTCATAGAGGTAGATAGAGGACTCATCATATAACACGTTCAAGCATGGACATTGTCATTGAGGGCTTCTACCGTTAAAGCGGTCAACTAGGTGGGGATTCCTATGAGTTGGGAGTTTTCAACCGATAAAGAAGAAAATCATGTACTACTTTAAATGGAGTTAGCCTTAAATGTGCTGCCAATGCTGTTACAAACGCTATAATATCACATACACAAAGATGAGTCCTCTATCTATCTCTATGGCCTGTTGTTGACACTCGTATCGGCCCCCTCATTGGCTTGAATGGTGCCACGTGCTCTCGCATCGCCCGCCTTCCATCTTTGAGGACATGTATTTCCATTGTTATAGCGGTCACTTTACTATCTCGTCAATATAATAATCTTTGCTACGTCACAAAACTAGCAAACAAAATTCTCAAGCTGAGATGAAAGCAGTATTACCTTAGGTTTTTGCAACGTTGAAGTCTAGTGGTGTGGGGGTGTCATTGCATTTGGCCAAAATGTATGTGTACTACTCAATTATGTATATAAACCCAGTTCTAAATCACTGTCAAATCTAAAATTCTAATGCTGAGAAAAAAAGTGGGCAAATACTTTATATATTAAATATTATATTTAAAGGGGCAATCTGCTGTTGCTACGTACATTTTTGGACCCCTAAATTGATTATTGAAGAATATAATTTATGCCTTAGTTCAACTGTCACACCCTATCAAACCCAAAATATAAGATTGTTTTACTCCAATGTTTGTAAACAATGTAAATGTAAACAAACACTGCATCCTAAAAACTTGGTTAAAAATAAAATGTTAATATCATGGATGGTCAGTCCTTACACCATTATGTTTATGAATGTGAGAGTGGTTTACATTTTTCCAGGCCCAACCCTCAACTTTTTACCACACCATAACATAGTTGGGGTGTATACCTTGTTATTGTTTAAACTGCAGATTGTCCCTTTAAAGTATTGTAGTTGTTTTGTGCGGTAATGAGCATAAAATCCCACATGCATTCATTTAATTCTTTAATGACATGAAAATTTGGGTTTGAAGGTGAATAACAGCCTATCATGCCTAATAACTCAATCAAAGCACTGCACGACCTAATGCATTTTTCCTAAAGTAATATCATATTAAAAATATAATTGAAAGCTGTGACGGAAACAGGACGTTTCGGTAGGCTTTCATTTTATAAATGCCAACAGATAATTTGTTCATTGGACATAGTGGGATCTTTTTGTGTCGGTAAAATTAATTACGCGAGAAATGGCGGCGCATGGAAAACGCCTTCATGCGCAAATATTGATTGGATATAATAATTGTCATATAAAAGTACATTTGGATGTGGCGTGCGCGCAGTGGGTCATGAGTTAAAAAGTTTGGGATCCCCTGTAGATAATAATTGTAGGCCTACCATCTTAACCAGGGGTGTCAAACTCATTCCATGAATGGCAGTGTCTGCAGGCATTCGTTTTTTTCTTTCAATAAAGACCTAGACAACCAGGTGAGGGGAGTTTCATACTAACTACTAACTTTAATTAGTCAATGGAGTACATGGGTGGAGCGAAAGTCTGGCGAGAATCTGCCCTCGGTGGAATGAGTTTGACACGTGATCTAAACTGCTATGAAATACATTTTCCAAAACCAAAAATATAGAATTTTCAGCTGTTTGAAGCTGGTGTAGCCTACAAAACCGAAAGTAAAAGACGCAAAAACTTACCTTAAAACCGGGAGCCATAGCCCACATAAAACAAGTCTACCGCTTATTTATATGAAAAGAATGCACTCACTACTATAAATCGATCAAATATGTAAAACATCTTAGACTTACTTTCAATGAGAATGACAGTAGCAAGTTACCTATTGCAGCTTTAAGCGAAAAAGTACATTTTGTGTACACTACATCCTCACGCGTGGACTTTCATCCGCAACAAGTTTGTTTGGTGGGAAAATACTTTTTCTTTATGTGGATTTTAGAATATTCGCATGACAGTCTGTATCCAACTGGCTGGAAACCTACCGACGTGGGAAAATGTGCATCTTTTACTTTATGTGGATTTGAGAATGTCCATATGAAAATCTGTCGCCAATTGGCTGGAAACCAAGCTAATGACATTCTTAACGAGGCTCCTCTCACATTTGTGACTGTAGATCAAGGCTGAGAATGTACCATTTGATTTTTTTTTTTTTTTAATGTGTGATTAACCTTTGTCAAAGACGAAGGAAAAACACTAGGTTAACACTATTAGACCAGCCTATCCTTTATCAGTATGCTATAATTTAGTTGCCAATCTGCAGAGGTCAGACCACCAGCACTTGTGTGAAACTCCTTAGGCCGGAGCTGTATGTGATTATCCTGGTCTTTAGCCAGGTGAAACATTTTATTTCAGTCTTGGTAGAGGAAAGCCATCTAGAAAAGATAGGCTATATAGAAAATCAGGAGTATGATTTTTGGATTTGCATTATATTATTCATATTTTTTGGGGCAGGTTGTTGCATGTTTTCCTCCTTTAACGTGACCATGAGGACCACTGAGAAAGGTCTGTTGTGCCACCTCTACAGTACATGTTACTGCTTTTTGTGTAACTATGGCTACAGGTATAAGTCCCCATTAATTCCAGAACAGATATTATAGCGGTGATCTGTTTGTTATTCGATGCAAATGCAGTACGCCAGAAGATGTTTTTGTGCTGGTCAAAGGCAGTCAGGTCTGGAGTGAACCAAGGGCTATATCTGTTCCTGGTTCTGTATTTTTTTTTATGGGCCATGCTTATTTAAGATGATGAGGAAAGCACTTTTAAAGAATAACCAGGCATCCTCTACTGACTGAATGAGGTCAATATCCTTCCAGGATACCCGGGCCAGGTTGATTAAAAAGGCCTGTGTTTTAGGGACCGTTTGACAGTGATGAGGGGTGGTCGTTTGACCGCAGACCCATTACAGACGCAGGCAATGAGGCAGTGATCGCTGAGATCCTGGTTGAAGACAGCAGAGGTGTATTTAGAGGGGAGGTTTGTCAGGATGATATCTATAAGGGTGCCCGTGTTTACAGATTCGGGGTTGTACCTGGTAAGTTCATTGATCATTTGTGTGAGATTGAGGGAATCTAGTTTAGGTTGTAGGATGGCCGGGGTGTTAAGCATGTCCCAGTTTAGGTCACCTAACAGTATGAGATCTGAAGATAGATTTGGGGCAATCAATTCACATATGATGTCCAGGGCACAGTTGGGGGCAGAAGGTGGTCTATAACAAGCAGCAACAGTGAGAGACTTGTTTCTGGAAAGATGGATTTTTAGAAGTAGAAGCTCATTGTTTTGGCACAGACCTGGATAATATGACAGAACTCTGCAGGCTATCTCTGCAGCAGATTGCAACTCCGCCACCTTTGGCAGTTCCATCTTGTTGGAAAATGTTATAGTTAGGGATGGAAATGTCAGGATTTTTGGTGGTCTTCCTAAGCCAGGATTCAGACACGGCTAGAACATCCGGGTTGGCAGAGTGCTAAAGCAGTGAGTAAAACAAACTTAGAGAGGAGGCTTCTAATGTTAACATGCATGAAACCAAGGCTTTTACAGTTACAGAAATCAACAAATGAGAGTGCCTGGGGAATGGGAGTGGAGCTAGGCGCTGCAGGGTCTGGATTAACCTCTACGTCAACAGAGGAGGAGTAGGATAAGGGTACGGCTAAAGGCTATAAGGACTGGTTGTCTATTGCGTTTGGAACAGAGAGTAAAATGAACAGGTTTCTGGGTGTGGAAGAATAGATTCAAGGCATAATGTGCAGACAAGGGTATGGTAGGATGTGAATACAGTGGACGTAAACCTAGGCATTGCGTGGCGATGAGAGGTTTTGTCTCTCGAGACATCATTTAGACCAAGTGAGGTCACCGCATGTGTGGGAGGTGACACAAAAGGGCTAGCTAAGGCATAGTCTCTACATTGAAATAAGACAATAATCACTAACCAAAACAGAAGTGGACAAGGCATATTGACATTAGGGAGAGGCATGCGTAGCTGAGTGATCATAGGGACCAGTGGGAGGTTCGGCGAGCTGGAGACACGGCAATCCAGACAGCTAGCAGGCTGGGAATAGCAGAAGGGCCTTAGGGGGGAATGTTGAGGAGCTGGTTGGAAAAATGATAAAGATGTATGGGTGAAGTCTGACCTGCCAACTATGGCTGAGGCAAGAGGAAAGATGATATTTGTACAGAAATCCAGCTTTAAGCTGGGCATTCCTCTCTTGGAAACAGACAGCCAGGGTTCTTCAGTTTGTCAGGAAATGACAGGAATTCATTGTATGTTTATTATTCATTGAGGGAAGGGTTAACCTCTCAGTTCCTCTAAACTGAGGAGGTACTGTTGGGAACTAGCTGAGACTGGTTGAGCCCTTCCTATCAGCTACTTCCCTGTAAGGAAACCAAACTGTGCATCAAGCAGACTGGTCTACCACTGATCACATAGGACCTATAGAGGTGTCCATCTCAATTGCCAGGAATGGAGGAGCTCACTTTCTCTAAAATATGCATTTGTTGTTGAATAATACATTTTGAGTGAATTTAAATGGGTGTGTAGTTTCATGCTCTCAAAAAGAAATGTAATCAAATGTAATTACAAAATAGTAAATAAATAGATTATATTGAACAGTTCATACTGCAAATTGAAGCTCAACAGTTATAAAATCTATGCAGACATTTGTCATGGTTTACATTCTCTCGTGATTCAGCGGGAGGGATCTGAGTGTTTCAGAACACCCAATGGTTGAGTTCGTTTTGCATGGCCGGATGCGCCTGGTAGGCAGAGTATGCTCATTTTAGACCATTCCATTGGTCCTTAAGTGAAATCTCCAACCACCCGGGGCACCGGGACATGCAAAATGAACTCCACCACTGACAGATGCATATGTAACTCCTGGATAGTAGTTTATTTTACAGTACTGTTTTAGCTGTTTTACTGGGACATTATATGGTATGGGTACTTTCTGCTGCTAACTAAAAATAATTAAACACTATTTGTACGTACGTGTAGCCTACTTGGTACAAAATGGGTGGAGCACTTTCTAATGCAAAATGGCTGCCATTGATGGCATCGCCCAGTTGGGTGCTATACATTGTATGTGAGTTTCCCCCACATATCTAAGTAAACAATCGGTAGCCTAAATTCTTTACCGTAAAGTGCTGCAGAAATTTGAGCTGTACTGAATTGATTGAATTCATAAGTTATTTGAGCAACATGGTCATACAATTGCTGTTTCAAGTAATTTCCCAGAAGAGGGGGTTTTATGATGTGCACTTCCTGCTCAGGCATAGCAGAGGCTCTACACCCACTCATCACCACACTTTATGACATGCCCTATCATCTTTCAATGAGGCAAGAGATTACCGCAATGAAGGAAAGCAAAGCAACAAAAATAATGGGTAGATTAACTTTAATGTTGTCTACATGGGATGGAACCTGTTTGCCACTATGACCCAATTAACACTGTAGCAGTAACAACAAGAGTGCCCTTATTTAGGGCAGATTCAGAGCTGTACAATGCCAGAAATTCTCTAACAAAATGAATAGTTAGTCCTTTAAAAAAAGGTGTGTCCTACAGATGCAACACAGACATTATCAGATGTTATTGGAATGAATGTGCACCTTTTAACATGATTACTTATACGGGATACACACCTATTTTAACATTACGATTATTGTTCTGCCTTTCTGTTGATTTAGAGCTGTGTAACCAAGAGTGGCCAGCATGTCAGTGACCGTGACCAATGGCAAAGGGGTGGCTGTATTTACTGTGAATGCTAAAGAAGGAAGCAGTTGGCCCCTGCTGTGTCAAATACTTGGGACCCTGTGCTACAGCCCAGCAAGCTCTGTGTCCCAGGGACCTTGGAGGCTCCAAGCAAATTCCCAGTCAGCTCTGGGGGTGGGTGAACTAAAATACACATACACACACACACACACACACACACACACACACACACACACACACACACACACACACACACACACACACACACACACACACACACACACACACACACACACACACACACACACACACACACACACACCACACCACAACATGCATGTCTATCACCACTGGGTCACAATTGTCATCAGAAGTGAGAGGGAGTTATCTAAAATTATTATTTTTTTATTTCACAGACTATACAGATCATGGTGGGAGTACTCAACATTGGCTTGGGAGCGATCCTTGTTAGCACTGATTATTACACAGGCAGGGTGTAGGGTTCCTTATTGGCTTGGTGGTGTGGTAAGCTTACTTTATTTTGTTATCGTTTACCATGTTATCATGTTTAGTATGAAAGCACATGATTTCACTTGGAGTTATAACCACAGTAAACAAACCAGGAAATATACAGTGCCTTGCGAAAGTATTCGGCCCCCTTGAACTTTGCGACCTTTTGCCACATTTCAGGCTTCAAATATAAAGATATAAAACTGTATTTTTTTGTGAAGAATCAACAACAAGTGGGACACAATCATGAAGTGGAACGACATTTATTGGATATTTCAAACCTTTTTAACAAATCAAAAACTGAAAAATTGGGCGTGCAAAATTATTCAGCCCCTTTACTTTCAGTGCAGCAAACTCTCTCCAGAAGTTCAGTGAGGATCTCTGAATGATCCAATGTTGACCTAAATGACTAATGATGATAAATACAATCCACCTGTGTGTAATCAAGTCTCCGTATAAATGCACCTGCACTGTGATAGTCTCAGAGGTCCGTTAAAAGCGCAGAGAGCATCATGAAGAACAAGGAACACACCAGGCAGGTCCGAGATACTGTTGTGAAGAAGTTTAAAGCCGGATTTGGATACAAAAAGATTTCCCAAGCTTTAAACATCCCAATGAGCACTGTGCAAGCGATAATATTGAAATGGAAGGAGTATCAGACCACTGCAAATCTACCAAGACCTGGCCGTCCCTCTAAACTTTCAGCTCATACAAGGAGAAGACTGATCAGAGATGCAGCCAAGAGGCCCATGATCACTCTGGATGAACTGCAGAGATCTACAGCTGAGGTGGGAGACTCTGTCCATAGGACAACAATCAGTTGTATATTGCACAAATCTGGCCTTTATGGAAGAGTGGCAAGAAAGCCATTTCTTAAAGATATCCATAAAAAGTGTCGTTTAAAGTTTGCCACAAGCCACCTGGGAGACACACCAAACATGTGGAAGAAGGTGCTCTGGTCAGATGAAACCAAAATCGAACTTTCTGGCAACAATGCAAAACGTTATGTTTGGCGTAAAAGCAACACAGCTGAACACACCATCCCCACTGTCAAACATGGTGGTGGCAACATCATGGTTTGGGCCTGCTTTTCTTCAGCAGGGAGAGGGAAGATGGTTAAAATTGATGGGAAGATGGATGGAGCCAAATACAGGACCATTCTGGAAGAAAACCTGATGGAGTCTGCAAAAGACCTGAGACTGGGACGGAGATTTGTCTTCCAACAAGACAATGATCCAAAACATAAAGCAAAATCTACAATGGAATGGTTAAAAAATAAACATATCCAGGTGTTAGAATGGCCAAGTCAAAGTCCAGACCTGAATCCAATCGAGAATCTGTGGAAAGAACTGAAAACTGCTGTTCACAAATGCTCTCCATCCAACCTCACTGAGCTCGAGCTGTTTTGCAACGAGGAATGGGAAAAAATTTCACTCTCGATGTGCAAAACTGAGAGACATACCCCAAGCGACTTACAGCTGTAATCGCAGCAAAAGGTGGCGCTACAAAGTATTAACTTAAGGGGGCTGAATAATTTTGCACGCCCAATTTTTCAGTTTTTGATTTGTTAAAAAAGTTTGAAATATCCAATAAATGTCGTTCCACTTCATGATTGTGTCCCACTTGTTGTTGATTCTTCACAAAAAAATACAGTTCTATATCTTTATGTTTGAAGCCTGAAATGTGGCAAAAGGTCGCAAAGTTCAAGGGGGCCGAATACTTTCGCAAGGCACTGTATATAAGTAACTTTATTTATTTTTACATTTTGGCCTGCCTACTTAAGAAGTATTTATTTTTAAAGAAAATGAAGGGTTGAAGTCAAATGTCTGTATTTTCTTGTGAGTTTTTTTGTTATTTTTGTCAGGACAAATAATGTGTTGATTGTGTAGGTTGTGCGCATTTGATTTTGATATTTCGGTGCCTTCTTATTTTATAGCAGTTGGCATCATGTGTATATTGGCTGAGAAGTTCCCCAGTCCCTGCTTGGTGAGTTGTTCATTGACCTTAACTCTTTCCTGTCAATCCTTAGCCTCATTTCCGTCCTCCATTGAACAATCATTCAATCTGATTCAGTTGAATTATAATCATCAACTGAATATTTGAGACAACTAGTACTCAGTGGTTTACTCAATTGAGTCAAACTGGTTTTATATTCCCTGATTGTGTTTTAGGTGGGCATCAATATGTTGACGAACCTGTCAGGTGCTTCTCTGGCCATTGCTGGAAATGTGCTGGCAAACTGCCATTTCTGGTGGAGTTGCAATGATGACGACTACATCTGGCAAGATGACTACTATGGCGGCCAGGTGAGACAACTACCAAGTCATCCGCAGAGGGATAGACTATTGGTGAAATGCAACGATGCCAAGCAGGTTTCACTGGTGAGTGCTTTTGAATGACGTTTTTTAATGATATCCATCATGTGAGTCGATAGTTGTCATGTCCCTTCTCTGTTCTAAGTAAAATATATTAACATTTTTTACATGGATCAAACTGCTTAATTTAGTAATGAATATGTGTGTTCTTAAACAGAGATGGTGGGTTCCATGTTTTAAAGCACATTCTAATAGCTGGTATGCCAGTCTGTTTCTGTATTTTCCAGTGTTCACCAACACCGCTATTTAGGTAAACATTCCGGTCAACTGTCAATATGTTCAAATCCTCCTCCATGTGTCTGTTCTACCATTAGATGTTGACGAATGCCTTGGACATCGTGCCTGCAGTCCTTCAGCTTTGTGTCACCATCAGCTCTGCGGTGTTGGGTCTCAAGGCTTTGTACAAGGATGAAAAGGAGGGAAAAGAGCGAATACAACGGCCATACAAATGGAAGTAGAATACGGATTTGTAGACACACACACACACACACACACAACCAAGTAGTGTTTGTTGTGTCCTCCCAAGTAATGTGTAACTTAGCTCTATGTTGCAGAACATCCAGGACCTGGAGCAGCATAAGCCTCTGCTGGAGGAGGTCACCACTAACCCTGCAGCTTAAAGAGCACAAATCTGATATACTTTATTGTCCACAAGGGTAAATTTTGTCATGGACGATTTAGTGGTGCTGCTTCCACATGAAATACATAGAATCAAATGTATTCTACATCAATGGAACATCATCATCATACACACCCCCACACATTTTCTGTTTCATACATACAGTATGTAGTACATATAGTTAACATACAACCAGTGTCAAGTCACAGTAAATTAAGTATGTCTTCATGCAGTTTGAGTCATGTTTTTTGTATTTGTCATTTTTACAAAACTGAAAGGACAGATAAAGGGGAATATATCAAGTTAATTACTGAATTGATTGTTGTGTATATATATATATTTTTTGTATTTTGATATTTTCCTACTGTATTACCCCCCCCCCCCCCCCCCCGAAGCCGTTTTCCTCAACATTGCCATCAGGTGGCAGTCATTCCCATACAAACATACAACATTGGTTGCTCATAGGTTATCTTGGAGGCAAATACGGGTAACAAAAACGGCAACATAAAGTGTCTTCAGGTCTTAGCCCATAAGGTCGCAATATCTACTAAATTAAGATATGGAATTGTTTTCAGATGGTCATAAAATTGCTAAGTTTGCCATTTGAGTACCCCTGTAGGTATATACATTTTTTATATATTTATATGCATATATTTGATGAAACATTGAATTTGGCCTTTACTGCTATAACCCATAGAAACAAATTGATTAACACATTTGTATATGGCAAAACAGACAGTCCAAATATAAATTGTAAGGAATAAGGTTTTGAAGTGTCTGTCCTATACACTGGCGTAACGCAGTTTCTCTGGACCCCCGCAAGGTTGGAGTGGGGCCCCCACTCCCTAAAATAAACACAATGTGTCAGCCAGAGAGTCACTCACAAAGTTTAGACTACCAACCACTGTCCATGGTGCTGAAATTAGGACATATCTATGCGGCTGCCTATCGGATCGATGATAGGCTTTCTGTGGCGACAGGGCATGTAGCCAATAGCTTTGCTTTAGCAAACGGATACATGTTTATTGGTAGGCCTATTTGGTCGTCATTTTCACATGTTAAGCTTAACATTTCACGAAGCTGTACACAAGTCTGCCATCATTAAAATGATGTCTGGTGGCAATAATATAATCACTGGTTCAGTAATTAAAGTTGGAAATTTGAACATTGCAGATTGTAAAATGTATTTTCGATACAACAGAATACTAATCTGCAACCAATTTATAAAAAAATAAAAAAACACCACTGTCTTGTGTAGCCTACCTGAGCCTTCATGCCCATGATCAGTCATCGTGCTCTCTCCCAGCTTGGATAGAAAGTTGTTGGGCGTAAAACCAGTCTATTAATGCCAAATAAGTCAGTCCACCCTCAAAGCACTAGTTTACTATGGATTGTTTCATTTTGCAGTGTACGCTACTATCTATAGCTATATGCATTATTTGGCTGCCATTTCGCTGCTATTATAAACTTTTTATAAAAAATTACACATCAAATAGCCCAACAATGAGGAAAAAAGTATTCAGCTCGAGGATAAATGTAGTCATTATTTATTGTTGAACTCTTTGTCTGGCTAATAGCATACACAAATGAGCTGCAATCAAAGTCAATTAGATGAAATCCAACTTGAGAGGCTCCTCTGGTCTTCAAAATTCTTCCTGAGATGTTGTGCATTATACTGTATGTCCATTGCGCTGCACACAATTGAAACTTGGTCTTGAATGATGCATGTATCACAATTCCAGTAGGTCAGAAGTTTACATACACTAAGTTGACTGTGCCTTTAAACAGCTTGGAAAACAGCTTGGAAAATTCCAGAAAATGATGTCATGGCTTTAGAAGCTTCTGATAGGCTATTTGACATTATTTGAATCAATTGGATGTGTACCTGTGGATGTATTTCAAGGCCTACCTTCAAACGCAGTGCCTCTTTGCTTGACATCATGGGAAAATCAAAAGAAATCAGCCAAGACCTCAGAAAAAAAATGTAAGACCTCCACACGTCTGTTTCACCATTGGGAGCAATTTCCAAACGCCTGAAGGTACCACGTTCATCTGTACAAACAATAGTACACAAGTATAAACACCGTGGGATGAAAGTATTTTGGTGTGAAAAGTGCAAATCAATTCCAGAACAACAGCAAAGGACCCTGTGAAGATGCTGGAGGAAACAGGCACAAAAGTATCTATATCCACAGTAAAACGAGTCCTATATCGACATAACCTGAAAGGCTGTTCAGCAAAGAAGAAGCCACTGCTCCAAAACCGCCATAAAAAAGCCAGACTATGGTTTGCAACTGCACATGGGGACAAAGATTGTACTTTTTGAAGAAATGTCCTCTGGTCTGTTGGCCATAATGACCATTGTTATGTTTGGAGGAAAAAGGGGGAGGCTTGCAAGCCGAAGAACACCATCCCAACCGTGAAGCACTGGGGTGGCAGCATCATGTTGTGGGGGTGCTTTTCTGCAGGAGGGACTGGTTTACTTCACAAAATTGATGGCATCATGAGGGAGGATTTTTTTGGGGGGATATATTGAAGCAACATCTCAAGACATTAGTCAGGAAGTTAAAGCTTGGTCGCAAATGGGTCTTCCAAATGAACAATGACCCTAAGAACACCTCCAAAGTTGTGCCAAAATGGCTTAAGGACAACAAAGTCAAGCTATTGGAGTGGCCATCACAAAGCCCTGACCTCAATCCCATAGAAAATATGTGGGCAGAACTGAAAAAAGCGTGCGCGAGCAAGGAGGGCTACAAACCTGACTCGGTTACACCAACTCTGTCAGGAGGATTGGGCGAAAATTCACCCAACTTATTGTGGGAAGCTTGTGGAAGACTACCCAAAACGTTTGACCCAAGTTAAACAATTTAAAGTCAATGTTACCAAATACTAATTGAGTGTATGTAAACTTCTGACCCACTGGGAACGTGGTGAAAGAAATAAAAGCTGAAAAAAATCATTCTCTCTACTATTTTTCAGACATTGCACATTCTTAAAATAAAGTGGTGATCCTAACTGACCTAAAACAGGGATTTTTTTTTACTCTGATTAAATGTCAGGAATTGTGAAAAACTTAGTTTAAATGTATTTGGCTAAGGTGTATGTAAACTTCCGACTTTAACTGTATATGTCAATAAAAATAAATAATGTGCCGTTTGCTTAATATAAGGAATTTTAAATTATTTATACTTTCACTTTTTATACTTAAGTACATTTTAGCAATTCCATTTACTTTTGATACCTACGTATATTTAAAACCAAATACTTTTACTCAAGCAATATTTTACTGGGTATTTCATGTGAAATATCATCACATGTGAAGTGTTCCAAAATCACATGGTTCAACATGATTTCACAAGTGAAATAAAATGTTACATGTGCAAATCATAACACTCAAACTCTGAAGATCTTCAATCCTTTTCAACTCAGGTGTGCAGAGTTAAATCACATTTTAAGTTTGATGACAACAACAGTTGCAAGCCTGAAAATGTATGGACCTTGTGCAGAAAACATGCTGCACTTCATTTTGCCCCCAACAATCTTACTACCTCAAAGAAGCATTGGCAGAAAAAGAGAGCGAAAAAAAGACCCCAATCAATGAAGGATTGGAGGAAAATGACTCTATATTCTGCAAGCATGTTGTAATGTTCAAAGGATAGACTGTAACTTAGGTAAACTTACATTTAAATCAGTTCCCTTTGAAGCTTCTCAGAGGGATTATCTGTATTCCTCCTTACATAAAGAGACTGTCAGGTTCCTCATAATTAAAATTCAATATATTCTCTGCAAAGTGTTTAAACTTGGCTGTACTTAGTCTCATAACCTTCATAACTCCGCAAAGCGGAGTGCCTGGACACAGCCCACAGTGCCTGGACACAGCCCCCATGGTATATTGGCCATATACCACCAACCCTTGAGGTGCCTTATTGCTATTATAAACTGGTTCTCAATGTAATTAGAGCAGTAAAGATGAAGAAGTGTCTTCAGGTCTTAGCCCATAAGGTCGCAATATCTACTAAATTAAGATATGGAATTGTTTTCAGATGGTCATAAAATTGCTAAGTTTGCCATTTGAGTACCCCTGTAGGTATATACATTTTTTATATATTTATATGCATATATTTGATGAAACATTGAATTTGGCCTTTACTGCTATAACCCATAGAAACAAATTGATTAACACATTTGTATATGGCAAAACAGACAGTCCAAATATAAATTGTAAGGAATAAGGTTTTGAAGTGTCTGTCCTATACACTGGCGTAACGCAGTTTCTCTGGACCCCCGCAAGGTTGGAGTGGGGCCCCCACTCCCTAAAATAAACACAATGTGTCAGCCAGAGAGTCACTCACAAAGTTTAGACTACCAACCACTGTCCATGGTGCTGAAATTAGGACATATCTATGCGGCTGCCTATCGGATCGATGATAGGCTTTCTGTGGCGACAGGGCATGTAGCCAATAGCTTTGCTTTAGCAAACGGATACATGTTTATTGGTAGGCCTATTTGGTCGTCATTTTCACATGTTAAGCTTAACATTTCACGAAGCTGTACACAAGTCTGCCATCATTAAAATGATGTCTGGTGGCAATAATATAATCACTGGTTCAGTAATTAAAGTTGGAAATTTGAACATTGCAGATTGTAAAATGTATTTTCGATACAACAGAATACTAATCTGCAACCAATTTATACAAAAATAAAAAAACACCACTGTCTTGTGTAGCCTACCTGAGCCTTCATGCCCATGATCAGTCATCGTGCTCTCTCCCAGCTTGGATAGAAAGTTGTTGGGCGTAAAACCAGTCTATTAATGCCAAATAAGTCAGTCCACCCTCAAAGCACTAGTTTACTATGGATTGTTTCATTTTGCAGTGTACGCTACTATCTATAGCTATATGCATTATTTGGCTGCCATTTCGCTGCTATTATAAACTTTTTATAAAAAATTACACATCAAATAGCCCAACAATGAGGAAAAAAGTATTCAGCTCGAGGATAAATGTAGTCATTATTTATTGTTGAACTCTTTGTCTGGCTAATAGCATACACAAATGAGCTGCAATCAAAGTCAATTAGATGAAATCCAACTTGAGAGGCTCCTCTGGTCTTCAAAATTCTTCCTGAGATGTTGTGCATTATACTGTATGTCCATTGCGCTGCACACAATTGAAACTTGGTCTTGAATGATGCATGTATCACAATTCCAGTAGGTCAGAAGTTTACATACACTAAGTTGACTGTGCCTTTAAACAGCTTGGAAAACAGCTTGGAAAATTCCAGAAAATGATGTCATGGCTTTAGAAGCTTCTGATAGGCTATTTGACATTATTTGAATCAATTGGATGTGTACCTGTGGATGTATTTCAAGGCCTACCTTCAAACGCAGTGCCTCTTTGCTTGACATCATGGGAAAATCAAAAGAAATCAGCCAAGACCTCAGAAAAAAAATGTAAGACCTCCACACGTCTGTTTCACCATTGGGAGCAATTTCCAAACGCCTGAAGGTACCACGTTCATCTGTACAAACAATAGTACACAAGTATAAACACCGTGGGATGAAAGTATTTTGGTGTGAAAAGTGCAAATCAATTCCAGAACAACAGCAAAGGACCCTGTGAAGATGCTGGAGGAAACAGGCACAAAAGTATCTATATCCACAGTAAAACGAGTCCTATATCGACATAACCTGAAAGGCTGTTCAGCAAAGAAGAAGCCACTGCTCCAAAACCGCCATAAAAAAGCCAGACTATGGTTTGCAACTGCACATGGGGACAAAGATTGTACTTTTTGAAGAAATGTCCTCTGGTCTGTTGGCCATAATGACCATTGTTATGTTTGGAGGAAAAAGGGGGAGGCTTGCAAGCCGAAGAACACCATCCCAACCGTGAAGCACTGGGGTGGCAGCATCATGTTGTGGGGGTGCTTTTCTGCAGGAGGGACTGGTTTACTTCACAAAATTGATGGCATCATGAGGGAGGATTTTTTTGGGGGGATATATTGAAGCAACATCTCAAGACATTAGTCAGGAAGTTAAAGCTTGGTCGCAAATGGGTCTTCCAAATGAACAATGACCCTAAGAACACCTCCAAAGTTGTGCCAAAATGGCTTAAGGACAACAAAGTCAAGCTATTGGAGTGGCCATCACAAAGCCCTGACCTCAATCCCATAGAAAATATGTGGGCAGAACTGAAAAAAGCGTGCGCGAGCAAGGAGGGCTACAAACCTGACTCGGTTACACCAACTCTGTCAGGAGGATTGGGCGAAAATTCACCCAACTTATTGTGGGAAGCTTGTGGAAGACTACCCAAAACGTTTGACCCAAGTTAAACAATTTAAAGTCAATGTTACCAAATACTAATTGAGTGTATGTAAACTTCTGACCCACTGGGAACGTGGTGAAAGAAATAAAAGCTGAAAAAAATCATTCTCTCTACTATTTTTCAGACATTGCACATTCTTAAAATAAAGTGGTGATCCTAACTGACCTAAAACAGGGATTTTTTTTTACTCTGATTAAATGTCAGGAATTGTGAAAAACTTAGTTTAAATGTATTTGGCTAAGGTGTATGTAAACTTCCGACTTTAACTGTATATGTCAATAAAAATAAATAATGTGCCGTTTGCTTAATATAAGGAATTTTAAATTATTTATACTTTCACTTTTTATACTTAAGTACATTTTAGCAATTCCATTTACTTTTGATACCTACGTATATTTAAAACCAAATACTTTTACTCAAGCAATATTTTACTGGGTATTTCATGTGAAATATCATCACATGTGAAGTGTTCCAAAATCACATGGTTCAACATGATTTCACAAGTGAAATAAAATGTTACATGTGCAAATCATAACACTCAAACTCTGAAGATCTTCAATCCTTTTCAACTCAGGTGTGCAGAGTTAAATCACATTTTAAGTTTGATGACAACAACAGTTGCAAGCCTGAAAATGTATGGACCTTGTGCAGAAAACATGCTGCACTTCATTTTGCCCCCAACAATCTTACTACCTCAAAGAAGCATTGGCAGAAAAAGAGAGCGAAAAAAAGACCCCAATCAATGAAGGATTGGAGGAAAATGACTCTATATTCTGCAAGCATGTTGTAATGTTCAAAGGATAGACTGTAACTTAGGTAAACTTACATTTAAATCAGTTCCCTTTGAAGCTTCTCAGAGGGATTATCTGTATTCCTCCTTACATAAAGAGACTGTCAGGTTCCTCATAATTAAAATTCAATATATTCTCTGCAAAGTGTTTAAACTTGGCTGTACTTAGTCTCATAACCTTGTGATATATCTCAGAAAGCCTTAACTTCCTAGTTTCTCTATGCAGTACCTCTGTGAGGGCCTTGTGATGCTGCCAGTGAATTTCTAGAGCCCACCATCTGATAACCATTCAGTTATTTCCAAGGAGACAAGATTAAACAAGAGACAGGGTGACGTTAAGGTGATAAGTGCCAGCACAATGTATCCCTGCATGGCGTACACATGTTTTCGTTGCCTCGTGATGTTTTTCTGCGTTCCTGAGGTCACCTGATGGGACGGCTCAATTATGGACTGTGTGGACAAATCATATTAATGGAAGAGTAATTTTGGTCTGATTGAAAGCATCTCTCAGCCTATTCACCAGTCTAGCATGGTCAGCCCCCTCTTGAGTATAGACAAAGTCTAGCCTGAGAGTGGAGCCATCCCATGAATGCAGAGGCCACTTTGTGTTAGGTCAGGGATGAGCAACTCCAGACCTCAGGGGCCTGATCGGTGTCAGACTTTTGACCCAGCTAACACACCTGACTCCAATAATCAGCTAATCATGATATTCAGTTTAGAATGCAATTAGTTTAATCAGTTGTGTTTGCTAGGGACGGGGGAAAAATGCATCACCCCCGAGGACTGGAGTTGCCCATCCCATTGTTACTTAAAGAATTTAAACCAAAAAGAAATGCAGATGTCCGCAGAATATTGCGTCACAATTAAATTCTGATTGTTCAAAAAGTTGTTGAAGAAGCGATGACCATGGTGTCACAATATGGACACTGAAATCAAAAGGCAGGCATTAAGTCAGTCTAATCAACACTGTTCTCGATTTCAGATGGTTTATGACAAGAAGAAATGAACAATGAGTCTAGAGGTAGACACAAAACGGTCTCTAGACTGCTAGGACAAAAAGTCAAGTCTGATCAATAGAGAATAGTCAAAATTACTTAACAGGTAAAAGATAAATTAACCAGGATTCAGAGGGGAAAGAGATGGGCCTTCAACAGAACCCTGAGGTGCTCCAGAATCTCCATCATGATATTATTACATTAAACAAATAATGATCATTCTGCACAATTCCCCCCATTTAGACAGGCCCACTGGCTTAAGATGGACCAGCCCATTTGGCATTTACCCAAACTGTCAGGTTCTGACACATACCTAACAAATAATTTAATGACCTAATGTCTTAATATGTGTTCATTATTAGCCTGTCTGCAAGTCTGTCTCTGATTTGGCCAATATCTTGCCAAAAATGTCAATGATGCTGTGAAGCATTGTTGAATTTTAGAGACTATTTATACCCATGCTTAATCATTGAAATGTTTTACTGAAAAGAAACTTCACAGCAAGGTTATTATAGTTTTGTGATTTACTATGAGTTTTAAAAAATATATTAGAAATTCAGTTTCAGTTGGTTTTCAGACTTGGATTTATTAGTTTTTATTTAGTTTGAGTTTAATAAAATAATTTCTATTTTGTTATTTATTATTTATTTTCAGTTTTAGTGTTAGGGACAGAAAATAACCTTATGTGTGGGAGGTTAGGAGCCATTCATGTGTCGTAGGCCTATAGTTTGTGTTTTCTGGGGATGTCACTTCTTGCCACTGGGGATCAATAATACACAAGGTCAAGGCATAGGTTTGATTATGTGTAAATTATGAATCAATCTTAATATGACGTGGATTTAAAATGATAATTGTCGTTTCTCCACTCAGATTCAAACATTTCTGTTGCGCAGTTCAAAGCTATTGCTAGCTCTGGTTGATGTTGGTCATGGGTATTCTCTTGCCTGTTCTGTAACAGCTTGATAGCCTTGACTATGTTTGCCACGTGATCTTCTCTTCTTGTATGTCCTATGCGTCCATTTGCAAAGCAATCAACCCATTCACTCTAGCAACGACAGGAGTTTTACATTTGGGATCAAGTGATTGGTTGAATTTTCTGAAGGCTGGTTCATCGCACAGTCTCGTGGACTTGCCAGACTGGATGAATAAATTAACCAGTGCTGCCTCTCTTTTTTTTTTACTCAATTAAATTAGGTTGCCATATTTCTGCTCTTTTCATGCAAACCGCTAAAGTTGGTTGTCCTAGCAATGCCGTTGACGTGCATCTACTAATAACTGGTGGCTGTCTCACCTTGTCTTTATCCTGAAATTGTTTGTATGATTCTTTGTGGCCGCTGTTCAGGTGAACTTTGAGGTTGGTTGGGTTTTCCAATTTATCTCTGTTCCACACATGCTGCTGACACTACAATACATTTGCTTTTGTCTTTTTCTGCAATGAACTCAAAACAATCTCATACAGGGCTTTACCTTTTGCTGCCACCATTGTTCAGGCTCACAGTCAGCGATCGCCCTAGGATTTCTTCCCTGTTAGCTACTGATAGCTAGTGATAGTGATGCACAAGCTAGGCCTATTTGAAACATCGCCATCTACTGGCAGCATTTATCAGCCAGATTCAGAAGCTTGAAAACCCCATCAGAAAAAAATTTGGATGACCCCATTTGAGAAGGAAAACAATTACAGCTAAACATAATTGATGATGGTTTGTACTTTATTTTTTATTTGTCTTGCAGTTAAAGATAAGTTTCACTAAAGTTTAAGTTTTTCAAATGTTTTTCTTAATTATTTTATTTCAGTTTACTAAATTGTTTTTTCCAATTGTTGTTTTTATTTTAGTTTCAGTTTTAATTTACTTTAACAACCTTGCTTCACAGGTTTTTCAAATATTAAACATAGAAAGTAAAACATATTTGATGTGAGTTGGTTATTGCACTATAGATATAGTAGTTTATGTAACATAACAGTTTATGATACATTCGTTTCATAGTTATGCTAGGAAGATGTGAACTAGCTAGCTGGTGTGCTAGTAGTAGCCACTGTGCAATAACTTCACATCCCCTGAGACCTGAAGTGGTGTTGCTTCCAGTCTACCACAACCGTGGGTTGAGTGTACAAAACATTAGGAACACCTTCCTAATATTGAGTTGCACCCCCTTTTCCCCTCAGAACAGCCTTAATTCATCGCAGCATGGACTACAAGGCGTCAAAAGCGTTCCACAAGGATGCTGGCCCATGTTGACTCCAATGCTTCCCACAGTTGTGTCAAGTTGTCTGGATGTCATTTGGGTGGTGGACCATCCTTGATACACATGGATAACTGTCATGCATGAAAACCCCAGCAGCGTTGCAGTTTTTGACACACTCAAACCGGTGCGCCTGGCACCTACTACCATACCCTATTCAAAGGCACTTAAATATTTTGTCTTGCCCATTCACCCACTGAATGGCACACAAACAATCCATGTCTCAATTGTCTCGACGCTTACAAATCGTTCTTTAACCTGTCTTCTCCCCTTCGTCTACACTGACAGACGTGGAATTAACAGGTGACATCAATATGGGATCATAGCTTTCACCTGGAGACACCTGGTCAGTTTATGTTATGGAAAGAGGTTGTGTTCCTAATGTTTTATACAGTCACTGTAGATTTGAGAGTACAAATTGTGGTGTGAGCTTGGTCAAACAGAAGAAAACTCCAATACAGTTTCCTAAATATATAGTCTAATTTTCATGTAGAACACATCATTTGTATCAACAAAACAGAAACATTTCTATCAGTTTATTCATCGTGAGAATAGTTTTGACCCTGCTCTTTCCAAAGAGGGGATGTGCAAGTTCTGTGCCTAAGATATTAAAGCCACATGGCTTACAGAGCACGTTGGGTGTTTTCAAACTATAATGGCATGGCCACAGCTTCTGTCCCTCAGATAGCTCTACCCTGTGACTCTGATTGTTTTGCTATGATGTCATTGAATATATATATATAACATTGAGTACAATTAATTTTTCCGATCTGTAACTCCTCACCTTACATGCAGATTGAAGCAATCCTCCAGTGCAGTATCAGCCCTTTCCTCAAACATACTATACTGTGGTGACCAAAGACAGCAAACCAAATAAATCAAGATCATTTATTTTAACATAGTAATACCCATCTTTGTTTTTATTTGACAGTAATTTGTGTGATAAAAGTAAGGCATATTGATAGAGATACTAGAACAAAATAATTCCTTTTAGATCAGAGAAAACATCTTGAACATGTTACTCCCCTCATTATCTAAAGAAAACCACACAAACATGCTACTCTGTATGATGTGATGATAGTGCCTTGTAGATTAATTATATTATCATTTGTGTTGTTTAGGGCTCAGATACTCATATGTTGACAAAGTAATATAGACATGGCTTAAAATTATGCAATAAGGCCCGAGGGGGTGCAGTATATGGCCAATATACCACAGCTAAGGGCTGTTTTTATGCATGAGGCAAAGCGGAGTGCCTGGACACAGCCCACAGTGCCTGGACACAGCCCCCATGGTATATTGGCCATATACCACCAACCCTTGAGGTGCCTTATTGCTATTATAAACTGGTTCTCAATGTAATTAGAGCAGTAAAGATGTATGTTTTGTCATACCCGTGGTATACTGTCTGATATGCTATAGCTGTCAGCCAATCAGCATTCAGGGCACAAACCACCCAGTTTATAATGTTGAATATGTAGTCCTTATTACTTAGTTTAAGGGGGTGCAATGAATTGTGTTCTTTTCATCCCCTTTAAAAGGGTTTAAGTTATTGCCAATGGCTAGTTTGTAATACGCAGGCCATAGACGTCAAACCACCACTTCATAATCATTAATTTATTGCATTTACAGTACCAGTCAAAACTGGTACTGTATATAGCCCCTTTCCAGATGCTCCAAGCGCTGTAAGGAGGGTGTGTGTGTTTACGATGACAACAACTCACCTCATCCACCACCAATGTGAAGCACCCATAAAAGTATTAAAATCCCTCAGAAAATAAAAGTTGCAAACTACAGTGAATGCATGGAAAGTGGAATGGGTTAAACATTATGATACTAAATGTAAATAGTTCATAGGGTTGTGGAACTATGGACTGAGTCGAGATGACCTGTGATACCAACATTTCTGTTGCACATCACAACAGGTAAAGATGTGACGAGCGTATCTATGCTAGGCATTCATGAGCACATCTTCACAGCAATAATATGTCTTAACATGCCTTTGTAGTGGGTTGATTGATCCAATCACATGGAATGGGAGCAGGTTCACTGAAGCAGTGTGTCCCAAAATAACAGAGACAGGAATAACAAAACACAATGTCAGTTGAGTTGTTGTCATATCACAGGAGGTTGGTGGCACCTTAATTGGGGAAAACAGAATGGTGGTAATGGCTGGAATGGAATATTCCGTTCGCGCCGTTCCAGCCCTTTCTATGAGACGTCATCCCCTCGGCAGCCTCTACTGTGTCATATGAATGTAAATTGCAGCAGCTGAAAATGAGTCAAAGGTGTTTTTTTTTACATATAAAAAGAGGGAAAATGCAATTCTAGTTATGCAAACTTGAGGGATTTCTTTTTTACAAACATTAGGCTTTTATATGTACACACTTCATAAACATTATGTGATTTGGTCAATATAGAACATGTATCAAGACACAAAGATTAATTTAGATTCTCAGAGGCATAGATCATGACTATCACAGTTATTATGTGTGGTTTATTTGAAAATGTCAAGCAGATTTTATTTACACTATTTTAGTAGGGGGCATACATAAAATAAAAACATTACAAAGAATAGATTAACAGGTAAAACAGTCTTTGGTAAGTATCATGCCTTATAATAAATGTTAGCCTATGTTCCTCCTCATTAGTATATCTGGGGATCAGAACTCAACTGAGAAAGAGAGAAAGTACTTGGCAATGTCAGTCTTAGTGTAAAGATCAAATTGGACTGAATATAACATTGGGAGCTAAGGCTAATTATTAATTCATTTTTAAGTAAGAAAAAGTCAATTGTAGTGAACACAAACATAGAAGTTCTTGTGCTCCTCCCAGTAGTGTAGCTCTTCGGCAAAGCTCCAGACACAGGCCAGGTCTTTGCAAGTCTTGACCGTGTGGACTGCACATGGACCTGGCAACTGCTCAAACAGGAGCTCAGCTGTACCCACTACGGTGAGTTTCTTCTGACCCTGGATCAGCTGCTGGATGTGGGCCTTGTTCAGAGGCTCGGGCGAGGCACTGTAGGAGACCATGACGTTCAGCTTCTCGTCTGTCGCTGGCACCTGAAAGCGATTTTTTCCTGTGGGGCACTGGATGTCTTTTTTGTTGGAGAACAGGCCCGAAGGGGAGCTGAATATACGGACAGACCAGCACACCCAGTCATACTTTCTTTTCAGCTTCTCCAAAATGGCGTCTGCCAGCTGCTGGTTGCTCAGGTCAGAGTGGTCCCTAACCAACCTCCGGGAATCCAGTTCAGACTGCTTGGGGAAGCTGGTGATGCAGTCCTCAATGACAGCATTCATTTTCACCTGTACATCCTTCATCTTTTCACCCCAGTCTTGAAGAAGCTTCTCTTCGTCATCACAGTCCTTTAGTGCGGTGTAGCCCATCAGAGCGATGAGGCCTATGCAAAAGAGTTTCTTCAACCTGGCACAGAAGTCTTCCATTGCGCGTCGACTTTTCTCTTCATAGTTAAGAGTAATTTCCAACACTGACTCTCCAGAGAAGTTGTCTCCCGTCACGGCACTATAGAGGGTGTGTAGGTTTTTGTCGCCACCTGTTTTGACAAAATGCTCCATGAAAAGCTTCTTCTTGACCTCACGAAACTTGGGTTTGGCATTGAGGATGTCCATGTACTTGCGGAACTGGTTGGAGATGTTCTCCTCTACAGAAAAGTAGGCAGCGTCCGCTCCGCTCTTCTTGATCTCCTCGTTAATACGCTGCATCTCCTCTGAAACCACCTCCAGGCGTTCACGAACTTTCTGGAACTGCTCCTTCATGAACGCAGCTTCCTTGCTCTCCACATTGTCCAGGGCCAATTTCACGATGGGAGCAGCGATGGCGAAAACAGGGAAGAGGTCACCTGCGATACTGGCCACCACCTCAGCTCCCTGTTCAAACACTTCCATTACAGTCTCTACCACGTTCTTCTTCTCTGCTACGATCTTCTGTAGCTGGCCGGCCATCTTTGCTGGTATTGTTATTATTCAGTGCACAACAAATAACAGTATAACATCTGAAAATAAAAGAGCATAAGGACATGGTCAAAAGGATGTTTGAACTCTTTTATTTACATTAGACATGATAAAGTCTACAGAATGACTCGACTAAACTGACACTTAATAATAGCAGAGTTTACCAAAGTCAGTCCTGGGGCAGCACTGAGTTTGTGAAACGCTGGTCTATAGAATGACTCTTGACAAAGACAGAAACCTTTCTACTGACACTTAACTAAAGCATTATTGAAGATCCATTTAAAATATAGACAACCAATCATCCCCCAGTCCAAGCCCTTAGTTAAAATGGAGGAAATGTTCAACAGCAATACCAAAGTCTTAACAATTAGGCCCATATAGTTGATTACCTACCTCCCTATAGAATATTAGTATCTGAACTTACGTAGAGCTGTTCAGGTATTGTTGGACGGTGGCCTGCTTCCTTGCTCACACTCTCAACTAGAGTGAATCCCTGCTGGCCTCACAGTGAGAACTGATAAAGAAAGAGAGAGAGGGAGCAGTGTAAATTGCAGTACACAAGCAAAGCCTGCTGGGATTACAGCTGGACAATCAAAGTGAGCAATGAGGGAACAATGCAAAGAGAATTCACAAGTGAGGGAAGACACGTAGGGGTAGATACTCTATGGAGTTTGAAATGTGTACTTCAAGGCAGTGTTTTAATGGTTTTATGGTATAGAAATGTTTTAAGTATTTACCGTTTACTGTCTGCATTATACACTCAATTCAAGTGTGTTGTATATCACATCAACAAAGTGCCAAATTAGGAAAAAACAACCAACCAATGAAGATCTGAAATACGGTTTGAAGTATGCACAGCAAGCAGGAAGCCAATTAGTAACTTCAAACACTATGATGCACTAGAGCAGACTATGACTGAAGGGGTGGTGGATTGTAAGTGTACATTTGAAGAAATCACATGCAGTATCTAGCATTGGAATAACATTGGAGGCCATTTTAGATTAAATACTATCATTGTTTGTTACAGAAGTAGTGACAGAACATTTATTATGCCGCATTTAAAAATAAAAAAGTAATATACTGTATAACGTATACACCTCTGCTGCAATAAATCATTGCAAATTGTATTTGACAACTGGCATGAAATTACTTTCAGGTCAAAGTACAATGTTATAAGCTCACAGTTTAAAAATAAAAACCTAATCCATTCTCCTTTGGCCCTTCAACTACCACCACCATCCCCACCACGGTTGCTCGCTCAGCCAGTCCAGTCAATGCCATGGAGAGTTTGGGAGTGATAAACTGTCTGTTGGAGATTAAACTTGCTGAGCAGGAGTGCATTTTCCACAAAAATGCAAGTAACCACAGCAACTAGACAACGGAAACTATTCTGTCAGCGTCTCAGTCTGCCTTTCTCTGCTGCTGAGGTCTGGCCCAAGGGGGTTTACACTGCAAAAGATCAGGGAAGATGTCACCCTCATTTCTCAACCTGATCTATCACCTACATCTACAGCTGTCAAGGGAGGCACAGTCTTTATGGCCGTAGACAACGGCGACTACTAAAACAGATTGGTCTAAGAAAATCCAAGAACTCTAGAACAATCTCAATACAGCCAAAGCTGACAACTCTCACGCATTTGACCCTCTTCTCACACCACACATCTCGCATTGAAAAGTACAGATTTTATTTTTTAAATTAGTTAGTGCGCTAACATTTCAACTGTGCTACAAATTGTTTTGAAATTGGAGAATCTGTGCCACTGAGGTATAATAAGAACTGAAGAATGTGTCCAAGATGTCCGACCGTTGTTTTCAAGATAAACCTACTCAAGTTCACATACGTCGATTCATGGACCGTTAATATCGAGGTGGCATCCCGTTTATACGGACAAACATCACATGCGCACAGGGAGCAGTGTCGACGTCATACAAACCCATGGCAGACATTGGATGAATATAAAAATGTTCATAACTTCGGCTGAGTAAAAAATAAATAATAATAATTGGCCTCAGCAAAAAAAATTGAATAATTTAATGGATGTTTTGTGTACAATGGTGATGGCACAGCTGTCTAAGGCACTGCATCGCAGTGTTTGAGGCATCACTACAGACCCTGGTTCGATACTGGGCGGTATCACATCCCGGCCGTGATAGAGTCCCATAGGGCGGCACACAATTGGCCCAGCGCTATCCGGATTAGGGGAGGGTTTAGCCGGGGTAGGCCGTCATTGTAAATAAGAATTTGTTCTTAACTGACTTGCCTGGTTAAATAAAATACAAAAAACAAAAAAATGTGGCAGTGTATGGAAAATTGTCTTTCTGGGCTGGGTATCAGCTAAACTACAGTACCGAAGCAAAACTGTAGGAGCAGTAGAAACCATGCGTCTAAATTTAACATCACAAGAGGAACCTCTATCATTGAGGGGATTCATCTCGCCTGGGTGCGCAGGTAGCCGTGTTTTGCATAGGCTGAAAGTTGATTGCATTTGGAATCAGGATGCCTTCCGGGCTTGGGACAGGTGCCCCGTTCAAAGCCCAGGGTTAAGTCGGCTCAAAATGAATTAAGCACGTGTAGTAATTAGTAGGGTCCTGTGTTTTCCCATGCAAAAGTGATTGCTTTTGATAAACAAAAGGCTTTATCTGCCTTCCCAATGAAAAATATTTGAACATTTTCTGACATTTATTTTATGGAAAAGAGATTTCTAGATGAGGCACCATGCTGTCTTGTCGACAAAACGACAGAGCGCCACAGATTATTCTTTGATTTGAGAATGGCGCTCCTCCTTCCCCGCTTTCGCCCGATGGCGTGACGGCTCAGCATAATCGAATCCGTCCATTGTCTTGCCATAGCACTGTGAGCTGCGGCACATTGAAGCCTTTGATGGGTCTTGTTATGTAAAGGATCAAGGGGACTGGATGAGCATTTTAAAGAAACGCTCCTCAAGATGAGAGCGGAGTTGAAAGGAGAGAGAGAAAGTTCTCAGCTGAGTTTATAAAACTGTAAAAAGAGCAGCACGGTAGCGCTGTTTTATGTACAATGTTGCCAATAAAATGAGGCTTTGTTTGGGCTCCCGATTTGTGCAGCGGTCTAACGCACTGCATCCCAGTGCTAGAGGCATTACTACAGACTCTGGTGCGATTCCAGGCTGTATCACAACCGGACGTGATTGGGAGTCCCATAGGGCGGCCCACAATTGACCCAGCGTCGTCCGGGTTAGGCTGGGGTAGGTCGTCATTGTAAATAAGAATTTGTTCTTAACTGACATGCCTAGTTAAATTTAAAAAATATAAAATGTTGCTGTTATTCCCATCCCTATAGAGAGAAATAGTAATGCTGTATTTTTGTGGGCACTCCGCCATGGTTAGTTGGACAAAGCCTATGGGAAAGATGAATGAAGTTTTTATAGGGTTTTTGTAGAAATGCCAAAAATAAGGTCTGTGGTAAACAAAGACTGAGGAGACCTTACACGTTTTGTTCTATGAGATAATGTTCCTCAGCTAACGTCACTTTTTGAGAATTTTTAACAAATTAATTCATAAAAAGGTCATGTCAACTGACTGCTATTATCTCATAAGACAAAACGTATAAGATCTCATCTCATAAGCCTGTGTTAACCTCAGACCTTATTTGGGGCGTTTATTCAAAACTACATTTTTTCCCCCCATAGCTGAACGAACTAGAGGTAACTAATTTCCGGGTTTTAGGACTATAAACTGGCGAGCTCTATTGCAGAATGCAGCCGTTTGACAGCACATACTAAAGTAGATGTAATCCGCACTTGCAAAAGTCCCCTTGTTTTAGCAGGGAAGTTTGGTAGGGTGACCTTTTTGGTCAGATTGTGAACTCAAAAGTTTGATTCAAGAAAAGGGGGGGGGGGGGGGGGGGGCAATAAATATACCAATTATTTGATTAGGGAGGGTGTAGGGGCAGATTTATGTAATCTTGTATTCAGGAGATTTTATCTATTTAATTTAGCCTAATCAGTGGAATAATTGTAATTCTTAACAATGGGGTAAAATATAAGGTAATTAGTGTGCTTGTCAACAATGACACTTATTCCCCATGCTTATTTTTATTATTCCACTTCTTCCAATTTTGACAGTGTAATCACACATTTGAAATCTGATATGCCTATGTCTGAAAATTAATGATGAGGC
This sequence comes from Oncorhynchus mykiss, assembly GCF_057628025.1. NCBI lineage: Eukaryota > Metazoa > Chordata > Actinopteri > Salmoniformes > Salmonidae > Oncorhynchus > Oncorhynchus mykiss. Next base: position 35,730,993 of record NC_143024.1, read on the forward strand.
TATGTATTTTTGCAGCCATTAATGGACAGTTTTGAATAAGTCACAAATAAGCATTGGATGTTAAATACTCCAGGCCTCAAATATAATTTTTCACATTTTACTATTGTGCAGTCAATAACACAAAATAAAATCTGTATATAGTGTGTGGAAATGAATTAATGAGGTAAGGCAATAAATAGGCCATGGTGGCAAAGTAATTACAATTTAGCAATTAACACTGGAGTGATAGATGTGCAGATGAGGATGTGCAAGTATAAATACTGATATAAATACTGGTGTGCAAAAGAGCAGGGAAAAAAAAGAAAAAAATATGGGGATGAGGTAGGTAGTTGGTTGGATGGGCTATTTACAGATGGGCTGTGTACAGCTGCAGCGACCGGAAAGCTGCTCTGACAAGCCGATGCTTGTAGTTAGTGAGGGAGATAAGTCTACAACATCAGTGATTTTTGAAATTTGTTTCAGTCATTGGCAGCAGAGAACTGGAAGGAAAGGCGGCCATATAGGTATTGGCTTTGGGGATGACCAGTGAAATATACCTGCTGGGGCGTGTGCTACGTGTGGGTGTTGCTATGGTGACCAGTGAGCTAAGATAAAGCGGCGCTTTACCTAGCAAAGACTTATAGATGACCTGGAGCCTGTGGGTTTGGCGACGAATATGTAGCGAGGACCAACCAACGAGAGCATACAGGTCGCAATGGTGGGTAGTATATGGGACTTTGGTGACAAAACGGATGGCACTGTGATAGCAAATTGGATGCAGTCTGAGTAGAGTGTTGGAGGCTATTTTGTAAATGACATCGCCGAAGTCAAGGATCGGCAGGATACAGTTTTACGAGGGTATGTTTGGCAGCAGGAGAGAAGGAGGCTTTGTTGCGAAATAGGAAGCCGCTTCTAACTTTGGATTGGAGATGCTTAATGCAAGTCTTCAAGGAGAGGTAACAGTCTAGCCAGACACCTAGGTATTTATAGTTGTCCACATATTGTAAGTCAGAACCGTCCAGAGTAGTGATACTAGGCGGGCGGGCAGCGATCGGTTGAAGTGCATGCATTTAGTTTTACTAGCGTTTAAGAGCAGTTGGAGGCCACGGAATGAGTGTTGTATGGCATTGAAGCTCTTTTGCAGGTTTGTTAACACAGTGTCCAAAGAAGGGCCAGATGTATACAAAATGGTGTCGTCTGCATAGAGGTGGATCAGAGAATCACCCACAGCAAGAGTGACATCATTGATATATACAGAGAAAAGAGTCGCCGAGAATTAAACCCTGTGGCATAGAGACTGCCAGAGGTCCGGACAACAGTTAGGTCACCTAACAGTATGAACTATGAAGATAAATGGGGGTCAATCAATTCACATATGGAGTCCAGGGCACAGCTGGGAGCTGAGGGGCGTCTATAACAAGCGGCAACAGTGAGAGACTTATTTCTGGAGAGATGGATTTTTAAAAGTAGTAGCTCAAACTGTTTGGGCATAGATCTGGATAGTAGGACAGAACTCTGCAGGCTAACCCCCCCCCCCCCCCCCCCTTAGCAGTTCTATCTTGACGGAAAATGTTGTAATTGGGGTTGGAAATTTCAGAATTATTGGTGGCCTTCCTAAACCACGATTCAGACAAGGCTAGGACATCAGGGTTGGCGGTGTGATCTAAAGCAGTGAACAAAGCAAACTGAGGAGGCTTCGGATGTTAACATGCATGAACCCAAGGCGTTTCCGGTTACAGAAGTCAACAAATGAGAGCGCCTGGGGACACACAGGGCCTGGGTTAACCTCTACATCACCAGAGGAACAGAGGAGGAGTAGGATAAGGCTAAAGGCTATAAGAACTGGTCGTCTAGTGCATTCGGAACAGAGAGTAAAAGGAGCAGAACTCTGGGCGTGGTAGGATAGATTCAGGGCATAATGCACAGACAAGGGCATGGCAGGGTGCGAGTACAGTGGAGGTAAACCTAGGCATTGAGTGACGATGAGACAGGCTGTTATGGCTGCGATCCCCAGTGAAATATACCTGCTGGACCAACATCAGGGGGAATTTCAGAGTGACAACTAAAAATACAACTTCGTAACATTAAACATTCTTGAAAATGCAAGTGTCTTACACCCTTCAAAAGATTAGAATCTTGGTAATCAAACTACGTTTTCCAATTTAAAATAGCTATTACAGAGAACAAATCCCATGCTTTTGTTTGAGAAAAGCAATCAAGAACAGAAACATTTTCCGCCATGACAGTTTTTACACATTCACATCTGAAGGTAAAATTATGACTTTACATTCTGATATCTTGCTCTTATTTCTCTTCCTGAGTGTCCCATTGATCAAATGAAGTGCCGTTTCTTTGATAAAATCCATTTTTATAGCCTAAATCGAAACATTTTGTAAAACGATTGTGGCGTGAATTCCATCTCTAACAATTTTTTACGGAGCATTGGGCGTGATTCGCCCCTGTAAACAATCGTTTATCTAGTCATGGTGGGTTTCAGTGCATTCCTCTGGATGTTTGCAACACAGCCAAACGTCATTGTTTTTTTTGTTTGAGGAATCTTGGAGTGTTATGATTCAAACGAACTGAGGAGCTGTTTATGCAAGGACAGGACGTACTTCTGGACGGGTAAGTGCTAATGCCGTTTTATGAAATATAAAAATATATATATATTATATATAAAAAATATTATTTTTTTTTGCAATGAAATGTGTAGTTTGTTTGTGTGTGTGTTGGTTTGTTTGGGTGTGTGTGTGTATATATATATATATATATATACATACAACAATGGCCAGAGTTGAATGGAACTCCTTAGTGACTGTTCCCTCTGCTCTATACAATACATATCTGTTTATTTTATGTGATGATAAAAGGCTCATACAATACAAATATTTTTTTTATGTTTTCTTTCACAGTGATAGCGACTCCGACTGGGAGCCCCCGGTGCCAAGCTGCCCGCTCTACCTCTGCCCCCAGTGGTGTTCATATGCCACAGTTCATTACTGCAGGCATGACTGTGCCTCAGCGCCAAAAGGGCACAGCATGGCGGTGTCGTTGTGTTCTGTGTCACATGAAATGCACCACTTGTTCAGTTTGCCTCTGCTTTACATCAGAAAGAGACTGCTATGGGACATGGCACAGGCAGCAAAATATTATGACGAGGACTTCCAAGGGGTGTACTGTTTTTTTTTAAAATATTTATTTTCTAATCTTTTTTTGATTTTTTTTTTTCTGTGTGTGTGTTAGAATTTAGAATGTTTTATATGTTGTATATAGTTATTTGCACTGCTGTATATAGTTATAGGTCATTTCACCAATTCGGCCACTTGGGTACATTTGGGCAACTTGTGTGGGACACCTGGGTGACTTCATGCTAAATGTCATGTAGCTCACCCATTCCTGAAGTTATCAGTCTGAAACTTTGCACACCTACAGTTGCCCTCTTGTGTTATCCATCAAAAGATGATACTACAACAATAAAAACAGAAAACGTATGCTCTTTCTTTCTCTTTTCTTCCACCAGATCTACTGTGTTATATTCTCCTACATTCAATTAACATTTCCACAAACTTCAGAATGTTTCCATTCAAATGATACCAATAATATGCATATCCTTGCCTCTGGGGCTGAGCTACAGGCAGTTAGATTTGGATATGTCTTCAGGCGGAAATTGAGAACAAAGGGATGCAGCCATAACAGGTTAAACTAGGTGCAGTCTCCGCATGTCTGGGGGGTGGGGCAAGGGAGCTAACCGAGGCATGTAGAGCGGAACTTGGGGCTCTGCAGTAAAACAAAATAAGAGCTACCCTAAACAACAGTATACAAGGCATATTTACATTGACATAGGTAGAGTAAGATTGTGGCAATGATCGTCAACTAGTAGGGTTAAACCACCTGAATATTGATATCTATTAGATTTTTCTTAAAGGTTGGTTGACTGAGAAATGAATTGTTATAACAAGAACATTCTCAAACACCCAACACTTGGGAAACATAGATCAGGAGTTGCCAACCCTCCTAGAGTGCAAGCAGGATTTTCTTCCAGCCCTATTTGAAAGAGTTCACCCAAATGACAAAATCCAAAATGGTTGTGTCTTTAACTAGACTGCAATCTATGATTTGGTTTCACACTGCCTTCAACCATTAATATTAGAATTTCTTGTGCAGAGCATTTGTGTTGTGGTAACACTCCCATCACGTGTCACATACAACTTTCCACCTGGGAACAGGTATCAATCCCTGCTTCCAACCTTCCCACTGTTTTTCCCAATGTGCCTGTCTCCCAATCTCATTTCATTACCGTCTGAATAAAGTGTCAAACTACCCCAAAAATCTAAAAGTAACAAAGTCGTTGAATTTTGAGTGTTCATTTAATGTTCAAAGATTCCGGAATACACCTGACCTGTGGTTTTCATTTTTAAAAATGTTCTACTCTTAGGCCTAAGCCATGTCAAAATATGTAGAATTGCAGGAAATGGGCTTTAAAACAGTACAATTTTCATGGGGGAGGACCCCCAGACCCCACGGCTAGGGCTTGTGTTAGGGGACAATGAAATTCACATAGCAAAATGTCTTCAAAGGTTGGCAGCCCTGTCAATGTAATTGATTAGAATGTATAATCAAGCATACTAAATATAAACAGATGGTCTGATACTATTAGATCAGCAGCTATCATAAAACAGATGGGGCAAATGGCTTTGAAAAAGACACAGCTCTCATTGATACAACATTTGCATTAGAAGCCAGTTTAATGATGGAAGCGGAATGTCATGCATTAGGATAGAAAAACATCCATCTAATTTGATGTAGCCATCCACACTGCCATGCTAAAAAAAACTAGACATTTCAGCTCTCCATTAAAACCTTAACTCCCAGGGGTTGTCTCATTGTCTGAGTGTATGTGAAGTATCTCTACTTCACTAAAGCAGACAAGTTATCCAGGGTAAAGTGATGGTACATTTTCAGATGTGCAAGAATTAGGCTTAGACACTAGCCAACACATAGGTTGAATCATAGTCGTTTACACATCATTTAAATTAAATTACGTTGAACCAACGTGGAATAGACGTTGAATTTACAGCTGTGCCCAGTGGGTACAGACTCAAAAGTGCTATAGCTGTAGCTCTACAAGGGAGGCATATCTCAGGCCAAATAATTCACCAAATAACAAGCAGGCCAGTCAACCTTAAAATGTACATTAACTGATGTCCACTGAGGAGCAGTTAGGCCTACTGAATTAATAATTGTCAACATCATAACTGATCCATTTGTATATTAATATCTGGCCATCAAGATAGACATTTTATAGTGTCTTCTTTTCATGGTTCGAGTCCTAAATGAAATACAAATCATTGAAAGCTGCAATAATAAATAGCAACATTTGAGTTGCCCAAACAATCAGTAAGCTACAGTATCTTTGTCGATTGAGGACTAGTTGAGGGAGGTGGCCAAATCATCCTGTGAAGCTTGCCCACATATACACTGACCAGACATGACTGGCTGCATTTAACAAATGGACATAGCTCTTTGCAAGCCGAGAAGAGAAAATCATATTACACTTGTTGTTGTTAAAAGCTGTTCATGTGGCCTCTTAATGGGAAATGCATCGATTAGCTCGTTCAACAAGGGCTCTAATTGCTTTATTTCAGTACCTTGTTTAACTCCCTATATAGTCTGTATACCTCGTGGATTAATATGATAAGGCCTTGCAACAATATGTCAATTGATTAAATTCAGCACTGTTGCCACCGCAGTAGTACTTGTATCGTGACAATATATAATTATGGCCACGAGAAACACTTCCTGGAGAAGGCCTGCACATTATGTCACCGATTCTAGGCTACCAACGCCCAACCACTGTTTTGACAGAAGTTGTGCACATAGTTACATTGTGTGTTTTGCGCAACTTACAGTAAAACATAAGCTATTATTTAAATGCGCACATTACATGATAAAGTAATGTTTTCAAAGATATCGTAGGATCTCAAAAAGTCATGACCAATTTGACCAGTCTCGTCGTTAAAGAACTGCGCAACTAATGAAAACAGCTGCGATAACTTTTGGAAAATATAGACAGAACTGTGTAAGCCTATTGAAGACACTTTTAAATACTCATATGCAATTACGGTTGCCTAAAAACTCACCTTTTCATTCGCTTTAGTTTGAGGAAGAAAAGCAAATGATTTAGCCGATCTGTTTTTCTCTTCCTATTGGTCTCATATTACAGTTAAAGTGACACACCCATCGACAGAAGCTAAACTTGGGTGGTGGTTAGACAAGTTGTTGAACAAATGATAGCATATTTTCCTGGTCAACATAGAAACTATAATAAATTACACTCCTTTGACAAATAACTGACACAAGTATTTTACCAAGACTATTATAACATTTGCTGAGGATAATTGTGTTTATATTGTGTGAGCTGATGACTGTTTAGGGGGTAATGTAAATAAACTGTCATATATTATCAGTATCAATGTTTATGACTACATGTACCTACCTCTGCTTAAACGTTTTAACATACAGTACCCTCATGTTTTTTACATTTCTTCAGCTGCAGATAGAAATAGAACATAATCGTCCTAATTTACTATTGCATAAAATTCCTAATGTACTCTTGCATAATGATGACCAGCGATAACAATGTCCTTTATATTGTGGTTTATTATGAATAAAGAAGACCATAAACATGAGAAATTATAAGGATATCAAATGTGTGAATATAGACAGAGATGTAATGTTGTAAGGATATAGATTTGGACAGTGTGATGCATCTATCAACAGCATTTTCCAACAGAGCTTGAGTAAGTCCTCAGTACATTGATGAGGAGAAATGGTTGTTTGCTGAAAGCTTACATAACACATTATTACGCTGGCTGGTGTGCTAATTTACAGTATGGTCATCATGAAATACTGGAATGCAGGTAAAATAAGGTATCTTACTATTCTCTTTGGTAGGAAGAAGTACTAAGTTCTCATATGTTGGCATTGTTGTTGAGTAGATAGCCACAGCCTGGCATAAAATGTCTCATATATGTCCATTCATACACATATACAAATCCTGATAGTTTAAACCAGGTGTGCCAAACTCATTTTGCCCAAGGGGCCGCATTCAGTCTTCAAAGAGATAGAGGCGCCGTACTAAAAATTGGTTATATTTCTTTGCCGTGAAATTTGCATAAGACAGTCCACTGTCCATTGTTTCCCCCCAAAAAATCTGGCCCCTGCAGGCCATGTGTTTGACACCCCTGGATTAAATTATCACAAACTACACAAAAATTTATAAGGCCAATAAACAAATAAAAATGTTGCAGTCTGTAACAAGAGATTACATTTTACACAACCACTAGCTAAAGCATCAGCTAGGTTTGCGATATCAATAAAAACACCTCTAAACTCAGTTATAAACATTCATGAATTGTATTTGTAGTTTTCCCCATTATAACTACTCTATGTTCCATTGCACTGTGTAACAAAAGGCTACTCAGGATGAACACATAGGTAAGCTTTTTTGTGTTTTCCATAGTAATAACAATCCTCTTGGAAGTTGTTGGACTCCACCACTTCCTTATAGTGGCTGACAGCATGCACCAAGCAGTTGGGGAGACTTCTGCTGAGGACCTGAGCCACATTCATCATGTTCCCCTTCAGTTTCTGCCCCTCAATCTCTTGCTGGATCTGACCCTTGTTGATAGGCTTAGGCTGAACACTGAACGAGATCACCACTTTGATGTTGTTCTTGGTCAACACATCAAAGTAATTAGCTCCTCCTCTACTTCCATGGTACTTCTTTCCAGCTAGCCAGTTGAAAAAGAAAATGCGCTCCTTGTCATTGAAGACCCTGATAGACCAGCTCACCCAGTCAAATTTCTTAATAAGGGTGTCTAATAGGGATTTGGTGAAGTCAAGGTCAACACTGCCAGGTTTCTCCTGAAGATGATGTTCCATGTCCAGTTTGGCCTGATCCGCAAAGTTTTCAGTGCAATCGTCCACCGCTGCTTTCATGCGGTTCTCAACATCTTCCATACGCTCCTGCCACTTCTTCACCATCTCATCCCCCACAACCCCTTCCTTGAGGCTGGCGTAACCCATGACAGCAATGATGCCCACCACAAAGAGCTTCTTAAGCCTGGCGCAGAAATCTTCTACCGCCCTTCTACTCCTTTGTTCTGTGGAAACCACTGTCTCCAACATGGGGTCACCTGAGGTATTGTCCCCGGTAACGGCATTATAGAGCGCGTCCAGGTTCAAGTCCGTGTCCGTGTTCTCATAATGGCTGAGGAACTTCTCCATCTTCTTCTCTTTGAACTTGGGCTTGGCGTTGACAAAGTCCTGGAACTTTTCGTACTGGCTGAGCATTTGTGCCTCACGGTCAAAGTTCTGCTTATTCAAGGAGGTCCTCTGCAGCTCCAGGGCGATTTGTTCGATCTCAGCCTGGATGCCTTCCAGTTTCTGGTTGACCATGCTGAACTGCTCAGTCAGGTAGCGGGCATCCTGCCCTTCAGGGTTGCTGAGGATCTCAGAGGAGGCTACGAACACAGCCTCAAGGACGGGATGGAGCTGGCCCACAGTGGCTGCCAGGACTGCGGAGGCCTGTCCCATGATCTCCACTCCCTTCTCGATCTTGCCTCTGTTCTGCACGAGCCATTCTGCCACACTGGTCATTTTGAGGGGTCTATCACAAAGTAACAATGGCCAACAAGGTCTTCAAAGATTCTCCAACTATGTTGATGTCTGAAAGAGAAACAAGAGGAACAAACCATAAAGCTCTTGTGGAGGTTTGTTGAGGTGAAATAATACATTTGTTAAGGCAGCAATATCCGATTTTGTGTATTTTTTTCTTCTTCTAAGGATTAGCTAGCTATTAGTTTGAAAAAGTTTGTGTTGGAGATGACTCGATCATCATCACCTCCAGTGGTGTAAAGTACTTAAGTAAAAATACTTGAATGTCATTTTTGGGGGTATTTGTACTCTACTATTTATATTTTTGACAACGTTTACTTTTGCTGTACTACATTCCTAAATAACATAATGTCCTTTTTATTCAATACATTTTCTCTGACACCCAAAAGTATTCGTTACATTTTGAATGCAGGACAGGAAATTGGTCATAGAACATCCCTGGTCATCCCTACGGCCTCTGATCTGGCGGACTCACTAAACACACATGCTGCATTTGTAAATGATGTCTGATAAAAACAAGTTAAATGCTGCCGTCTGGCTTGCTTAATACAAGGAATTTGAAATGATTTATACTTTTACTTTTGATACTTAAGTGTATTTTAGCAATTACATTTACTTTTGATACTTACATATTTTTTAAAAACCAAATACTTAGACTTTTACTCAAGTTGTATTTTACTAGGTGACTTTCACTTTTACTTGAGTCATTTTCTATTAAGGTATCTTTACTTTTACTTAAGTATGAAAATTGGGTAGTTTTTCCACCACTGATTGTATCCAACACAGAAAACAAGAACAGCGTCTAACACAGATTACATCAGACAGTTGGAGTCAAATAGAACAAGCTACTCTCAGCAAAAAAACTAATGGAGAACATGTTGGGACATGCAAGAGTCTAGTTTCATGCCACACCCAGAGTCTCAGGTATATGACAGGACTCGATCACAGCTTCGGTGGCACTGACTCACTTCAAAACATGATTTAAAATAAACATACTGAATGTTTATGGCAACTCAGAGCAAACATCAAAAGCGTGTACTCTCGCTTTATGACGTGGAGAGTTGCGCAACATTGCAGTGCTGGCTTTTTGGAGTTGAATTGACAAGCCTAACAATAGCCAAGACCCAAATCAAACACAGATGTCCACAACCTGGGAAAAAAGGGGATTTTTCTTTGTGAACATGTGATTTTCAATGTAAAATACACAAAAGAGATGAGCTCACACACATCTCATTCCCCTGAGACAATATCCACTACAGAAAAAAGGCACACCCAGAAGGAAAAAAAATCCCCACTGCACTTGTTCTGTAATGAAAAACACACTTTTCTCCCACACACTAAAATATAAGTTAATTGAAATGCAATTGGGTCATTGAATTCACAGCAACTCCATGTACAATGTAGCATCAGTCATTTACATTTTCATGAAAAACACAAAATACAGATTCATATGTACACCCATAGACCATGGGCTTACCAGTAATTGCTGGATTGCAAGATGAATGGTGTCATTTTACATGCTTTCCCAAGGTCTACCACTGTACTAATTACGTCAGTCCTATTAAATAAGCTAACATCACCAGTTATTGCTATCCCATTTTAAAATGACACAATGTCCAAAAAAATGGTGTTAAGAGTATATTAAATCATTGGAATTTTGATGTAATTTGTAGAATTCACTTGTGACTCATCACCACATTGAACTGAAAGCATTTTAATAACAAATAATAGTGAAGGAAAATACTTACTGAGAAATTGTCCTGGTTTAGGATATGTCAAGTCTTCACTTGTAAAACAAAAACAGTTGACTGTGAGAATGCTAATCCAAGGGTACAATTAAGAGGAAGAAAAAGGCGAGCCCCAAACTATTTTTGTAACCAACAGGAGGTATTTTGCCTTCTTTTCAATATCACTCAACTTCTCTCAAATCCTTTGAACATAGGAGTGCTGAATAAAATCTTATTTCTACCGATTATTTTCCATTCTACTGGGGGAAGAAACAAGCCTAAAGAACTCTTATTGAGACCACATCCTTGAGTGATGAGATACCAGCAAGACCACATCCGTTAACAATGGTATCCCAGCATCTCAAATTGCACTTGAATTTCACCTGTTTGCCTTGTCAGTGCACAAACAAAGTGGATCTTTCAAAACCAGTTCCTCACTTTTTCATATGTCTCAGAGGTAGCCTATACTTCTCAAACAAGTTCAGTTTGTCAAATGATAGAAAATCTGGGTAAATAAAAGTTGACACCCTTGATGCAAATTCAAACTGCCCAGATAGTTAAACAAAATGGAGCACGATAAAGAAAAGAGGAAGAAACTCACCTCTGATAGTCCAATAAAGTATACAGGGGGGTGCAGTCTAGTTATCCAACAGTCCAACTGTGCCTCTGAGCACCAGCCTCCTAGTGTTGGGATGTATATGTAGTCTCTCTCTCTCTTCTCTGTCTCTCTCTCTGTCTCTCTCCCTCGTCACTCCCCCGTTGGAACTCCTCCATCCCCTCTCTGCATTCCAACAGGAACCCACTCTGAGGGATGAGGGGCAGGCACTGAGACAGATAACATCCTGTAAACATAGCCCATGCAAGGACACCACTGCCATTCACACAGGGTGTGAAGGATTGTGTGTGTGTCTGTGTGTGGGTGCATGTGTATGTCCAAGCGTTCAAGTGAGCAAGAGAGCCACAAACAAAACCCTGCTTGTTGTGTCTCCATTGAGGTTGCTATGGCCACTGCTTCTTGCCTCTTTTAACAGTGTGCCTGCTAAATGCCACTGAGTTCTGTAAAGTAAGCATGATGTTTTACAGATAAGCAATTGCAGTTCCCTAAACAGAGGCAGTTCTCAGTATTTTCAAAATAGCTCACATAAGGGACATCAGAGCTAAAACATGTGTAGTTTTGAACTCTTTTAACCTTGAAAATGCATTATCACTGAAGGCAAGCTATTGGACATTTGGATTGAGGCGTAGTAATTTGGAATACACCCTGTATAAGTTGGAATACACCCTGGAGCTGCAGTGCTCTCAGAGTCACTCCGTCACAGTGCTGAGCAGAGCAGTGAAAGGACCTTTGTGTCTTTGCATCCACACCATGGGAGACAGAGCTCACCCACTGTCTTTGTGCTTCAGCTCTGACCGTAACACACACCGTCTGATATGACCAATCAGTCCAGTTAACACTGGAGAGAAGAAAGAGGCAGAGATAGAAGAAGAGGAGAAGGGGTTATGTGTCGTGAAGTCAGGACGGTCAGTCATATTGAAGAGGATTTGGTACCCCTCAGTGTTTTTTGGGTCTCCCTGTATCGTCCCGCTGTCAGATGTCGCACTATGCTAACTCATTACTATCGGAAAGGGGAGGATATGCTTCGCAGGGACTCAACGGTATGTGGCGTGATGGGTGGTATTGACTGACGCTGGGAAACATGCTGACTAGGAGGTGTCAGTGTGATGAAGCAAAGCTTACTTCCTGAATCCTACTTCCCAAATATTCCACATTACGTAATTTGAGATGTCCCCTATCCTGTCAAAAATTACAGTTCACTATCCAGTGTGCTAAAATCCTAAATCATTCATCCATTACCCATTTACCAGCCGGTTTTGTGGTTCATTTTTGAAGAAAAGAGAACTGAAAACTATCGAATGGAAACTTCAGAAAGATTCCATCTCACGTAAAATCTTTTCAATGGAAAATAGGGCCTCATTTAAATAAACATGGCATTTGAAGGGGATTTAAGCATACAAGGTGGAACAATTGTAAAGTCATTAAAATAATGACAACTAGGTGAACAAGGTGTGCCAGATAGGTCAATATATTTTTAGCTGATGTTTTGTCTGGTTTTACTCAGCTAATAGCCATAACAGCTTAATAATCCTGTTCAACAACATTAATGTTAATAAACAGGTGGAATAAGCATTGTTTCTCTTGTTATTTTATGTGCATAGTGAATCTGCAGACATTATGGCACACTTTGAACCTCTTTGTCTTTTCTTTTATGATCCTTGTATGCCGGTTTAGTCGGTTTAGGTTTATAACTAAAATCTCAACAGAATCTCATGATTGATGGTGAGGCACAGAGGCACATGTCCAAATGCTTATGCTGCTATCCCTAATAATTCCAGACTTGATTAGGATGTACAGTATATTTCCTCAAATGAAAGTGTAAGGGAAATGTTAATGTTTGTGCTATTTCTGTGTTCTATTCATGTGCTGTTCTAAATAACACATTTCTGTGTTCATGCAAGTGGCTGATTGTACAAATCCTCACTATTAGTAGCTGCAATTTGGCAGTACGCCCAGATCTTGTTTTGAGAACGAACAAGAAATCTCAGTTTCAAGGTCTCAGCTTAGAGAGAAAGAAGCCTCGTGAGGTATTGGTCTGTCACATGTAATGAACCAGTATTGTTCTGTCACATGGATGAAACAAAACGGTAATGATGAATTAATTATGTTAAATTATGCAAATATAACTTGTCTGTGTATAGCCGTATAGAAGACAACTGCTGGGTCTGCCCAGGCAGAGTTCCTGATTGACATGTTTACTATGGTTCATTGAGTTGGTTGGAACCTCTCCAGCGCTCTGACAATAAACAATGATTCATTAAGATAGACTTTGAGTGCCCCTATGTAAGAATTTCCACGACAAAAGGTTATAGAAGAAGAGGGGGTAAAGATAATGGAAGGCTGTGTTTGGGCAATAAATATACATATTTTTGCATAATGGGGATAGACATGATGTCCTTGGTCTATAATTTGTTAATGTTAAGAGAGGACTTAGCACCCGTCATTCCTGGATTTGAGCAACTCCCATGGGAAAATAAATGTGGGTTGGAATGACAGTTTACTAGAAAAAGGGTTGAGCAACAAAAATGAAAGTGCTTCTCAGGCATAGTGGGTGCTATGAGACGTGAGATACAGCTGGAGGCTCCAAGGTTGGGTCACAGCCAGATACTGTAGGTGCATCAACATCATATATCTGTATCATCAACATATGTGAGTGCTAATATGAGCATAAAATGTGATACCACAATATAATATCACTTCATGGCATTGTATACTGCTTAGTTATTAGGTCACTTATGTCATGTACAGGTGTGGTATCTCTTAATTTGATCACTCTGTTGTCGCTAAGAATTTTCCGGCACTGCATTCAAATGAGCCTCGTGATTTACATAAATTCACTGAAAACCCACAGTTTTCCTTCTCTCTCATCGATCAAATGCTAAAGCACCAGACAGAAATAATGTCCTACTACTGTAGATCCTACGACTGCAACATTGAAAAGTACAAAAATGTATCCGAAATGCAGCCATACACAATAACAACCATCGTTTTATATAGCTTAATAAGACAAGATAGATATTGGTCTCCACTACATACAAGTATATCTGAAATGCAGCTGTAAGCTACACCTAAACTATAGCCTAATGTAGCATATTAAAACTAATTTCCTGTTACAAATCATCATTTCCTGCAGCAGGATTATTTTATACCTGAGATGGAACTGGACAAATTAAGATCCTACATCCCACTGGGCACAACTTGTTGAATCAACGTTGCTTGAAGGTAATTTGTCAAGGTATTGTGACATGGAAATTTCAACCACAGGATTATGTCAACATGGTAACCAAATTCCAACATAGACAAATATGTTGAATTTGTATCTTACTGTATATCCGCCATCAGAAAAAAAACACAATAAACTGGTCAGCAGCTACTGGAGAATTGATCTACTTACAGATATTAATTTGGTCTCCCATCCAAGATTATAACCAAGCCCTGCTTATGTTTGTCACTGACTATTACCAATGTGTTATCCGTGTGAATGATTATTGAGAGATCTCTTAATAACTAAATAGATTCCCTGTTGCTATCAGAGTCATTTCAAAGGGGTAGGTTTAACAGAGCAAATTAAATGTAACCAGATATCATCAATATTTAGGCCTATATAGCATTTGCGAAGTCATCAACAGCTATTGTTTCAATTCAACCCAGGGTTCAACAAAAAGATAGACAACAGGCTACATACACTGAGTATAACAAACATTAGGAACACCTTCCTAATATTGAGAGGTGTGTGGACTTGATTAGCATGTACAGTCTATTTCCTTAAATGAAAGGTTATCAAAGACGCTTGTGTCTTATCATGTTGAATGGCTGTGGAAATAGAAGATGACCTCAATGCTATTGACTTTACTTGATCTTTCTGACCTTGGCCTCTAGCTCTAGTGTTTCCTCTTTGCCACAAGATGTCACTTTAGTTCACTGGAAAGCCCCCCAGTGTCTCATCCAAGACAGAATGTACCACTTTGCAGGAGAGGGGGTAAAATTGATGCAGGGTGGTTGTTTGGGCAATAAATATACACTTTTTTTGCATAATGTAGACATGATGTACTTGTTCTATAAATAGTTTGTACTGAATATGGTTGGGTGAGTCTTTCACGTCATGATGAGAGGTGTGTGGATTTCACACTACCCCCTGAATGACACAATAGTCTAGTTTGTGGATTATTGTTGCCACTGACTTCACTGGTATTTCATTTGCAGGCAGTTTAGAAAGATTATACAGTCATTTACTATGACTTATCAGCCTTTGACAAACACATGAAAATACTGTTACAGGTCAAAACCGTTTGCTGTTTATATAAAAAGAAACCATCCTTTATTCCGCATGACCACAGTTGTGTTACTTGGAATGAGGGATTGCTATGCCAACAAAAAGTTGTTACTTTTAAGAGAGGATTTAGCACCCGTCATCCCGGATTTGAGCAACTCCCATGGGAAAACAAATGTGGGTTGGAATGACAGTCCGTTAGAAAAATGGTTGAGCAACAGACATGAAAGTGCTTCTCAGGCATAGCGAGTGCTATGAGATGTGAGACACAGCCGGAGGCTCCAAGGTTGGGCCGCAGCCAGATACTGTAGCTGCATCAACTGTGTCATCAACATACATTACCTTCAGAAAGTATTTCACACCCCTTGACGTTGTCCACATTTTGTTGTGTCACAGCCTGAATTTAAAATGGATTCAATTTAGATTTTTTTGGTCACTGGCCTAAACATGTCAAAGTGAAATTATGTTTTTAGATTTTTTAAAACTAATTAATACAAAATTAAAAAGCTGAAATGTCTTGAGTCAATAAGTATTCAACCACTTATTTATGGCAAGCCTAAATAAGTTCCGGAGTAAAAATTTGCTTAACAAGTCACACAATGGACTCTGTACCCCACACATACAATTATCTATAAGGTCCCTCAGTCGAGCAGTGAATTTCAAATACAGATTCAACCATAAAAACCAGGGAGGTTTTCCAATGCCTCGCAAAGAAGGGCACCTATTGATAGATGGTAAAAAAAAAAGCATAATTGAATATCCATTTGAGCATGGTGAAGTTATTAATTACATTTTGGATGGTGTATCAATACACACAGTCACTACAAAGATACAGGCATCCTTCCTAACTCAGTTGCTGGAGAGGAAGCAAAAAGCTCAGGGATTTCACCATGATGCCAATCATGACTTTAAGAGTTTAATGACTGTGATAGGAGAGAACTGATAATGGGTCAACAACATTATAGTTAGATACAGTTATACTTGTACCAGAGTTGTGTTCCAGAATGTTAATTTGTTTTACAGACAGACAATCTTACACCATACAAGTTGCAAAGGTGGAACTTGCAATGATATCATTCTCAAAGGACAAGGTAAGAAACTGAAACAATTTGACGGATCTATATTATATTTTATCACTGCTAAAGTTCTGGAGTGACTGGTTGTACATACAGCATGTAAGAGAGTGAGAGGTGAGTGTGTGTGGGGTGAGTGAGAGTAAATAGAGAGAGAGAGAGAGAGAGAGAGAGCTAAAGTGAGAAAAAAGAGAAAAAGAGAGAACAGAGAGAGCGAACCGAGAGAGCACATATCAATATACAGATTACAACTTTAATTTGCTAATGGTTTTATGGACAGACAAATAAAAGGAAGCCCGGGGGACTGTTTATAGTCCTGCTACAGGGAACCACCCAGACTGAGGTTGAAGCTGGTTCGCTACTGTACATGTGACAATTTTCCTGAAAGTCTACCGTCTAATTAGGAAGCCACACAGCCAGTTATGACGTGGATTGTTTAGATGGGGATTCTATGTAGATTCAAAACTATTACTTCCCGTGTGTTGATGATCATAGATCGCTGCTGTGTGATTTCCTGATTTCCCTTCCTCCATTTCCTCTTTCTCATGCTTTCTCTCACACTCCCTACACTCCCCGGGGGGAAGGCCTCTTAGCACAAAAGTGGAACTACTCTGTGTGTAGTTTGGGGAGGAGGGTAAGTGTGGGGGAGGAGAGAAAACAAGAAGTTCTGGCTCTTATCGCCTAGAGAGAGAGAGAGATTGGGGAGGAGGGTAGTGGGGGAGGAGAGCAAACAAGAAGCTCTGGCTAATATCTCCTAGAGAGAGAGAAAGAGAGAACCTTTGTGAGTGTAATGTTAATTGTTCTATTTAACTTGCTTTGGCAATGTAAACATGTGTTTACAATAGAGCCAATTGAATTGAATTGAGAGTGAGCGAGTGAGTGAGAGAGAGAGAGAGGGAGAGAGAGAGAGAGAGAGAGAGAGAGAGAGAGAGAGAGAGAGAGAGAGAGCACACAAAATGAGGTGGAAACTGAGCACTTCCTAACCTCCTGCCAAATGTATGACCATATTAGAGACACATATTTCCCTCGGATTACACAGATCAACAAAGAATTCGAAAACAAACCCAATTTTGATAAACTCCCAAATCTACTGGGTGAAATACCACAGTGTGCCATCACAGCAGCAAGATTTGTGACCTGTTGCCACAAGAACCAACCAGGGAAGAACAAACACCATTGTAAATACAACCCATATTTATGTTCACTTATTTTCTCTTTTGAACTTTAACTATTTGAACATCGTTACAACACTGTATTATTAGACATTATATGACATTTGAAATGTGTTTATTCTTTTGGAACGTCTGTGAGTGTAATGTTTACTGTTAATTTGAATTGTTTATTTCACTTTTTTTTGTTTACTACTTCACTTGCTTTGGCAATGTCAACATATGTTTCCCATGACAATAATGCCCTTGAATTGAATTGAGAGAGAGAGAGAGAGAGAGAGAGAGAGAGAGAATATAGAGACAGCGATGACACAGACAAATCTGCTGAGATTCTTGGCTGCTAACGTGATGCATGAACCGCTATGAGGAGAGGAATTTGTCTGGGGGAAGTCGAGGCTATACTACTATCACACACTTCATGGGGCCTTGAGGGGAGAGCATTGAGGGCTCGAGGGGAGACCGGAAGTGTTGCCCAACATGAGGGAACTGTTTGAGGCAGTGCAGATGGTGAAAACACATGTTTTGTATACCCTGGACGCACTTTCTCTTTGGTATTTCACCATAAATATGAGTTCTACAGACATTCCATTCACTATTTCATAGAGTCCCATATACCACTAGTCCTAGAGAAGTGCGTAGCTGAACACTCACAAGACTTCAGCCCCAACCTCTAAATGCAGATCCTCCAGCCAGGAGAGAGACCTTTTAGAGAGTCGATCCTGAGTGCTGGGCTGGACCTGCTGCTGTGTGTCACTGAACAAATGTTTTAATGCTTGTTACGAGATTAGCCCACTTAAAGAGCAGCGGGCTGGTCGATGGTCCACACCGATGGGTAATAACATTATCCTGGCTGGGATTGGCAGAGACAGCCAGGCAGAGCCATTCTGCCATTGATCCAGACCCTACAGGGCCACTCTGATGCTGCCCTCCATCAAATCATTAATTTGTTTATGAAATATTGATATTGGCTGCGATCTCTACACAGGCATTTGGACCTACCAGATAGAGTATATTAGAATGTCTAAGCATGTTAAAATATTAAGTCTAACAAACCTGTTGCTGATTGTTCGTTAATGTCTCCTAACATTCTAGGGCTCAGCCATTCTGTGGAAACAACATGATGGATTTTGTTTCCTGTCTACTCAATGCTGATTGCCACAGAGTGGAAGTATAATAGGCATAGATTCCAATGGAAATGTCAGCCGTCACTTCTTTTCTATTTCATCCGTATCTAGGGGAAATTTGGAGATGGAAGACAGGGACCACTGCTTACATCAGCTACATGCGGTCCTGTTGAATTATGTGAATCTTCTAATTCTTTATGAAAGTGAAAATAAATATCAAGCATTTTCAGGTTTGGAAAGGTTTAACATTTTACCACATATTGCAAATCATCTGGTATTAAAAGTCAAACATAGTCATGCACAATATATGCTAAATAGTCTCAAATTGTAATCGCTAACTACTTTGAGACGGCTGTAGATTGTGGAGAATCACCATGCAAAACCTGTAACTCTGAGAGTCTTAGAGAAGACTGTTGATCTGTTTGTTGATAGCGCCCTCTGTCGTCAGAGTAGCACTTCTCATTCATGATGGAGAAATCCAGATAATCTTTTTAAACAGATGAACAAGGTAACCTTGGCTCCTTCACCACAACACAGATTCCCTCAATAGAGCAGCCTAGCAAACAGAAGCTTTTGTCGTTCCATAGTGGCAGTTGGAATTCACGTGCTTTCAAAGGGAAAGCTCTTCATGCAGTAGTAGAGCTCCATGGATCAATGGATGTTACCCAGGAAAGCACACAGAACCACTAATGAAAACAAGAGGTACCATGGGCTTAAGCTGTATGGTTTCTGCAATAACACCTGAACTAACCACCAACCTACAGTAGAGACAA
This sequence comes from Oncorhynchus mykiss, assembly GCF_057628025.1. Taxonomy (NCBI): domain Eukaryota; kingdom Metazoa; phylum Chordata; class Actinopteri; order Salmoniformes; family Salmonidae; genus Oncorhynchus; species Oncorhynchus mykiss. Next base: position 35,750,403 of record NC_143024.1, read on the forward strand.
TCCTGTATTAAAAAAACGTCAACAAAAAAACACAAAATCAAATAACCTATGAATTGAGAAGTTGCAATTATTTCAATACTTGCCTTCGGAAAGTATTCAGACCTCTTGATTTTTTCCACATTTTGTTATGTTGCAGCCTTATTCTAAAATGCATTAAATTGTTTGTTTTCCTCATCAATCTACACACAATACCCCATAATGACAAAACAAAAACAGTGAAATATCACATTTACATAAGTATTCAGTCACTTTAATCAGTACTTTGTTGAAGCACCTTTGGCAGCGATTACGGCCTTGAGTCTTCTTGGGTGTGACGCTACATGCTTGGCACACCTGTATTTGGGGAGTTTCTCCCATACTTCTCTGCAGATCCTCTTAAGCTCTGTCAGGTTGGATGGGGAGCATTGCTGCAAAGCTATTTTCAGATCTCTACAGAGTTGTTAGATCAGGTTCAAGTCAGGGCTCTGGCTGGCCTACTCACGGACATTCAGAGACTTGTCCTTAAGCCACTCATGCGTTATCTTGGCTGTGTGCTTAGGGTTCGCCCTAGTCAGAGGTCCTGAGCGCTCTGGAGCAGGTTTTCATCAAGGATCTCTGTGTACTTTGCTCTGTTCTTTGCCTTGATCCTGACTAGTCTCCCAGTCCCTGCCTCTGAAAAACATCCCCACAGCATGATGCTGCCACCACCATGCTTCACCGTAAGGATGGTGCCAGGTTTCCTCCAGACGTGTCGCTTGGAATTCAGGCCAAAGAGTCCAATCTAAGTTTCATCAGACGAGATAAAATATTATCTTATGGTCTGAGAGTCTTTAGGTGCCTTTTGGCAAACTCAAAGTGGACTGTCATCTGCCTTTTACTGAGGAGTGGCTTCCGTCTGGCCACTATACCATAAAAGCCTGATTGGTGGAGTGCTGCAGTTACAGCCTTATTGGTCTGCAGGTTGTCCTTTTGGAAGGTTCTCCCATCTCCACAGAGGAACTCTGGAGCTCTGTCAGGGTGACCATCTGGTTCTTGGTAACCTCCTGACCAAGGCCCTTCTCCCCCGATTGCTCAGTTTGGCCGGACGTACAGCTCTAGCAAGAGTCTTGGTGGTTCCAAACTTCTTCCATTTAAGAATGATGGAGGCCACTGTGTTCTTGGGGACCTTAAATGCTGCAGAAATGTTTTGGTACCCTTCCCCAGATCTGTGCCTCGGCACAATCCTGTCCCGGAACTCTACGGACAATTCCGTGAACTCGTGGCTTGGTGTTTGCTCTGACATGCAGTGTCAACTATGGGACCTTATATATATATATATATAGGTGTGTGCCTTTCAAAATCATGTCCAATCATTTGAATTCAAGTTGTAGAAACAACTCAAGGATGATCAATGGAAACAGGATGCACCTGAGCTCAATTTCGAGTCCAGTAGTAAAGTGTCTGAATACTTATGTAAAGAAGGTATTTCTAAAAAACTGTTTTCACTGTGTCATTATGGGGTATTTTGAGTAGATTGCTGAGGATTTTTTTTATTTAATCCATTTTAGAATAAGGCTGTAATAACGTAAAAAAATGTGGAAAAAGTCAAGGGGTCTGAATACTTTCCGAAGGCACTGTATATATTATAGCAAGCTATGCTAGGCTGCATGAAGAGCACAATTACGTCCAGGGATGCCATGTTTACCCCAACTTCCCTGAGGAAAAGTTGGTAATGTAATTAAACTTTTTTGCATTGCATTTCACCAGTAGTCTCCAGGACAGGTTTGTGGTGTGTTTGAAGAGAAGTGCTCTTTCATTGTGACTATTTAACATACCCATTGGTCTGCAGCTTTTGATCTCTTTTCAACACCACCTGTTTTTCAATGGTGGTAAATGTATGATGAATGAGACCCTTCTTATGAAACTCATACCCTTGACTATGAAACTCAACCGTCAGAGAGTAGCAATGTTATCCCATAAAGCCACCCTAGTAAACAACAAGAAAGATCCTAACCCCTGTTGTCCTCACACATCCCATACACACATTAAGAGAGGCTGCATGGAAGATAAGGGGATGATTAAAATATATATCTTTCCTACTGCACTGTATATTACAGACTGTACTCAATGAATTTTGACAGGCTTGATTAACGATAGCGTAGCACTGAGGCTAAAGCCCTGGCAGAAACCTATAGCTACTCCACCGACCCAGAACTGCTGGCCGTCTCCACCACTCTCCACCACTCTCCACCTCCAACACGGCTAATGAGTGATTCCATCATGCTGATCCAAGCATTTTGGAGCTCGTCTTCAGCATATTAGCGCAGCAAAAGGTTATTCATAGACTATAAAACCAAAGCTGTGGGCAGGAAATGCTGACTTGTGTGTAAATATCAATTCAATTAGTAAGGGCCCCGGTGAGTGCAGGTGCACTAGCTTGTGTTAATGGCAATAGACATCAACATGTATAAACAAGACAGGCAAGACACACTCATATATACATCCAATAACAGCTGATGTGTTGCCGTTTATTGTCACGAAGCATAATGACAGATGTAGAATTTAGATGATGTTTTTATTATGACTGAATTAGTACGAATTAGAAAGATTAGTCAATTCAACATCACTTCACATCCACGATCCATTGAGTTAAGCTATTGAACTATGAGAGAGTATTGAGTAACATCTGGTCATAAGCTATGGTAGGAGTTAGTCAATTATAATAAAATGCATATACAGTTAATTAAATACTCTGCAAACACTGGGCTATGTAACACGGCCTCAAATTAGCAATACATTCAGATTTCAATACAGTGAATCTAATTGCAACCAAAGTTTCTTGCTAGGACAAACTGCATGGTATATTCACAAAACCTCATCACAATTTTACCATAATTCCCCACACATCCTCTTTAAGGTGGTCAATTCAGAATTTAGAATAACCCCTCAGGTTGATAACATAATGATCCCTGTTTGTCTGACTTGTTGCACCTCTATCAGCGTCACTATGAGTGTACACACAGCGCCACATTCTTGTGCCTCTCCCAGTAGTGGCAGTCCTCCGGGAAGCTCCAGTTGGCCTAACTCTTTTTGTGGTTACTGACAGCATGCACCACGAACCTCACCATCTGCTTCCCCAAGACCTCCATCATGGCCTGGGCACCGCCCTTCTTCTCTGGCCCCTCCATCAGTTGTCGGATGCAGTCGCGTGGCACCGTTTGGGGACCGGTGCTGTAGGAAACCACCAGGTAAGGTATCATTCACCTGCAGCCCCTCAAACAAGTTCTGACCGGCCATTTGTTGGAAGTGGTCCCTGGCACGCCAGTTTCAATAGTTGCTGCCAGAGTGGTTGACCAGTCGGACCGACCAGCTCACCCAGTTGTATTTCCTGGTGAGGAATTCCTGTACTTCCTGAGCCGTGTCCTGAAGATTGCGTTCCTCTTTTTCCTGGAGAATATGCTGGGCATCAAGGCAAGCCTGTTCAGGGAAGGCTGCTACGCAGGCCCCGATGCATGCCTTCATCTTTGATTCCACCTCCCTGATTTTGGTGCTCCAGTGATGGATGGTTTCCTGTTCCTCATCTGGTCTCCTGGTGAGGGCACAGTGGCCCGGCAGGGCAAGTAGGCCCAGGTAGAGGATCTCCTTCATCCTCACATAGAAGTCCTCCAGTAGGCGCCTGTTTCTCGCCTCATACCTGAGACATATGGAGAACCAACCACTAAACTGTTGTTAATAACAATAAAAGTAAGCATCCTATTTTCCATAATCACAAGTGAACAGTTCAAATTCATGCCAAGTGTTCTGAAACTAAAATACTCAACAAAGCCATGCTCCACCGGTGCATAAAGGCTCATTTAGCATGGTTAAGAACACTTTACCTCTCCACCACCTCCAAGATGGACTCCCCAAAGCTGTTGGTGCCCATCAGAGCATCATACAGCACATACAGGTTCATCTCCCCACCGGTGCTCCAGAAACAGCCTCTTCTTGACCTCCTGAAACTGTGGCTTGGCCTCCAGAATGTCCATGTAATTCCGGAACTGGTTCCTGATGCTCTCCTCCACCGAGAAGTACTGGGAATCCAGCCGGCCCTTCCTAATCACACAGTCATTATCCTCCAGCTGGGTGAACAGTACGTCCAGCTTGTTCCTCACCGCCAGGAACTGCTCTTTGACATAGCAGACCTCTTTGCTCTTCACGTTGTCCAGGGCTAGTCGTAGGACAGGGGCGGCTGCCTCACACCTCAGCCCCTCACCTCAAAACTCTCCATCACAGCCTCGATGGCGTTTTTCTTCTGGGCCACCATCTTCTCCAGAGGACTTGCCATGCTCTGGAGGGAGAATCAATATGAAAGTTGAACTATGTGTCAATGCTTGTTGAGGTGTACCGGTCTTCAGAAATCATGCTCAAAATCAGGACGGAAAAGCTGCACATTGTTCTCAAGTAAAGTGGTTGAGTGCCCTTTAATAACAATTGACATTCAACCCCTTATGGGGGCTCAGTCTGTGAGTTTCCCTGCAGAGTAACACAGATAAAATGATCAATTCAGATATCACTATTGGACATTTTCAAATAAGATTGATAACCTTGTTACAGACCAAAACACACATTTATGTGCCATATCACTGTTACATCTTAAAGGGGCAATCAGCAGTTCCGACATACATTTTTGTTGGACTTATAAAGTAATGATATGTACCCATTGATTAAAGAATATAACTTATAAATGCCTCATAAGCTAAGTTCAACTGTTGTACACCATCAGAACCTAAAATATAAGCTTGTTTTACTTCAATGTTTTTCAACAAAGTAAATGCAAACAAGCCTCAAAACTTGGTTAAATTATAATTATTATACAATGGATGGTCATTCTTTATATTCATATCTCTGTTTATGATTTTTATTTTCACGTTACATTTCTCCAGCCCCATCCCTCAGCTTTTTACCAAAACAGCAGTGGGGAGGGTGTTTTGTAATTGTCACTCCCTGATCTGTTTCACTTGTCCTGGTTGTTGTCTCCACCCCCTCCAGGTGTCGCTTGTTTCCACCAGTGTATTTATCCCTGTGTTTCCCGTCTCTCTGTAGCAGTGTATTTACCCCTGTGTTTCCCATCTCTCTGTACCAGTGTATTTACCCCTGTGTTTCCTGTCTCTGTGCCAGATCGTCTTGTATGTTCCATGTCAATGTTCCATTCTCCTTTTTCTAGTCCACCTGGTTTTGACCCTTGCCTGTTCTGGACTCTGTACCCACCTGCCTGACCATTCTGCCTGCCTTGACCTCGAGCCTGTCTGCCACTTTGTACCTCCTGGACTCTGGACTGGTTTTGACCTTTTGCCTGTCCACGACCATTCTCTTTCCTACTTATTTTTGGATTATTTAACATCTTCAACTGCAACCATCTGCCTCCTGTGTCTGCATCTGGGTCTTGCCTGTCATATTAGTAATAGTTTCTACTGCTGATTGCCCCTTTACTGATTGACAGTCAGTGAAAAGAAAAACATTGCATTTCATAATTTAATCAATAAAGTGCAGTAGTCAGGCAGCAAGTATAATCACTGGCCTGGAATGTTACTATACCGCTATTTACAGACACGTTTTAGAGATGCTTGTATACAAGAGCTACATTTTTATATCTGATATTGTCAAGGTCAAAGCTAAAAATCTGTATAATATTGAATGAGATGCAACATTTGCATGTAAAACAAATGTCAATCTAAAGCCAAATGGGGATAATACATTTATCATGACATAAAATGACTGAAATAGACAGAGGTGTGAACAGCCCTTCACTGGGTCTGTTTATGCCTCATTTGGTTTCAGAACCGACCAAGCCCAAGCAATATACATAAAAAAACCTCCTTTCATCCCTTGTCTGCAAACTCTAATAGGCTAAATTATTACGTCCTTGATCAGTCCACAATCCGTAAAAGATGGACGATCATACAGACACTGTGCCACTTTCAAATACATGACGTCCAATTAACCAAGCCTTAATAAATAAACACCAATTAGATGTGTTTTATTTGAATATCTTGGATTATATTTTTACCAACAGTCTGTGTTGTATTTCCCAATGTTTAAAAAAAAAAAATGTATAGCAAATTTTGAAACTATATTTTACTTTTACATTTGTATTACTCCAACAGCAATTAATAACTATTGCAGTTGGGTAGGTCGAATAATATAATAATTCAGTGTTTTCATTCATGCCCATGTTTGATGGAGACGCACTGTATCCGTACATTTACCCATGCATTTAGCTAAGTCCCATGAGAAACATTGGACACATCTTGCAGTATTTACCCCTGTCTTGTTGTTAGAGAAACCCATTCGTCTTACAACAGCACATCGTTTATTTACCTGGCAGTGGCTCGTCCTTTACGCCCGATCAGCCCCAACAGCTGCAGTTAAGATTTTTTTTCTCACATTTTCTCAAATACTCCCAAGGCTCTTCGCTGTGTTGTTGAGGATAGATCCTAAAAGAGAGGAGGAATCACGGCCACTCATTTAACATCTGCAGTTTGGCATGTAGAGAGAAAGAGAGAGAGGGGGAGAGAGAGAGCGAGAGAGAGAGGGAGAGAGATACAACCCATATTTATGTTCATTTATTTTCCTTTTTATACTTTAACTATTTGCACATCGTTACAACACTGTATATAGCCATAATATGACATCTGATATGACTCTATTTCTTTGGAATTTTTGTGAGTGTAATGTTTATTGTTCATTTTTTATTGTTTAGTATACAATTTGGGGATGTGCATGACTGTTACATATTTTAAAAAAAATCACTAAATCTCTTGACCTCATAATCAAAATAATATTGTGCCTCTAATATTGTATAGGCTTTTATGACAGTTAAATTACATTGATAATATTAGTCCATTTTTACAGTTTTGTTTTACAATGAATTGAAAAACCTACCTAGTGTCTAAAACAATTAATTGTATCAGTTTTAATATCTCTGTCTCTATCTCTCTCTCCCCAAGTGCCAGCCATAGACTCATGAGCTACTCCCCATCCCCTTATGATCAGAAACCATTATTTATAAATCCTCATAATCTGATTATAGATCTGGAGAATGCACAATTACACATTGTTTATTCACTGAAATGTTATGAAATTGATTACACAACACAATAGGATTTTACGGCATTTATTTGCAGTTTAATAAAACAAATATCCTATTTGTCGGTGTATTTGAAGCATGCAGCAGCCAGTCTCGAAGGATGACTTCTGACTGATGCATTAAGTTGTGGGAGCTGCACATGTAGTCCAACTGCACATGAAACAAGTGAATCCGACACGTCATGAAGTTATGCAGGTAAGACAATATCTTATGTCTCAAACAGTTGACCTACTTTTCTTAATAGATTTCAGTTTTGGTTCACCGACTCAGGGGAGGGGGTTGTGGGGGGAAACCTGGTTATCTGGCGGGCATGAGGACTACCACAGAGGTGAAGCCTATATCTGTGTGTGCTGTATAGATGTCTCCTCTTTAACAGTGCAGTGGCCTAAAAACAAAAGCAGAAATTTTAAGTAAGCCTACTCTCATAGTAACATATTTAACCAAATAATGTATTTTTCATTTAGGCCCACCATGAGGCTTATCAAAACAGCCCGTAGGCCTATACATTGATTTACTAATACAGTGAGGTAAACACCAGGCCCTCTGGTGGAAATATACACTCTTAGAAAAAAGGGTTCCAAAAGGGTTCTTCGGTTGTCCCCATAGAAGAACCCTTTTTGGTTCCATGTAGAACCCTCTGTAGAAACGGTTTTACCTGGAAACAATAAATGGTTCTTCAAATGGTTCTCCTACTGCATGGGGACAGCCGAAGAACCCTTTAAGATTATAGATAGCACCATTTTTCTTCAAAAAGTGCAGGCACAGCATCTTCACAGTATTACATTCACTTATATGACATCATGTGTGGGTGCCTACAGTAGCACAGTATTACCAAATGTTTACTTATCAGTATTCCACATCTATTCTGACACCTAGAGGTATGAAATAATACTACAGCAGGGGTCTCCAACCCTGTTCCTGGAGAACTGCCCTCCTGTAGGTTTTCGCTCCAACCCCAGTTGTAACTTATCAGCTTATCAACCTGCTAATTATTAGAATCAGGTGTGCTAGAGTTGGAGTGAAAACCTGCAGGAAGGTAGCTCTCCAGGAACAGAGATGGAGAGCCATGTACTACAGCCACTACCTGATTGGCTTTATTCAACACATGTTCCCAATCCCAAAAGGACCCCTAGACCCTACACCCTATGCACTTGTGGAGATCTGATCATATTAGACATCTGCAATCAAATATGGTAATAGCTCTACCTTATCCTCTGATAGGCTATGTGGATGTTCCACCATATTGCTTATCAGCCTTATACGAATCAAATCATCTCAGATCTCAGCAAGTGCATAGGGGTCCATTTTGGAAAAATGAAAGGAGCAAAGCCCAGGTAAAAAGTTAGATGAAAACCCGCCTCAGTCTTCTGAAAACCTAACCCTGGGATAGAGTTCTATTTTTCTGCGAGACAATTACACACATTTTAATGCCAAAGGCACGCCAGAATGGCTTCCAAGAGGTGTTGCTGAGTGGTCTAGTCTGTCTCAGAACTTGAGCAATTTTGACAAAAACACTGGATATATGTTGCTGCAAGGGTTGTGCAAAGTTGGTGTTTCCTCCAAGTATTAACTAAGGGGGTGGAGACTTACCCTGTCACGACTTCTGCCGAAGTCGTTGCCTCTCCTTGTTCGGGCGGTGCTCGGCGTTCGATGTCACCGGTCTTCTAGCCATCATCGATCCATTTTTCATTTTCCATTGGTTTTGTCTTGTCTTCCCACACACCAGTTTTCAATCCCATTCATTACCTGTTGTGTATTTAACCCTCTGTTTCCCCTCATGTCTTTGTCAGAGATTGTTTATTGTCAGTGTAGTGTTTTTGTTGTATAGGTGCGCGACGGGTCTTCGTACCCGTATTTGTTTATGTTCTTTTCCTGTTTAGTGTTATGGAGCATGTTTTTATGACATTTTTAAAAGACTCCATTTTACACTCCGTTTGACTCTCCTGCGCCTGACTTCCCTGCCACCTATACACATATGCCTGACACCCAGTTATGATATTTCTGTTTATTTTGTATTTGTTTTGAAACATTTCTATAATTTTTTTCACTTTGAAAATGTGGAGTAGGTTGTGTAGATGTGTAGGGGGAATAATCAGATGTGCAGAATACTGGAAATCTGAATAGTGGGGTTAATAGCACAGAAGAGATCAAATCAAGCTGCAGTGCTTTAGAGAACAAGAACAAATGAAGTAGAGAACGTAACTTTGTGAACCGTTTCTTAGGCAAAGACACAGTAAGGGGACACGGACCGTGGACCACACGTTGATGAGAGGAGACTAATCAAAATCTAATTATTATGGCAAATTAAGATACCACGCCGCGCATTGGTCCTCCGATCCTTCTCGCTTCTCCTCCTCAGAAGAGGAGGAGGAATGCCGTTACATGCATATAAATAAAAAGACAGCACCTCCAAACTATGATCTTACATTCATGCAGCAGAAGGAGCCTGTTCTCTCTATCTAAATCACCAGTCCTCCACTCGTTACCTGTATTAATGGCACCTGTTTGAACTTATCAGTATAAAAGACACATGTCCACAACCTCAAACAGTCACACTCCAAACTCCACTATGGCCAAGACCAAAGAGCTGTCAAAGGACACCAGAAACAAAATTGTAGACCTGCACCAGGCTGGGAAGACTGAATCTGCAATAGGTAAGCAGCTTGGTTTGAAGAAATCAACTGTAGGAGCAATTATTAGGAAATGGAAGACATACAAGACCACTGATAATCTCCCTCGATCTGGGGCTCCACGCAAGATCTCACCCCGTGGGGTCAAAATGATCCCAAGAACGGTGAGCAAAAATTCCAGAACCACACGGGGGGACCTAGTGAATGACCTGCAGAGAGCTGGGACCAAAGTAACAAAGCCTACCATCAGTAACACACTACGCCGCCAGTGACTCAAATCCTGCAGTGCCAGACGTGTCCCCCTGCTTAAGCCAGTACATGTCCAGGCCCATCTGAAGTTTGCTAGAGAGCATTTGGATGATCCAGAAGAAGATTGGGAGAATGTCATATGGTCAGATGAAAACAAAATATAACTTTTTGGTAAAAACTCAACTCGTCATGTTTGGAGGACAAAGAATGCTGAGTTGCATCCAAAGAACACCATACCTACTGTGAAGCATGGGGGTGGAAACATCATGCTTTGGGGCTGTTTTTCTGCAAAGGGACCAGGACGACTGATCCGTGTAAAGGAAAGAATGAATGGGGCCATGTATCGTGAGATTTTGAGTGAAAACCTCCTTCCATCAGCAAGGGCATTGAAGATGAAACGTGGCTGGGTCTTTCAGCATGACAATGATCCCAAACACACCGCCCGGGCAACGAAGGAGTGGCTTCGTAAGAAGCATTTCAATGTCCTGGAGTTGCCTAGCCAGTCTCCAGATCTCAACCCCATAGAAAATCTTTGGAGGGAGTTGAAAGTCTGTGTTGCTCTGCAAATCTCTGCAAGGCAATCAAACAAACAAAATGTCAGTATAGGGACAAAATGGAGTCACAATTCAATGCCCGGACACAAAAAGTATGTGGCAGGGTCTACAGGCAATTACGGAATACAAAAAACATTAGCCATGTCACGGACACTGACGTCTTGCTTCCAGACAAGCTAAACACCTTCTCTGCCTGCTTTGAGGATAATACAGTGACATCGTCGCGGCCAGCTACCAAGTACCGTGGGACCCCCCTGTCCTTCTCCGTGGCCGAAGTGAGTAAGACATTTAAACGTGTTAACCCTCGCAAGGCTGCTGGACCAGACGGAATCCCCAGCCGTGTCCTCAGAGCATGCGCAGACAAGCTGGCTGGTGTGTTTACGGACATATTCAATCACTCCCTATTCCAGTCTGCTGTCCCCACATGCTTCAAGATGGCCACCATTGTTCCTGTACCGAAGAAGGCAAAGATAACTTCACTAAATGACTATTGCCCTGTAGTACACACTTATGTCATCATGAAGTGCTTGAGAGACTTGTCAAGGATCATATCACCTCCACCTTACCTGCCACCCTAGACCCACTTCAGTTTGCATACGGCACCAACAGGTCCACAGACAATGCAATCGCCATCACACTGCACACTGCCCTGTCCCATCTGGACAAGAGGAATACCTATTTAAGAATGCTGTTCATTGACTACAGCTCAGCATTCAACACCATAGTACCCTCCAAGCTCATCATTAAGCTTAAGGCCCTGGGTCTCAACCCCACCCTGTGCAATTGTGTCCTGGGCTTTCTGACGGGCCGGTGAAGGTAGGAAACAACATCTCCACTTGGCTGATCCTCAACACTGGGGCCCTACAAGAGCGCCTGCTGAGCCCCCTCCTGTACTCTCTGTTCACCCATGACTGCGTGGCCATGCACGCCTCCAACTCAATCATGAAGTTTGCAGACGACACAACAGTAGTGGGCTTGATTACCAACAACGATGAGACAACCTACAAGGAGGAGGTGACCGGCCAGCAACCAAAACCTGTGGACTCTCCTTCACTGCAGACATGAGGAACACATTTAAATGTGTTAACCCTCGCAAGGCTGCAGGCCCAGACGGCATCCCCAGCCGCGTCCTCAGAGCATGCGCAGACCAGCTGGCTGGTGTGTTTACGGACATATTCAATCAATCATTATCCCAGTCTGCTGTTCCCACATGCTTCAAGATGGCTGTTCCCAAGAAAGCTAAGGTAACTGAGCTAAACAACTACTGCACCGTAGCACTCACTTCCGTCATCATGAAGTGCTTTGAGAGACTAGTCAAGGACCATATCACCTCCACCCTACCTGACACCCTAGACCCACTCCAATTTGCTTACCGCCCAAATAGGTCCACAGACGATGCAATCTCAACCACACTGCACACTGTCCTAACCCATCTGAACAAGAGGAATACCTATGTGAGAATGCTGTTCATCGACTACAGCTCAGCATTTAACACCATAGTACCCTCCAAACTCGTCATCAAGCTCGAGACCCTGGGTCTCGACCCCGCCCTGTGCAACTAGGTACTGGACTTCCTGACGGGCCGCCCCCAGGTGGTGAGGGTAGGTATCAACATCTCCACCCCGCTGATCCTCAACACTGGGGCCCCACAAGGGTGCTTTCTGAGCCCTCTCCTGTACTCCCTGTTCACCCATGACTGCGTGGCCATGCACGCCTCCAACTCAATCATCAAGTTTGCGGACAACACTACAGTGGTAGGCTTGATTACCAACAACGACGAGATGGCCTAGAGGGAGGAGGTGACGGCCTTCGGAGTGTGGTGTCAGAAAAATAACCTCACACTCAACGTCAACAAAACAAAGGAGATGATTTTGGACTTCAGGAAACAGCAGAGGGAGCAACCCCCTATCCACATCGATGGGACAGTAGTGGAGAGGGTAGTAAGTTTTAAGTTCCTCGGCGTACACATCACGGACAAACTGAATTGATCCACCCACACAGATGTTGAAGAAATTAGGCTTGTCACCAAAAGCACTCACAAACTTCTACAGATGCACAATCGAGAGCATCCTGTCGGGCTGTATCACCACCTGGTACGGCAACTGCTCCGCCCACAACCGTAAGGCTCTCCAGAGGGCAGTGAGGTCTGCACAACGCATCACCGGGGGCAAACTACCTGCCCTCCAGGACACCTACACCACCCGATGTCAACGGAAGGCCATAAAGACCATCAAGCCACTGCCTGTTCACCCCGCTATCATCCAGAAGGCTATCATCCTATGCCGCACAGCCAACCAGGCAGTGCTTGGTTGGGGAGGATGGTAGATTCTAACACAAAGATAGGAGCCTGAGAGAATGAGAGAGTAGAGCAATGTACTGACAAGTTCTTAACATGTTTTTATTAGACACAGCAAAATCACAAGTTGAAGTGTTAAACTCTAGTGTTAAATGTAACATTCACTATATTGTCCCATACCCCACGTAGTTAATGTTACACTTTTGAAGGTGTTGGCTTTTTAACAATTTCACAGAGTTTCTGTAATTTTGTTAATACACTGACCAAAAATATAAATGCAACATGTAAAGTTTTGGTCCCATGTTTCATGAGCTGAAAGATCCCAGAAATGTTCCATTCGGACAAAAAACGTATTTCTCTCAAATTATGTGCACTCCTTTCTTTACATCCCTGTTAGTGAGCATTTCTCCTTTGCCAAGATATTCCATTCACCTGACAGATGTGGCAAATCAAGAAGCTGATTAAACAGCAGGATCATTACAGAGGCCCACCTTGTGCTGGAGACAATAAAAGGCCACTCTAAAATGTAGTTGGGCCAATATGGTTTCTGTCTGAACGTTTGAGGGCACCCCTTTCTCCTCCATAGCAGTTGCTAAGCAGTAGTTGACACTTCCACATTGTTCTGTTCATTTCGGAAAGTTTTCAAAACCTATGAAGCAATTTTTTTGACACAACACAGTACAGTGTACTGTATATGTCTCTGTAGTGAACTACCTTTTAACATCATTGGTCCCATTTACATTCAATCTAAGAGCTTAAAGAATTAATAACAACACACCATATAAAATCAAATTTCAATTCAAATGTATTTATATAGCCCTTCGTACATCAGCTGATATCTCAAAGTGCTGTACAGAAACCCAGCCTAAAACCCCAAACAGCAAGCAATGCAGGTGTAGAAGCACGGTGGCTAGGAAAAACTCCCTAGAAAGGCCAAATCAATATGTGATAATGTATTTTTTAAATTAAGTGCAAAAAAGCATTTACTTAGAAAAAAAACATTTCATTCAAGGAAGAAAAACCAAGGATACTGTATATAAGGTTATCATAATGCATCCATTCAGACTCATTTCTGAATGTAAACTTGAGTTGGCAGTGGAAAATAGAAAACATAAGAACTGAATTGCAACACTGCTCATAGCAAAATAGTCTAAAATCTAGATTTAATCCATTCCATTCATTGACAAAGGAACTGCCCACCACCCAAAAGGAAATTACTATTATTTTAAAATTGAAAGAAGAGTACTAGTAGTCTCCAAAAACCTTTAACCTTAAAGCCCTCATGCCCACCTGACCCTGGGAGTGAATGAGGATCAGTTCCCTTCACACTGGGCCAGCGCCTCAATCTTCTTGGCCTGAACACCCCTTTCTCCATCATGGGGGCCCATTTCTCCCTGACTTCATTCTCATCTTCCTCTATGACCACTGTATATGCCATTAGTGTCATCAGGCCCATGTGAAAGACATTAGCCAGTTGGGAACACTTTTCCTCCATGATGTCTTGGTTTTGCTTGTAGTGCTCTAGGTACACCTTCAGCAAACCTCTTTGTTAAAAAGTTTTCTCTTCTTCTATGACACTGTCATAGTACATTTATAGAGGAAGGTCACTCTGGTCTCTCTCATAGACCCTCTTGAACTCTGCCATGTACCCCTCACTTCCCTCAGGGTTGTTTTCGATCTGTTCCACCATGGTGTTGAGGGCGGTATACTGGTGCTTGATATACTCTTCATACTTTCTGTACTTCTCATTGACCTCGTTCAGGTGAATCTGCTTCAGAATCTGCTGGTTTGTCTTGGAGATGCTTTCCAGCTTGGCGTGGATGTGGCCGAATTCGTCGGCATCGTGGTCTTGGGTGAGGTCTTTTGCGACCAGGTCCTTTGTCACCTTCACCACTGCGGTGACATGTCGAAGAGTGGGTTGATTGTGGCGATGAAGGAGAAGACATTCTCCGTGCCGTTTAGGATTGTGACCAATGTCTCCTTGCCCATGGCTTCTGCTTCACTTACAGTATGACTTCACTGTCGTCCTGGAGAGTGAAGAGACAGTCATTTAGTATGTACACTGCATCACTCATATCTGCAAGTAGTGCCAACTTAATCGAATTTGAATTACAGCATGTGGGGTCATATGCTTGAACTTTTATTCAGAATATTCACAAAGCAGCCTTATGAATCATTGACAACCTTTTTAGTGTTTGTTCACATTCTGAAAATGCATCTGGAATTTAGCTGGATAATAATATAATCTTGTCATGACGATGAAGGACAGATTACAGTCTGCGTTGTGCTCTTTGAACATTGTGGTGGTTAATTTCTTTACTATCAAATGAGGAGAGACAAACTTATCACACGTCAGAGTTATACTTAAACTAAATCTTTAATCACTTATTAATAAGGGAGCAGGTCAATACAATGCACACATACAGTGCCTTGCAAAAGTATTCGGCCCCCTTGAACTTTGCGACCTTTTGCCACATTTCAGGCTTCAAACATAAAGATATAAAACTGTATTTTTTTGTGAAGAATCAACAACAAGTGGGACACAATCATGAAGTGGAACGACATTTATTGGATATTTCAAACTTTTCTAACAAATCAAAAACTGAAAAATTGGGCGTGCAAAATTATTCAGCCCCTTTACTTTCAGTGCAGCAAACTCTCTCCAGAAGTTCAGTGAGGATCTCTGAATGATCCAATGTTGACCTAAATGACTAATGATGATAAATACAATCCACCTGTGTGTAATCAAGTCTCCGTATAAATGCACCTGCACTGTGATAGTCTCAGAGGTCCGTTAAAAGCGCAGAGAGCATCATGAAGAACAAGGAACACACCAGGCAGGTCCGAGATACTGTTGTGAAGAAGTTTAAAGCCGGATTTGGATACAAAAATATTTCCCAAGCTTTAAACATCCCAAGGAGCACTGTGCAAGCGATAATATTGAAATGGAAGGAGTATCAGACCACTGCAAATCTACCAAGACCTGGCCGTCCCTCTAAACTTTCAGCTCATACAAGGAGAAGACTGATCAGAGATGCAGCCAAGAGGCCCATGATCACTCTGGATGAACTGCAGAGATCTACAGCTGAGGTGGGAGACTCTGTCCATAGGACAACAATCAGTCGTATATTGCACAAATCTGGCCTTTATGGAAGAGTGGCAAGAAGAAAGCCATTTCTTAAAGATATCCATAAAAAGTGTTGTTTAAGGTTTGCCACAAGCCACCTGGGAGACACACCAAACATGTGGAAGAAGGTGCTCTGGTCAGATGAAACCAAAATTGAACTTTTTGGCA
This sequence comes from Oncorhynchus mykiss, assembly GCF_057628025.1. Lineage (NCBI taxonomy): Eukaryota > Metazoa > Chordata > Actinopteri > Salmoniformes > Salmonidae > Oncorhynchus > Oncorhynchus mykiss. The sequence goes on from NC_143024.1 coordinate 35,766,514, forward strand.
ACAATGCAAAACGTTATGTTTGGCGTAAAAGCAACACAGCTGAACACACCATCCCCACTGTCAAACATGGTGGTGGCAGCATCATGGTTTGGGCCTGCTTTTCTTCAGCAGGGACAGGGAAGATGGTTAAAATTGATGGGAAGATGGATGGAGCCAAATACAGGACCATTCTGGAAGAAAACCTGATGGAGTCTGCAAAAGACCTGAGACTGGGACGGAGATTTGTCTTCCAACAAGACAATGATCCAAAACATAAAGCAAAATCTACAATGGAATGGTTCAAAAATAAACATATCCAGGTGTTAGAATGGCCAAGTCAAAGTCCAGACATGAATCCAATCGAGAATCTGTGGAAAGAACTGAAAACTGCTGTTCACAAATGCTCTCCATCCAACCTCACTGAGCTCGAGCTGTTTTGCAAGGAGGAATGGGAAAAAATTTCAGTCTCTCGATGTGCAAAACTGATAGAGACATACCCCAAGCGACTTACAGCTGTAATCGCAGCAAAAGGTGGCGCTACAAAGTATTAACTTAAGGGGGCTGAATAATTTTGCACGCCCAATTTTTCAGTTTTTGATTTGTTAAAAAAGTTTGAAATATCCAATAAATGTCGTTCCACTTCATGATTGTGTCCCACTTGTTGCTGATTCTTCACAAAAAAATACAGTTTTATATCTTTATGTTTGAAGCCTGAAATGTGGCAAAAGGTCGCAAAGTTCAAGGGGGCCGAATACTTTCGCAAGGCACTGTATAAAGTGAATCGATTGAGTGCGCTACAATATTGATGGCTGGTCATGGCTGGTCGACGATTCACGCTCAGATGATTCGTTGAGAGCCCCGAGAAAAAAGTACAAAGGTATTCTATAGCCAAGATACACCCCTTTCAACCTACATGATGAACAGCAGATATATAGAATGGGTCACAAGGTTAAGATTTGTATAAAAGATAACTATAATACATAGGAGACATGTCAACAGTTTTCATTGTGTAGAGACCAGTGTCTGGCCCCGTATAGAACAGAAACATTAACTCATGCTCTGGAATGCTCTTTAGTTTTATCACCCAAAAGACATTGTAAATCTCCTGTCAGTGTTATCTCCCAGAAGTCCATCCTCAGTAGAACACAAACACAATAGTTAAGAATACTCTATTCTGTTGCAAAAAACAACCATTTGATAACATCAGCTAACTCGCAAAACAATATTATACCTGTTATTTTTAACAAGAAGGAAAATATACCTATTTTACTGTAGGCCAGGCCTGGGCAACTCCAGTCCCTGGGGGGCCTGATTGGTGTCACACTTTTTCCCCAGCTAACACACCTGACTTCAATAATAAACCAATCATGATCTTCAGGAAAAAATGCAATTAGTTTAAATCAGGTGTGTTTGCTAGGGATGTGGGAAAAGTGTGACACCAATCAGGCCTCCGAGGACTGGAATTGCCCAGGCCTGCTGTAGGCAATGGCAAATGGTTGCTGTCCAGACCTGAAACTGGAGTGTAAAGTACCGTATATGCCACACATTAGTTAATTAAATAAATACTCAGTAAGGAAAGTCAACTCCTCAGTAAGGAAAGTAGCTATTGGCTGTCCTAAAAGTCGCTAAATTACATCATCACCTAATTTGCATAATTGGCCATGTGCATGTAATTGTGATGGACGCTGTAGGAGAGAGGAATAACGTTGTGGGAGAGACAAAAAGTGAGTAAAAAACACCATAAATACGTTTAGAACTACAAATGAACTTTCTTTTGTCGATTCATGTTTTTTTAATGTCACAATTCCAACCCTCCTCCTTTATCCGGGCTTGGGACCGGCAGAAGTGACCCAAAAGAGACATTCTGAGTGACTTATTTTTAAAAACAATTTTTTAGTTTCGTTTTCTTCATTTGTTTTGGTTTTTAACCTTATGGTCCACTTAGGAGCCTACAACAAGTAACAGTAAAACATGAACATTTTTAACCATAACATTTTTAACATTTTTTGTATACAATCTACATTAACAATCTAAATGGACCAAAAATAGACAGTAGAAAAAACTGTCAATAGAAAATGATGCTAACTAGTCTGGCCCTAATTCAGGTTAATTGTTGTAATTAATATAAGCCAGGGCAGGATCAGCCAGCGGTGGCTTCCCGCATGCGCAATTCATTTGCAGTCTGGAGGTGTAGGAGTGAACATCTCCTGCTCGGACTGCAGTTGGGAGGGACTGCTGCGTGAGAACTGCGCCTGTGAGTGCTTTGGGACAGAGGTGTGGCCCCCGGCAGCACCCGCTGCTCGTTGAGAAGAGTAAGAACCATATGTGCTTTCACGTCATAGTCTCCAAAAACACCAGAAAAAGTCGCTAGATTTGTCTCTAGTCGATTTTTTGAAAATGTGTCACCAGAGGTGACAAATTCGCTAAGTTGGAAACACTGCCCCCCCAACACTGCCCCCTGTCCGGTTAAGTTTAGGGTTCATTTTAAAATCACATTTTAAGACTATAAATGTTTTTAATGCTGTGTTAACATTTTTCTCTGTCAAAATAAAAAGTGTAATTTAGACAGAGAAATGTAGAAAATGTGTAACTAATTGTCAAATTGATGGAAATTCAGGTCAATTGATGGTTAAAGTAATTCATCCATCTTAAAATGCATTGTTAAATGATTTAACAATTTAAAGTATTGGTTGATGTGTATTGTGAGGATTCTGTGTTATGCACTATAGCCTGTTACCATATATGTGATTTAATATTATCTGCTGTTGGCTTGTGTGGATGTATGTGTTATGCAACATAGCTGACTTGAGACATTGTTAACAGTTTCAGGGCCATGGGCCTTTCTCATGATGGAAAAAATACAGAATAACATGAAGGCAGGAACTGTGCAATGAGTTGTGGGGGCACATTCAGAACGTGTTGCGTGTTGCGAGAACAAACACCCTTTCTGTGTTTGTTCATAAAAATGGAGGTGTGTCTGGCCTCTGGCTGATGATGCGTTCTCTGGGAGAGGGTGGGGCTTTACAGGAGTGCTGGTCATCCTGAGCGGTCTGATTGTGGGAGCCATATTCCTGATACACCATGGGCCACCCGAGAAGGCTAAAGAGGGTAACCTGACCCATAGTTTAGACGATGAGGATTTTATATTAACCAAGCATGTGGGATCACTTAATCTGGATAAACAGGAAAGAAATTGAGATATTTGTGTTTGGTTTTAACACCTGTGTATAGGAGGGTGTCAGTGTACCTGTGTAATGGGGGAGGGTGTCCGTATGGGGATTACATGATAACCAATTTAGGACAGTTTTGGGATTGGAGAAGAGGGTATCCTTATAGCATAGGGGTTCCCACATAGGTGGATAGGTTTTCCATGATATGGGGAAAACTTGGGAGCACTGTTGAACTCTGTAAAGGTGATGAAATCCTACTAACCATTAGGTCCATTAAGCTTTCTGATGCAGGAACCTATACCCTCGGTCTGGAAAGGGATGGGGCTGACACAATGGGTGTGTTCTCTGTAAAAGTGCTGCCGAGGCCACAGCGGTCCCAGATGAACCAGAGCCAGACCCAGACACACTCCTCCACCACTCCAAGCCCAACCCTGCCTCCACCAACCAAAATACCAAACCCTATCCAGGAAATGAATGTTAAGGATATCATAGATAGCGACCAATTGGGTACTGAAACTGGGTATGACGGTAGGGAAATTATGTGGTTGGCATACATGCGATATACTGCCAAGACATTATAAAGGAAGGACTGTGTTATTTGTGGCCATACTAGGCCTGTATTGGCTACTCATCCATTTGCCTTGGGAAAGGGGGAAGGATGGAGGTGTATACTGGAAAGTTTTTACCATGTTAAACCCAACTCCAACCTTTGTAAGACTTTGTAAGTTCCCGGAAGTCCCTCCTCAAAAGGCACCATGGGGTGTTACGGCGTACGGAGGTAACTACAGTTGCATCACTGGTACAGGTAGGGGTTTTGACTATGGGCGGTTGCCTGCAGCAGATTGTAATAGTAACATAACCATTAATGCCACCTGGCCAGTGAAAGGCTTGAATCAAACTAAGGGTGTTGCTGTATGGTGGATATGTGGCCCAAACAGGCATTTAACACCTGTCCTTAGAGGTGACTGGCAGGGTACGTGTGCTTTAGCCAGTCTGATAATACCACTAACCATTATTGAAGTTACAGCTAATCAGCTCCTGGGATTTACTAGAAAAGCACCTAATGATGTTCACCCATACTCAAGATATAAGCGTGAGACACCTTGGTCTGAGGAAACAGATAATATACATTTCAACCTACTAGGTGTGCCAGTAGGTGTTCCTCAAGAATTCCAGGCCCTAAACAGGAATGATGGTTTATGGTATCTACTACCAATTCTTGGCCCCGCTATTGTGGATGCCAAACAGACCTCATGGATAAATTAATAATACTATAATCAACAACATTTTGTTAACTATACCTGCTCTGCCCTCACTGGTATGGCCGAGCAATTGACAGGCAGAATAGATTGACTTTAGATATGATCCTGGCCAGTCAGGGAGGAGTTTGCAAAATGTTTGGTGAACAATGATGTACATTTATATCTAATAATACCAGTGCTGATGGGAGTATATCAAAAGCATTGGTTGGGTTGGACGAGCTTTCGGCAGAAATGAAGGGCGTGGCTGGGGTGGAGGAGTCTGGCTGGATGTCTTGGATGGGGGTGTGGCTTGGTGAGTATACATCACTGGTGGTTACTGGATTTCTGACCCTAATTCTTGTATTTTTATTTTTGATGTGTTGTGCTGCTTGCATCATACCTTGTTTGAAGAAGTATGTTACAGATGTGGTACAGGCTTCAGGTATGATGCCCTTGCTTGATGCTCCTGAAGGAGATGCAGATACGGAATCTAACTTCCGGAGACAGATGGGGCTGACTGAGGATGACCCCTGGTTTGCTGTGGGTGAGGTCGTTGAATGATAACTTCTTAAATACAAAACGTGTACAATATAACTTGTCCTCTCTTATGTGAAGGTTTAGAGTCCCTGGGTGGCAAGGACCTGGTACAGGATAGGAGTAGCTGAGAGGACCAGATGGTTTATAACAATGCTTTGCTTTGCTTTACTCTGTTTTCCATGACCAAAAGTTTTATCCCATATCTAACATGTCAATAAACAATGAAGTTTTATCCTATTTTTGGTAAGAGACACCCTTGGGGGTGTCAAAAGGGGGAGTCGAAAAGCATATATAATTTGTTGATTTTTTTCTGTTTTTCTGTACAAAAATAAAAAAATAAAGTAAAAACCTTTTTATTATTTTCATGAAATGCTATTAACATATTACTATGTTGGGACAGCTGAAATAAAGGATAATGAGTGACAAGGATAGTGGGTGTCAAAAGGGGGAATCAAAAACTCCAGTTTATATATATGTTAATCAACAAAGGGACGTGCATCACTTCATGTATTCACAAAATAAAGATTTAATGTTCCTGGGTTCATCAGCAACCTAGTATATCGGATGGTGTGGTTACACCCCTCGGGGTGTAAAAAGGGGGATTGTGAGGATTCTGTGTTATGCACTATAGCCCGTTACCATATATGTGATTGAATATTATCTGCTGTTGGCTTATGTGGATGTATAAGTTATGCAACATAGCTGACTTGAGACATTGTTAACAGTTTCAGAGCCATGGTTCTTTCCCATGATGGAAAAATACAGAATAACATGAAGACAGGAACTGTGCAATTAGTTGTGGGAGCACATTCAGAACGTAGTGTTGCGAGAACAAACGGTCTTTTGTTAGATAACAGGAGCCAGGTGCGTGATAACTGTATCGAGCATGGGTGCATAGATATTCTACACAACTACAACGGCTGACCGCTGAAGCGTCTAGGGGGCTGGGACCAGCTCGGGCGCCAACAATCAACGATAGGCTGAGTGAGTTTAAACCACGCCCAGTCTCTACTCTGACAGGCCGGCTCGGAAGCAGGAACTACTTCTGTCAGAGTATGTTATAATAATTTTGTCAGGAACAAGGCAGTTCTCTGTTTGCCCTGCGAGGTGTGACAGAGAGCCCGTATATATACGAAAATTGCATTTCCCACTTATTGCTTAGCTAATAAAAAATACATAGCATACAATCGGTGACTCAGAGTCATACTTATCCTGATACCAGATTCGAGTGACGCAACCCTAACAGTACCTGTTTTTGCAATTAGCCCTGGGCATCAGAGTCCAGAGCCTTTTATTGCAGAGTTGTGTCAATGAGGTTGTCAGCTTTTAATTGGCTAACACTTATCACCTGGTTTGTGCAGGTTGAGTTGGAATGCTATTGGAAACTTTAAACATTTGTAACAAGCTAGGTAACAAGCACAGACCCGTGTAATTACAAACTATAATTACCACCGGTATTACATGTTGTTTTTACAGTGTAACTATGAATTATTACAATGAATTACAATACTTGTTCCATGCAGTATGTAATTACACTGTAATAGGGGCCCCTTAGAATGAAGTGTTACTAAAACATATATTTAATTAATAACTATTTTGGATGCATTCCTTTGACAAATAACTGAAAAAAGTATAATACTATTATAATATTTGCTGATGATAAAAAGTGTTTCATATTGCATGAGCTGATGATTTTTTTAGGGAGGAATGTGTTACATCTGCGCCTGCCATGCCCTCTACTGCTCATCCTGTGTCTCCCTAACCTGCCGCCACTCTCCCAGTGCTCTCTCCCTCTTTCTCTCTGTGTGAGTGTGTGACTGTGTGGGCGGAGACAGGTGTGCGGCAGGCAGAGCAGATCCCCACCAGCTGCAACCTGTTCCATAATCAAGACCTCTACAAATACTTAGCCCTGCCACTTCCATCCTGACAGATTGTAACCTCTGCTCAGTCAGACTGCGGTTTTAGCCGTTTGTTCCTGCATAGATCCTGTTTTCGTGTTGTGCCTGTCTTCCCTTGCCTGACGCTGTTTTCCTCTCTGCTACAATTCTGTCCTCTCTGACTCTGGTCCCTGTCTCCAGTCCCATGTCTCGTCAGTCCTGCTACCCTGTCCTGGTCCCCCCACTCTACCGCTTTCTTGGATTCCTCTTCGGACCTGCTTATCCAGCCCCAACTCCCCTCGCTCTAGCCTCAGCCTCAGCACCTGGCTCCCTGCAACCCGTCCAAGCTTCGCTTCCTAACCCATCTTCCCTCTGTTTTGTAATACATACCTAGGTTACCTTATTCCAGTCTCCTCGTCTGAGTCTGCTCTTGGGTTAACCTGCTCTGCTCCGCGTAACAGAATGTAAGCAATAAACTGTCACATAGTATCAGTATTAATGTTGATGACTGCATGTACCAGCTGCGTAGTAATAGAACACAAAAGTCCTATTTTACAACAGTGTAATAATGTCCTTTATATTGTGATTTATGAATGAAGACAATAAAAATGACAAATGATAGCTGTAAAAAGGAATGTATGACTATAGACAGAGATGTAATGTTTTAAGGCTCTTTTAATAGTCTTTGCTTTAGATCTGCACAGTGTGGTGGATCTATAAACTGCAATTTCAAAATAAGCTTGATTAGGTCCTCAGTACACATTATTACACTGGTTGGTGTGCTAATTTATAGTATGGTCATAATGAAATACTGGAATGCAGGTAAAATAAGGTATTTTACTATTCTCTTTGGTAGAAGGAAGTATCACATTCTCATACTTTGTCACTGTTCAGTAGATACCCACAGCCTGACATAAAATGACTCATATCCATTCTTATACAGATACAAATCCTGATAGTTTAAACTATCACAAACTACACAAACCTACAAAACAAATAAACAAGAGAGTACATTTCCCACAATCACCAGCTAAACCATCAGCTATGTTTTAGATATCAATACAAACACCTAAACTTAATGATTTTATTTGTAGTTTTAATCATTATAACTACTCTCATTATAACTGCCCTGTGAAACAAAAGCCTAAACAGCATGAATGTATAGGTGCACGTTTTGGTGTTTTCCATAGTAGAAACAATCCTTTTGGAAGTTGTTGGACTCCACCACTTCCTTATAGTAGCTGACAGCATGCACCTGGTAGTTGGGGAGACTTCTGCTGAGGACCTGAGCCACATCCATCATGTTCCTTTTCAGCTTCTGCCCCTCAATCTCTTGCTGGATCTGAACCTCGTTGATAGGCTTAGGCTGAACACTAAAAGAGATCATCACTTTGATGTTGTTCTTGGTCATCACTTCAAAGTAATTAGCTCCTCCCTCACTGCCATGGTACTTCTTTCCAACTAGCCAGTTGAAACAGAAAAGGCGCTCCTTGTCATTGAAGACCCTGACAGACCAGCTCACCCAGTAATATTTCTCTTTAAGGGTTTTCAATATCGATTTAGTGAAGTCAAGGTCAACACTGCCAGGTTTCTCCTTAAGCTGGTCGTCCATATCCTTTTTGGCTCTTTTGTGTAAATTTACAGTGTAATCATCCAACACTGCTTTCACGCGGTTCTCAACATCTTCCCAACGCTCCAGCCATTTCTTCACTATCTCATCCACCATAAACCCTTTCTTGAGGCTGGCGTAACCAATGACAGCAATGATGCCCACCACAAAGAGCTTCTTAAGCCTGGCACAGAACGTTTCTACTGCCTTTCTACTCCATTGTTCTGTGGAAACCAGCATGGGCTTACCTGAGATATTGTCCCCAGTAAGATCATTGTAGAGGGCGTCCAGGTTCAAGTCTGCGTCCGTGTTCTCATAATGGCTGAGGAACTTCTCCATCTTCTTCTCTTTTGACTCTGGTTTGGCGTTGACAATGTCCTGGTACTTCTCATGCTGGCTGAGAATTTTAGCCTCACGGTCAAAGTTCTGCTTATTCATGGAGATATTCTCTAGCTCCACAGCGATTTGGTTGTTCTCAGCCTGGATGCCTTCCAGTTTCTGGTTGACCATGCTGAACTGTTTAGTCAGATAGCGGGCGTCCTCTCCTTCTGGGTTGCTGAAGATCACATTGGATACTAAGAATACAGCCTCCAGGATGGGATGGAGCTGGCCCACAGTGGCTGCCAGGATCGCAGAGGCCTGTCCCATGATCTCCACCGCCTTCTCAATCTTGTCCTTGTTCTGCATGAGCAATTCTGCCATACTGGTAATTTTGAGGGCTCTGTCACAGACTAACGTCCAACTAGGTCTTCAAAGAATCTTGAAATATGTTAATGTCTGAAAGAGAAAGAAGAACAAACTTTAAAACCAAACACCTGTAGACACCTGGCCCTCCATGGAATGAGTTTGACACCCCTGGTGTAGAAAATTGTACTGTCTAAACCGCTGTGAAATATATTTTCCATAACCCAAAATATGATATATTCAGCTGTTTGAAGCAGGTGTTCAAAACTGGAAGTAAAAGATGCAAAAAAGAAACTTCAGAACGTGAAGCATAGAAATAGCACACAAATAACAGATATACCGCTTCTTAGACTTGCTTTCAATGGGAAAGATCTTTAACTCACATTTCAATGTGAATTTGGTCACCTTAAAAAGTTACATATTGTAGCTTTAAGAATACATTAAATCATTGGAATTTGTAGAAGTGTTTTGTAAATTTTATAAAAATGTTGTAGATTTTTATTAGATTTTTTAGACAGCTTAACATTTCACAGAACTAGACATAACGTTGGCTGCGACTTAATGCCCAATCTTCAACAATTTCAACAAACATGAATGACATCATACTTTCTCATACCTACAGTGCTTTCAGAAAGTATTCATCGCCCTGAACTCAAAATGGATTAAGTATTTTATTTTCTCACCCATCTCCACACAATACCCCATAATGACAAAGTGAATGACAGCTGAGCCTTTCTGGGTAAGTCTAAGAGCTTTGCCCATGTGGATTGTACATGTGGATTGCAACTCCAGTGTATATTTGGCCTTACGTTTTAGGTTATTGACCTGCTAAAAGGTGAACTTGTATCCCAGTGTCTGTTGGAAAGCAGACTGAACTGGGTTTTCCTCTAGGATTTAGCATGTGTACTTATCTGTAACCCATTTATTTTAACCCTAGTCCTTGCCGATGACAACCATACCTATAAAGTGATAGAGCCACCACCATGCTTAAAAATATGAGTGGTACTTCATGATGTATTGTGTTGGATCTGCCCCAAATATGACACTTTGTATTCAGGATCAAAAAGTTAATTGCTTTGTCAATTATTTTTCAGTATTACAAAATGCATGTTTTGGAATAGTTATATTCTGTACAGGTTTCCTTCTTTTCACTCTGTCAACTAGGTTAGTGTTGTGGAGTAACTACAATGTTGTTGATCCATCCTCAGTTTCTCTTATCACAGCCATTAAACTCTGTAACTGTTGTAAAGTCACCATTGGCCTCATGGTGAAATCCCTGAGTGGTTTGCTTTCATCTCTGGCATCTGAGTAAGGAAGAACGCCTGTATCTTTGTAGTGACTGGGTGTATTGATACACCATCCATAGTGTAATTAATAACCTCATCATGCTAAAAGGGATATTCATTGTTATAGTTTTTCGACACCACACAACACTCCACAAAGCAAGCCCTGCAGGGTCAAATCGGTCTTATGTTGCAAAATGTGATATTGTTTTTTTTACATTGGATAAAAGTACAGACTCAGAACTACAAAATGGTACTTCATACACTACAGTTGAGAAACAATGGGAAAGTCATTTTGCTTTGAAAGATGAAACTTGTAAACTCACTTTTGAGAAAATGGCCTTTGAAGTTTTGGTACTACTAATGGTGAGCCCATCTTTGTCTACACCCATTCAGCAACGTTCACACCCTCTTAAGCTTTAGCCCCACCCATCTCTTTAAGGGTTGATCCGAATGTACTAACAACAGCAGTCAAGCACCCAGGCTAACTTGCTATCTACTTCCAGACATCTAAGTGAGAGAGAACAGCTCACTAAACATTACTCTCCCTAGCGGAGCTGGTTAGGTTGTTATGTTATCCAGAGCGTTGATGACTGCAAATGTGCTTTCAGATTGTCCAGTCATAAATTCAGAGCGTTTCGCTTTCAGAGCGCACAGCGGACGCTCGGACCGATGGGTTTACTGGTTTGCTGACACCAGCTATATTCAACTTGTGTTGACCTTTTGTAAATTCATCAGTTATTCTGCGCTCTCTGGCACACTCAGATGAGAGTGCTCTGAAATCGGAGTAGATGGCCAGACTGAATTCACGACCGCACCCGAAATGGTTACTTGCATAATGGAGTCCTTTGTTAAGACATGTAGCTAGCTAAGAAAATAGCTCTGAGGTACAAATAATAAGGTCATACACGTAACGTTAGCTAGCGAGCCAGCCAGCTAACATTAATTAGCTAGATAGGTAAACAATGAACCATAATCACAACTCATGACGTTACTAACCTGCATGAATCTGTAGATAGCTAACCAACCAGGTTCAATGTTAGCTAGCTAACATTAGGCTATAGCTAGCCAAGTAAATGGCTATTTCTGTCAAAATTAGAAACATGTAATATCGGATAATGTAGCTAGCCAGACTATCTTACCCGTAACTTATACATCATTCATGGTTGGACGCATCTCCTATCGGATGCCATGGTTGCCCTTAGTTTGAAGATGTAATCCGGAAGCTATCATACTCAAATTCCACTGATTTCAAAAGTCAGTCCTCCAGAAAGTGGAGAGCAACACTTATGCAGTTTTAATACATGGTACAATTTAAATAAAAATATATACTGTCCAGCTCAAATAGACAGAAACCTGCTATATGACAGACCAATCCAAACTCATCTCTCGGCATGTCCAGCCCACTCATTATCTCAGCCAAACATGGCTAGCAGGAAGGTTGCCTGCTTTTGCTTTGGCTAAACCAACTAGGCTCGTAATTTAACAATTTTATTTGTATTTACAGATGGCATACAAGTTTGTTATTATGGCACATTAAAGTTCATATGTCCAAAAAACACATTTTGATTATTTAATTTTTTACATAACTGTTCTCCTGCGAAGTAGTGAACCACGACATACGCCTAATTTCCTGAAACTGGTCACTTTAATAAAGGACCTAGTTAAGCTGCACCTGGCCCAGAACAGAGTGGAACGTTTTCCTCTTCATTGTAATCAGAGGGCTAATATCAATACTATGCATGCCAGTCTCTCTTGGCTAAGAGTTGAGGGAAGACTGACTGCATCACTTCTTGTTTTTATAAGAAACAATGTATTGAAAATTCCAAATAGTTTGCATAGTCAACATACACTGTCACGCCCTGACCATAGAGAGCCCTTGTTTCTCTATGGTGTAGTAGGTCAGGGCGTGACTGGGGGTATTCTAGTTTATTATTCTATGTGGTGTTCCAGTTTATTTTTCTATGTTAGTGATTTGTATGATTCCCAATTAGAGGCAGCTGATAACCGTTGTCTCTCATTGGGGATCATATTTAGGTAGCATTTTTCCCACCTGTGTTTGTGGGATATTATTTTGTGTTTTGTGTATGTGCACCACGTAGTAAAGTTTCGTTGTTAATTTAATAATTTATTGTTTTTGTTTTTGCTAAGTTTCACTTTATAATAATTATGTGGAACTCAACATCCGCTGCGCCTTGGTCGGTTTCTCCTCACGAACGTGACAGAATATCCCACCAACAAAGGACCAAGCAGCATGAAAAGGAGGTAAGGAAGTTTTGTACTTGGGAGGACATGAGAGGACACGAGTCCCTTCCTTGGTGGGAGTCGCCAAGGAGCATGGAGGGACAGCGACGACGCCACAGAAACCCCCAAATTTTGGGGGGGAGGGGGCACATGGAGCTGGCGGCTGAGCAGAGGGAAGAGTCAGAGACCACCTGGGAGGAGATAGAGAGGTGGTCGGTCGACCCAAGGAGAGTAACAGAGCCCGCCTGGGATTCGATGGAACAGAGTGAGTAGGGATATCGGAGAATGGAGCTGGCTAGGAGTATGCGGCAACGCAGGCGTTTGGAGGAGTGTGTCATCTGTCCGGTGAAACCTGGGCCGGCTCCACGTATCTGGCCTCCAGTGCGCCTCCTCAGTCCGGTATGTCCTGTGTCTCCTCCTCGCACTCTCCCTGAAGTGCGTGTCTCCAGTCCGGTACATTCTGTGCCTGCTTCCTGCTCTCGCCCTGAAGTGCCAGAGACTGTCTGTGAGGCATTGGGGAGGTGAGGAGAGAGAGAAATGAGAGAGATGTTGTGCAAGTGTGTTCTGCTCAACATCCGACCAGGGGATCCGGTTAGCAGTCTGGTGCAACTTGGGCTGGCTCCACCCTTCTGGTCTCCAGTGCGCCTTCCCAGTCCGGTACGTCCTGTGTCTCCTCCTCGCACTTGCCCTGAAGTGTGTGTTACCAGTCCGGTACCACCTGTGCCGGCTCCACGCACTAAGCCTCCAGTGCGCCCACCCAGTCCGGTACATCCTGTGTCTCCTCCTCGCACTTGCCCTGAAGTGTGTTTTACCAGTCTGGTACCACCTGTGTCGGCTCCACGCACCAGGCCTCCAGTGGGCTTTCCCAGTCCGCTACGTCCTGTGCCTGCTCCTCGCACTCGCCCCAAAGTGCGTGTCACCAGTCCTGTGCCACCTGTACTGGCTCCACGCACTAGGCCACCATTGCGCCTGTCCAGTCCGGTATGTCCTTTGCCTGCACCTCGCACTCAAGTGCATGTCACCAGTCCAGTGCCACCTGTGCCGGCTCCACGCGCCAGGCTTCCGGCGACGGTCCCCAGTCCAGAGCTTCCGGCAACGGTCCCCAGTCCAGAGCTTTTGGCGAGGGTCCCCAGTCCAGAGCTTCCGGCGACAGTCCCCAGTTCAGAGCTTCCGGCTATGGTCCCCAGTCCAGAGCTTCCGGCGACGGTTCACAGTCCAGAGCTTCCGGCGAAGGTTCACAGTCCGAAACCTCCTGCGACGGTCCACAGCCCGGAAACTCCTGCGACGGTCCAAAGTCCGGAACCTTAGAAAACCCTTTTTCAATTATGTTATCACAGCTGAAACGGTTGTGCTGATTGCTACTCCATTCACAGAATAGCGCAAACTGGCTCTAACCAGAGTAGAAAGAGGAGTGGGAGGCCCTGGTGTAAAACTGAGCAAGAGGACAAGTACATTAGATTGTCTAGTTTGAGAAACCGATGCCTCACAAGTCCTCAACTGGCATCTTCATTAAAATAGTACCCTCAAAATACCTGTCTTAACGTCAACAGGGAAGAGGCGACTCCGGGATGCTGGCCTTCTAGGCAGAGTTGCAAAGAAAAAGCCACCTTAGACTGGCCAATAAAAATACAATATTAAGTTGGGCAAAAGAACACAGACACTGGACAGAGGAACTCTGCCTAGAAGGCCAGCATCCCAGAGTTGCCTCTTCACTGTTGACGTTGAGACTGGTGTTTTGTGGGTACTATTTAAGGAAGCTGCCAGTTGAGGACTTGTGAGGCGTCTTTTAAGACTAGCTTTCGCTATTGTCGTTGGCTAATGGGGATCTTAATAAAATAAAATACCAATAGGTGCCCTTCTTTGCGAGGCATTGGAAAACTTGCCTGGTCTTTGTAGTTGAATCTGTGGTTGAAATTCCCTGCTAGATTGAAGGACCTTACTGATAATTGTATGTTTGGTGTATAGAGGTAGTCATTAAAAAATCATGTTAAATCACTATTATTGCAGGCTGTGTCGCAGCCGGCCGCAACCGGAAAACCCATGAGGCGGCGCACAATTGGCCCAGCGTTGTCCGGGTTAGGGGAGGGTTTGGCCGGACGGGTTGTCCTTGTCCCACACTCTAGTGACTCCTGTGGTGGGCCGGGCGCAATGCACGCTGACATGGTCGCCAGGTGTACGGTGTTTCCTCCGACACATTGCTGAGGCTGGGTTAAGCGAGCATTGTGTCAAAAAGCAGTGCGGCACGGCTTTCGACCTTCACCTCTACCGAGTCCATACGGGAGTTGCAGCAATGGGACAAGACTAACTACCAAATGGATATCACAACATTGGGGAGAAGGGGTGAAAAAATATAATAATGATAAATTAATACAAATAAATATTATTGCACACAGTGAGACCATGTAATGTATTATGGGACCTTTTCAAGCAGAGTTTTACTCTTTAACTTCTTTAGGCTTGCCACAACAAAATAATTTAATACTTATTGACTCCATTTTTTAGTAATGTTCAGAGACAGCCTTGAAAATGTTTAGGCGGGGGGGGGGGGGGGGGGGGCGCGACATGACCCCCTCCTTCCTTAGTGCTATCTGGCAAAACGCCCAGAATATGTTCTATAAGGTAAAATTGGAGACAGTGCCAGACACATGCCGGAACCAACCCTATGCACTATGACTATGTAATGTGTCTGTAACCAGTATAAAAGAGATCTAACGGGACTGCCCCAAAAGGAGCTCAATTCAGACTGGTACTTTAGGCATCTAAGTTTGACTTTGACCACCACTGCAGCATGCTGTTCATAAACAATGATTCATTGAAGATTGACTTCGAGTGTCCCTATGTAGACTATCAGGAGTTCATCAGCAAATGAGCTTAGTTTATATTCATGTTTACCAAACCTGTTATGTTTAGGTCCTGTGTAATTATTTCTGCAAGTGGTTAAATTGCCAGTGCCAACAGGAGTATGGAGAGAGGACATCCCTGTCTTCTGCCCCTTTATAAAGCAAATTCATCAGATACTGTATTTCTATTCTTAGTGATTATTTTTTTGTCTGCTGATAGTTGTTTCAGTGTTGTTGAGTCTAAGGCTTTAGGATCTGTCCAATTGTTGTTTAATTCTGATTTATATAGATTTTTATAGAAGCTTTTCAAATTGTCATTAATAGTGTTGTTGTTTCTAATGAAAGCATTTGTATCCTTATCTTTTAAAATGATAACTGGTTTGGTGTGTATTCGTTTTGTGAGAGCTGTGAGGTGTTTACCAGGTTTATATGCCATGAAATAATATGCTTTATTTAGTAGAATTCACTTGTTAGTCATCACAACATTTAACTGAATAATAAAACTTCTTTTTTTTAACTTACTGAGAAATTGTCCTGGTTTGGGATATGTGAAGTCTTCACCTGTAAAACAAAAACAGTTGACTCTGAGAATCATAATCAAAGGGTACAATTAAGAGAAGGAAAAAGGCTAGCCAAAAATTATTTTTGTAACCTACAAGAGGTGTTTTGTCTTATTGGATCTTTCAATATCAGTTCCTCATGTTTTCATATAGGTCTCAGATGTACCCTATACTTCTCAAACAAGATCAGTTCATCAAAGAATAGAAAATCTGGGTAAATAAAAGTTGACACCCTTGATGCAAATTCAAACTGCCCAGATAGTTAAACAAAATGGAGCACGATAAAGAAAAGAGGAAGAAACTCACCTCTGATAGTCCAATAAAGCATCCAGGGGGGTGCAGTCCAGTTATCCAACAGTCCAACTGTGCCTCTGAGCACCAGCCTCCTAGTGTTGGGATGTATATGTAGTCTGAGGTGCAGGCACTGAGACAGATAACATCCTATAAACACCGCCCATGCAAGGACACCACACTGCCATTCCCACAGGGTCTGGAGGGTTGTGTGTGTGTGTGTGTGTGTGTGTGTGTGTGTGTGTGTGTGTGTGTGTGTGTGTGTGTGTGTGTGTGTGTGTGTGTGTGTGTGTGTGTGTGTGTGTGTGTGTGTGTGTGTGTTGTGTGTGTGTGTGTCTGTGTGCGTGCGTGCGTGTGCATGCCTGCAAGAGAGCAAAAACAGGGAAAGTCAAGCAGCCCTTTACCACAAACAGTACATTTGGAAAGTATAAAGACCCCTTGACTTTTTCCACATTTTGTTACGTTACAGCCTTATTCTAAAATGGATTACATAGTTTTTCCCCCTCATCAATCTACGCACAATACCCCATAATGACAAAGCAAACACTTTTTAAATGTTTGCATATTTGTAATATATATTTTTTAAATATCACATTTACATAAGAATTCAGACCCTTTACTCAGTACTTCTTTGAAGCACCTTTGGCAGTGATTACAGATTCGAGTCTTCTTGGGTATGACGCTACAAGCTTGGCACAACTGTATTTGGGGAGTTTCTCCCATTCTTCTCTGCAGATCCTCTCAAGCTTGGTTGGAGAGCTTTGTTGCACAGCCATTTTCAGGTCTCTCCAGTGATGTTAGATCAGGTTCAAGTCCGGGCTCCAGCTGTGCCACTCAACAACATTCAGAGACTTGTCCCAAAGCCACTTCTGTGTTGTCTTGGCTGTGTGCCTAGGGTCATTGTCCTGTTGGACCCTCACCCCAGTCTGAGGTCCTGAGCCCTCTGGAGCAGGTTTTCATCAAGGATCTCTCTGTACTTTGCTCCGTTAACCTTTCCCTCGATCCTGACAGGTCTCCCAGTCCCTGCCGCTGAAAAACATCCCCACAGCATGATGCTTCCACCGCCATGCTTCACCGTAGGGATGGTGCCAGGTTTTCTCCAGATGTGACGATTGGCATTCAGGCCAAAGAGTACAATCTTGGTTTCATCTGGCCAGAAAATCTTGTTTCTCATGGTCTGAGAGTCTTAAGGTCCATTTTGGGAAACTCCAAGCGGACTGTCATGTGACTTTTACTGAGTAGTGTCTTTCGTCTGGCCACTCTACCATGAAGTCCTTATTTGTGGAGTTCTGCAGAGATGGTTGTCCTTCTGGAAGGTTCTCTCATCTCCACTGAGGAACTCTGGAGCTCTTTCAGAGTGACCATTGGGTTCTTGGTCACCTCCCTGACCAAGGCCCTTCTCCCCCAATTTCTCAGTTTGGCCTGGCGGCCAGCTCTAGTAAGAGTCTTGGTGGTTCCAATCTTCTTCCATTTAAGAATGATGGAGGCAACTGTGTTCTTGGGGACCTTCAATGCTGCATAATTTTTTTGGTACCCGTTCCCAGATATGTGCCTCGACACAATCCTGTCTCTGAGCTCTAAAGACAATTCCTTAGACCTCTTCATTTGGCTTTTGCTCTAACATGCACTGTAAACTGTGGGACCTTATATAGGCAGGTGTGTGCCTTTCCAAATTATGTCAAATCAATTGAATTTACCACAGGTGGACTCCAATCAAGTTGTAGAAACATCTCAAGGATGATCAATGGGAAAAAAGATACACCTGAGCTCAATTTCTCATAGTAAAGGGTCTGAATACTTATGTAAATAAGGTAATTATTTTATATTTTTAAATAAATAAATCTTAACCTGTTTTCGCTTTGTCATTATGGGTTATTGTGTGTAGATTGATGAGGAACATTTTTTACTTAATCCATTTTAGAATAAGGCTGTAACGTAACAAAATGTGAAAAAGTCAAGGGTCTGAATACTTTCCGAATACACTGTACAAGGGACATCAGAGATAAAGACTATGTGACACTTCTAATAACAACTGGGCGCGTGCGTGTGTGCCACCGTGAGCCATCGTGCGCAAATTGATTTTGTCCCCCACACCAAACACGATCACGACACGCAGGTTAAAATATCAAAACAAACTCTGAACCAATTATATTA
This sequence comes from Oncorhynchus mykiss, assembly GCF_057628025.1. NCBI lineage: Eukaryota > Metazoa > Chordata > Actinopteri > Salmoniformes > Salmonidae > Oncorhynchus > Oncorhynchus mykiss. The sequence goes on from NC_143024.1 coordinate 35,784,983, forward strand.
ATTTGGGGACAGGTCGAAAAGCCTTAAACATTTATGGCAATTTAGCTAGCTAGCTTGCACTTGCTAGCTATTTTTTCCTATTTAGCTAGCTTGCTGTTGCTAGCTAATTTGTCCAGGAATATAAACATTGAGTTGTTATTTTACCTGAAATGCACAAGGTCCTCTACTCCGACAATTAATCCACACATAACGCGGTCAAGCGAATCGTTTCTAGTCATCTCTCCTTCCAAGCTTTTTCTTGTTTGAATTTATATGGTAATTGGTATCTAAACTTTCATAGTATTACCACGACGACCGACAACACAGTTCGTCTTTCATTCACTCACGTGGGTATAACCAATGAGGAGATGCCATGTGGGTATCTGCTTCTATTAACCAATGAGGAGATGGGAGAGGCAGGACTTGCAGCGCAATCATTGTCACAAATAGAACTGACTTCTATTTTAGCCCTTGGCAACGCAGACACTCGTTGACCCGCCGCGAGCAGCGTGGGTGCAATAATTGAATAATATAGATTTCAAAATGTATTTTGTAATGCTCGTGCACGCGACGTGAGCGGTTGTTACGACTTCTACCGAAGTCGTTGCCTCTCCTTGTTCGGGCGGTGCTCGGCGGTCGACGTCACCGGTCTTCTAGCCATCATTGATGCATTTTTCATTTTCCATTGGTTTTGTCTTGTCTTCCCACACAACTGGTTTCAATCCCATTCATTACCTGTTGTGTATTTAACCCTCTGTTTCCCCTCATGTCTTTGTCAGAGAGTGTTTTATGTCAATGTTGTTTTATTGTTGTATAGGTGCGCGACGGGTCCTTGTACCCATGTTTATTTATGCATGTACATATTAGTGTTTGGAGCATGTTAAGTGGGCACTTATTAAAAGACTCCCTTCACACTCCATTTGACTCCTGCGCCTGACTTCCCTGCCACCTATACACACGACTCTGACAGAATCTCTGACCAAAAATATGAAGTCAGCAGGACAAGACACTTCGCTCATGGAGGTGGAGGAACGCGTCATGGAACAAGCGGAGGAGATTGACAGTCTGAACCGCTGGGAGAGACAGGGAGTTTCTCCAGCACCTCCACCACCACAACCGGGATCTCCCTTGAACGCTTTTTCTCCTCCTGAACCTAACAAGATCCATTTATCCCTACCCAGGGGATACAAAGGAGATACTGCCGGCTGCCAGGGTTTTCTCCTTAAACTGAACTTGTATCTGGCCAAGGTCTCCCCAGTACCATCGGACCGTGAGAAGAGTTGCGCCCTCATCTCATGCCTCACTGGGAAAGCCCTGGAGTGGGCCAGTGCTTTGTGTAGAGAGGAGGATGCGGCGTTGGACCATTTTGAGGAGTTCACCCGCGGGTGAGCGCCTCTATCATCTGAGGCAGGAGTTTGCAGGAGATCTTCAGGGACCTGCACGGGCAGAGTGTAGTGGTGTATATCGATGATATCCTGATATACTCCCCTACACGCGCCAAGCATGTGTCCCTGGTGCGCAGGGTGCTTGGTCGCCTGTTGGAGCATGATCTATATGTCAAGGCTGAGAAATGCTTGTTCTTCCAACAATACATCTCCTTCCTAGGGCATCGGATTTCCACATGAGGAGTGGAAATGGAGAGAGACCGTATTGCAGCCTTGCGTAATTGGCCGACTCCAACCACGGTAAAGGAGGTGTAGCGTTTTTTAGGGTTTGCCAATTACTACCGGAGGTTTATCCAGGGTTTTGGTCAGGTTGCTGCTCCCATTACCTCACTGCTGAGGCGAACAGGGCTTTTGGGCACCTGAAGACCTGTTTACCTCGGTACCTGTGTTGGCTCATCCAGATCCCTCTTTGCCTTTCAGAGTGGAGGTGGACGCATCCGAAGCTGGGATAGGAGCAGTGCTCTCTCAGCGTTCGGGTGCGCCACTGGAGCTTCGCCCCTGTGCTTTCTTTTCGAAGAAGCTCAGCCCGGTGGAGCGAAACTATGATGTGGGGGACCGGGAGCTGTTAGCTGTCGTAAAAGCCTTGAAGGCGTGGAGGCATTGGCTTGAGGGGGCTAAACACCATTTTCTCATCTGGACTGACCACCACAATCTGGAGTACATCCGGGAGACGAAAAGACTGAATCCTCGCCAGGCAAGGTGGGCCATGTTTTTCACTCGTTTTGTGTTTACTCTTTCTTACAGACCAGGCTCCCAGAACGTTAAGGAAGACGCATTGTCTCGGCTGTATGACACAGAGAAGCGGTCCATGTATCCCATTCCCATACTCCCAGCTTCGTGTTTGGTGGCGCCAGTAGTGTGGGAACTGGACGCGGACATTGAGCGGGCGTCACGTGCAGAGCCCTCTCCCCCTGAGTGTCCAGCTGGTCGTCTGTACATTCCGTCTGCTGTCCGCGACCGATTGATCTATTGGGCTCACACGTCACCCTCCTCTGGTCATCCTGGGATAGGTCAGACGATGCGTTGTCTTAATGGGAGGTACTGGTGGCCCACTTTAGCTAAAGACGTGAGGATGTATGTTTCCTCCTGCTCAGTGTGCGCCCAGTGCAAGGCTCCTAGACACCTGCCCAGAGGTAAGCTACAACCTTTACCCGTTCCACAACGGCCGTGGTCTTACCTGTCGGTGGATTTTTTTGACTGATCTTCCACCTTCACAGGGTTACACCACGATCCTGGTCGTTGTGGATCGGTTTTTGAAGTCCTGTCGTCTCCTCCCTTTGCCCGGTCTCCCTACGGCCTTACAAACTGCAGAGGCCCTGTTTACACACGTTTTCCGGCACTATGTTGTGCCTGAGGACATAGTGTCTGATCGGGGTCCCCAGTTCACATCAAGGGTCTGGAAGGTGTTCATGGAACGTCGGGGGTCTCGGTTAGTCTTACCTCAGGTTTTCACACCGAGAGTAATGGGCAGGTGGAGAGAGTTAACCAGGATGTGGGTAGGTTTCTGCAGTCTTATTGCCAGGACCGTCCAGAGGAGTGGAAGAAGTTCGTGCCCTGGGCAGAGATGGCCCAGAACTCGCTACATCACTCCTCCACTAACCTTACTCCCTTTCAATGTGTATTGGGGTATCAGCCCTTGGCTCCTTGGCTCCTGCGGTGGACAATTGGTTTCGGCGTGCTGAGGAATCCTGGGAGGCAGCCCACGTCCACCTTCAGCATGCCATAAGGCGCCAGAAAATTGGCGCAGACCGTCGCCGCAGTGAGGCCCCAGTGTTCGCACCAGGGGACAGGATCTGGCTCTCAACCCGAAACCTGCCCCTCCGCCTGCTCTGCCGGAAGCTGGGTCCGCGGTTTGTGAGGCCGTTTAAAGTCCTGAGGAGAGTGAACGAGGTATGTTATAGGTTACAACTGCCCGCTAATTACCATATTAACCACTCGTTCCATGTGTCTCTCCTCAGGCCGGTGGTGGCTGGCCCGCTCCAGGAGGCGGGCCATTTTCCATTGGTTTTGTCTTGTCTTCCCACACAACTGGTTTCAATCCCATTCATTACCTGTTGTGTATTTAACCCTCTGTTTCCCCTCATGTCTTTGTCAGAGATTGTTTAATGTCAGTGTTGTTTTATGGTTGTATAGGTGCGTGACGGGTCCTCGTACCCATGTTTATTTATGTATGTACATATTAGTGTTTGGAGCATGTTAAGTGGGCATTTATTAAAAGACTCCATTTACACTCTGTTTGACTCTCCTGCGCCTGACTTCCCTGCCACCTATACACACGACTCTGACAGCAGTCTAGTCAGGGTGTAACTCTTTTAACATTTGAAATGCATTATCGTGGAAGGCAAGCTTTCTAACATTTAGATTGAGGTGTATTAATGGGGGTGAAATACACCCTGGAGCTGCAGTGACCAGTGCAGTGAAAAGACCTCTGTGTATCTGCATCCACACCATCGGAGACAGAGCTCACCCACTTGTCTTTGTGCTTCATCTCTGACCATGGCACACACTGTCTGATATTACCAATCAGTCCAGTTAACACTGAAGAGAAGAAAGAGGAGGAGATAGAGTATGATATACACTCTTTGAAAAAAAATATGTTATCTAGAACCTAAAAGGGTTCTTCGGCGGTTTCCATAATACCTTTTTGGGTTCTTGGGTAAAACCAGGGTTTTACATCAAACCCAACATTTCTCTACATGGAACTAAAAACGGTTCTACCTGGAACCAAAAAGGTTTATCCTATAGGGACAGCCCCAAAAAACTTTTGGAACACTTTTTTAAGAGTGTAGAGGAAGAGGATGAGGGGATATCCATAGTGAATTGGAATTGGCGAGCCTGCCTGGTACCCCAAAGTTTTTGGGGGTCTCCCTGTATCATCCCGCTGTCACATGTCGCACTATGCTAACTACTTACTACTTACTGAAAACACTCCCACTTGCTGGCCAACAGATTTTCATTAAACAGGATTTTTATTAAACAGTGATTTTAGAACATTAATCTTAAGCCATCCCATACAGTGTATCTTTAATCATGATTTTTTTGACAGACTAACAGACTCAGAAAATTGGAATCAATGAAAGAAAGATGAAATATATTCATATTAATCTCAGTTTCAATATTAGTTTAAATTCAACACAACACAAAACTGGTTTAGATGCTTTTATGCTTCGAATATATTGATGAATCAAAAATACAGTGGTTTGATTCATTCTGAAAATTGCCATATTCAGTTATTTAACCCACGGTAATGTTGGAAGATTAGTGTACATAGAATTATAATAGGGAGAATAGTGTACAATAGTAGGCTATATCCTCCTCTATTTCCTGCAATAACCATGGAACTCTGTGATGACACATCCAAATATGACGCCATGCGTTGAGTTCAAACTGCTATGGCTTGATCTGCGCTCTGCTCCATAACGATTTAATTAGCCTAAATGTCTTTTTCTGAATATTATCAACTGTTACTAATGATTCACAGCAACAACCACATGGCTGTGACAGCCTTTACAAGGGAAGCAAATGAAGGTGAACAAAACAATGTAATTAAATGGAATGATAATGTAGGCTATACCAACTAAAGGGAACTAACAGTAAGTTAACAGTTGAATATGTGTTGTTATTAGGCCTTATGACGGTCGATACCGATAATGGCTAATGTTTAATATGATAAAAATAGGAAACATAGAAAGTTGCGGTAGCCTATAATTAATACCTTTGAGAATGCCCATCCCTGCAAGTTAAAAGGCTGTACAATTGAACTTCTGCATAATGGCACAGCAATTTATAAACTTTACTTTGGGGAAAGTTGATATGTTGACATGCCTCCATTTGCTGCCATATGCAGTAGCGGTGCGTGGGTAAAATCACTGGGGAAGACAATACAGTCATACAGTACTCACTTAAAATTTTTGTTGTCCTCGGATACCTGGCTAAAATGCTTGCGCGCTAGCCTAACTTCCATTCTTGGGCAACGTTAGCTAGTTAACATTAGCCTTCTACATCTCGCTACATATTGAATTTCCATCCTCTCAGGCCAGGGGCACAACAATGTATGAATTAATGGTTGGATCAGAATCACCATTACAATCATTGGCTAGTACGGAGAATTAAGTAAAACCAGAAGTCCAAATCCATATCTCCAACCATGGCTAATTTAGGAAAGGCCCAATTTTAGCTAGGTAGCTAGCTAGCCATCAGAGGACAACAACACATCAACATGCAACAATTCAAGTTTTTCAGTCAATGACGTATGCTTTCAATGGGATTTAATGGGAGGGGATGCAAAAATCCAAGCTGGCCTCCTTTGTCACTTTTTTTGGGGGCGCCAGGACCATTCACAGTTGAGCTCGCCCAGTTTTGCCCCATGATGATTGGCACATTTTTTATACTTTTTTTTATTATGGGAGGCCAAATGCTCGCTGGCTTCCCCCTACGGACGGAAACATTGTCATACTCATTTGGACCAGACAGCATCAGATAGATTGCCTACAAGTAAAGAGAGAGAGGGGTGCTATTTCGCTTTCTTGGATGTTTTCTCCTGTGAGAGACATTCAGCCTCTTGTAAATTGAAGGTAAGTTATTAAACACAAAGAGACAAAAGAGAACAATTCTTATGATATATTTTTATATTATTTAGTACATTTTTTGGGGAAGCCTTGGCATCCATGAATACATGCCACTGGCCATATTACTGGTTTCATAATTTCTCTCTTGTCACACCTGGATCTGTTTCACCTGTCTTTGTGCTTGTTTTCACCCCCTCCAGGCGTCACCCATCTTCCTCATTATCCACAGTGTATTTATACCTGTGTTCTCTGTTTGTCTGTTACCATGCTTTCTCAAGTTTCCAAGTTTCCCCAGTTCTGACCATTCTGCCTGCCTTGACCCCGAGACTGCCTGCTGTTTGTACCTGCTTGACTGACCTGATTATGAACCTCTGCCTGTCCTGACCCTGAGCCTGCCTGCTGTTCTGTACCTTATTGACTCTGCCCTGGTTTACGGACCTCTGCCTGCCTTTGACCTGTCTTGGTCAATAAACATCTGTGACTCTAGCTGTCTGCATCTGGGTCTTATCCTGAGTTTTGACAGTACGAACTGGCCATGACTGACCCAGCACAGACAGCAGCTCTATAATGCTGTCTCCCTGCAAGGAGCCACCAATGGAAGACACAAGGAGTTACTGCAATGTCTTATGGAGGGACTCCATACCCTGGCAGAACGCAATGACCTGGCATTCGATACATTGCTGGAGCAATGTCTTCTTTTTGATGATCCTTGTACACCGGTTTAGTCAATATAATTAAACACTCAACAGAATTAGAGCACGATCGATAAATTGGTTGACCGACATCAACAACCGATATTAGCCTTCCACAGAAATATTGTATTGGTCTTTATTCCAACAATAAAGCACCGCTATTATATGTATATACCACCAATAAAGCAAAATGGAACAATTTCAAAGATTCATTAGGCCCTAATCTATAGGTTTCACATGACTGGGAATACAGATATGCATCTCTTGGTCACAGCTACCTTAAAAAGAGGGGTGTGGATCAGAAATTGTGGTCTGTGAAACTTTGTTCCACTCCTCTTCAATGGCTGTGCAATGTTGCAGGAACAATAATGGCAGGAACTGGAAAACACTTTCATACACGTAGATCAAGAGCATCTCAAACATGCTCAATGGGTGACAGGTCTGGTGGGTATGCAGGCCAAGGAAGAACTAGAACATTTTCAGCTTCAAAGAATTGAGTACAGATCCTTGCGACATGAGGCCGTGCACTATCATGTTAAAACATGAGGTGATGGTGTCGGATGAATGGCACGACCAAAATGCAATTATATTTATTGTCCAATGCTTATGTCTGCCCAATACATAACCCCACCGCCACCATGGGGCACTCTGATCACAGTGTGGACATAAACAAACCGCTCGCCCACACGACACCATATATGTGGTCTTCGGTTGTGAGGCCTGCTGGACGTACTGCCAAATTCTCAAAAATGACATTGGAGGTGACTCATGGTAGAGAAATTAACATTCAATTATCTTGCAACCCGTCTGGTGTATATTCATGCAGTCGGCATGCAAATTGCACACTCCCTCAAAACTTTTGTGACAAAACTGCACATTTTAGAGTGGTCTTTCAATGTCCCCAGCACAAGGTGCACCTGTGTAATGATCATGTTGTTTATTCAGCTTATTGATGTGCCACACCTATCAGGTGGATGGATTATCTTGGCAAAAGAGAATACTCACTAACCAGATGTAAACAAATGTGTGCAACAAATTTGAGAGAAATAAACCAATTTCTGGGATTATTTTTTTCAACTCATGAAACAAGTGACCAACACTTTACATATTGCGTTAAAATATTTGTTCAGCATTGTTAGACTCTATATTGTCAGCAAGGTAGTTAGCCTAGCAGCTAGCTAGCAAGCAATCTGTGCTACATTTTTCAGGACCCTGTCTTTCAAAGATAATTCGTAAAAATCCAAATAACTTCACATATCTTCATTGTAAAGGGTTTAAACACTGTTTCCCATGCTTATTCAACAGGTACAGGATGTCAACAACAGCTCCCGAGATACACCAGGAATGCACAATCCCTCCATCAGTGCTCAGACTGTCCGCAATAGGCTGAGAGAGGCTGGACTGAGGGTTTGTAGGCCTGTTGTAAGGCAGGTCCTCACCAGACATCACCGGCAACAACGTCGCCTATGGGCACAAACCCACCGTCGCTGGACCAGACAGGACTGTCAAAAAGTGCTCTTCACTGACGAGTCATGATTTTGTCTCACCCGGGGTGATGGTCGGATTTGCATTTATCGTCGAAGGAATGAGCGTTACACCTGTTGGGGTTCGTTTCCTTGTTCCTTGTCAATCATTGGCTCGTCTGTGAAATTAGCATTATGACAATATCTTTAACTAAATCATTCAAAAACCTTGATTAATGCAATTGCAGACAGAAGTTGACAACAGGAACATAATACATGTTTCCGAGTAAGTTCTGCATCAAAGAAAAGGTTCCATGTTATTTTATTAAACCTGATGTCCAGCCCTAGTGAAGTCACTGCCTATGTCATTATCTTTTACTTATGAGACCTAAACCATGCTTACTCTACACTAAACCTCTCGTTTCTATAGCTATCTAAAAGCTTAGCAGTAAATGTCCACGTTGATTTATAGTGGAATGTCTGACTAAGCTCTTACACTCCCCTACAGAGTTCTATCTTCACAGTCACACATTTCTCAGAGGGGTCTCTTTATGAGAGAAAAGAGACCAGAAAACAACTGTGGAACAATACTAAACTTCTATAATGAATACATATTGTTAATCTGTAGTCTAGGACCCTATACATGTAAGGAGGGCGGGGTCTTATAACCCCCCCCCCCCCTTCTATTAATACAACATAAGCATAATCAATTATTATAATACATCAAACATTTGGTACAGCCCCTATCATGACCCCTAGATGAACCTCTAACACACCGAGGCCTGTACTCTGGAGCGGGAACGATTTGGAGGTGGAGGGTCCATCATGGTCTGGGGCGGTGTGTCACAGCATCATCGGGCTGAGCTTGTTGTCATTGCAGGCAATCTCAATGCTTCTTGGTGGCTCATCCTGACATGACCCTCCAGCATGACAATGCCATCAGCCATACTGCTCAATCCGTGTGTGATTTCCTGCAAGACAGGAATGTCAGTGTTCTGCCATGGCCAGCGAAGAGCCCGGATCTCAATCCCATTGAGCGCGTCTGGGACCTGTTGGATTGGAGGTTGAGGGCTAAGGCCATTGCCCTCAAGAAATTTCCGGGAACTTGCACGTGCCTTGGTGGAAGAGGGGGTAACATCTCACAGCAAGAACTGGCAAATCTGGTGCAGTCCATGAGGAGGAGATGCACTGCAGTACTTAATGCAGCTGGTGGCCACACCAGAGACTGACTGTTACTTTTGATTTTGACCCCCACTTTGTTCATGGACACATTATTCCATTTCTGTTAGTCACATGTCTGTGGAACTTGTTCAGTTTATGTCTCAGGTGCTGAATCGGGTTATGGTCATACAACTATTTACACATGTTAAGTTTGCTGAATATAAACGCAGTTGACAGCAAGAGGACGTTTTTTGTTGTTGCTGAGTTTATGTGCAAACACTGGACTGGTGCTGAAGTCAACACTGACTCATCCTTCATAGAAAAATAACACTGTTACTGTCTGGACCTATTATGTTAGTGTGCTTATTTAGTTACTTGGTGAAAAACTATCATTTCGACCATATGCTTCATTAATGATGTGATAAGATTGTTAGCTAGCTAGCTAAATTAGAATGTCTGACTAAAACCAGAGCAGGAAGCATTTTCCTAATTTAATGTTTTTAGTCATCAGCACCTGCCATTTGCAGTTGAAATATATAGCCAATATATTTAGCACTGAAAAACAGTGTAATTTATCTTACGATTTCAGTAATAAAACATTTTTGTAAAAAAACAGCTAGTTTGTGCTTGTCATAACAACAGTACATTATGTGACAACAAGCCAGAGATAGAGAAAAGAGGAGATAGGAATCCCATTTGGGCAATGAATGGAGGAACGTATGTGCACGCAACTTAGAAAGATAATACAATAATTTACTAAAGGACAAAGACCAAAAAAAGGGCATTTGACAAAGAAATTAAAATGTAGTTACAGGTCAAAACTGTTTGCTGTTAATATCAAATCAAACCATCCTTTATTCCACATGACCACAGGGTATTGTCGTGTTACTTGGAATGAGGGATGGTTATACAAACAAAAAGTTATTTTTATGAGGACTTTGCACCCGTCATCCCGGATGTGAGCAATTCCCATTGTAAAACAGATGTTGGTTAGAACGACAGTTGTCTAGCAATAAGGTTGAACCAAATAAATAAAACTGCTTCTTAGGTATTGTGGTCTACATGAGATGTGAGATACAGCCGGAGGCTCCTGGGTTGGGTCACAGCCAGATACTGTAGGTGCATCAACAACATATGTGAGTGCTAATATGAGCATAAACTGTGATACCACAATATAATATCACTTCATGGCATTGTATACTGAGAGCTGCATCGTTTTTAGGTCACTTCTGCCACAAGAAAAATAATATATATTCTTTGCATATCCCACACCCCTGAGACACCCTCAGAGTATATTTGCATGCATGTATATTTCCTTCAGTAAAAGGGTGTCTTAACATTTTAAAGGTCAGAAATATTAAATCTGGTCAATAGCATTGAGGAAGTCTTGGTCTTGGTCTCTAGCTACAGTGCTTTCAGAAAGTATTCACCCCTTAACCTTTCCACATTTTGATGTGTCACAGCCTGAATTGAAATGGACTCAACTTAGATTGTGTCACTGATCTATACACAATACCTCCTTAGATTTGTTTTATTAATACACATTTTACAGCTAAAATGATATTGAGTCAATACGCATTCATTCCCATTGTTATGGCATGCCTAAATAAGTTGAGGAGTAACATATCACATGGACTCTTTCTCAATCGAGGAGTGAATTTCAAATGCAGATTCAACCACAAAGACCATAGGCGGCAGGTAGTCTAGCGGTTAGAGTGTTGGGCCAGTAACCGCAAAGGTTGCTGGATCGAATCCCAGAGCTGACAAGGTAAATACCTGCTGTTTTGCTCCCGAGCAAGGTAGAAATCTCAGATGACGTTGGGATCTAGAATCTTGTCCACCAGAACCAAACTGCTCCTCATACCCCTCCCAGTCGGGAGTCCAGGAGGTATCTGACAGCAAAGGCAGGGTTTCCCTCAATCTCCAGGGGATGTGGAGGGGTGTCGTGGGGGACGACATCAGCCAGGGGACCAGGAACCACCGGCCTGAGGAGTGAAACGTGAAAAGAGGGTGAGATCCGGTAGTTAGTGGGAAGCTGTAATCAGTATGTTACATCATTGACCCTCCAGATGACTGGAATGGCACCACATGAATGGCACCACAAACTGGGGGCTCAGTTTCCGGCAGGGCAGGCGGAGCGGGAGGTTACTGGTGGAGAGCCACACTTTTCATCCAGACGTCAAAATATTGCCCCTAATCCAAAGAGGTTAACAGGAGTGCCTTGTTAACAGTTAATTTGTGGAATTTCTTTCCTTCTTAATGTGTTTGAGCCAATCAGTTGTGGTGTGACAAGGTAGGGGTGCTATACAGAAGATAGCCCTATTTGGTAAAAGACCAAGTCCATATTATGACAAGAACAGCTCAAATAAGCAAAGAGAAACGACAGTCCATCATTACTTTAAGACATGAATGTCAGTCAATGCGGTAAATTTCAATAACTTTTAAAGTTTCTTCAAGTGCAGTCGCAAAAACCATCAAACGCTATGATGAAACTGGCTCTCATGAGGACTGCCACAGGAAAGGAAGACCCAGAGTTACCACTGCTGCAGAGGATAAAAGTTAATTAGAGTTACCAGCCACAGAAATTGCAGCCCAAATAAATACTTCAGAGTTCAAGTAACAGACACATCTCAACATCAACTTCAGACAGCGTGAATCAGGCCTTCGTGGTCGAATCGCTGCAAAGGAACAACTACTAATGGACACCAATAATAAGAGGAGACGTGCTTGGGCCAAGAAACACGAGTAATGGACATTAGACTGGTGGAAATCTGTCCTTTTGTCTGATGAATCCAAATTTGAGATTTTTGGTTCCAACCGCCGTGTCTTTGTGAGATGCAGAGTAGGTGAACGGATTATCTCCCACACGAAGCATGGAGGAGTGATGGTGTGGGGGTGCTTGGCTGGGATTTATTATTTAGAATTCATGGCACACTTAACCAGCATGGCTACCACAGCATTCTGCAGCAATATGCCATCCCATCTGGTTTGCGCTTAGTGGGACTATCATTTGTTTTTCAACAGGACAATAACCCAAAACACACCTCCAGGCTGTGTAAGGGCTACTTGAACAAGGAGAGTGGAGTGCTGCATCAGATGACCTGGCCTCCACAATCACCTGACATCAACCCAATTGAGATAGTTTGGGATGAGTTGGACCGCAGAGTGAACGAAAAGCAACAAGTGCTTAGTATATGTGGGAACTCCTTCAAGACGGTTGGAAAAGCATTAGTCATGAAATTGGTTGAGAGAATGCCAAGAGTGTACGAAGCTATCTTCAAGGCAAAGGGTGGCTACATTGAAGAATCTCATATGTAAACTATGTTTTGATTTAACACTTTTTAGATTCATGCGTATTGTTAGATATTACTGCACTGTTGGAGCAAGGAAAACAAGCGTTTCGCTACACCCGCAACAACATCTGCTAAATATGTCTATGCGACCAATACAATTTCATTTGATTGTGATTTGAGATCTCGACTTGCATTTTGAGTCAGAAAGTGACCTTGGTTGGTGAAAACTGGTCTAGAGAGTCTGCTAAAAGACGACAGAATATATTAGAATCCCAAAGCTCACAGCAACCGTCCTGTAGAGTCTTCTCCCTGAACCCTTAGGTCCTGAGGAGATAGATACACAGTGATGTGAGAACACACATGCATACACGCACACGTGTACAAGAGGGTGGGGGTGTGACATAATCAGCTACAAGAGGATTGTTTCTCACAGCGGTTTTAGTGGGAATTAATGTATCGATATGACATGTGAAAAGCACATCATTATATTAAAGGGGAAATCTGCTATTGCGACATATTTTTAAAAACGTTTTAATATACAGCACCCATCGATTCGTGAAGCTTGAGCTTATGAGCTTAGTTCAACTGTCGTATCAGAACCCAAAATATGCACCTTTTTTACTCTATTGTTCGTAAACAGTGTAATTGTAAACAAAAGCTTTATAGCCTCAAAACATGGGGCTCTATTCCCATGTCATCGCGGAAGTTCAGCATTACAGCGTGATTGAAATTTAAAGGCAATGTTTTCATATTAGCGGAGACGGTTAACTCTGCATATGTCGGCTCAATCGGAAAATATCTTACAGATTGAATAGAGCCCATGATTTAAAATGTAATTTTAATCTTATGAATGGTCAGTCTTTGCACCCAGAGTCCAGCCCCATTCCTCAGCTTTTAACCAAATCAGTGTTGGGGTGTCTGCTTTCTTTGTTTGAATAGCAGATTACCCCTTTAATATCTCTGAATACAGTTAAAACATACATTTATTTGCACATGAAAATGTAGGGTAAAATCTTTTATTATGATATTTATTTTACTGGGACTTGCTATGAATTCGTATTGTTCTGTGTTTTTGTGTCATGCGTTTGTGTAAGTACTTGTCAGTGTCTTTGTCAGTGTGTGTGTGATAGTTCTTAACTGACCGATGGCGTCTCAGTCTTCACTCTCCTTGTTGGTCTGTTCTCGTTTTCTTCAACAACATTTTTAAATTCAAGAACCTGTTGGGTGACATAGTCATCCATCTTAACTAACTGTATGATTACCTTTCTAACTGACTTGTAATGGTAATATCTACTGTATGATTCTTCACTGACAAGTCGTTGGTCTGATGTGCGTCTCCAAGTGACTCTTTGTTCTCTGTCTGTGGTTTTAAGCCAATCACCTTCAAGCGGGAAGTTGGTAGATCTGACAGAAAAATCTAAATAGAGCGATATAACATAATAGCTGGATGACAACAAATAGTGAGGAGTGAAGCCTTTCACTTTGCCTGGCCTGTTTGTGGCTTCCTCAGCCTCCAAACAGAGATCACGTTATGGCTTGCACTCTATACAGATGGCCATACAGGGGCCTTTAAAAAAAATCTATGCTGTGTGTGACATCAGTGTAAGGAATTATTCGGAGTTGCGTGTAGGAAATCTATGTCTACATCTTTCTCAGAGGTTTAATAGTGGTAATTTACATGCGTGTGGGTGCGTGCGTATCTTAAGTCATTTCCTGTATGTCTGTATGTCAGTACACTATTGAGCCAACCCTACGAGATAGAAGTGGGGTTGCTGCAATGTTGAAATACTTTTGGGGGGTCAAAACGTATCAGAGAATATGGCTACACCACTTGTTTATTCAAGATGGTGTCCAATACTTTATTCAGTCTATCAATTATACAATAATGAATTTGTTCAGATGTTTTGTACACAGAAAAGTCTCACAATATCTGTGTATCAGATCAACTAAAAACCACTGTTTAAATATTTCATCAAATAATTACAAATGTAAGGCAGCAATAGAGGAGATGGAGTATGGCAGTATGGAGGAATGGAGAACTGTGGAGGAGGAACCTCAAAGATGAAAAATAACAAATGCAAAGAGGACAGACAGACAGACAGTAGGGGACAGGTTGTATGATGAGTTCATATATCTAAAAAATAACAGAATATGTAACAATATTGATGAGGACTTTAATGGTTGCCTAAGATCGTTGGAGTGGCAAAGAGGTTTAGGAGCTTGTGGTCAGAGCTCCAATGTTCAGTTCATTTCATAGACAAATAAGATGGCGTAGCAGTGCAGACGTGGTTTGTTGTCCTCTCGTTTACTTTTTGTATTTTTCATATTTTTTGTATATATTCCAATTTATTTTTCAATCTCTTTTTCCATTTTTAAATTAAATATACATTCCGGTAACCCGCCTCACTCAATGTGACACAGATCCGCTATATTTTTTAAACCTTATAGCCAAAACTTTCATCAGAAGCTAGCCAGCTAATTAGCTACTAGCTATTTAGTCATTGTTAGTCACTGCTAGCGGCCTTTACCCTCTGCTCAGGCACCAGCTGTTTTTTTAGCCTGGATAATACCTGTTTCTGTATGATATGTTGGATAAAGGAATAAAGACGGACACCAATGTCAAGTTCAATAGCCTTGTTCAAGCATTGTACAAATCCCTACACGTGGAGTCCGGGGAACAGTCCGGCTAGTCGAATACCTATCAACTAGACTCATCTAACATCATCCTTTTCAATAGAAAGTGCAATCATAAAGGCATAACATGATGTGAATTGAAAAAGCATGACATTTTCTTTTTACTTCAGTTGTCATCTTCCTTTTAATTTAATTTAAAAAAAATGTTTTTTAAATTAACAGAGGACAAGTTAACAGAATCCCCTCCTCTCGAACGGGACAAAGGGAACTTTAAAAGTTCATTCTGACCCCCCTAGCACATACACAGGACACACAACACAACTGAATTAACTTTTGCCCCCTCAACATTATCGATCACCACTTAGCTGACAGTTCTAATTAACAGAAAACTTAGGAATGCACTCACTGCCTTATCTAAAACACCCCAGAGCTAAGTTTCGTCGGTTCAACCATAGGTTAACTACCTTATCTGTTTACTTAATCCACAAACCATTCCTTTCTTCCTAATTGGAATGGTGTTCATTAACTTTAATTACTCCTTGTCCGTGTCACACAATCCCTTCTTATGAACTCATATTGTTAATCAGATATAATAATACAGAGTATAAGTTTACTTAATTACAGTTCCATTTAAAATGAGGATATTGTTTATTAATTTATTCATAACATTTCTAAAAGAAAACCAGTCAACATCCTCTCCTCTCAGGCTCTACATGCGAATGCCTGGGACTGATGCAGTTCACTGTACCAAATGACCTGAACATTGTGGATCATGTACAGCATGAACCCCGGTCCAAAGAACAACTACTCAATAGATATGACGATGTATTCAACATGCCCTTTGAATCAGTGCCTGGGGAGGTACACTTTGAAGTGGACGAGAGCATCACTCCAGTCCAGTGTGCTCCTCGCAATGTTCCCATTGCAATGAAAGTGGCTGTGAAGGCCCAGCTGGACAAGTATGAGGCCGAAGGCCACGTGACATCTGTGACTGAACCAACTGACTGGATCAGCAATATGGACATAGTGAAAAAAACAGAGAAGCTGAGGGTCTGCATCGACCCAAAGCATCTGAAAGAAGCACTGAAACGATCCTACTACGTCATGCCGAGGATGTCCTCTATAAGCTTCCCAAGGCCAGGATTTTCACCTTGGTGGATGCCCGAGATGCATTCCTTCAATGCAAGCTGGATGAAGAAAGCAGCTTCATGAATACCTTCTGGACCCCCTGGAGTCGGAAACGCTGGCTCAAGCTCCCGTTTGGTGTCTCAGTGGCGCCTGAGGTATATCACGCAAGCAGCACGAGTTACTGGCTGTGCTCAAGGGCATTGAACCCATCGCCGATGATGTCCTGATCGTAGCCTGTGGTGACACAGACGAAGAAGCAGAACGCGACCACGATGTGAAGCTCCTGGCACTGATGGAGCGCTGCCGATCAGTTAAGCTTCGCCTTGGCCTGAAGAAGCTGCAGTTCAAGGTGAAAGACGTCCACTTTCATGGCCACATTCTCTCGGCAAAAGGCCTGAAGCCGGACCCAGACGAGGTCTGAGCGATCCTCGACATGCCAAACCCATCTGATGCAAAAGGAGTACAGCATCTCATCGGTTTTGCAAACTATCTTGCAAAGTTCATGCCACACCTATCAGCAGTCTGTGAGCCTCTGCGCCGGTTGTTGGACAAAGACACACCATGGCACTGGCTACCCAAGCACGAGGCCGCAGTGCAGGAGATGAAATCTCTGGCTTCATCCATGCCAGTGTTGCGCTACTACGACGTCACGAAGCCTGTCACAATCCAGAGCGACTCCAGCCAAAAGGGACTTGGATGCTGCCTTATGCAGGAAGGCCAGCCTGTTGCGTTTGCCTCGAGAGTGCTCACCCCCACCGAACAAAACTATGCACATATTGAGAAAGAGTGCCTCAGCATCATCTTCTCCTGCATGCACCTATATGGTCGAGAGCTAGTCACCGCTGAAACCGACCACAAACAACTCATTGCCATATTCAGTAAACCTCTCCTCAACGCGCACAAGAGGCTTCAAAGCATGCTCCTGACTCTGCAAAACTACAGCCTGAAGGTCATTTACAAGCCAGGACCAGAGATGTACATCAGCGACACACTGAGCAGGGCAACAGCACAATGTACAGGCAGAGGCACTGTCTATCAGCGGCAGGCCATCTGTTCGCTACAGCAGGAACAACAAGATGTTCAACAGATTAATCAGGCAGACTACTTAAACATCACAGATCACCGCCTAGCCCAGATCAGGCAACACACTGACAAGGACGTACACCTACAATCAATGAAGTCCATGGCTCTCGCAGGTTGGCCATACCTGAAAGAGGAGACACCTTTCACAGTGAGAGAATACTGGACCTTTCGAGATGATATCAGCGTGCAAAATGGCGTCTTGTTCAGAGGTCAGAAGGTCATTATTTCCAAATCACTAGGTCCAGAGATGCTTACCCGCATACACTCCAGTCACGTTGGAGGTGACGCATGCTACCGCCAGGCTCGTGAAACATTATACTGGCCAAACATGCAAGCAGAAATTAAAGACTTTGTCAGCAACTGTACCACATGCAACGAGTACACTCATGAACAGCAAATGGAAACCATGATGTCACACGAACTGCCCACAAGGGCCTGGCAAATTGTCAGCATTGACTTGTTCAGCCACAGACAAAGGACAATCTTCTCATCGTTGATCACTACTCTGACTTTTGGGAAATTGAAATGCTCCCTGACTTGTCTGCAGAGACGGTTATAAAGCCATGCAAGGCGCAGTCTGCAAGGCAAGGTCAGCCTGACAAGGTAATCATGGACTATGGCCCACAATTCACTGCACAGTTCAAGCGTTTCGCCTCAGAATGGGAGTTTGACCACGTGACCTCCTCTCCAAGACACCCAAAAGCAAATGGCAAGGCAGAATCAGCTGTCAAGATTGCAAAAAACCTGTTAAGCAGGGCCTTACACGACAGCAACGACCCATGGAAAGCGATCTTACAGTGGAGGAACATACCCACCGAAAACATGGACAGCAGCCCAGCACAACCTTCTGTCCAGACGTCTGAAGACTACCATCCAGTCGTCTGAAGCTACTTGAGCCCTGCATCATGGTTGGCGTCACGGACAAACTGCGTCACAGAAAGCAACTCGCTAAGTGCTTCTACGACCGGACTGCTCGAGACCTACCAGAGCTGGAGGTGGGTGAAACGATAAGGATGAAACCGCTGCCGGGAGACCACACAGGACTTTGGAGGCTGGGCACATTGCTGCAGAGAGTTGCACCACGTTCTTACCTGGTGGATGTTGGTGGCTCCCTCTATCGTCGCAATCGGGTGGATCTGCGCGAAGCAGAGCAGACCAACCAGAACACGCCATACACTCACCTAGATGAGCTGGATCACAGTCCAGGCCTAAGGGCAAGGGGCGCAGAATTTAAACATGAGCCAACTGAAGGTGAGGCTTCTACCTCACCAAGCTCTCCAGCTCATGGCCCTAATCCTACCCCTGTCAGAGCCAATAATTACTCACGCGTGGGTCGGCTGTGCAAGCCACCGGACAGGCTTACTCTGTAAGCAAGAGACTGTTAATATACTGGATTGGAACCATGTTGTCCCTGTCCATGGTTTGTTTATCACTGTAGGTTGGTGCTTAGTTCAGCTCTTACTGCAGAAACCATACAGCATAAACCCATGGAACCTCTTGTATTCCATGGAGCTCTACTCCAGCATGAAGAGCTTTCCCTGTGATAGCATGTCAATTCCAACTGCCAATATGGAACAACCAAAGCTTCTGTTTGCCAGCCTGATCTCTTGAGGGAATCTGCGTTGTGGGAAAGGAGCCAAGGTTACTTTATTCATCTGGTTAAAAGTATTATCTGGATTTCTCCATAATGAATGAGAAAGGTTGTATGGTGACATGGAGCCAGTGCTACTCTGAAGACAGATGGCTCTATCAACAAACAGGTCAACAGGCTTCTCAATGGTTTTCCCCAAGACTCCCTCAGAACGATAGATTTTGCATTCTCCACAATATACAGCTGTCTCAAAGTAGTTAGGGATTAACATGTGAGGCTATTTACCATATATTGTGCATGACCATGTTAGATTTTCATACAAGATTATTTGCAATATGTGGTAAAATGTTAAACCTTACCAAACTAGAAAATAAACATATTCAGATTTTTTTCCCCAAACTGCTTGATTTTTACTTTCACTTTCATAAAGGATTCAAAGATTCACATAATTCAACAGGACCACATGTAGCTGATGTAAGCCGTGGCAATATTGAATGTCAGAGTATTGATCCCTGTCTTGCATCTCCAAATCGCATGTTATTTTCCTACCAGACACATTTACCTGTCTTCAGGAAGAGATCGCAGCCAATATAAATATTTCATGAACAAATGAGTGATTTGATGGAGGGCAGCGTCAGAGTGGCCCTGGAGGGTCTGGATCAATGGCAGAATGGCACTGCCTGGCTGTCTCTGCCAATCCCAGCCCAGGATAATGTTATTACCCATCAGTCCGAGTGGACCATCGACCAGCCCGCTGCGGCCTAAGGCACTGCATCTCAGTGCAAGAGGTGTCACTATAGTACCGGGTTCGAATCCAGGCTGTATCACTTCCGGCTGTGATTGGGAGTCTCATAGGGCAGTGCACAAATGGCCCAGTGTCGCTGGAGTAGGCAGGCATTGTAAATAAGAATTTGTTCTTAACTGACTTGCCTATAGTTAATAAATAGTATTGTCAGTGTTCTACTATACTAGGAGTAGTTGTATAATATGGGACACTATGAAATAGTGTGTGGAATGTCAGTAGAACACATCTTTATGGTGTTACGCCATAGAGAAAGTGTGTCCAGTGAATGCAAAACATGTGTTTTTGCCATCTGTACTTCCTCAAACAGTTCCCTCATGTTGGGTAACACTTCCAGTCTCCCCTCATGCCCTCAGTTCTCTAACCTCAAGGCCCCATGAAGTTTGTGTTAGCAGTATAGACTAGACTTCCCCCAGACAAATTCCTCTCCTCATAGGGGTTCATCAAATCAAATCAGATTTTATTGGTCGCATTACATGGTTAGCGGTTGTTACTGTGAGTGTAGCTAAATGCTTGTGCTTCTCGTTCCAACAGTAGAGCAATATCTAACATGTAATCTAACAACAACTACCTAATACACACAAATCTAAGTAAAGGAATGGAATAAGAATATATACATATTAATATATGGATGAGCAATAACAGAGCGGCATAGGTAAGATGCAATATATGGTATAAAATACAGTATATACAGTACATATGAGATGAGTAATGCAAAATATGTAAACATTATTAAAGTGACTAGTGATCCATTTATTAAAATGGCAAATTATTTCAAGTCTGTATGTAGTTAGCAGCCTCTCTGTGTTAGTGATGGCTGTTGAACAGTCTGATGGCATTGAGATAGAAGCTGTTTTTCAGACTCTCAGTCCCAGCTTTGATGCACCTGTACTGACCTCGCCTTCTGGATGGTTGCAGGGTGAACAGGCAATGGCTTTGGTGGTTGTTGTCCATGATGATCTTTTTGGCCTTCCTGTGACATCAGGTGCTGTAGGTTTCCTGCAGGGCAGGTAGTTTGCCCTCAGTGATGCGTTGTGCAGATCTCACCACCCTCTGGATAACCTTGCTGCTGTGGGAGCAAGGTTATGTGCATCTGCTGTGTGGGAGCTGCTGTGGGAGCAAGGTTATGTGCATTTGTTAAAGTTTGTGAGGGTTTTAGGTGACAAGTCAAATTTCTTCAGCCTCCTGAGGTTGAAGAGGCGCTGTTGTGCCTTCTTCACCACATGTCTGTGTGGGTGGACCATTTCAGTTTGTCCATGATGTGTACACCAAGGAACTTAAAACTTGACATCTTCTCAACTGCTGTCCCGTCGATGTGGATGGGGGTGTGCCCTCTGCTGTTTCCTGAAGTCTCCTTTGTTTTGTTGTTGTTGAGTGAGAGGGTGTTTTGCTGACACCACACTCTGAGTGCCCTCATTTCCTCCCTGTAGGGAGATTTCTCACTCACTCTCACTCACTCACTCAATCAAATAACATTTTATTGGTCACATGCACATATATATCAGATGTTATTGCGTGCGGGTGTAGCGAAATACTTGTGTTCCTAGCTCCAACAGTGCAGTAATATCTAACAATTCACAACAATAAACACAATCTAACAAGTTTCTCTCTAGGAGATAAGAGCCAGCAGTTCTTGTTTGCTCTCCTCCCCCACAATGACCCAGTCTTTATGACCACAGAGAACAGCGACTACTAAGAGAGATGTCAAAGAAAATCTAAGAACTCTAGAACAGTCTGAACAACGCCACCATAAAAGATTTTCACTCTGTATTTGTATTTTTTTATGGATCCTCATTAACTGCTGCCAAGGCAAAAATGAAGGCAGTTATACAATTTGAAAAACCTCATAATACATCCACAAAATATTGCACATAACATAAAGTGTGTGCCCACAGGCCACTACTCTACAACCACATATAGTTGAAGTCGAAAGTTTACATACACCTTAGCCAAATACATTTAAACTCAGTTTTTCACAATCCCTGATATTTAACCCGAGTAAAGATTCCCTATCTTAGGACAGTTAGGATCACCACTTTATTTTAAGAATGTGAAATGTCAGAATAATAGTAGAGAGAATGATTTAGTTCAGCTTTTATTTCTTTCATCACATTCCCAGTGGGTCAGGAGTGTACATACACTCAATTAGTATTTGGTAGCATTGCCTCTAAATTGTTTCACTTGGGTCAAATGTTTTGGGTAGCTTTCCACAAGCTTCCCATAATAAGTTGGGTGTATTTTGACCCATTCCTCCTGACAGAGCTTGTGTAACTGAGTCAGGTTTGTAGGCCTCTTTGCTCGCACTCGCTTTTTCAGTTCTGCCCAGACATGTTCTATAGGATTGAGGTCAGGGCTTTGTGATGGCCACTCCAATACCTTGACGTTAATATCCTTAAGCCATTTTGTCACAACTTTGGGAGTATGCTTGGGGTCATTGTCCATTTGGAAGATCCATTTGTGACCAAGCTTTAACTTCCTGACTGATGTCTTGAGATGTTGCTTCAATATATCCACTTATTTTTCCACACCATCCACTTATCTATTTTGTGAAGTGCACCAGTCCCTTCTGCAGCAAAGCACCCCCACAACATGATGCTGCCACCCCCGTGCTTCACTGTTGGGATGGTGTTCTTCGGTTTGCAAGGCTCCCCCTTTATCCTCCAAACATAACGATGATCATTATGGCCAAACAGTTCCATTTTTGTTTCATCAGACCAGAGGACATATCTCTAAAAAGTCCGATCTTTGTCCGCTTGTGCAGTTGCAAACTGTAGTCTGGCTTTTTTTATGGCGGTTTTGGAGCAGTGGCTTCTTCCTTGCTGAGCGGACTTTCAGGTTATGTCGATTTTGGACTCGTTTCACTGTGGATATAGATGCTCTAGGAAACAGGTACAAAGTATCTTCACAAGGTCCTTTGCTGTTGTTCTGGGATTGATTTGCACTTTTTGCATTTTTATTTTATTTAACCAGGTAGGCTAGTTGAGAATAAGTTCTCATTTGCAACTGCAACCTGGCCAAGATAAAGCATAGCAGTGTGAACAGACAACACAGAGTTACACATGGAGTAAACAATTAACAAGTCAATAACACAGCAGAAAAAAAAGAGAGTCTATATACAATGTGTGCAAAAGGCATGAGGAGGTAGGCAAATAATTACAATTTTGCAGATTAACACTGGAGTGATAAATGATCAGATGGTCATGTACAGGTAGAGATATTGGTGTGCAAAAGAGCATAAAAGTAAATAAATAAAAACAGTATGGGGATGAGGTAGGTAAAAATGGGTGGGCTATTTACCGATAGACTATGTACAGCTGCAGCGATCAGTTAGCTGCTCAGATAGCAGATGTTTGAAGTTGGTGAGGGAGATAAAAGTCTCCAACTTCAGCGATTTTTGCAATTCGTTCCAGTCACAGGCAGCAGAGAACTGGAACGAAAGGCGGCCAAATGAGGTGTTGGCTTTAGGGATGATCAGTGAGATACACCTGCTGGAGCGCGTGCTACGGGTGGGTGTTGCCATCGTGACCAGTGAACTGAGATAAGGCGGAGCAACACCTAGCATGGACTTGTAGATGACCTGGAGCCAGTGGGTCTGGCGACGAATATGTAGCGAGGACCAGCCGACTAGAGCATACAGTTCGCAGTGGTGGGTGGTATAAGGTGCTTTAGTGACAAAACGGATGGCACTGTGATAAACTGCATCCAGTTTGCTGAGTAGAGTGTTGGAAGCAATTTTGTAGATGACATCACCGAAGTCGAGGATCGGTAGGATAGTCAGTTTTACTAGGGTAAGTTTGGCGGCGTGAGTGAAGGAGGCTTTGTTGCGGAATAGAAAGCCGACTCTAGATTTGATTTTCGATTGGAGATGTTTGATATGAGTCTGGAAGGAGAGTTTACAGTCTAGCCAGACACCTAGGTACTTATAGATGTCCACATATTCAAGGTCGGAACCATCCAGGGTGGTGATGCTAGTCAGGCGTGCGGGTGCAGACAGCGAACGGTTGAAAAGTATGCATTTGGTTTTACTAGCGTTTAGGAGCAGTTGGAGACCACGGAAGGAGTGTTGTATGGCATTGGCATCAAAGCACGTTCATCTCTAGGTGACAGAACGTGTCTACATTCTGAGCGGTATGATGGCTGTGTGGTCCCATTGTGTTTGGAAATTGCTCCCAAGGATGAACCAGACTTGTGGAGGTCTACAATTTTTTTCTGAAGTCTTGGCTGATTTCTTTTGATTTTCCCACGATGTCAAGCAAAGATGCGCTGAGTTTGAAGGTTGGCCTTGAAATAAATCGACAGGTACACCTCCAATTGACTCAAATTATGTCAATTAGCCTATCAGAAACTTATAAAACCATGACATAATTTTCTGGAATTTTCCAAGCTGTTTAAAGGCACAGTCTACTTTGTGTATGTAAACTTCTGACCCACTGGAATCGTGATACAGGGAATTATAACTCTAGCGATAGAGTGACCATCGGGCTATTGGTCACCTCTGACCAAGGCCCTTCTCCCCTGAATGCACAGTTTTAGCCAGGCGGCCAGCTCTAGGAAGAGTCTTGGTGGATCCAAACTTCTTCCATTTAAGAATGATGGAGGCCACTATGTTCTTGGGAACCTTCAATGCTGCAGACATTTTTTGTTACCCTTCCCAGATTTCACACAATCCTGTCTCGGAGCTCTATGGACAATTCCTTCAACCTCATGGCTTGGTTTTTACTCTGACATGCACTGTCAACTGTGGGACCTTACATAGACAGGTGTGTTTCTTTCCAAATCATGTCCAATCAATTGGATTTACCACAAGTGGACTCCAATCAAGTTGTAGAAACATGTCAAGAATGGTCAATCGAAACAGGATGCAGGAGCTCGATTTCGAGTCTTGTAGCAAAGGGTCTGAATACTTATGTAACTAAGGTATTTATGTTTTTTTTTTTTATACATTTGCTAAAAATTCTAAAAACATATTTTTGCTTTGTCATTATGGGGTATTGTGTGTTGATTGATGAGGATATTCATTTATTGAATCCATTTTAGAACAAGGCTGTAACGTAACAAAATGTGGAAAAAGTCAAGGGGTCTGAATATTTTCTGAATGCGCTGTCTCATCAATATTTAGGCCTATATAGCATTTGCGATGTATTGTTTCAATTCAACCACGGGTTCAACAAAAAATGTCAATAAGCTACATTCTGTATATTATCCAAATGTCCACTTTTAAATTATTTGGTGTGCCGAGTGGGACCTGTACACATTTTTTTAATGAGAAAGTTTCAATTATAGGTTGAAGTTGAAATTGTTGAAGTGTACTACTCTGTCTTCAGCTGCAAGGATAGCTTCTCTGTCCTGTAGATGTTTTCAGGTCACAGAGAAAACATGTAATATGATGACAGATGACTTAAATGCAGGCGATTCAACACCACTCAGCTGATTTGAGGCAGTCGAGGGAGATGGAACAGAATGAATTGACGTCCTCTGCTGGATGAGGGAGGTCACACAGGAAATGAAATGACGTCCTCTGCTGGATGAGGGAGGTCACACAGGAAATGAAATGACGTCCTCTGCTGGATGAGGGAGGTCACACAGGAAATTAAAAGACGTCCTCTGCTGGATGAGGGAGGTCACACAGGAAATGAAATTACGTCCTCTGCTGGATGAGGGAGGTCACACAGGAAATTAAATGACGTCCTCTGCTGGATGAGGGAGGTCACACAGGAAATTAAAAGACGTCCTCTGCTGGATGAGGGAGGTCACACAGGAAATTAAATGACGTCCTCTGCTGGATGAGGGAGGTCCCACAGGAAATGAAAGGACGTCCTCTGCTGGATGAACACATCAACCAGGCTGAGCACGTCAATGTTACTGACCAGCGCCTTGTACAAATCAGACAGCACACAGACAGGGACGAGCACCTTCAGGTCTGTGATTCTAACTGGAAGAAACAGCTCTAGTCACCATAGAATGTTTGCCAGTCAAAGAGGAGCCCGGTATTCCAAATGGAGCAATATTCAAGGGTCAGAGAGTTGTTATTCCCCGGTCCCTGCTCCCTGAGATGTTGGCACGTATCCACTCAAGTCACATTGGAGGTGAGGCCTGTTACAGACAAGCAAGCGACACACCGTATTGGCCAGGAATGCAGAGTGAAATAAAATACTATGTAAATAAATGCACAATCTGCAATGAATATGCCATTGAGCAACAAAGAGAGATGATGTCCCACGAGCTACCAATGCGCCCCTGACAGATAGAAAGTCTAGATCTCTTCTAGCACAGTGGCAAAGACCTTCTTCTGTTAGTCGATCATTACTCAGACTTCTGGGAGACTGACCTCCTCCCCGACCTCTCACAGAGACAACAATCAAACGCAGCAAGGCTCAGTTTGCCCGCTATGTCCAGCCAGATAGGGTAATTCTGCATTGAGTTCAGGAAATTTGCTGCAGAATGGGAATTTAAGCACTTCACTGCATTGCCACAACACCAGAAAAGCAGCCAACAGTCTCATGGAGCCCTGTGTGGTGACAGATGTACTGGAGAAGCTTTGTCACAGAAAATAGGTGTCCAAGTTCATCTATGACAAATCAGCAAAGGATTTACCTGAGCTCAGGGTAGGTGAAGCGGTGTGGATGAAGCCACAACCAGGGGACCGGATGGGCCTCCAGAGACTTGGAGCTTGTGTGCAGAAAGTTGCACCACTCTCTTACTTGGTCGAATTGAATGTATTACTGTACCACCTACTCAGAACACTGATGGTCATAGGGGTCGCGTGACAAAGGACGGAAGCCCAGCAAGTCACTTCGGGCCTGAGACACTGGGTGAAGAGCCAGGGTATCACAGGACGCCTGCTCCCTTGTCCATCAATAGTCCCCACTGACAGTCAGGTGACACGCCAGTGCGTGATCCCACAGTCCTCACAGAAAAGCCTCCTGTCTTTTCACACTGCAGGCAGCTGTCCCAGCCACCTAAAGACTTAATCTGTAGGTTTCCTGTTTTGCATTGCTGACAGAGGTTTTTAAAAATAAAGTGAAGAGACTAAAATGTGTTGTTTATTTTTTCTATCTGAAAAAAACCTCAACTGTTCATGTTGGATATTATTGCTAGGTTTGTTTTGTTGGTGAATTGACATCTCCTGTCCTATTTTATAAAAGGGAAGATGTTATGGGTGTAAGATGGCACGTTAATGCCATCTGTTGGTAATTGTTCATTGCTGCAACACCAGTGTTTTTTACCAGTGTGCTTGATATACCCAGATGTATTACAATGTGCTGAACAAGACTGGTTGCTCGCATCAATGACTCCTTCTCGTCATTTAACATCCAAACAAATGCTGGCAATGAACTATTTGATAATGATTAACGTCACTAACAAATACACATTTTCACTCTCCCTTTCCCTCTTTGTCATGTGTTATGTACAGCTGACAAACCATCCATAAATGCTGTGCTCTAACTGAACTTTGACCCATCTGAGTCATAACCCACTGGGCACACACTGGTTGAATCCACGTTGTTTCCACGTCATTTCAACAAAATTATGTTGAACTAATGTGGAATAGACGTTAAATTGACATCAGTGTCCAGTGGGAAGCCACTGATCTGTATGCACACAGCCACCCTGGTGGTGAGGGATGCTTGTCTGTGTCTCCGTCACAGAGACAGGCCCAAACCATCAGTCACTCCCATGGATCCATACAAACTCAGACTACATCAGAGGAAACAGATAAAGGTTCAGAGGCTGGGATAGGTCAGCTTACTGATTGCAGACAAATTCACCCCAGAGGTCATCCTTGCCTCTACAAACCAAGTGAAACTTTATGCAAATTAAAAACGTAATTACTCTGACTGTCGTGAATCTTGTTCAAGCATATGTTTTTACTCCCTAATTTCAGGATTGCCTTTTACTGTAAGTTTCAGCAGAGTCGCTCATACATTAAAATGTCTCTGATGCAAGTGTAGCAGTGTGATGTTGTTCCCCTAGATTATGCACCGAGTTGCACACAAGGACCAATTCAAATAGGCCAGGTCAAGAGGGGATGTTAATAATTTGATCATAATAATAAGAATTCAGTGTATTTTTTTAAATATATATAATTACAGCTGCATAGCTAATGTTTATCTTTGGTGTATGTTACGAATCCCTTTTGGCCCGACAGACTAGGGGGATGGTAATGAGACCCGTAACATAACTCATGCAAATTATAATAGTGACAAAGTAAAAAAAGTGTGAACGAAATAACCAGGACAACTGATATCTACCGTCAAACTCGGGGTTTATTGGAAAACACACGGTAATAGGGGGGAGCAGGAAAAGGGGCTGAGCTGGACCCAAGGAAAGAAACAATAAGTATTCAAAAACACCCCTAAGCTAGACTAGCCTACTTTAACAACAGCTAACTAACTAACCAAAAATACAGTGGGTGGTCCGCCCACTGAAAAAAAAAACAATACTCACAGGGGATGACAAAGTGCTATGGAGGTGCTCAAACAAAAGATAGATTAATACACAACGAGAGAGTGAAACACAGAGACCTACAGACATGACATTTACAGAGCGATTGAGCTCTAGAGCAAACAACTGATGGGGTTTTTAAACCAAGGGAAAGGAACTGTGATAGGGTAGGAAACAGGAGGAGGTGTGTCTTCTGATTGATGATTGGATTGGTGACTGATTGGGGAGTGATGATTTTCACCTGTGAGGGGAGAAGGAGAGAAAACACAGGACACACACACACACAGGATACACACAGGATAATGGTATCCGTAACAGTGTACAAACACTTTTCAATATCAATATTGTACATACATGTGATTGTAAAAGTTTTGTATATTTTGGTTTGGTCCATCGCATTATCTGTATTTCCGTACCCCCTTATTGTTCTCTTTTGCCTGACCTTCGGCTAGCAAGGTGCCTGAGAGCTAGGACTGCGCCAAGGGTTAACATAATGTGTGTTGTCTCTTCGTGTGCAGGGCAATTAAAA
Organism: Oncorhynchus mykiss; assembly: GCF_057628025.1. Classification (NCBI taxonomy): domain Eukaryota; kingdom Metazoa; phylum Chordata; class Actinopteri; order Salmoniformes; family Salmonidae; genus Oncorhynchus; species Oncorhynchus mykiss. The sequence goes on from NC_143024.1 coordinate 35,813,796, forward strand.
ATAATTCAACTAGCAGACCTTCAGTTGTGGCAGCGTCCTAATTAAAAGTACACAACGCAGAACGAACCATGAAAAAACATGCAGGTAGGAGCAATGTTAGAAAATGTGGACAACAGCTACATTCCAATAATCTGTTTAATTGTAACCAGATTATACTGTCAATTGTGTCTCAAATTATATTCTGAGGTCTATTTGATTGATGAGTTGCTCACAACCCAGTGAGGCTGTGTAGCTCTCTTTAGAAGCTGGCCTCATCAGTATTTGAGTGGGGTAGGTGGTCAGCTAGACAGTCACGTGATTCTTTCACATGCCTCATTGCTCCAGTATCATTGGTCACGGCCCCCTGTTGTGGACCCCAGTCTACCACACACAGGCCCATGATTTTCCAGCCAACAACTAATACCATTCACAGGAAGAGAGGAGTGCCACATATGGTAACCATGAGTGTCCACCAAAGTATGCTAATTAGTTAGATACAGTAATACTTGTACAGTGGCTTGCGAAAGTATTCACCCCCTTGGTATTTTTCCTATTTTGTTGCCTTACAACCTGGAATTAAAATAGATTTTTGGGGAGGGTTTGCATCATTTGATTTGCACAACATGCCTACCACTTTGAAGATGCAGAATATGTTTTATAGTGAAACAAATAAGAAATAAGACAAAAAAACAGACCTTGAGCGTGCATAATTATTAACCCTCCCAAGTCAATACTTTGTAGAGTCACCTTTTGAAACATTTACCACTGCAAGTCTCTTGGGGTAAGTCTCTATAAGCTTGGCACATGTAGCCCCTGGGATGTTTGCCCATTCTTCAAGGAAAACTGCTCCAGCTCCTTCAAGTTGGATGGGTTCCGCTGGTGTACAGCAATCTTTAAGTCATACTACAGATTCTCAATTGGATTGAGGTCTGGGCTTTGACTAGGCCATTCCAAGACATTTAAATGTTTCCCCTTAAACCACTTGAGTGTTGTTTTAGCAGTATGCTTAGTGTCATTGTCCTGCTGGAAGGTGAACCTCCGTCCCAGTCTGAAATCTGTGGAAGACTGAAACAGGTTTCCCTCAAAAATTTCCCTGTATTTAGCGCCATCCATCATTCCTTCAATTCTGACCAGTTTACCAGTCCCTGCCGATGAAAAACATCCCCCCAGCATGATGCTGCCACCACCGTGCTTCAATGTGGGGATGGTATTCTCGGGGTGATGAGAGGTGTTGGGTTTGCGCCACACATAGCGTTTTCCCTGATGGCCAAAAAGCTACATTTTTGTCTCATCTGACCAGAGTACCTTCTCATATGTTTGGGGAGTCTCCCACAAGCTTGTTGGTGAACACCAAACATGTTTGCGTATGTTCTTCTTAAGCAATGTATTTTTTTCTGGCCACTCTTCTGTAAAGCCCAGCCCAGTTTGGGATATTTTTTTATAACCCAACCCTGATCTGTACTTCTCCACAATTTTGTCCCTGACCTGTTTGGAGAGGTCCTTGGTCTTCATAGTGCCGCTTACTTGGTGGTGGCCCTTGCTTAGTGGTGTGCAGACTCTGGGACCTTTCAGAACAGGTGTATATATATATTGAGATCATGTGACTGATCATGTGACACTTAAATAAAGTCCACCTGTGTGCAATCTAACTAATTGTGTGACTTCTGAAGGTAATTGGTTGCACAATATCTTATTTAGGGGCAACATAGCAACGAGGGTGAATGCATATGCAGGCACCACTTTTCCGTTTTTTTTTTTCTTGAAACAAGTCGTTTTTTTTCCATTTTACTTCACCAATTTGGACTATTTTGTGTATGTCTATTACACGATATCCAAATAAAAATCCCTTTAAATTACAGGTTGTAATGCAACAAAATAGGAAAAACGCCAGGGGGGATGAATACTTTTGCAAGACACTGTACCAGTGTTGTGATCCAGAATGTTGATTTGTCTTACAGACAGACAATTTTACACCATTCAATTTGCACACATGGAACTTCCTATGGTGTAAGTCTCAAAGGACAAAGTAAGAAATTCTAACTATTTTAAGAATACGTATTGTATTTTATCAATGCTGAAGTTCTGGAGTGACAGATTGTACATACAGTATACTGCATGTGTATGTAAGAGAGTGAGGAGAGAGAGCAAGAGTACAGAGGGAGCACATGTTTTACAGAGCGCACTGGGTTGTTCAGATCAATATAGAGATTACAACTTAAATTCGCTAATGGTTTGTGGACAGACAAATAACAGCAAGCCTGGGGGACTATTTACTGTCTAATGAAGAACCCACACAGCCAGTTATGATGTGGATTGTTTAGATGGGAATTCTATGTAGAGTTCAAACTATTACTCCTGTGAATTGATGATCATAGATTGCTGCTGTGTGGTTTTCTGATATCCCTTCCTCCATATCCTCTTTCCCATGCCCCCCCCCCCCCCCCCCCCACACACACACACTCTGTAGCCCCTAACACCAACTCATACAAGGCTACAGTAGATGAGTCATCTAACTGAATTGGTTGATGTGCTGGACAGTATAAAAGAGGAACTACTCTGTGTGTAGTTTGGGTGTGGGGGAGGAGAGCAAACAAGAACTCCTGGCTCTTATCTCCTAGAGAGAGAATTGTTAGATTGTGTTTATTGTTGTGAATTGTTAGACATTACTGCACTGTTGGAGCTAGGAACACAAGTATTTCGCTACACACGCAACATTGCATTACATAATATTGCTATATACAGTGGGGCAAAAAAGTATTTAGTCAGCCACAAATTCTGCAAGTTCTCCCACTTAAAAAGATGAGAGAGGCCTGTAATTTTCATCATAGGTACACTTCAACTATGACAGTCAAAATGAAAAAAAAAATAATCCAGAAAATCACATTATAGGATTTTTAATGCATTTATTTACAAATTATGGTGGAAAATAAGTATTTGGTCACCTACAAACAAGCAAGATTTCTGGCTCTCACAGACCTGTAACTTCTTCTTTAAGAGGCTCCTCTGTCCTCCACTCGTTACCTGTATTAATGGCACCTGTTTGAACTTGTTATTAGTATAAAAAACACCTGTCCACAACCTCAAACAGTCACACTCCAAACTCCACTATGGCTAAGACCAAAGAGCTGTCAAAGGACACCAGAAACAAAAGTGTAGACCTGCACCAGGCTGGGAAGACTGAATCTGCAATAGGTAAGCAGCTTGGTTTGAAGAAATCAACTGTGGGAGCAATTATTAGGAAATAGAAGACATAAGAGACCACTGATAATCTCCCTCGACCTGGGGCTCCACGCAAGATCTCACCTCGTGGGGTCAAAATGATCACAAGAACGGTGAGCAAAAATCCCAGAACCACACGGGGGGACCTAGTGAATGACCTGCAGAGAGCTGGGACCAAAGTAACAAAGCCTACCATCAGTAACACACTACGCCGCCAGGGACTCAAATCCTGCAGTGCCAGACGTGTCCCCCTGCTTAAGCCAGTACATGTCCAGGCCCATCTGAAGTTTGCTAGAGAGCATTTGGATGATCCAGAAGAAGATTGGGAGAATGTCATATGGTCAGATGAAACCAAAATATAACTTTTTGGTAAAACTCAACTCGTCGTGTTTGGAGGACAAAGAATGCTGAGTTGCATCCAAAGAACACCATATCTACTTTGAAGCATGGGGGTGGAAACATCATGCTTTGGGGCTGTTTTTCTGCAAAGGGACCGGGACAACTGATCCGTGTAAAGGAAAGAATGAATGGGGCCATGTATCGTGAGATTTTGAGTGAAAAGGGCATTCAATGCAAGGGCATTGAAGATGAAACGTGGCTTGGTCTTTCAGCATGACAATGATCCCAAACACACCGCCTGGGCAACGAAGGAGTTGCTTCGTAAGAAGCATTTCAAGGTCCTGGAGTGGCCTAGCCAGTCTCCAGATCTCAACCCCATAGAAAATCTTTGGAGGGAGTTGAAAGTCCGTGTTGCCAAGGCAACAGCCCCAAAACATCACTGCTCTAGAGGAGATCTGCATGGAGGAATGGGCCAAAATACCAGCAACAGTGTGTGAAAACCTTGTGAAGACTTACAGAAAACATTTGACCTCTGTCATTGCCAAAAAAGGGTATATAACAAAGTATTGAGATAAACTTTTGTTATTGACCAAATACTTTTTTTCCACCATAATTTGCAAATAAATTCATTAAAAATCCTACAATGTGATTTTCTTCCTTATTTTGTCTGTCATAGTTTAAGTGTACCTATGATGAAAATTACAGGCCTCTCTCGTCTTTTTAAGTGGGAGAACTTGCAGAATTGGTGGCTGACTAAATACTTTTTTGCCCCACTGTATATGCATGTGACCAATAAAATTTGATTTGATTGAGTGAGTGAGTGCGAGAAATCTCCTTCAGGGAGGAGGTGAGGGCACTCAATGTGGTGTCAGCAAAACACCCTCTCACTCAACAACAACAAAACAAAGGAGATGATCGTGGACTTCAGGAAACAGCAGAGGGCGCACCCCCATCCACATCGACTGGACAGTAGTTGAGAAGATGTCAAGTTTTAAGTTCCTTGGTTTATACATCATGGACAAAATGAAATGGTCCACCCACACAGACAGTGTGGTAAAGAAGGCACAACAGCGCCTCTTCAACCTCAGGAGGCTGAAGAAATTTGGCTTGTCACCTAAAAGCATCACCGCCTGGTATGGCAACTGCACCTCACACAACCGCAGGCTCTCCAGAGGGTGGTGAGATCTGCACAACGCATCACCTGGGGCAAACTACCTGCCCTCCAGGACACCTACAGCACCCGATGTCACAGGAAGGCCAAAAAGATCATCGAGGACAACAACCACCCAAGCCACTGCCTGTTCACCCTGCAACCATCCAGAAGGCGAGGTCAGTACAAGTGCATCAAAGCTGGGACCGAGATACTGAAAAACAGCATCTATATCAAAGCCATTAGACTGTTCAACAGCCATCACTAACACAGAGAGGCTGCTAACTACATACAGACTTGAAATAATTTGCCATTTTAATAAATGGATCACTAGTCACTTTAATTAATAATGTTTACATATCTTGCATTACCCACCTCATATGTATATACTGTATTTTATACCATCTATTGCATCTTACCTATGCCGCTCTGTTATTGCTCATCCATATATTAATATGTATATATTCTTATTCAATTCCTTTACTTAGATTTGTGTGTATTAGGTAGTTGTTGTGGAATTGTTAGATTACGTGTTAGATATTGCTCTACTGTTGGAACTAGAAGCACAAGCATTTAGCTACACTCACAGTAACAACTGCTAACCATGTATATGCGACCAATAAAATCTGATTTGATTTGATGAACCACTATGAGCAGAGGAATTTGTCTGGGGGATGTCTAGTCTATACTGCTAACACAAACTTCATGGGGCCTTGAGGTTAGAGCACTGAGGGCATGAGGGGAGACTGGAAGTGTTACCCAACATGAGGGAACTGTTTGAGGAAGTGCAGATGGCAAAACACATGTTTTGTATTCACTGGACACACTTTCTCTATGGCGTAACACCATAAAGATGTGTTCGACTGACATTCCATTCACTATTTCATAGTGTCCCATATTATACAACTACTCCTAGTGTAGTAGAACACTCAAAAGACTATTTATTAACTATAGGCAAGTCAGTTAAGAACAAATTCTTATTTACAAGGACCGCCTACTCCAGCGACACTGGGCCATTTGTGCGCTGCCCTATGGGACTCTCAATCACAGCCCGATGTGACAGCCTGGATTCGAACCAGGTACTATAGTGACACCTCTTGCACTGAGTGCCTTAGGCCGCTGCTCCACTTAAAGAGCAGCGGGCTGGTCGATGGTTCACTCGAACCGATGGGTAATAACATTATCCTGTGCTGGGATTTGCAGAGACAGCCAGGCCGTGCCATTCTGCCATTGATTAAGACCTTCCAGGTCCACTCTGACGCTGCCCTCCATCAAATCACTCATTTGTTCATGAAATATTGATATTGGCTGCAATCTCTTCCTGAAGACAGGGAAATGTGGCTGGTAGGAAAATAACATGTCTTTAAACAGGCCTTTGGCTCTACTAGATAGGGTTTTTTAGATTGTCTACAGTAAGCAGGTTCAAATATTAAGTCCAACAAACCTGTTGCTGATTGTTCATTAAAGGGACATTCAGCACCTGCTTTTAAAATGTTTACACATCGAGCCTTTGCAAGGCATTGAAACCTCACTAGTCTTCGTGGTTGAATCTGCACTTGAAATTCACAACTCAAATGAGGGACTTTGAGTTAATTGTATGTGTTTGGTACAGAGATGGGGTAGTCATTAACAAATCATGTTAACCACTATGAACTCCACTATGAATTCCATGCAACTTAATATGCGATTTGTTAAGCTCATTTTTACTCCTGAACTCTTTTAGGCTTGCCAAAACAACTATAATGAATACTTATTGACTCAAGACATTTTAGCATGAACATTTTCATTAATTAAAAGATATATACCAAAAGTACTGTGTGTAGATCAGTGACACAAAATCTAAATTCAGTCCTTTTTTGAAATCAGGCTGCAACACAACAAAATGTGAAAAAATTAAAGGGATATGAATACGTTCTGTAGGTATTGTAAATAGAGGCCAAAGTCAGAAATCAAGTGTGTTCAATAGCTTTGAGACTTCCTCAATGCCATTTACCACATTTAATCTTTCTGACCTTTCAAATGTTGAAACATTGACTACATTTAGATTCCGTGTCACTGATCTACACACTGTATTGTTTGTATGTATTTCTTTTTAACTCATGAAAATCTAAAAAAATTGATAACCTTAAAGAAATATACAGTCAGGTCCATACATATTTGGACATTGACCAAGTTTATTATTATTTTAGCTGTCTACCACAGTATTTTGGAGTTCAAATATAAATATTTACATACAAATTAGGTGAACGGTGTAGTAATTACAGCTCTTTTTTGTGGTTTACCCCTTTTTAAGGGACCAAAAGTAATTGGACAATTTGCTGCTCAGCTGTTCCATGGTCAGGTGTGTGTTATTCCCTCATTAGTTAATTTACAAGTAAGCAGATAAAAGGTATAGAGTTGCTTTCAATTGTGGCATTTGCATTCTGTTGCTGTTACCCCTCAGTATGAAGTCCAAAGATCTGTCACTGTCATTGAAGCAAGCCATCATTAGCCTGAAAAATCTAAACAAATTCATCAGAGATAGCAAAAACATTAGATGTGGCCAAATCAACTATTTGGTACATTCTTAAAAATAAAGAACACTTGTGAGCTCAGGAACACAAAAAGGCCCAGAAGACCACAGAAAACAACTGGTGAAGAAAAACACCAGATCAAAAACACCCTCCAGGAGGTAGGCATATCTGTGTCAAAGTCAACATTCAAGAGAAGACTTCACCAGAGTAAATACAGATGGTTTACCACAAGATGTAAACGATTGATAAGCCTCAAAAACAGGAAGACAGACTAGAGTTTGCCAAACATCATCAAACAAATATCTGTACAGTTCTGGAACAACATCCTATGGACAAGATCAACTTGTACCAGAATGATGGGAAGAGAAGAGTATGGCGCAGGGAAGGAACTGCTCATGATCTGAAGCATACCACCTCATCTGTGAAGCATGGTGGAGGTAGTGTTATGGCGTGGGCATGCATGGCTGCCAATGGAACTGGTTCCCTTGTATTTATTGATGTAACCGCTGACAAAAGCAGCAGATTAATTGTGAAGTGGTTAGGGCTATATATTATCTGCTCAGATTCAGCCAAATGCTTCAAAACTCATTGGACGGTGCATCACAGTGCAGATAGACAAAGACCCGAAGCATAGTGCGAAAGAAACCCAATTTAAGGCAAAGAAGTGGAATGTTCTGCAATGGCCGAGTCAATCACCTGACTTGAAACCAATTGAGCATGGATTTCACTTACTGAAGGCAAAACTGAAGGCAAAACACCCCAAGAACAAGCAGGAACTGAAGACAGCTGCAGTAAAGGCCTGGCAGAGCATCAGCAGGGAAGAAACCCAGCATCTAGTTATGTCTATGGGTTCCAGACTTCAGGCAGCCATTGACCACAAAGTGAAACCAAGTATTAAAACTCAAGTATTAACCAAGTATTAAAACACACAATTTAATGTATGATTATGTTAGTTTGTTCAATTCATTTTGAGCTCCTAAAATTGAGGGGGACCACATCTGAAAAGTGCACTTTCAGTCATCCATTGTGGTGTCGCACAGAGCCAAAAATAATAATAACTTGGCCAATGTCCAAATATTTATGTACCTGACTGTGCATGCCATATCTCCGAGGGTGTCTCAGGGGAGTGGAATATGCAAAACAATATATACTTTCGTGTGGCATAAGTGACCTAATAATGAAGCAGCTCTCAGTATACCATGCCATGAAGTAATATTCAATTGTTATATCACAGTATATGCTCATATTAGAACTCATATGATGTTGATGCACCTACAGTATCTGGCTGTGACCCAACCTAGAAGCCTCCTGCTGTATCTCAAGTCTCATATAACCCACAATGCATAAGAAGCACTTATCTTTCTGTGACTCAACCCTATTTCTAGGGAACTGTCATTCCAACCCACATATGTTTTCCAATGGGAGTTGCTCAAGTCCAGGATGAAGTGCTCTTAACAGTAACAACTTTTTGTTTGCATAACCATCCCTCATTCCAAGTAACTCAACAATACACTATGGTCATGTGGATTAAAGGATGGTTTGATTTTTTTATATATATATATAAACAGCAAACAGTTATTATCTATAACTATATTTTCATGTGTTTGTCAAATGGCAGTTTTTTTGTTGGTTTTAGTGTTTTAGTATATTACTGTATAATATTTCTAAATTGTGTGCATATACATTCCTCCATCCATTTCCCAATGGCATTCATATCTCCTCTTCTCTATTTCTGGCATAATGTACTGTCTGTTGTTATGACAAGAACACGCTAGCTGCTCATTATGAAAATGTTTTATGACTGAAACTATAAGGTAAATTACACTGTTATTCAATGCAAAATGTATTGGCTATATATTTCAACTGCAAAAGGCAAGCGCTGATTACTTAAAATGTTAAAGCAGGAACATGCTTTCCTCTCTGGTTTTAGTCACGCATTCAAATCTAATTAACAATCTTATCTCATCATGAATGAAGCACATGGCCTAAATTATTGATCTGCACCAACTAACTAAATAAGCACACTAGCATAATATGTCCAAGTCTGTTACAGTGTTGACTTTGGTGCCAGTCCAGTGTTCGCAGATATGTAGCACAGATTGCTTGCAACTATCTTGCTGGCTAGATAAAGTCTATGCTGAACAATGTATGATTATGTTAGATTATACTCTTCTCTCTGCTACCGCACAGCAAGCGGTACCGGAGCGCCAAGTCTAGGTCCAAGAGGTTTCTAAACAGCTTCTACCCGCAAGCCATAAGACTCCTGAACATGTAGTCAAATGGCTACCCAGACTATTTGCATTGCACCCCCCCCCCCCCCACTCTCTGTTGTCATCTATGCATAGTCACTCTACCTACATGTACATTTTACCTCAACTAACCGGCACATTGTCTCTGTATCGGCACGCCCCTGTATATATTGTCATTTTTTACTGCTGCTCTTTAATTACTTGTTACTTTCATCTCTTATTCTTATCCATATTCTTTTTTTAAAACTGCACTGTTGGTTAGAGGCTTGTAAGTAAGCATTTCCTTATAAGTTCTCTGTTGTATTCGGCGCATGTGACTAGTAACATTTAATTTTTTTGATTGGACTATTTGAGTGGCGCTGAAGATAGATAACTAATGTAAAATATACTTGTCTGTAAAATATATCAAGGTTCAGAACTTTTGTGAAACAGTACAGTTAAAAATATTTTGCAAATAAGAAATCAAAATGAATGGTCTTCAGAAATAGATTGGAGTGGTTGAGGGTAGTTTATTTTCCCCCAACAATAGACACCCCCTAACTTCGGACACTCTCTAGCGGTTCGAGGACACTAAATCACCTGGAGCTAAATGCACTCTAAATGCACTCTTCTAGCTAGCTGACCACTGATTTTCATTGCATTTTCAAAAAAGTAAAATTGTAAAATTCGACTTCACGGCCGTCGTAGGGAGGAGACCAAGGCGCAGCGTGATAAGCGTACATACTTATTTATTTAAAGAATGAACACTGAACAAAACGAACAAAATAACAAAACGAACCGTGACGCTAATATGGCTAGTGCAGTCAGGCAACTTGAGAATAAGAACCCACAAATGCCCAAGGGAAAATGGCAACCAAAATGTGATCCCCAATCAGAGACAACGATAAACAGCTGCCTCTGATAGGGAACCAATTCAGGCCACCATAGCCCTACATATGCCTAGACTTACAAACACCCCTAGACATACAAAACCCTTGACAATACGAAACAAGCATAGCCACCCTCGTCACACCCTGACCTAACCAAAATAATAAAGAAAACATAGATAACTAAGGTCAGGGCGTGGCAGCAACAGACCACACATCCTTTAATATCCAACTTTTTACCTCTTAAATATAGCTTGGCTACGGATTGGCTAATGATGCTAGCTTAGATGCTAAATGTTGAAATAACTGCTAAGTAACCAAAAAGTAAAGAAATTGTACGTGTTGGATAATACATATCACGAAAACAGCTGAATGTTGTCAAGCTTTATCTGCAAACATCTATTTTAAACTTTGAACCATTGTCTTTTTGACTCCTATAACTGTAGGCTATATTTAATCTTACAACAGCTACATCGAGGCAGTTTTTAGTCAAATGTTAAAATGTATGCATCAATATTAACCTAATTGTTACACCAATTTTCATTACAGACAAACAAAAAATGTGGGTACACTTTCAGTTATTGTGAAAACTTTAATCATCACCTTTCAATGCCTTCGCTTTGAATTGTAAATGTTTTAACATATTCAGATGGAGTTATCTTTCAAAAAATGTGTACAGTACATGGATTTCCCACCACAGCATGGAGAAAGTGCAAAAGAAGCAGTGGAGTGAGGTGGACATGTTCCATCCCATGGAGGACTGAGGGCAGGGATGGCCACCAGGCTGCGAAGGTTAGGTGTGAGGATCGACGCTGGATACGAGAAGCAAGTACAGGGAGTGAACATTTACTGGAAATCAGACATCAAACCAAACCAAGAACAGCGTCTGGACACGGGGAACAAAATTACATATTGACAATAATGCTGACAGGGGAACCAACTGAAGAATAGACAGGTGAGTCCAATATTGCAGGGCAGCCTGGTGCCCTCGAGCTCCAGAGAGGGGGAGGGGCAGCGGGAGCAGGCGTGACAATTAGGTAACTTTTGTTTTTAGGAGATTACCACGTGCATGTGAATTTTATCTGCTAATAACATTTTCCCTTATCTTATTGAACAAGGTGCATGGTGTACCTCGGCAGACCTCTGGCGGACAGGCTGAACAGCCGGGTGACCCATAATTGTCGCTATGGACAACTCACATTGCTTGCACCAGAGGATGAAAATTATATGGTGCAGTACTGTATCTACTGCGCCAGCCATGGTTTCCCCTTCACCAGACAGAGGCTGATGAAATATGGTGAACAAATATGCAGGGATTTCGTGTTCTATGTGTTTATGAACAGTAGAAGTCGTAGATTTACATACACCTTAGCCAAAAACGTACAATTAGACTCAGTTTTTCACAATTCCTGGCATTTAATCTGAATAAAAAATAATTGTCTTAGGTCAGTTAGGATCACCACTTTATTTTAAGAATGTGAAATGTCAGAATAATAGCAGAGTGATTTATTTCAGCTTTTATTTCTTTCATGACATTCCCAGTGGGTCAGAAGTTTACATACACTCACTTATTATTAAGTAGCATTGCCTTTAAATTGTTTAACTTGGGTCAAACGTTTCGGGTAGCCTTCCACAAGCTTCCCACAATAAGTGTGTAAGGTGTAATAGGATAGCAGTAATGGGATAGCATGACTAATTACAGTTGAAGTCGGAAGTTTAGATAAACTAGTTTTAATGACTCCAACCTAAGTGTTTCAACCACTCAACAAATTTCTTGTTAACAAACTTTAGTTTTGCCAAGTCGGTTAGGACATCTACTTTGTGCATGACACAAGTCATTTTTCCAACAATTGTTTACAGACAGATTATTTCACTTATAATTCACTGAATCACAATTCCAGTGGGTCAGAAGTTTACATACACTAAGTTGACTGTGCCTTTAAACAGCTTGGAAAATTCCAGAAAATGATAGCATGGCTTTAGAAGCTTCTGATAGGCTAATTGACACAATTTGAGTCAATTGGAGGTGTACCTGTGGATGTATTTCAAAGCCTACCTTCAAACTCAGTGCCTCTTTGCTTGACATCATGGGAAAATCAAAAGAAGTCAGCTAAGACCTCAGAAAAAATTGTAGACCTCCACAAGTCTGGTTCATTCTTGGGAGCAATTTCCAAACGCCTAGAGGTACCACGTTCTGTACAAAAAAAATAGTACGCAAGTATAAACACCATGGGACCCTGCAGTTGTCATACCGCTCAGGAAGGAGACACAGTCTCCTAGAGATGAATTTTTGCAAATGTATAGAACTCCCCCTGAAATATCACATTTACATAAGTATTCAGACCATTTACTCAGACCCTTTGCTTTGTTATAGAACCTTTGGGAGCGATTACAGCCTTGAGTCTTCTTTGGTTTGATGCTACAAGCCTGGCACACCTGCATTTGGGAAGTTTCTCCCATTCTTCTCTACAGATCCTCTCAAGCTCTGTCAGGTTGGATGGGGTGCGTCACTGCATAGCTCTTTTCAGGTCTCTCCAGAGATGTTTGATTGGGTTCAAGTCTTTGCTCTGGCTGGGCCACTTAAGCACATTCAGAGACTCGTTCCGAAGCCACTCCTGCGTTTTCTTGGATGTGTGCTTTGGGTCGTTGTCCTGTTGGTAGATGAACCTTCACCCCAGTGTAAGAACCTGCTCCAGAGCGCTCAGGACTTCATCAAGGATCTCTCCGTTCTTTGCTCTGTTCATCTTTCCCTCTATCCTAACTAGTCTCCCAGTCCCTGCTGCTGAAAAACATACCCACAGCGTGAATCTGCCATCACCATGCTTTACCTTAGGGATTGTGCCAGGTTTCCTCCAGACTTGACACTTGGCATTCAGGCCAAAGAGTTCAATCTTGGTTTCATCCATCCAGAGAATCTTGTTTCTCTTGGTCTGAGAGTCTTTGGCAAACTCCAAGCGGGCGGTCATGTGCCTTTTACAGAGGAGTGGTGTCACAACTTCCGCCTAAGTCGGTCCGTCGACGTCACCGGCCTTCTAGCCATCGCCGATCCACTTTTCATTTTCCATTTGTTTTGTCCTTGTCTTACACACCTGGTTTCAATCCCTAAATGACTTGTTCATTATTTAACCCTCTGTTCCCCCATGGTTGTTTGTGAGTGATTGTTTATTGTATTGCGGTCCGTTATTTGTGGCCTTGGATTTATTTGACGTGTATTGTGATTATTGTTGAGTAAAATTGCGTACATTACTCATATCTGCTGTCCGGCGCCTGACTCATCTTCACCAGCTACACACAGACGCATAACAAGTGGCTTCCGTCTGGCCACTCTACCATAAAGATCTGATTGGTAGAGTGCTGCAGTGATGGTTATCCTTCTGGAAGGTTCTCCCATATCCTTAGAGGAGCTCTGTCAGAGTGACCATTGGTCACCTCTTGGTCACCTCCCTGACCAATGCCCTTCTCCCCGATGTCTCAGTTTGACCGAGCAGAGAGCTTCAGGAAGAGTCTTGGTGGTTCCAAACTTCTTCCATTTAATCTATTCTTTGTAATGTGTTTTATGTATCCCCCTACTAAAATTGAGTAACTAAAATGTATTTTCTGCAGAAATGTTGTATTTTCAGATAAACCACACATAAAAACTGTCATAGTCATGATCTATGCCTTTGAGAATAGAATATTAATATTTTTGATACATATTCTGTGTTGACCAAATCATATACTTTTCATGAAGTGTGTAAATATAAATGCCTAATGTTTGTATAATCTGTAAAAAAAAAAAAAAAATCCCTCAACATTTTGCATAATAGCATTTTTCAAAAAAATGTATATACTGAACGAAAATATAAACACAACATGCAACAGTTTTACTGGAAATCTGTCTGGAATTGTCACGTTCTGGTCCTCACCTTCTTCCACCGACGACAGCCGTTACAGAACCACCCACCACAAAAGCCGGTGCGCTACATCCCAGCTCCCCGTATCGGCCGGGCTAGAGTTGGCATCGAGCCAGGTGCCATGAAGCCGGCTCTGCGCATCTGGTCTCCAGTGCATCTCCTCGGGCAGGGGTACATGGCACCAGCCTTAAGCATGGTGTCCCCGGTTCGCCAGCACAGCCCAGTGCGGGCTATTTCACCTCGCCGCACTGGCCTGGCTACGGGGAGCATTCAACCAGGTAAGGTTGGGCAGGCTCGGTGCTCAAGAGCTCCAGTGCGCCTTCAGGGTCCGATCTATACGGTGCCACCTCCACGCACCAGCCCTCCGGTGGCAGCCCCCCGCACCAGGCTGTCTCTCCGTCTCCTTCCTACAGGTACTCCCGTCTGTCCAGAGCTGCCAGAGTCTCCCGTCTGTCCGGAGCTGCCAGAGTCTCCCGTCTGTCCGGAGCTGCCAGAGTCTCCCGTCTGTCCGCCAGGAGCTGCCAGAGTCTCCCGTCTGTCCGCCAGGAGCTGCCAGAGTCTCCCGTCTGTCCGCCAGGAGCTGCCAGAGTCTCCCGTCTGTCCGCCAGGAGCTGCCAGAGTCTCCCGTCTGTCCGCCTGGAGCTGCCAGAGTCTCCCGTCTGTCCGCCAGGAGCTGCCAGAGTCTCCCGTCTGTCCGCCTGGAGCTGCCAAAGTCTCCCGTCTGTCCGCCAGGAGCTGCCAGAGTCTCCCGTCTGTCCGCCAGGAGCTGCCAGAGTCTCCCGTCTGTCCGCCAGGAGCTGCCAGAGTCTCCCGTCTGTCACACCGACGATGCCGGAATCGCCCTTCACTCCGGAGCTGCCAGAGTCTCCCGCATGTCCGGCGCTGCCGGAATCTCCCATTGCTAGGGTCCCCAGTTTGAGGTCGGCGGCGAGGGTCGCCGCTCGAAAGAGGCCACGGAGGCGGTTGTGGAGGCAGACAAAGACTATGGTGGAGTGGGGTCCACGTCCCGCGCCAGAGCCGCCACCGCGGACAGACACCCACCCACCCAGACCCTCCCCTATAGGTTCAGGTTTTGCGGCCGGATTCCGCACCTTTTGGGGGGGGGGGGGTACTGTCACGTTCTGACCTTAGTTCCTTTGTTTTGTCTTGGCTTTAGTATGGTCAGGGCGTGAGTTGGGTGGGTTGTCTATGTTAGTTTTTCTATGATTTTCTATTTCTGTGTTTGGCCTGGTATGGTTCTCAATCAGAGGCAGCTGTCAATCGTTGTCCCTGATTGAGAACCATATTTAGGTAGCCTGTTTTCAATTGTGTTTTGTGGGTGGTTATTTTCAGTCTTATGTGTGTCTGCACCAGACAGAACTGTTTCGGTTGTTTCTTTGTTTTGTTACTCAGTGTTCAGTTTCCTTTATTAAAAATCATGAACACTTACCACGCTGCACCTTGGTCCTCACCTTCTTCCACCGACGAGAGCCGTTACAGGAATAAACTGGAATAAATTCTTCAGGATCTAATCTATGGATTTCACAGGGGCACAGCCGTGGGTGGGCCTGGGAGGGCATATGCTCACCCACTTGGGAACCAGGTCCAGCCAATCAGAATGAGATTTTCCCACAAAGGGCTTTATTACAGACAAAAAGACTCCTCAGTTTCATCGGTTGCCTGGGTGGCTGGTCCCAGACGACCCCGCGGGGAAGAACTCGGATGTGGAGGTCCTGGGCTGGCGGGGTTACAAGTGGTCTGCGGTTGAGAGGCCGGTTGGATGTACTGCTAATTTCTCTAAAACGACATCGGCTTATGGTAGAGAAATTACCATGACATTTTCTAGCAACAGCTCTGGTGGAGATTCCTGCAGTCAGCATGCCTATTGCGAGCTCCCTCAAAACTTGAGGAATCTGTGGCATGTTGTTGTGTGAAGAAACTGCACATTTTAGAGTTTTTTTTATTGTCCCCAGCACAAGGTGCACCTGTGTAATGATCATGCTGTTTAATCAGCTTTTTGATATGTCACACCTGTCAGGTGGATGGATTATCTTGGCAAATGATAAATGCTCACTAACAGGGATGTACACAAATGTATGCACAGCATTTTAGAGAAATAAGCTCTTTGTGTGTATGTAACATTTCTGGGATCTTTTATTTCAGTTCATGAAACATGGGACCAAGACTTTACATGTTTCTTTGTTCAGTATATAAACAAGCACCTAAGAACGAACTATCACTTTTCAGCTGCTGCAATTACACTTTTCATACTGTATGATGACAACTCAATTGACACTGTGCATTCGTGTCTCTCATATTTTGGCACACACTGATTTACTGAACCTGCTCCCATTCCTTGTGATTTGATCAACCCACAACACGGGCATGCTATGACATTTTATTGCTGTGGAGGAAGAGGTGCTTGTTTACTCATTGCCTAGCATAGATATGCTCATCACATCTTTACTTATTGTGTTGTGCAACAGAAATGGTGGTATCACAGGTCATCTTGACTCAGTCTAGAAAAGTCCAGAGTTCCACAATGCCACAACCCTATGAAGTCTGCTTACATTTAGTATCATAATGTTTAACCCATTCCACTTTCCTTGCATTCATCTTTATTTTCTGAGGAATTTTACTAGTTTTATGTATTTTCTTCTTCAAAACATGATCTGAAGTGGGTGCTTCACATTGGTGTAGGATGAGACTATCACTATGAAAGTCTGATTGACTTTTATGTTTTGTTGATACAAATTATGTTTACAGCCTAATTCTAAAATTGATTCAATTGTTTTTCCCCCTCATTAATCTACACAACACCCCATAATGGCAAGGCAAAACCAGGTTTAGAAATTCTTATATAAACTGAAATATTGCATTTAATAAGTATTCAGAATCTTTACTCAGTACTTTGTTGAAGCAGATTTGGCAGTGATTGCTGCCTTGAGTCTTCTTGGGTATGACGCTACAAGCTTGGCACACCAGTATTTGGGGAGTTTCTCCCATTCTTCTATGCAGATCCTCTCAAGCTCAATCAGGCTGGATGGGGAGTGTCGCTGCACAGCTATTTTCAGGTTTCTCCAGAGATGTTCGATCGGGTCAAGTCTGAGCTTTGGCTGGGCCACTAAAGGACATTCAGAGACTTGTTATGAAGCCACTCCTGTATGGTCTTGGCTGGGTGTGTGCTTAAGGTCGATATCCTGTTGGAAGTGAACCTTCACCCCAGTCTGAGGTCCTGAGCACTCCGAAGCAGGTTTTTTATCAAGGATCTCTCGGTACTTTGCTCCATTCATCTTTCCTTCGATCCTGACTAGTCTCCAAGTTCCTGCAGCTGAAAAACATCCCATCAGCATGATGCTGCACCACCATGCTTCACCGAAGGGATGGTGCCAGGTTTCCTCCAGATGTGTCGCTTGGCGTTCAGGCCAAAGAGTTCAATCTTGTTTCTCATGGTCTGAGAGTCTTTAGGTGCCTTTTGGCAAACTCCAAGCGTGCTGTAACATGCCTTATACTGAGGAGTGGTTTCCCTTTGGTCACTCTACCAGAAAGGCCTGATTGGTGGAGTGTTGCAGAGATGGTTTTCTTTCTGGAAGGCTCTCCCATCACCACAGAGGAACTCTGGAGCTCTGTCAATGTGACCCTCAGGTTCTTGGTCACCTCCCTGACCAAGGGCCTTCTCCACCAATTGCTCAGTTTGACCGGGCGGCTAGCTCTAAGAGTCTTGGTGGTTTCTAACTTCTTCCATGTAAGGATGATGGAGGCCACTGTGCAATGACAGAAGTCAATTTTTTTCTGTAAGTCTTCACAAGGTTTTCACACACTGTTGCTGGTATTTTGGCCCATTCCTCCATGCAGATCTCCTCTAGAGCAGTGATGTTTTGGGGCTGTTTCTGGGAAACACGGACTTTCAACTCCCTCCAAAGATTTTCTATGGGGTTGAGATCTGGAGACTGGCTAGGCCACTCCAGGACCTTGAAATGCTTCTTACGAAGCCACTCCTTCGTTGCCCGGGCGGTGTGTTTGGGATCATTGTCATACTGAAAGACCCAGCCACGTTTCATCTTCAATGCCCTTGCTGATGGAAGGAGGTTTTCACTCAAAATCTCACGATACATGGCCCCATTCATTCTTTCCTTTACACGAATCAGTCGTCCTGGTCCCTTTGCAGAAAAACAGCCCCAAAGCATGATGTTTCCACCCCCATGCTTTACAGTAGGTATGGTGTTCTTTGGATGCAACTCAGCATTCTTTGTCCTCCAAACACGACGAGTTGAGTTTTTACCAAAAAGTTATATTTTGGCTTTTATCTGACCATATGACATTCTCCCAATCTTCTTCTGGATCATCCAAATGCTCTCTAGAAAACTTCAGACGGGCCTGGACATGTACTGGCTTAAGCAGGAGGACACGTCTGGCACTGCAGGATTTGAGTCCCTGGCGGCGTAGGGTGTTACTGATGGTAGGCTTTGTTACTTTGGTCCCAGCTCTCTGCAGGTCATTCACTAGGTCCTCCCGTGTGGTTCTGGGATTTTTGCTCACCGTTCTTGTGATCATTTTCACCCCACGGGGCGAGATCTTGCGTGGAGCCCCAGATCGAGGGAGATTATCAGTGGTCTTGTATGTCTTCCATTTCCTAATAATTGCTCCCACAGTTGATTTCTTCAAACCAAGCTGCTTACCTATTGCAGATTCAGTCTTCCCAGCCTGGTGCAGGTCTACAATTTTGTTTCTGGTGTCCTTTGACAGCTCTTTGGTCTTGGCCATAGTGGAGTTTGGAGTGTGACTGTTTGAGGTTGTGGACAGGGGTCTTTTATACTGGTAACAAGTTCAAACAGGTGCCATTAATACAGGTAACGAGTGGAGGACAGAGGAGACTCTTAAAGAAGAAGTTACAGGTCTGTGAGAGCCAGAAATCATGCTTGTTTGTAGGTGACAAAATACTTATTTTCCACCATAATTTGCAAATAAATTCATTAAAAATCCTACAATGTGATTTTCTGGATTTTTTTTCTCTCATTTTGTCTCTCATAGTTGAAGTGTACCTATGATGAAAATTACAGGCCTCTCTCATCTTTTTAAGTGGCAGAACTTGCACAATTGGTGGCTGACTAAATACTTTTTAGCCTCACTGTATTTTGCTTCCGCTGGTTCTGGGGCCCTTGTTAAGGTCAACGGCATCATGAACTTTAAACACTACCAGGACATTTCAGCCCAAAACTTGGTTGCCTCTGTCAGGAGGCTGAGACATGGACGCAAGGGGATATTTCAGCAAGACAATAACCCCCAGTATACATAAAAATCCACAAAGAAATGGTTGTTTGACCACAACATCAACATTTTGCAATGGCCATCAGTCCCCTGATGGACTGAACAGTATAGTCCATATTCGCAGGCAAAGAATATCAAGGTTCTGGAAAGATTCTGTTTGGGGGAATGGTCTAAGATCCCTCCCAATGCACTCTCCAGTCTCATAAATAATTGTATAAAAAGGCTCAGTGCCGTTATCCTCACAAGGTGTGATATTGAAAGGTTTTGAAATCAGGGGTGGCAATTATTTTGACCCCTATCTTTTTGAGAATTAAAAATATGATTTATTGTTAACTTCTTGGTGACAGGGGGGCAGTATTGAGTAGCTTGGATGAATAAGGTGCCCAGAGTAAACTACCTGCTACTCTGTCCCAGATGCTAATATATGCATAATATTAGTATTATTGGATATAAAACACTCTGAAGTTTCTAAAACTGTTTGAATGATGTCTGTCAGTATAACAGAACTCATATGGCAGGTGAAAACCTGAGACAAATCCAACCAGGAAGTGGGAAATCTGAGGTTTGTAGTTTCATTTAAGTGATTGCTTATCCAATATGCTGTGTCTATGTTGCACTTCCCAAGGCTTCCAGCAGATGTCAACAGTCTTTAGAAAGTTGTGTGAGGCTTCTATTGTGGAAGGGTGTCGAATAAGAGCTGTTTCAACAAGTGGACTAGGCTGTGGCCAATCAGTTGTTTACTGCGCGGTCATGTTCCTTCTTTTTCCTCTGTAATGAATACGCTATTGTCCGGAGGGAATATTATTGAGAATTTATTATAAAAATACCCTAATGTTTGATTGTAAACATTGTTTGACATGTTTCTACAAACTGTAATGGAACTCTTAACTTTTCATCTGGATTTTGCGCTCGCGCATTGTGCCTTTGGATTAGTGAACTAAACGCGCGAACAAAACGGAGGTATTTGAACGTAAATTTGGATGTAATCGAACAAAACGAAAATTTCTTGTGGAAGTGGGAGTCCTGGCAATGCATTCCGATCAGCAAAGGTAAGTGAAGATTTATAATGCTATTTATGACTTTTGTTGACTATTTGGCGGGTAACTGTATGGCTTGCTTTTGTGGCTGAACGCTGTTCTTAGATTATTGAATATTGTGCTTTTGCCGTAAAGCTTTTTTGAAATCTGACACAGTGGTTGCATTAAGAACAAGTTTATCTTTAATTATATGTAAAACATGTATCTTTCATCAAAGTTTATGATGAGTATTTCTGTTATTTGATGTGGCTCTCTGCAATTTCTCCGGATGTTTTGGAGGCATTTCTGAACATGGCGCCAATGTAAACTGAGGTTTTTGGATATAAATATGAACTCGATCGAACTAAACATACATGTATTGTGTAACATTGTGTCCTGGGAGTGTCATCTGATGAAGATCGTCAAAGGTTAGTGATTCATTTTATCTATATTTCTGCTTTTTGTGACACCTCTCTTTGGTTGGAAAATTGCTTTCTGTGACTAGTTGCTGACCTAACATAATGATATGTTCTGCTTTCGCCGAAAAGCCTTTTTGAAATCGGACACTGTGGTTTGATTAACGAGAAGTGTATCTTTAAAATGGTGTAAAATACTTGTATGGTTGAGGAATTTTAAGTATGAGATTTCTGTTGTTTTGAATTTGGCTCCCTGCAATTTCGCTGGCTGTTGGCGAGGTGGGACGCTAGCGTTCCGAACGATCCCAGAGAGGTTAAACAAAATCTCCTTGTATTAGTATAAATTCATTTAAATGTTCTTTTTTTTTTCTCTATACAATATAGCTCAGTATTTGTATTCTTCTGTAGAACATTAATGAAAGATTTCCATGAAAGTTGGCATCACTCAGAAAAAGTTTGTTTGCTGCTATGTTCTACACTGCAACCGTGGGATTGTAAGCCAATCAACATGTATGTAATAGTAGCCTTTTCCCGGTAACCCAATCAGCATCGTGTATGCATGAGTCACTTCCACACTGCCCTTAGATGGCACGGAGGACTGAACATGGTCTACAGATGGATATAAAGGCTGCTAGTTCAGAGACAACATAACCACAACTACAAATACTTTTACTACTACTACTACTACTACGGAACCACAAGGTACGATTGTATTACTTATAATTATTTTAAATTAACTCAATGGACATTGAATCTGTCTAAGAAAACATCTATTTTTTGCCACAATTTTAGACAGAATAATGCTAGCTGTAGATTGGACTGTAATCCCTTCCAATGATTGCACAAGAAACTGTAAATGCATCAATAGTCTTGGAAGAGTATATTTAATTAGCATCTCCATCTAATGTGTGGCATGTACGGTACTTTACACTCCAGTTTCAGGGCTGGACAGCAACCATCTGCCATTGCCTACGGCAATTTTTTTTTAACAATTTTCTTATTATTAAAAATAAGATGTATTATATTGTGTTCTAACATTGTTGCGAGTCAGCTGATGTTCAAAGAGCACAACGCATCCTGTAATCTGTCATTCAGCTTTATGACAACATATTATTATTCAGATAAATTCCAGATGCAGAATGTGAACAAACACTAAAAAGTTTGTCAAATATTAATAAGGATGCTTTGTGAATATTCTGAATACAAGTTCAAACAAATGATCTGCATGCTGTAATTCAAATTCATTAAAGTTGGCACTAACAGCAGACATGAGCGATGAGGTGTACTAAAAGACTGTCTCTTCACTCTCCAGGACTACAGTGAAGTTATACTGTAAGTGAAGCAGCAGCCATGGACAAGGAGACATTTGTCACAATCCTAAACGGCATGGAGAAAGTCTCCTCCTTCGCCGCCAACATCAACCCACTCTTCAACATAGTCACCGCAGTGGTGAAGGTGACAATGAACGTGGTCGCCAAAGACCTCACCCAAGACCAGGATGCCACCAACTTTGGCCAAATCCACGCCGAGCTGGAAAAGATCTCACAGAAAAACCAGAAGTTTCTGAAGCAGATTCACCTGGACGAGGTCAATGAGAAGTACGGCAAGTATGAAGAGTATATCAGGCACCAGTACACCGCCTTCAACACCATGGTGGAACAGATCCAAAAAGACCCTGAGGGAAGAGAGCACTACATGAAAGATTTCCAGGAAGTCTATGAGAGAGACAAGTGTGACCTTGCTCTGAACACCTACTACGACAGTGTCATCGAAGAGAATAAAGCTTTCGAACAAAGAGGTTTGCTGGAGGTGTACCTAGAGCACTACAAAGAAGACCAAAACGCCATGGAGATAAAGTGTTCCCAACTGGCTAATATCTTTCGCATGGGCCTGATGACACGAATGGCGTATAAGGTGGTCAAAGGGCATAATGTGGATGATTTCAGGGTGGAATGGGACCTCAAGGTGAAAAAGATTCAGGAAAAGATGGTCAAGGCATTGAAATTGTGTGAAGGGAACTGATCCTCATTCACTCCCAGAGTCAGGTGGGCATGAGGGATTTAAGGTTAAAGGTTTTTTGGTGGCTTCTACAGTAGTACTCTCACTTCATTTAAAAAATAATAGTCATTTATTTTTGGGTGGTGGGAAGTTATTTTGTCAATGAATTTAGATTTTATATCTTGCTATGACCAGTGTGTTCCACTTCAGCCCTCATGTTTTCTATTTTCCACTGCCAACTAACTCCGTCAAGTTTATTTTCAGAATGAGTCTGAATGCATGCTTTATAATAACCTTGTATAAGTAAATGCTTTTTTTGCACTTAATTAAACATGTTTTTATCACATGTCGTGTTGTTATTCATCCTTTATGTTCTTAGATGGAATGTAAACCAATGATGTAGTTCACTACAGAGCCATATATAGTATACTGTCCTGTGTTGTGGTGTCATTGCTTCATAGGTTTTGAAAGCTTTCAGAAATTAACAGCACAACATTGAAGTGTCAAGTATCACTTAGCAATGGCTATGGAGGAGAAAGTGACACACTCAGAACGTTCAGACAGCAACTGCATTGTCCCGACTCTCTATATCAGTGTTTCCCAACTCCAGTCATGAAGTACCACCAAGAGTACATATTTTTGTTGTGGCCCCCGACATGCACACCAGATTCTACTTGTCAACTAATTATCAAGCTCTTGACAAGTTGAATCAGGTGTTTCTGTCCGGGGCAACAAAAAAATGTGTGCAGTTGGCGGTACTCAAGGACCAGAGTTGGGAAAACTGCTCTCTATATATAACTCCCTTCCAAAGCCATATATATAGAACGTTTGAAATGTTGATAATGTAACAATACGAGAGTGGCTCTGACAACTCCTTATGAAAAGACCCGCTGTAAGGGAGTGATTGTTATTTATATTGAGGGATACCAGGAGGTAATCAGACGTCTTTGAAATTAAAATGGATGACCCTCCACCAAGCGGTTGAAATAAGGGCCATGTTTCTGTGGGTTTCAGCGTTGTGTGAGCAGTGGCGGTTCTAGACCATTTCAACTGGGGGGGCCAAGCTGGGGCCAGTTGTACTGTTAGAGGAGTCAATTAAATTAGACGTTATTGTTGTCATATTGTTTTCTTCACTGCATTGCAGGCATTCGCAGGCAAAAGACCATGTTCATAATCATAGTGTTCCGCGTTACCACTGTCTAATAACGGATGTAAAAAAAGAACGATGGCACAAAAATGTGTTATGTAAAAATTATTTCATACTCCACATTTAGGGGGGCCACAAGGGGGTCCAAAATTGTTGTCACAGGGGCACTGGCCCCCCCTGACCCCCCCAGAACCGCCACTGGAGTAGAGGGGGATCTTTCAATCTTCAAGTAGCCTAATACATTGAGCATTTGCATCCATGATGGGGAAGGGATCATCTTCTGATTTCATTCCAGCTAATGTAATAATGCATCAGCTTCATAATAAGGTCACATACAGGTCTTTAAAACCTTTTGTGACTAGGGGGCAGTATTTTCATTTTTGGAAAAATAACGTTCCCGTAGTAAACGGGATATTTGTCAGGACAAGATGCTAGAATATGCATATAATTGACAGCTTAGGATAGAAAACACTAAAGTTTCCAAAACTGTACAAATATTGTCTGTGAGTATAACAGAACTGATGTTGCAGGCGAAAGCCTGAGAAAAATCCAATCCGGAAGTGCCTCATGTTTTGAAAGCCGGGACAATTCGTTTTTCAGTAGGACCGATTGGAATAATGGCTACCTCTGTATTTTACGTGAGAGTCACTCTGGGAGCCATCAGGTGACCACTTGCGCAATGTAGCCGCTTACGGGTATTCTTCAACATAAATGCGTAAAACTACGTCACAATGCTGTAGACACCTTGGGGAATACAGAGAAAAATAATCTGGTTGATAGCACATTCACTGCTCAATAGGGACGCATTGGAACGTTCCAATGCGTCCCTATTGAGCAGTGAATGTGCTATCAACCAGATTACTTCGTTCCAATGCGTCCCTATTGAGCAGTGAATGTGCTATCATCCAGATTACTTTTTCTCTGTATTCCCCAAGGTGTCTACAGCATTGTGACGTACGCATTTATGTTGAAGAATACCCGTAAGCGGCTACATTGCGCAAGTGGTCACCTGATGGCTCCCAGAGTGACTCTCAGTAAAATACAGAGGTAGCCATTATTCCAATCGGTCCTACTGAAAAACGAATTGTCCTGGTGGATATATTATCGAATAGAAATTTGAAAAACACCTTGAGGATTGATTATAAACAACGTTTGCCATGTTTCTGTCGATATTATGGAGCTAATTTGGAATATTTTTCAGCGTTTTCATGACTGCAATTTCCGGGCGTTTTCTCAGCCAAACTTGAAGAACAAACGGAGCTATTTCGCCTACAAAAATAATATTTTTGGAAAAAAGGAACATTTGCTATCTAACTGGGAGTCTCGTGAGTGAAAACATCTGAAGTTCATCAAAGGTAAACAATTTAATTTTATTGCTTTTCTGATTTCCGTGACCAAGTTAACTGCTGCTAGCTGGACAAAATGCTATGCTAGGCTATCGATAAACTTACACGAATGCTTGTTTAGCTTTGGCTATTAGACAAATGCTTGTCTAGCTCTAGCTATTTTGAAAATCTGAGATGGCAGGGTGATTAACAAAAGGCTAAGCTGTGTCTCAATATATTTCATTTGTGATTTTCATGAATAGGAATATTTTCTAGGAATATTTATGTCCGTTGCGTTATGCTCATTAGTGTCAGTCGATGATTACGCTCCCGCATGCGGGATGGGGAGTCACTAGAGGATTTATTAACAATCAAATCATCAAATATTTATTTTCATCACATTTTATTTGTCACATGCTTTGTGAACAACAGGTGTAGACTAACAGTGAAATTCTTACTTTCTTACTTTCCTGCCGCCCCCCCCCCCCCCCACCCCCAGAACCGCTCCTGTGTGTGAGTCAGTGCTGTGTGTAAGTTGGCTATGCAAACAATTTCAAATTTTCAACACTTCTAAAAACAGAAAGTGATGCAGTCAGTCTCTTCTTTACTTTAAGTCAAGAGACTAACCAGGCCGTGGCTGTATGGTACTCCATGTATATGCTGTCCGGTCCTCTGGCAGTCTCTATGGGGGTGCCACAGGGTTCAATTCTCGGGCCGACTCTTTTCTCTGTATATATCAATGATGTTGCTCTTGCTGCGGGCGATTCCCTGATCCACCTCTACGCAGACGACACCATTCTATATACTTCCGGCCCGTCCTTGGACACTGTGCTATCTAACCTCCAAACGAGCTTCAATGCCATACAACACTCCTTCCGTGGCCTCCAACTGCTCTTAAACGCTAGTAAAACCAAATGCATGCTTTTCAACCGTTTGCTGCCTGCACCCGCATGCCTGACTAGCATCACCACCCTGGATGATTCCGACCTTGAATATGTGGACATCTATAAGTACCTAGGTGTCTGGCTAGACTGTAAACTCTCCTTCCAGACTCATATCAAACATCTCCAATCGAAAATCAAATCTAGAGTCGGCTTTCTATTCCGCAACAAAGCCTCCTTCACTCACGCCGCCAAACTTACCCTAGTAAAACTGACTATCCTACCGATCCTCGACTTCGGCGATGTCACAAAATTGCTTCCAACACTCTACTCAGCAAACTGGATGCAGTTTATCACAGTGCCATCCGTTTTGTCACTAAAGCACCTTATACCACCCACCACTGCGACCTATATGCTCTAGTCGGCTGGCCCTCGCTACATATTCGTCGCCAGACCCACTGGCTCCAGGTCATCTACAAGTCCATGCTAGGTAAAGCTCCGCCTTATCTCAGTTCACTGGTCACGATGGCAACAACCACCCGTAACACGCGCTCCAGCAGGTGTATCTCACTGATCATCCATAAAGCCAACACCTCATTTGGCCGCCTTTCGTTCCAGTTCTCTGCTGCCTGTGACTGGAACGAATTGCAAAAATCGATGAAGTTGGAGACTTTTATCTCCCTCGCCAACTTCAAACATCTGCTATCTGAGCAGCTAACCGATCGCTGCAGCTGTACATAGTCTATCGGTAAATAGCCCACCCATTTTTACCTACCTCATCCCCATACTGTTTTTATTTATTTTATTTTCTGCTCTTTTGCACACCAATATCTCTACCTGTACATGACCATCTGATCATTTATCACTCCAGTGTCAATCTGCAAAATTGTAATTATTCGCCTACCTCCTCATGCCTTTTGCACACAATGTACAGTGCCTTGCGAAAGTATTCGGCCCCCTTGAACTTTGCGACCTTTTGCCACATTTCAGGCTTCAAACATAAAGATATAAAACTGTATTTTTTGTGAAGAATCAACAACAAGTGGGACACAATCATGAAGTGGAACGACATTTATTGGATATTTCAAACTTTTTTAACAAATCAAAAACTGAAAAATTGGGCGTGCAAAATTATTCAGCCCCTTTAAGTTCATACTTTGTGGCGCCACCTTTTGCTGCGATTACAGCTGTAAGTCTCTTGGGGTATGTCTCTATCAGTTTTGCACATCGAGAGACTGACATTTTTCCCATTCCTCCAGCTCAGGAATGAAGGAATGGGCCAAAATTCACCCAACTTATTGTGGGAAGCTTGTGGAAGATTACCTGAAACGTTTGACCTAAATTAAACAATTTAAAGGCAATGCTACCAAATACTAATTGAGTGTATGTAAACTTCTGTCCCACTGGGAATGTGATGAAAGAACTAAAAGCTGAAATAAATCATTCTCTCTACTATTATTCTGACATTTCACATTCTTAAAATAAAGTGCTGATCCTAACTGACAGGGAATATTTACTAGGATTAAATATCAGGAATTGTGAAAAACTGAGTTTAAATGTATTTGGCTAAGGTGTATGTAAACTTCTGACTTCAACTGTACCTAGATCATGGTTAGAGTAGAAGAGATAGTGGTGGCATTACAGACACTATGGTAAACTTTCAGAACACCTGTGACTCGAGTTTTGTTAGGATGGATATTATTCCACCTCATACATTTTTCTCCAATTTCTAACAGCCGGTGAACATTTGACAGATGACATGCAGGAGGTATTGTCATCGCAGGCGCTGTAGGGATAGTAACCGAAGGAGCAGTATTAGTAGCGTAGGATACTATATTGATATCATGGAATTGGACTACGGTGCAAATTAGGGGTATTGTGAGACTATAGTCATGGGCCATGTTGGAAGTAGCAATGGTTACTTTAGTAGCTGTCGTGTCTTTACTATCATTAAATGAAGATTTTAGTTTTTATCAAAGATTCTCTGTAATTAGTATTACGCGATCAACTGATTAATCATGTTACTGTAATTAACTAGGAAGTCGGGGCACCAAGGAAAAATATTCAGATTACAAAGTTATCATTTCCTAAAATAACTTTTCAGATATTTTATCTGATCAATTAGTCTTTGAATTAATGAATTATTCACTTTGCCTCACGTTAGTCTCATTCCAAACGTCGTAAATTGTTGGTTATCTGCACGAACCCAGTCTTCACTATGAGTCATCCATACATCAATTGTCTTAAAAATGTATTTATTACTAACTAAATAATTCACAGAAATGCATAAGCAAACAGACAAACAAGGTAAATGTGGTTACAAGAAATAATAGGGGAATGTGCCCTAGTGTGCTAAACCGGCATCGCGGCTTGTTAGACAAAAGGGGAAGTGGGGGTCAACTGAGATGAGACACTACAAAGTTGAGAATTATAATGTTAGGAATTTTATGAATAATGACTAAACAATATCTACATTTAAATAGAACTATAATGTATTGAACTCTACCCTGTTTTACAATATCTGATTAATAATGTTAATTCATATGGAAGGGTTTGTGTAGCATGAAACAGAGGGTAATTAAACATAATAAATACCATTCCAGCTGGGTTGGGGAGGAATGGATTGTGGGTTTTTAAGTAAGTAAAAAGGATCGTTAACCTATGGTTGAACCGACTCAACTTAGCTCTGGGATGTTTATATAAGGCAGCGAGTGTCTCCCTAGGTTTTCCATTATCTGGAACTGTCTGCTGAATAGTGAAAGATGAAGGTGAGATTTCAGAAGTTAATCTTGATATGGTTTGTGTCTGGAGTGAGTGAGCTAGGGGGTTGGAATAAACTTTTGAAACTGCTTTGTCCTGGTCGATAGGTGGAAGGACATTTTATAACCTATGATGTCATATTTTGTATATAAACTGTTGTTTGTGGTTCCATGGCAGTGAGCTCCGAGAATAAATACTATTATCTAATTTTGATAAGACTGGTCTCTGTCTATTTAATGCAAAATAAGAATCTTACAAATTCTTATAAAATAGACTGAGTGTATTTAATTAATGAACACATATAGGAATTATGAAATTCCAATGACATATAACAATTGAAATGCTAATCCTTTACACATGAACGCTCACTCATTCGGGAACAATTGCAATCAATATATATATTTACGTTCAGTGTGTCGTCGGGATCTTTGCTGAAAAGTTTGTTTCTGTTGGAGAGTTTTGCCCGTCTCTCTCTCTCTGTCTTGGTTAGAGGGGATAATTCAGAGTGACATTCATTCATGTTGTTGTAGAATGGATGTTTTGGCAGTTGTCGCTCTTCGCGTTCAATGATACCGAATTCCTAGCTGCAGACTAGGAATTAATATCAAAGACTTGTTCTTATTCTGTCGGTATCAATACTCTAAGAGTTTAACCACGTGTTATGGTTAAAAGATTCAGCAATGGTCTACAACCTTTGTCCTCTCCTAATGGAGAAAAACATGGTCTGGTGATATTTTCTCAAAGTTGGGTTTTATTCGGAATTGCAGAAAAGGGGCTGTCCCAGGATTCCTGACCCTACCTGGGCTCAGTGGCGGTCCTCTGATTTAGTTCAAATCAAAAGGGAATTGTATTTTCCTTCATTAAACAGTTCAAATCATATTACACAATTTTACAAACAGTATCATACTCACTTATTCATCTTATACAACAATTAGATGTAAACCTCATATCTGAGACTATTATATAAACAGCGTTATGGTAATGTGGCCTCACCGTCTCCCATGAGCTTCCCCAAGTTGTAACAAACGGACCAGTTCTTAGCTGGATTCTTCACCGATCTTTTATACTTTCTCCGGAACATTACATTTTTCGCACCTCAAAGAGGTGGAAGAAATTCCTTTGTGCTCTACGAAAATGTACTCTCTCTATACTGTGTTTCCATGAAGAGATCCTCAGGAATTTTCGACGTGTCCATGACCACAGCAGCCTAGTTGAAGGAGGAAAGGGGGAGGCAGGGAGAGGGGGAAGGGGCTTGCTATACCTAAAGAGGGCAACGTCATGACATAGCATTGTTGGAATATCAGTTATGACAACTCATGTCACATGGATTGGTAACTGGGGGACTGATGGGAGGACAGGGAATGTGGTTATTCAAATATTACACGTGTTCAGGAATTGACCCATGTGTTGCAGTGTGTATATCCTCAGGTGAAAGCAGAGTTATAACCAAGAGCACGGGCTGAATTCTGGAGATTGAGTGTACATCAAGAGACACCAGGCGGGGGTGTTGGGACAGCGTTGGTTTGGGACACATACTACTCCGTACAGTACCTGCAGCGGTAAAGATCGTCATGTCTCTCCTTGGGGGGTGCATAGTTCTCATGTGAAGTGAGGTACAGCTGCATAATGGGTGGGTGAAGACACCATGACAGAGGAAGCGGAGCGAGAGAGAAACTTGAGTTCACTGTAAGACATACCGATGTGTTGGGTCTGGGAGCTATTTTAAACATCATAGTTGGGTTGGGGTTAGCTACTTTATTGGTTAATGTACCACATGATAGAGGATAGAGGGGTAATTGTACTCTGAACAAAATGTTGAAGGCATTGATCTGAAAGCATATACAGTGTTGAGTTACTTCTAGAGGATGTAATGTTGATTAGGGATACACACTTGCATATCAGGTGATGTGCCTATCAGGTGAAATGGAGGAGATGGGGGACAAAGTGAAAATGACATGACTTGGGAACACCTCTCGGAACCTGGGGCCTAAAGGGGAAGACTGGGTGAAAGCAAGAGGAAGTTTTTTAGAGCTTTCATTTTTGTGGAACCCAACATGAAAGTATCCCGGTGGCATAGAGTCAGGTGAAGAGAGAGTGGGAATTGTCATGGTCTCAGACTTGGGTTTTCATGCATATATAATTATGCAGAGTTTATCACATTGTTAATACTGATATTTTTTGTGTGTCTTTTTGTTGCTTTCCAAGTCTTGTGCTCTTACTCTCTTAGGAAACATAAGGGGGAAGTGGAGAAACTAAAAGCTGCTCCATCTGATAGAACGAGACCGCAAATTCAGCTGGAATGGCATTTTGTTGTGTGATGATAGATGGAAATAAAAATGTGATCATTGTACAGAGGCCATAAGTCTCTGAATTTGTAAACCTCATGGTGAATGTTTGTTCATTGTTTGTTCCATTTGTTAGTTTGTTTAATTCATGTTTTATAATCATTTGTTAGTTTTTTTTATTCATGTTTTATGATCATTGTTTATCCATTTATTAGTAACTTCCAAGATTATATATATTGAACATTAGGATGCTATTGTTCAAGAGAAGGGTCTGTTGGAATCTACATTATGAACATTGAGATATTAAAGACATGATAGATCAGACGCATAGTATATTAAGGAGTGAGATCTGTAGAAAGACAGAGTGGCTGTGGAATGTGCTGCTCAAAGGGTTGCTACAGGGGAGACAGATGGACATCTTTGGACTAGAAGAAGGAGGGGTTGAGGTCCAGAGGTGAGGTCAGATCGCCTGAAGGGAGTAATAAAGGTTTACTACCCTTTTCCTTTGGAACCATATGATGTAAGGAATGGAGAAGGAGGAGTGTCTTAAGGAGGATATAGATATCTGTGATGGGAGAAATGTTGGGTTGTCAGAATTACAGCTATACAGACCCTTTGGGCAGAATTAAACTTGGTTAAAGCTTCTCTAGTTATTTACTCTGAAAAAGAAGAACCTATCAATAATTTTGTACTTTTAAAACCAAATACTTTTAGACTTTTACTCAAGTAGTATCTTACTGGGTGACTTTTACTTGAGTCATTTTCTATTAAGTTATCTTTACTTTTACTCAAGTATGACAATTTTGTACTTTTTCCACCATTGCTCACAAATTGAAAGTGGATTTAACAATGATCGTAGCTTTCACCTGGATTCACCTGGTCAGTCTGTCATGGAAAGAGCTGGTGTTCATAATGCTTTTCTACACAGTGTGCAATCCTTTGACAAATAACTGACAAAGGTATAAGAAAATTCAAACATTTGCAGATTTAAAAAAAAAAATTGTTTGAGCTGATGTTTTTTTAGGGATGAAAGTAAGCAATAAACTGTCATTATCAGTCTCAATGTTTATGACTGCATGTACTTCTGCTTAAACGTTTTACATATAGTACCCTCTAAAATTATGCTATCATGACAATTCGGCACATTTCCTCAACTGCAGAGAAAAGGAACATTCAAATCCAAATTTACAACTGCTTAATGATGACAATCACAATGTCCTTTATAGTGTGGTTTATTATGAAAGAATACAATACAAATTCAAAATTAAAGCTGTAAAAAGCATGTGGAATGTATGACTAGAGAAAGAGATGTAATGTTTTAAGGCCCTTTTAACAGTTTTAGTTCATTTCAAAAGAAGCTTGATTAGGTCCTCAGTACACTGAGGAGGATAAATAGTTTTCTGCAGTAGGCTTACATAAATCATTTTATTATGCTGGTTGATGTGCTAAATTATAGTATGGTCATAATGAAATACTGGATAAGGTATCTTACTATTCTCTTTGGTAGAAGGAAATATGACATTCTCGTACTTTATCACTGTTGTTGAGTAGATAGATATCCATGAAATGTCTCATATACAGTGGGGCAAAAAAGTATTTAGTCAGAAACCAATTTTGCAACTTAAAAAGATGAGAGGCCTGTAATTTTCAACCTTGGTACACTTCAACTATGACAGACAAAATGAGAAAAAAAATCCAGAAAATCACATTGTAGGATTTGTAATGAATTTATTTGCAAATTATGGTGGAAAATAAGTATTTGGTCAATAACAAAAGTTTATCTCAATACTTTGTTATATACCCTTTGTTGGCAATGACAGAAGTCAAACATTTTCTGTAAGTCTTCACAAGGTTTTCACACACTGTTGCCAGTATTTTGGCCCATTTCTCCATGCAGATCTCCTCTAGAGCAGTGATGTTTTGGGGCTGTTGCTGAGCAACACAGACTTTCAACTCCCTCCAAAGATTTTCTATGGGGTTGAGATCTGGAGACTGGCTAGGCCACTCCAGGACCTTGAAATGCTTCTTACGAAGCCACTCCTTTGTTGCCCGGGCGGTGTGTTTGGGATCATTGTCATGCTGAAAGACCCAGCCACGTTTCACCTTCAATGCCCTTGCTGATGGAAGGAGGTTTTCACTCAAAATCTCACGATTCATGGCCCCATTCATTCTTTCCTTTACACGGATCAGTCGTCCTGGTCCCTTTGCAGAAAAACAGCCCCAAAGCATGATATTTCCACCCCCATGCTTTACAGTAGGTATGGCGTTCTTTGGATGCAACTCAGCAATCTTTGTCCTCCAAACACGACGAGTTGAGTTTTTACCAAAAGGTTCTATTTTGGTTTCATCTGACCATATGACATTCTCCCAATCTTCTTCTGGATCATCCAAATGCTCTCTAGCAAACTTCAGACGGGCCTGGACATGTACTGGCTTAAGCAGGATTTGAGTCCCTGGCGGCGTAGTGTGTTACTGATGGTAGCCTTTGTTACTTTGGTCTCAGCTCTCTGCAGGTCTTTCACTAGGTCCCCCCGTGTGGTTCTGGGATTTTTGCTCACCGTTCTTGTGATCATTTTCACCCCACGGGGTGAGATCCTGCGTGGAGCCCCAGATCGAGGGAGATTATCAGTGGTCTTGTATGTCTTCCATTTCCTAATAATTGCTCCCACAGTTGATTTCTTCAAACCAAGCTGCTTACCTATTGCAGATTCAGTCTTCCCAGCCTGGTGCAGGTCTACAATTTTGTTTCTGGTGTTTTGACAGCTCTTTGGTCTTGGCCATAATGGAGTTTGGAGTGTGACTGTTTGAGGTTGTGGACAGGTGTCTTTTATACTGATAACAAGTTCAAACAGGTGCCATTAATACAGGTAACGAGTGGAGGACAGAGGAGCCTCTTAAAGAAGAAGTTACAGGTCTGTGAGAGCCAGAAATCTTGCTTGTTTGTAGGTGACCAAATACTTATTTTCCACCATAATACATTCATTAAAAATCCTACAATGTGATTTTCTGGATTTTTTTTTCTCTCATTTTGTCTGTCATAGTTGAAGTGTACCTATGATGAAAATTACAGGCCTCTCTCATCTTTTTAAGTGGAAGAACTTGCACAATTTGTGGCTGACTAAATACTTTTTAGCCCCACTGTACATTCTTAAACACATAAAAATTAAGATAGTTTGAACTATCAAACTACACAAAAATCTACAAGGCCGATAAACAAATAAACAAGAGATTACATTTTACACAATCACCAGCTAAAGCATCAGCTATGTTTTAGATATAAATAAAAACACCTCTAACTTATATATAAGCCATAATGCATTTTCTTCCTAGTTTTCCTCATAACTACTATATTTTCCATTCAGCTGTGAAACAAAAGGCTAATTAGGATGAACGCATATGTACACTTTTTGGTGTTTTCCATAGTAGTAACAACCCTCTTTGAAGTTGTTGCTCTCCACCACTTTCTTATAGGCGCTGACAGCATGCACCTGGCAGTTGGGGAGTCTTCTGCTGACGATCTGAGCCACATCCATCATGTTCCTCTTCAGCTTCTCCCCCTCAATCTGTTCTTTGATCAGATCCATGTTGATAAGCTTAGGTTGAACACTGAAAGAGATCACCACTTTGATGTTGTTTTTGGTCATCACCTCAAAGAAATTAGCTCCTCCTTCACTGCCATGGTACTTCTTTCCAGCTAGCCAGTTGAAAAAGAAAATGCGCTCCTTGTCATTGAAGACCCTGATAGACCAGCTCACCCAGTCATATTTATTCTTAAGGGTGTCCAATATGGATTTGGTGAAGCCAAGGTCAACAGAGCCAGGTATCTCCTCAAGCTGTTTTACCATGTCCTCTTTGGCTCTTGGGGCGAAGTTATCAATGATATCATCAATCACTTTTTTCATGCTCTCCTCAACTTGTTCCATCTGCTTAAGCCACTTCTTCAGCATCTGATACCCCACATCCGTTTTCTTGAGGCTGTTGTAACCCATGAAGGCAATGATGCCCTTCACAAAGAGCTTCTTAAGAATATCACAGAAATCTTCTACCGCAATTCTATTAAATTGTTCTGTTTCAACCACTGTCTGCAGCATGGAGCCACCTGAGGCATTCCCAGTAAAAGCATTGTAGAGGGCATCCAGGTTCAAGTCTTTTTCCAAGACCTCATAAGTTAAGAGGAATTCGTCCATTTTTTCTTTTTTTAAGTTGGGTTTGGCATTGAAAAACTCCTCAAACTTCTTGTACTGGTTGAGAATTTGTGCCTCCCAGTCAAAGTGTTGCTTATTCAAGGAGCTCTTCTGCAGCTCCCGGGAGATTTGGTCTTCCTCAGCCTGGATGCGTCTCAAATTCTGGTTGACTTTGAAGAACTGCTCAGTCAGGTACTTGGCGTTCTGTCCTTCTGGGTTGCTGAAGATCTCATAGGATGCTTGGAATACAGCCTCCAGGATGGGATGGAACTGGCCCACAGTGACTGCCAGGACCGCAGACGCCTGTCCTATGATATCAATCCCCTTTTCTAAATTGTCCTTGTTCTGCAGGAGCCATTCTTCCACACATTCTGTCATTTTGAGGGCTCAATCACAGACTAACGTCCAACTAGGTCTTCAAAGAATCTTCAAATATGTCAATGTCTGAAAGAGAAAGAGGAAGAAACATAAAAACCAAACACCTGTAGACACCTGGCCCTCCATGGAATGAGTTTGACACCCTTGGTGTAGATAATTATTGTATCATCTAAACCACAGTGAAATATATTTCCCATAACCCAAAATATTGTATATTCAGCTGTTTGAAGCAGGTGTACAAAACCGAACGTAAAATTTACAAAAAGGAAACTTTAGAATGGGAAACATGGAAATAACATACAAATAACCGATCTAACACTACTTAGACTTGCTTTTAATGGTAAAGACGTTGTTGGGGAATAATCAGAATTGGTTGGTAACATAGGTAAGATGTTTTATATTCATCATATGTTTGTAAGTTACTTCTCATCAGAATGTTATTTTTGTATAATACTGTGGCGGGGTTGCAGTATCTGTTCTATGTCAAGACTAAGTTGTTTGGGCCGGAGAGAGGGGAGAGGTCAAGCGTGTATCTCTTGCCCCCACAATGTCTGTGTGCCAGTCAGTGTGTCTCTGTGATCTTGTCAAAATAGGATGGTTTTGATATATGCCTGTTGATATGGAGGATTGGTTTATGGTTCTGAGTTTGAGAAAATAACATGTTTTAGGAGACAAAGCTGAACGATGAATTATGCCGATGCTGTCTTATCCTGTGTGTGTCTTTGCTATAAAGGAACTAATTTGAAATGTGGAAGGGACTCTCAGAGAATTCATTGATAGACACTGATCTGAGAGTCACAGGGTTGTGATAGAGCTCATATAATTAAAAATGGACTTTGTGATAACTAACTCTGACGTGTGTGTGGTTTGCTCTCATGATTTGGTAAATAGAGGAAATTTTCACGACAACGTATAACTCCCATTTCTATGTGAATTTGGTTGCCCAAAAAAGTTACAAATTGTAGCTTTAAGAATACATTAAATCATTGGAAATTGTAGAAGATTTTTGTAGTTAAATACAAAAAAAACGTTTTTAGACAGATAAGAAAAGATAATAAACAGGCCTTCTGAGTGGCGCCGTGGTCTTAGGTACTGTATCACAGTGCTAGCTGTGCCATTAGAGATCCTGGTTCGAGTCCAGGATCTGTCGCAGCTGGCCGCAAACGGGAAACCCATGGGGTGGCGCACAATTGACCCAGTGTGGTTAGGGGAGGTTTTGTCCATCAGGGATGTTGAAACCCATGGGGTGGCGCACAATTGACCCAGTGTGGTTAGGGGAGGTTTTGTCCATCAGGGATGTTCTTATCCCATTGTTCACTCACGACTCCTGTGGTGGGCTGGGCGCAATGCATGCTGACACGGTCGCCAGATGTATGGTGTTTCCTCCAACACATTGGTGCGGCTGGCTTCTGTTTTAAATGGGGATTGTGTCAAGAAGCAGTGTGCCTTGTCTGGGTTGTATTTAGGAGCATGCACGACTCTCCACCTTTGCCTCTCCCAAGTCTGTACGGGAGTGGGACAAGACTTTAAACTACCAATTGGATACCATGAAATCGGGGAGAAAAAAGGGTAAAACAAATATAGATGTATAAAGACAATAGACAACTCAGCATTTTACAGGACAAGTTGGGATGTTGGCTGGGACTTAATTCCCAACCTTTGACATAAAGAAAGAAAAAGAGGAAATCAGACAATTTTAACAAACATTAATGAGATCATATTTGCTCAGACCTACAGAACCTTCAGAAAGTATTCATTATGGACAAAACAAAATAATTCTCACTCATCTACACACAATACCCCATAATGACAAAGTTATTGACAGCGGACTCTTTCTGGGTTCCGTCTCTAAGAGCTTTGCACACGTGGATTATACAATATTTGCACATTGTTCTTTAACTTCTTCAAGCTCTGTCAAGATGTTTCTTGATCATTGCTAGACAACCATTTTCAAGCCGATTTAAGTCAAGACTGTAAGCAGGCCACTCAGATACATTCAATGTCGTCTTGGTAAGCTTCTCCAGTGTATATTTGGCCTTATGTTTTAGGTTATTGACCTGCTAAAAGGTGAATTGGCATCCCATTGTTTGATGGAAAGCAGACTCAATTGGGGTTTCCTCTAGGATATGGCCTGTTTACTTATCTGTATTCCATTTCTTGTTAACTCCCAAAAAACTCCCTAGTCTTGCCGATGACAAGTTTTGGAATATTTATATTCTGTACAGGCTTACTATTTTTCACTTTGTCAATTAATTTAGTATTGTGGAGTAAATACAATGTTGATCCATCCTCAGTTTTTTCACAGCCATTAAACTCTAACTGTTTTAAAGTCCCCATTGTTTGCATGGTGAAATCCCTGAGCAGTTTTCTTTCCTCTCCAGCAACTGAGTTAGGAAGGATGCCTGTGTTTTGTACTGACTGGGTGTGTTGATACACCATCCAAAGTGTAATTAATAACTTCACCATGCTCAAAGGGATATTCAGTGTTATAGTTTTTTGACACCACACTCCACAAGCAAGCCCTGCAGGCTCTAGTTTTAGTTTCTCTTGATGATTGTCCAGTCGTATTGTCAAGTGCTGCAATGAAGGACATACAGTAGTTAAGCTGCAGCTGGCCAGAACAGAGCGGCACGTTTTGCTCTTCATTGTAATCAGAGGGCTAATATCAATAGTATGCATGCCAGTCTGTATTGGCTAAGAGCTGAGGAAAGACTGACTGTTGGAAATTCCAACGTGTTTGCATAGTCAGCTTAGACAACTTACATTTTAGTCATATATCAGGTTCTCTTATCCAGAGCGACTTACAGTAGCAATTAGGGTTAAGTGCCTTGCTGAAGGGAGTGTCTACATATTTATTCACCGAGTCAGCTCAGAGAACCAGCGACCTTTCAATTACTGGCCCAACGCTCTTAACCACTAGGCTACCTGCTGCCCCCAACACACACACTTATCCCACCAGAAATGCAACCAGGAGATTTTTCACAATCCCCAGGTCCAAAACAAATTCATGGAAACGTACACTATTATAACATGATTGCATGGTACTCCATTCCATCTAATATACCGCAAGTGAACAGCAAATCTGGTTTAAAAAAAATGAATAATGCAGCACTTCACAGCACAACCTCTCCCCCTTGTTACCTACTTATTCTGTGTCTGTACTGACATGTATGTGTAAGTGATACATGCATACACACACTACGTGGCTATGTTTTTTGTATATATGCAAATTGTAATAATACCAATTTTTTTTATCGAATGTTTGCTTTTTTATTTTTCGCCATCTACCAATAGCTGCCCTTCTTTGGGAGGCATTGGAAAACTTGCCTGGTCTTAAGGATCAACTGCTTTTTTCAATTTTCAACTAAAATGACATACCCAAATCTAACTGCCAGTAGCTCAGGACCTGAAGCACGGATATACATTTTCTTGGTACCATTTGAAAGGAAACACTTTGAAGTTTGTGGAAATGTGAAAGAAATGTAGGAGAATATAACACATTAGATCTGGTTTTGTTGCTAACCTTACTTTGCTACCTGACAACTTGATGGTTTTTACTTTTTAATTCCCGTTAATATTTGCAGTTTTTCCCTCGCTCTACTTTTTTTCATTAAACTTTTTCACTCTGGACGCTTTATCTGGACGTGGTTCGTCAGGACCTCCACCAGCCGAAGCTAAGTAGTAACATTAACATGATGCCTTCTAATTGCAGTCGCTGTACTCATAATATACAGGAGAAGGATTGCCTTATGGCGAGGATAGCTGTACTGCAAGCCCAGCTTCAGAGGCAATTGTTAGGCAAGGATAATTTCAGTGTAGGAAAGGATGAAACAGCGTCTGTGCCAACAGTAAGTACAGATAGTAGTATAAATCCCCTCGCACGGTCCCTGCAGCCGGACAACTCTCTCATGGCTTCTGGAGGGAAATGCTGTAGGAATGCTCACCCGGTGACGCTCATTCAGCCGACTTTCAACCGGTTCTCCCCATCAAGCAGCGAGTCGGAGTCTGAGGCCGAGCCTTCTCTGGTATCTACTGCTCTCGTTACGGGGTCTGAGACACCGAAGCCTCCCACCATTAGCTCTGACAAATTGAAAACCCTAGTCATTGGCGACTCCATTAACCGTAGTATTAGACTTAAAACTAATCATCCAGCGATCATACACTGTTTACCAGGGGGCAGGGCTACCATCTGAAGATGGTGCTGGCTAAAACTAAAACTGGCGAGTTTAGAGAGTATAGGGATATTGTTATCCACGTCGGCACCAACGATGTTAGGATGAAACAGTCAGAGTGTCACGCCCTGACCTTGGAGATCCTCTTTATGTCTCTATTTTGGTTTGGTCAGGCCGTGAGTTGGAATGGGCATTTCTATGTGTTGTGTTTCTATGATTTTATATCTCCATGTTTTGGCCGGGTATGGTTCTCAATCAGGGACAGCTGAACCATACTTAGGTGCCTTTTTTTCCCACTTGTCTTGGTGGGAAGTTCACTTTCTTTATGGCACTTTGCCTTTGAGCTTCACGGTTTGTTTTTGTATTGTTTATTGTTTTGTCGGCGTCATTTTGATTATTAAAGGAAAAAGCTCACCACGCTGCACCTTGGTCCTCTCCTTCAAACAGCCATAACACAGAAGTCACCAAGCGCAACATAGCTTCAGCGTGTAAATCAGCTAGAAAGATGTGTCGGCATCGAGTAATTGTCTTTGGCCCCCTCCCAGTTAGGGGGAGTGATGAGCTCTACACCAGAATCTCACAACTCAATAGCTGGTTGAAAACTGTTTTCTGCCCCTCCCAAAATATAGAATTTGTAGATAATTGGCCCTCTTTCTGGGACTCATCCACAAACAGGACCAAACCTGGCCGTTGAGGAGTGACGGACTCGACCCTAGCTAGAGGGGTGCTCTCATCTTATCTACAAACATAGACAGGGCTCTAACTCCCCTAGCTCCACAATGAAATAGGGTGCAGGCCAGGCAGCAGGCTGTTAGCCAGCCTGCCAGCTTAGAGGAGTCTGCCACTAGCACAGTCAGTGTAGTCAGCTCAGCTATCCCCATTGAGACCGTGTCTGTGCCTCGACTTAGGTTGGGCAAAACTAAACATGGCGGTGTTCGGCCTTAGCAATCTCACTGGAATAAAAACCTCCTCCATTTCTGCCATTATTGAAAAAGATTGTGATACCTCACATCTCAAAATAGGGCTACTTAATGTTAGATCCCTCACTTCCAAGGCAGTTAATGAACTAGGCAGTCAATGAACTAATCACTGATCATAATCTTGATGTGATTGGCCTGACTGAAACGTGGCTTAAGCCTGATGAATTTACTGTGTTAAATTAACGTCTAGTAACTCCCCATCCCGCATGAGGGAGCGTAATCATCGACTGACTTAAATGAAGCCTCACCTCCTGGTTACACTAGTGACCATATCCCCCGCCCATCCCGCAAAGGCGGAGGTGTTGCTGACATTTATGATAGCAAATTTCAATTTACCAAAAAAAAAACTATGTTTTCGTCTTTTGAGCTTCTAGTCATGAAATCTATGCAGCCTACTCACTCACTTTTTATAGATACTGTTGTACAGGCCTCCTGGGCCATATACAGCGTTCCTCACCGAGTTCCCTGAATTCCTATCGGACCTTGTAGTCATGGCAGATAATATTGTAATTTTTGGTGACTTTAATATTCACATGGAAAAGTCCATAGACCCACTCCAAAAGGCTTTCGGAGCCATCATCGACTTAGTGGGTTTTGTACAACATGTCTCCCTGGTCGTACTCACTGCCGCAGTCAGGAATAAATGTTGTGGATCTTAATGTTTTTCCTCATAATCCTGGACTATCAGACCACCATTTTATTAGTTTGCAATCGCAACAAATAATATGCTCAGACCCAAACCAAGGATCATCAAAAGTCGTGCTATAAATTCCCAATTCCCAACTATAAATTCCCAACCCAAAGATTCCTAGATGCCCGTCCAGACCCCCTCTGCCTACCCAAGAACGTCAAAGTACAAAAGTCAGTTAACCACCTAACTGAGGAACTCAATTTAACCTTGCACAATACCCTAGATGCAGTCGCACCCCTAAAAAACAAAAAGCATTTGTCATAAGAAACCAGCTCCCTGGTATACAGAAAATACCTGAGCTCTGAAGCAAGCTTCCAGAAAATTGGAACAGAAATGGCGCCACACCAAACTGGAAGTCTTCCGACTAGCTTGGTACCGTGCAGTATCGAAGAGCCCTCACTGCTGCTCGATCATCCTATTTTTCCAACTTAATTGAGAAAAATAAGAACAATCCAAAATACATGTTTGATGCTGTCGCAAAACTAACTAAAAAGCAGCGTTCCCCAAGAGAGGATGGCTTTCACTTCAGCAGTGATAAATTCATGAACTTCTTTGAGGAAAAGATCATGATCATTACAAAGCAAATTACGGACTCGTCTTTAAATCTGCGTATTCCTCCAAAGCTCAGTTGTCCTGAGTCTGCACAACTCTGCCAGGACCTAAGATCAAGGGAGACACTCAAGTGTTTTAGTACTATATCTCTTGACACAATGATGAAAATAATCATGGCCTTCAAGCTGCATTCTGGACCCTATTCCAACTAAACTACTGAAAGAGCTGCTTCCTGTGCTTGGCCCTACTATGTTGAACATAATAAACGGCTCTCTATCTACCCGGATGTATACCAAACTCACTAAAAGTGGCAGTAATAAAGCCTCTCTTGAAAAAGCCAAACCTTGAACCAGAAAATATAAAGAACTATCGGCCTATATCGAATATCCCATTCCTCTCAATTTTTTTTGAAAAAGCTGTCACTAACCCTATTACAGGGGCTGAGTCACTGGCTTTACTGGTGCTCTTCCATGCTGTCCCTGGGAGTGATGCGTCACATGAGTGGGTTGAGCCCCCCCCCACTCCCTCCCCCCTCCCTTGGGTTGTGCCGTGGCAGAGATATTTGTGGGCTATACTCTGCCTTGTCTCAGGATGGTAAGTTGATGGTTGAAGATATCGCTCTAGTGGTGTGGGGGCTATGCTTTGGCAAAGTGGGTGGGGTTAAATCCTGCCTGTTTGGCCCTGTCCGGGGGTATCGTCGGATGGGGCCACAGTGTCTCAGCCTCCAGTATTTATGCTGCAGTAGTTTATGTGTCGGGGGGCTAGGGCCAGTCTGTTATATCTGGAGTATTTTTCCTGTCTCATCTGGTGTCCTGTGTGAAGTATGCTCTCTCTAACTCTCTTTTTCTCTCTTTCTTTCTTTCTTTCTTTCTTTCTTTCTTTCTTTCTCTCTTTCTCTCTTTCTTTCTTTCTCTCTCTCTCTCTCTCTCTCTCTCTCTCTCTCTCTCTCTCTCTCTCTCTCTCTCTCTCTCTCTGAGGACCTGAGCCCTAGGACCATGCCTCAGGACTACCTGGCATGATGACTCCTTGCTGTCCCCAGTCCACCTGGCCGTGCTGCAGCTCCAGTTTCAACTGTTCTGCCTGCGGCTATGGAATCCTGACCTGTTCACCGGACGTGCAACCTGTCCCAGACCTGCTGTTTTCAACTCTCTAGACACAGCAGGAACGGTAGAGATACTCTGAATGATCGGCTATGAAAAGCCAACTTACTCCTGAGGTGCTGACTTGTTGCACCCTCGACATCCACTGTGATTATTATTATTTGACCCTGCTGGTCACCTATTAACATTTGAACATCTTGGCCATGTTCTGTTATAATCTCCACCCAGCACAGCCAGAAGAGGACTGGCCTCCCCTCATACCCTGGTTCCTCTCTAGGTTTCTTCCTAGGTTTTGGCCTTTCTATGGAGTTTTTCCTAGCCACCGTGCTTCTACACCTGCATTGCTTGCTGTTTGGGGTTTTAGGCTGGGTTTCTGTACAGCACTTTGAGATATCAGCGGATGTAAGAAGGGCTTTATAAATACATTTGATTTGATTTGATTTGAAAAGATAGTACAAAGAAGAAAATAAAAAACTTTTTTTTTTGTAACATCATTTTTTAAATGCAAGAGA
The DNA here is from genome assembly GCF_057628025.1 of Oncorhynchus mykiss. Lineage (NCBI taxonomy): Eukaryota > Metazoa > Chordata > Actinopteri > Salmoniformes > Salmonidae > Oncorhynchus > Oncorhynchus mykiss. Next base: position 35,857,648 of record NC_143024.1, read on the forward strand.
AAGGCCATAATGTATTATTCCAGCCCAGGTGCAATTTAAATATTGGCCACAAGATGACAACAACGTATGTGCAAAGTTTTAGTCTGATCCAATGAACCATTGCAATTCAGTTAAAAATTTTGATTCAAGACTGCCCAATTGTGCCTAATTTGTTTATTAATAACTATTCATGTTTTTCAAAACTGTGCACTCTCCTCAAACAATAGCATGGTATTATTTCACTGTAATAGCTACTGTAAATTGGACAGTGCCATTAGATTAACAAGAATTTGAGCTTTCTGCCAATATCAGATATGTCTATGTCCTGGCAAATGTTCTTGTTACTTGCAACCTCATGCTAATCGCATTACATTAGCTCAACCATCCCGCAGGGGACCCACCAATCATGAAGAAGTTACGAAAAATACATACTGGGAAATTTTCCTGGTTTAGAATTTGTCCGATCTTCACAAAATATTTGAATGAGGAAGAATTGATTTCATTTTATATATTATATTTTTAGATCTTTCAAAACCAATTCCTCACTTTTTCTTATAGGTCTCAGAGGTATCCTATACTTCCCATATAAGATCAGTTCGTAAAAGAACAGAAAATCTGGATAAACAAAACTTGACAAACTTGATGGTAATAAAAACTTCCCAGAGAGATAGACAAAATAGAGCACGATAAAGAAAAGAGGAAGAAACTCACCTCTGATTGTCCAATAAAGTATACAGGGTGGTGCCGTCCAGTTGTCCAACTGTGCCTCTGAACACCAGTCTCCTAGTGTTGGGATGTATATGTAGTCTCTCTCTCTCTCTCTCTCTCTCTCTCTCTCTCTTCTCTCTCTCTCTCTCTCTCACTCACTCACTCTCGGAGGGATGAGGGGAAGGACCTGATATACAGTACCAGTCAAAAGTTAGGGGACACCTACTCGTTCTAGGGTTTTTCTTTATTTTCACTAACTTCTACATTGTAGAATAATAGTGAAGACATCAAAACTTCAAAATAACACATATGGAATCATGTAGTAACCAAAAAAGGGTTAAACAAATAAAAATCTATTTTAGATTTGAGATTCTTCAAGGTCACCCTTTGCCTTGATGACAGCTTTGCACACTCTTGTCATTCTCTCAACCAGCTTCATGAGGAATGCCCCATGTATCGTTCTGCTGTCAGATGTCGCACTATGCTAACTAATTTCCACCAAAAAGGGACTCAACGGTGTGTGGTGTGATGGGTGGTAATGACTGATGCTGGAAAACACACTGACCAGTAGGTGTCAGTGTGATGAATGAAAACTCAGCTGTAAAATCCTCCCACTGGGTATAGACGTCAATTCAACGTCTATTCCACATTAGAAACAATGTTTATTCAAGAAGTGTGTTTCCAGTGGGCTACTTCCTGAATCCTATTTCCAAAATATTCCAAAATACATAATTTGAGATCTCCCCTATCCTGTCAAACATTATACAGTAGTTCACTATCCAGTGTGGGAAAATCCTAAATCATTCATCCATTACCCATTTACCAGCAGGGTTTGTTGTTCATTTTCAAAGCAAAGAGAACTGAAAACTTCAGATGGGTAACTTCAGAAAGTCTCTCTCTCACGTAAAATGGTATCAATTGAAAATAAGGCCTCATGAGCTGTGTTCGAATGCTCATACTTACCGCACTAACCATATTATTTGTGACGTTAATTGAGTATGCAGTACGCTTATTGATCATAGTATGGATATTGTTAGTATGCCAAAAGTTCCCGGACTAAATTCGCCAAAATACGAAGCATACACGCAGTGGACCCTATTTCCGTGCTTTTAGGGTGTGCAGAAGGTGAGTTTAATAATAATAAACATGAAGATAATACATAACAGGAGAAGCGTACTGAACGTAACCAAAACTAATACTGCCCGAAGACTGAGGCTTTTGAGGGCTTTAAAAAGGGAGGGTAATCAGGGTGGTGATGAAGTACAGGTGTGTGTTACAATGGGGAGCAGGTGTGCTTAATGATTGCCAGGTGTGTGCAAAGCGGGTTACCAGGACCGGTGGTTAGTAGACCGGCGACGTCGAGCGCCTGAGTGGGAGAGCGGGAGTAGGCATGACAGTACCCCCTTCCTGACCCGCGGCTCCGGCTGCAGGACGACCCCGAGGGCGAGGAATGTGGGTGGAAATCATGGACGATGTTGAGATCCAGGATGTCATCCTCCGGGATCCAACAGCACTCCTCTGGACCTTACCCCTTCTGTTCCGAGCCCCACGACGTCGGCAGTCCAGGTGGAGCTCCAATCGATGTCCAGGTCGAGGTGGAAAGGTGTCGCGGGGACTGCACCAGCCAAGGGACCAGCAACCACTGGCCTGAGGAGGGAAACATGAAAATAGGGTGAGATTCTGTAGTTAGTGGGGAGTTGTAATCTGTAGATTACCTCGTTGGCCCTCCGGAGGACATTGAAGGGACCCACAAGCTGGCAGTCTTCTGACGGCAGATGGCGTACCACGGAGCCAGGGGTGTCTGACAGGGGGTCAGCCCGGTGGAGGAGTGATACAATGAATTCTGGGTGTACTCCTCCCAGGGAAGGAACCAGGCCCATTCCCCCTGCCGGGCCTGGCAGTGACTCCAAAGTAACCTCCCCAGCTCTTGGTTCAAATTAAATAAAATTGTATTGGTCTCATACACATATTCAGCAGATGTTATTGCGGGTGTAGTGAAATGCTTGTGTTCCTAGCTCCAACAGTGCGGTGGTATCTAACAATTCACAACAATACACACACACATCTAAAAGTAAAAGAATGGAATTAAGAAATATATAAATATTACATTGAGCAATGTCGGAGTGGCATTGACTGACTAAAATACAGTAGAATATAATACAGTATGTAAACATTGTTTAAGCATTATTAAAGTGACTAGTGTTCACGTATTAAAGTGGTCAGTGATTCCAAGTCTATCTACACTACCGTTTAAAAGTTTGGGGTCACTTAGAAATGTCCTTGTTTTTGAAAGAAAAGCACATTTTTGGTCCATTAAAATAACATCAAATTGATCAGAAATACCGTGTAGACATTGTTAATGTTGTAAATGATTATTGTAGCTGGAAACGGATGATTTTGAATGGAATATCTACATAGGCGTACAGAGGCCCATTATCAGCAACCATCACTCCTGTTTTCCAATAGGACGTTGTGTTAGCTAACCCAAGTTAATCATTTTAAAAAGCTAATTGATCATTAGAAAACCCTTTGCAATTATGTTAGCACAGCTGAAAACTGTTCTGATTTAAAGAAGCAATAAACCTGGCCTTCTTTAGACTAGTTGAGTATCTGGAGCATGATTTAAAAACACCAATCGGTACAACTTCTTCCACTTGAAAAGTAATTTCTAAGGCGTTCCAAGCCGATGGCGCGGGGTACATAAAAGCCCTTTTACCAAATTCAGTTCCGACATTTGGAACATTTAGCAGGATAAAGTCCTGCGAACAAAGAAAGTACCCACCACATTTATGAACAATAAAAATGCCTAAATCAAAGTATACCAGTGACTGAGCCTACGATTGACAGGAGAAGGCCAGCCAACCCTGTTTAATAAAGTGCAGAGTGTTGCAGTTTAAAATAAATCTCAATGCTCCATGGTAAAGGGTGTCAACTGATCTCAAACACTGAGCTGAAGCATTCATATATAAAACATCACCAAAGTCTAGTATAGGCATAAATGTAGCTGATACTAGCCTCCTTATGGCTTCAAAAGAAAAACAGGCCTTATTCCTAAAATAAAATACAATTTGTCTATATTATTTATATAAATAGTGAATAAGAGGGGGCCAAGAGCCCTGGGTACAGAGCCCTGGGGCACACCATTACAGACAGACAATTTAGCAGACATGAGCCCATCAAATTGAGTGTTCTACCAGACAGATAGTTAGCAAACCATGCAACTGCATGCTCCGAAAGACCTACGCTCGACAATCTCTGCCTCAGTATAGCACAATTTCAAAAGCCTTTAGAGAGATCAATAAAAAGTCAGACACAGTGTTGTTTTGTCAAGAGCTTCAGTGATATCATATAAAACCTTCATGGCTGCTGTAGTGCTATAATTCTTCCATGGTACATTGATAAAATAGAGTTACTATATAAAAACTATTTTAGCTGTTCACTAACAAGGGTTTCAAGTATTTTTGCCAGGGGTGACAGCTTTGAGAATGGTCTATACTTATGTAAAAGAGTTGGATCACCCCCTTTTAAAAGTGGCAGGACAAATGCTGATTTCCAGATCTTTCAAATTTAATTACATTCCAGGGTTAAATTGATCAGATATATGATTTCAGGGATTTACATACCTCCTGCACTGAGAATGGCTAAAAGTTTGGCCAGCTCTCACTGGTTCATCCACACAGGGTTGTACAGAGACAGAGGCTACTGAATCAAACAGCCTACCAGATGATACAAAGTGCTCATTTTTAAACAATTCAGCATTTCAGTTTTGTCATGTACAGCAACAGTGTCCTACAATTCACATGACGGTAATTCACTAACATTACTGTTACCAGACATAGACTTAATAGCCTTCCAAAATTTCTCGGGTCATTCAGGTTATCAGTGGTAACAGACTTCGCTTTCCTGAGAAGAAAATAACACTTGTTTCGTAGCTGCCTAAAAAGGATCCAATCAGGATGCTCTCAATTGTGCATCTGTAAAAGTTTGTGGGTTTTAGGGGCCAAGCCAAATTTCTTCAGCTTTCAGATCGTCAGTGATGTCGTGACTTTACTTTCATAAATGTGATGACTGTTGTTTTTTTAATCGACGAACTATGTTTTTTGTTACCCGATTAAATGAATCAATTAGCAATTAACTCATTAGGATTTTGGGCACCATAGTAGAAGTTGTTTAGTTACCATCTCCTGAATTAAACTTTACCTATAACATCCATAAAACAGTCAACATATTAATCATAACATCTCAGACATTCAGAGAGGGGGCATATTATTGTGGCCCTGGTGGCACAAAATCAAGGGTCTGACTGCACAGAGATGCTTAGAAAAATGGTCAATACGGGGGACCATGTTGTGGGTGTTTCAGGGGAAGTGGGTATATCTGACCTCCATCATCTAGGACGTGACAACGTTTAATCAAATCTCCCCATTTCTGCCCATTTAAAAAAAAAATGTTGCACAGTTTTGCAGGCCTTCTCATACAGCTGCAACTGTAAATGCATTCGTAAATCAAGACCTTTATTGGCGTTGGGCTCTGGGATGCCTGCAACTATTGAGAATCTGAGTCTATGGTCGTTGTGGGGGGAAGGGGTTGAGTATGTATAAGTGTGTGGGTGTGTATCCCACAACTGTTGCGAGGGAGTAAAAGATGTTTGGTACAATATAGGATGGTTCACAATAATGGTTTGCTAATATAATAATTGCTTGCCATAATGTCATTTTGGTAATGGCGAGACTGGTGAGAGGTAAAATCTTTAGCATAAATTGCCTACATTACTACAAATATTTATAGCTAATTATGGAAAATAAGAAACAGGATTTTTTTAAATATATCTATTTTTTTAATGGCTATACACATCGAGGTGAGGGCGATGGAAATTCATTTGGTGGTTGATCTGCTTCTGTTCTGTGGGTGGCACTGTGTGCTCTTTTCGAAGGATGGGTCCTGGTCTCTCCAGGGCTATGGAATCTGGGGGGTCGGGGGTGGTCTGCAGGGCATTGTGATGACAACCCAACTCGGGATGAGGAGGGCTTTTATGGGGTGGAATAGTGGGGACCAATTGGAGGTTTACTTAGTAGCAATGCAAATATCATGGTACAGCTGTATTGACACTCAATCATCATGTTACTTTTTAATGGTACATTTACAAACATATATTTTGATAAATAGAATTGAAAATTCTATCTCATTATGGCAAGTGGTGAAATAAGTATAGCCAGTTATAATTTTAAGGGCTTAGCAGATGAGAAAATACAATCAGTATTGACCTGACTAAAAGAGAAGAAATATAATATCTATTGTTTACAGGAAACTCATTCAACAATTTTAGATGAAGTTTTGTGGAAAAAAGACTCGGGGGGGCAAAGTATATTTATCCCATGGGCAAAGAAATTCAAAAGGGGTGATGATATTAAATGTATTTGGCTAAGGTAAACGTCCGACTTCACCTGTATAACTGCTCTTGCTCACTTCATCTAACCTGACCTCTACCCCAAAGTGCTCACTCCTCCCCAACTCAAGGCTGTCATGGTTATTGATACCAGACTGTGTCAAGTTTCAAGTTTATAAATGACAATGACCAAAGAAGTGCTACACTTGGACTGCTGTAAAGAATGACAGTTTCCATCCCCCTGCTGATGTTCAAAGAAAAGGCAGATTTCTGGACTCTTTCTTTTACCTGGCGGTGGCATGTTGTGACAGACAAGGCCAATACTCACTACTCACTCACACTATGAATAAAATTACAACGAAAATGTGGGAAACATGGATGATAATGCACGTAGCTAGTAACCTCATCCCCAGGCGATGTACGTTAAATGAATGCATCGATTACATTAAACCACCACATATACTGTATATACTAAGTATGCGGATACCCCTTCAAATTAGTGGATTCGGCTATTTCAGCCACACCTGTTGCTGACAGGTGTATTAAATCGAGCACACAGCCATGCAATCTCAATAGACAAACATTGTCAGTAGAATGGCCTTATTGAAGAGTTCAGTGACTTTCAATGTGGCACTGTCATAGGATCCCACCTTTCCAACAAGTCAGTTTGTCAAATGTCTGCCCTGTTAGAGCTGACCCTGTCAACTGTAAGCGCTGTTATTGTAAAGTGGAAATGACTAGGAGCAAGAACGGCTCAGCTGCGAAGTGAGAGACCACACAAGCTCACAGAATGAGACTGCTGAGTCCTGAAGCGGTAGCAACACTCACTACCGAGTTCCAAACTGCCTCTGGAAGCAACGTCGGCACAAGAACTGCTCGTCGGGAGCTTCATTAAATGGGATTCCATGGCTGAAGAGCTGCACACAAGCCTAAGATCAACCATACGCAATGCCAAACGTTGTCTGGTGATGTAAAGCTCGCCGCCATGGAGTCTGGAGCAGTGGAAACACATTCTCTGGAGTGATGAATTACGCTTAACCATTTGGCAGTCTGACGGATGAATCTGGGTTTGGCTGATGCCAGGAGAACGCTACCTGCCCCAATGCATAGGGCCAACTGTAAAGTTTGGTGGAGGAGGAATAATGGTCTGGGGTTGTTTTTTATGGTTCTGGCTAGGCCCCTTAGTTCCAGTGAAGGGAAATCTTAACGCTACAGAATACAATGACATTCTAGACGATTCTGTGCTTTCAACTTTGTGATAACAGTTTGGGGAAGGCCCTTTCCTGTTTCAGCATGACAATGCCCTCCAATGCCTCCATACAGAAATGGTTTGTCGAGATCGGCAAACCATTTCTTGAATGGCCTGCATAGAGCCCTCTTCCGTTTTGCTGGGTGGTCAGCTCAAGGAAGAGTCTTGGTGGTTACAAACTTCTTCCATTTAAGAATGATGGAGGCCATTGTGTTCTTGGGAATCTTCAATGCTGTTGACATTTTTTGATACCCTTCCCCAGATCTGTGCCTTGACACATTCCTGTCTCGTAGCTCTACGGACAATTCCTTCGACCTCATGGCTTGGTTTCTGCCCTGACATGCACTTACAACCTTATATAGACAAGTGTGTGCCTTTCCAAATCATGTCCAATCAATTGAATTTACCACAGGTGGACTCCAATCAGGTTGTAGAAAATTCTCAATGATGATCAATGGCAACAGGATGCACCTGAGCTCAATTTTGAGTCTCATAGAAAAGGGTCTGAATACTTATGTAAATTAGGTATATTTTTATTTTTATAAATGTGTGAATGTTTCTATCATGTTTTAGGCATGACCCATATGCTGACAGTGTCTAAGAAACGTTTGTTTCAAAATCAGGTGGAGGCAAACGACAGGTCAAAGGCAGGCAGGGGTCAATAATCCAGAGAGGGTGCAAAAAGTCCAGAACGGCAGGCAGTCTCAGGGTCAGGGCAGGCAGGGGTCAATAATCCAGTACAGTGGGGTAAGGTACAGAATGGCAGACAGTCTCAGGGTCAGGGCAGGCAGAACGGTCAAAACCGGGAAGGACAAGAAAACAAGAAGAATACAAGAAACAGGCAGGAGCAGGGGAACAAACGCTGATAGGTTTCACGAACAGAACAAACTGGCAACAGAAAAATAGAGAACACAGGTATAAATACACAGGGGATAATGGGGTGGGTGACACCTGGAGGGGGGTGGAGACAAGCACAAAGACAGGTGAAACAGATCAGGGTGTGACAGTTTCTAAAAAAAGTTTTTTGCTTTGTCATTGTGGGGTATTGTGTATGGATTGATAGGGGTAAAAATGTATTGAATCTAATTTGGAATAAGGCTGTAACATAACAAAATATGGAAAAAGTTAAGTGGTCTGAATACTTTCCAAATTCACTGTACTTTCCACGTAGGAACAGGGATCATTCCCTACTTCCAACCTCTCCACTCTTTCTCCATCTCCTCATTTAATGAATGCCTGAATAAAGTGTCAAATCACCTAAAAAAGTATTAGCATTGTTAGGTTCTAAATCTCAGAGTAAATGACTCAACGGACACCTATGAAAGCTTAACCAAGTTTATTCTGCCCAGAGGGCCAATACAGCTGCATTCAGACAACACGTTTCCACCACCACAAGTATATATACTCCAATTTAGGCAGTCCTCCTTCTCTCCAATCCAGTCTATTATGGTTCGACTTTACGACGAAAGCATACCATGCGATTATGCTAGGTCAGCACCAAGTCACAGAAAAACACCAGCCATTTTTTCCAGGCAAAGAGAGGAGTCACAAAAAGCAGAAATAGAGATAGAATGAATCACTAACCTTTGATGATCTTCCTCAGATGACACTCATAGGACTTCATGTTACTCAATACATGTATGTTTTGTTCGATAAAGTTCATATTTATATCCAAAAATCTCAGTTTACATTGGCGCGTTATGTTCAGTAATGTTTTGCTTCCAAAACATCCCGTGATTTTTCAGAGAGCCACATCAATTTACAGAAATACTCATAATAAACATTGATAAAATATAGAATTGGTATGCATGGAATTATAGATACATTTCTCCTTAATGCAACCTCTGTGTCAGATTTCAAAAAAGCTTTACGGAAAAAGCACACCATGCAATAATCTGAGTACAGTGCTCAGAGACAAAAAGAAGCCATACAGATACCCGCCATGTTGCGGAGTCAACAGAAGTTAGAAATAGCATTATAAATATTCACTTACCTTTGATGATCTTCATCGGAATGTACTCCCAGGAATCCCAGTTCCACAATAAATGTTTGTTTTGTTCGAGCATTTAGTTCACAGATCCACATTCACGAGGCGCAGGCCAGGTGAAAAGTCAAAAAGTTCCATTACAGTTCGTAGAAACATGTCAAACGATGTATAGAATCAATCTTTAGGATGTTTTTATCATAAATCTTCAATAATGTTTCAACCGGAGAATTCCTTTGTCTTTAGAAAGGAAAAGGAACGCAGCTAACTCTCACGGGCGCAAGCCTGACTGAGCTCATTGCCTTCTGCCAGACCCCTTAGTCAAACAGCTCATATTCTCTCCCCCTTCACAGTAGAAGCCTGAAAGAAGGTTCTAAAGACTGGTGACATCTAGTGGGAGCCTTAGGAAGTGCAATATGACCCCATAGACACTGTATATTGGATAGGCAAAGACTTGAAAACCTACAAACCTCAGATTTCCCACTTCCTGGTTGGATTTTTTCTCAGGTTTTTGCCGGCCATATGAGTTCTGTTATACTCAAAGACATCATTCAAACCGTTTTAGAAACCTCCAAGTGTTTTCTATCCAAATCTACTAATAATATGCATATCTTAGCTTCTGTGCCTGAGTAGCAGGCAGTTTATGCTGGGTATCTTATTCATGCAAGCTACTCAATACTGCCCCCAGCCATAAGAAGTTAAGGGGATCTGACATGACCTCAACCCCTCATTCGCCTAATCCCCAGTTGCCCATCTGCTTCCCCTATAGCAATCCTGTGTCTTTCTCCCGTCCACCCAACACATTCGAAAGCCATCTGGCTCCTACAGATAACCATTAACTTCTGATGTAAAAAACAGTCTCTTTCACTCCTTAGGTACTATACTTCTGAGTATAACAATGTTCCAAGTTTAAACCAGAATCTATATATATATTTTTTTTATTTCACCTTTATTTAAACAAGTATGCTAGTTGAGAACAAGTTCTCATTCACAACTGCGACCTGGCCAAGATAAAGCATAGCAGTGTGAACAGACAACAACACAGAGTTACACATGGAGTAAACAATAAACAAGTCAATTACACAGTAGAAAAAGTCTATATACATTGTGTGCATTGTGTTTCAAAAGTAATGAGGAGGTAGGCAATAGGCCATGGGAGTGAATAATTACAATTTAGCAGATTAACACTGGAGTGATAAATGATCAGATGATCATGTGCAAGTAGAGATACTGGTGTGCAAAAGAGCAGAAAAGTAAATAAATAAAAACAGTATGGGGATGAGGTAGGTAAATTGGGTGGGCTATTTACAGATGGACTATGTACAGCTGCAGCGATCGGTTAGCTGCTCAGATAGCAGATGTTTAAAGTTGGTGACGGAAATAAAAGTCTCCAACTTCAGCGATTTTTGCAATTTGTTCCAGTCACAGCTAGCAGAGAACGGGAAGGAAAGGCGGCCAAATGAGGTGTTGGCTTTAGGGATGATCAGTGAGATACACCTGCTGGAGTGCGTGCTACGGGTGGGTGTTGACATTGTAACCAGTGAACTGAGATAAGGCGGAGCTTTACCTAGCATGGACTTGTAGATGACCTGGAATAATGGTCTGGGGTTGTTTTTTATGGTTCTGGCTAGGCCCCTTAGTTCCAGTGAAGGGAAATCTTAACGCTACAGAATACAATGACATTCTAGACGATTCTGTGCTTTCAACTTTGTGATAACAGTTTGGGGAAGGCCCTTTCCTGTTTCAGCATGACAATGCCCTCCAATGCCTCCATACAGAAATGGTTTGTCGAGATCGGCAAACCATTTCTTGAATGGCCTGCATAGAGCCCTCTTCCGTTTTGCTGGGTGGTCAGCTCAAGGAAGAGTCTTGGTGGTTACAAACTTCTTCCATTTAAGAATGATGGAGGCCATTGTGTTCTTGGGAATCTTCAATGCTGTTGACATTTTTTGATACCCTTCCCCAGATCTGTGCCTTGACACATTCCTGTCTCGTAGCTCTACGGACAATTCCTTCGACCTCATGGCTTGGTTTCTGCCCTGACATGCACTTACAACCTTATATAGACAAGTGTGTGCCTTTCCAAATCATGTCCAATCAATTGAATTTACCACAGGTGGACTCCAATCAGGTTGTAGAAAATTCTCAATGATGATCAATGGCAACAGGATGCACCTGAGCTCAATTTTGAGTCTCATAGAAAAGGGTCTGAATACTTATGTAAATTAGGTATATTTTTATTTTTATAAATGTGTGAATGTTTCTATCATGTTTTAGGCATGACCCATATGCTGACAGTGTCTAAGAAACGTTTGTTTCAAAATCAGGTGGAGGCAAACGACAGGTCAAAAGCAGGCAGGGGTCAATAATCCAGAGAGGGTGCAAAAAGTCCAGAACGGCAGGCAGTCTCAGGGTCAGGGCAGGCAGGGGTCAATAATCCAGTACAGTGGGGTAAGGTACAGAATGGCAGACAGTCTCAGGGTCAGGGCAGGCAGAACGGTCAAAACCGGGAAGGACAAGAAAACAAGAAGAATACAAGAAACAGGCAGGAGCAGGGGAACAAACGCTGATAGGTTTCACGAACAGAACAAACTGGCAACAGAAAAATAGAGAACACAGGTATAAATACACAGGGGATAATGGGGTGGGTGACACCTGGAGGGGGGTGGAGACAAGCACAAAGACAGGTGAAACAGATCAGGGTGTGACAGTTTCTAAAAAAAGTTTTTTGCTTTGTCATTGTGGGGTATTGTGTATGGATTGATAGGGGTAAAAATGTATTGAATCTAATTTGGAATAAGGCTGTAACATAACAAAATATGGAAAAAGTTAAGTGGTCTGAATACTTTCCAAATTCACTGTACTTTCCACGTAGGAACAGGGATCATTCCCTACTTCCAACCTCTCCACTCTTTCTCCATCTCCTCATTTAATGAATGCCTGAATAAAGTGTCAAATCACCTAAAAAAGTATTAGCATTGTTAGGTTCTAAATCTCAGAGTAAATGACTCAACGGACACCTATGAAAGCTTAACCAAGTTTATTCTGCCCAGAGGGCCAATACAGCTGCATTCAGACAACACGTTTCCACCACCACAAGTATATATACTCCAATTTAGGCAGTCCTCCTTCTCTCCAATCCAGTCTATTATGGTTCGACTTTACGACGAAAGCATACCATGCGATTATGTTAGGTCAGCACCAAGTCACAGAAAAACACCAGCCATTTTTTCCAGGCAAAGAGAGGAGTCACAAAAAGCAGAAATAGAGATAGAATGAATCACTAACTTTTGATGATCTTCCTCAGATGACACTCATAGGACTTCATGTTACTCAATACATGTATGTTTTGTTCGATAAAGTTCATATTTATATCCAAAAATCTCAGTTTACATTGGCGCGTTATGTTCAGTAATGTTTTGCTTCCAAAACATCCCGTGATTTTTCAGAGAGCCACATCAATTTACAGAAATACTCATAATAAACATTGATAAAATATAGAATTGGTATGCATGGAATTATAGATACATTTCTCCTTAATGCAACCTCTGTGTCAGATTTCAAAAAAGCTTTACGGAAAAAGCACACCATGCAATAATCTGAGTACAGTGCTCAGAGACAAAAAGAAGCCATACAGATACCCGCCATGTTGCGGAGTCAACAGAAGTTAGAAATAGCATTATAAATATTCACTTACCTTTGATGATCTTCATCGGAATGTACTCCCAGGAATCCCAGTTCCACAATAAATGTTTGTTTTGTTCGAGCATTTAGTTCACAGATCCACATTCACGAGGCGCAGGCCAGGTGAAAAGTCAAAAAGTTCCATTACAGTTCGTAGAAACATGTCAAACGATGTATAGAATCAATCTTTAGGATGTTTTTATCATAAATCTTCAATAATGTTTCAACCGGAGAATTCCTTTGTCTTTAGAAAGGAAAAGGAACGCAGCTAACTCTCACGGGCGCAAGCCTGACTGAGCTCATTGCCTTCTGCCAGACCCCTTAGTCAAACAGCTCATATTCTCTCCCCCTTCACAGTAGAAGCCTGAAAGAAGGTTCTAAAGACTGGTGACATCTAGTGGGAGCCTTAGGAAGTGCAATATGACCCCATAGACACTGTATATTGGATAAAGACTTGAAAACCTACAAACCTCAGATTTCCCACTTCCTGGTTGGATTTTTTCTCAGGTTTTTGCCGGCCATATGAGTTCTGTTATACTCAAAGACATCATTCAAACCGTTTTAGAAACCTCCAAGTGTTTTCTATCCAAATCTACTAATAATATGCATATCTTAGCTTCTGTGCCTGAGTAGCAGGCAGTTTATGCTGGGTATCTTATTCATGCAAGCTACTCAATACTGCCCCCAGCCATAAGAAGTTAAGGGGATCTGACATGACCTCAACCCCTCATTCGCCTAATCCCCAGTTGCCCATCTGCTTCCCCTATAGCAATCCTGTGTCTTTCTCCCGTCCACCCAACACATTCGAAAGCCATCTGGCTCCTACAGATAACCATTAACTTCTGATGTAAAAAACAGTCTCTTTCACTCCTTAGGTACTATACTTCTGAGTATAACAATGTTCCAAGTTTAAACCAGAATCTATATATATATTTTTTTTATTTCACCTTTATTTAAACAAGTATGCTAGTTGAGAACAAGTTCTCATTCACAACTGCGACCTGGCCAAGATAAAGCATAGCAGTGTGAACAGACAACAACACAGAGTTACACATGGAGTAAACAATAAACAAGTCAATTACACAGTAGAAAAAGTCTATATACATTGTGTGCATTGTGTTTCAAAAGTAATGAGGAGGTAGGCAATAGGCCATGGGAGTGAATAATTACAATTTAGCAGATTAACACTGGAGTGATAAATGATCAGATGATCATGTGCAAGTAGAGATACTGGTGTGCAAAAGAGCAGAAAAGTAAATAAATAAAAACAGTATGGGGATGAGGTAGGTAAATTGGGTGGGCTATTTACAGATGGACTATGTACAGCTGCAGCGATCGGTTAGCTGCTCAGATAGCAGATGTTTAAAGTTGGTGACGGAAATAAAAGTCTCCAACTTCAGCGATTTTTGCAATTTGTTCCAGTCACAGCTAGCAGAGAACGGGAAGGAAAGGCGGCCAAATGAGGTGTTGGCTTTAGGGATGATCAGTGAGATACACCTGCTGGAGTGCGTGCTACGGGTGGGTGTTGACATTGTAACCAGTGAACTGAGATAAGGCGGAGCTTTACCTAGCATGGACTTGTAGATGACCTGGAGCCAGTGGGTCTGGCGACGAATATGTAGCGAGGGCCAGCCGACTAGAGCATACAGGTCGCAGTGGTGGGAGGTATAAATTGCTTTAGTAACAAAACGGATGGCACTGTGATAAACTGCATCTAGTTTGCTGAGTAGATTATTGGAAGCTATTTTGTAGATGACATCGCCGAAGTCGAGGATCGGTAGGATAGTCAGTTTTACTAGGGTAAGTTTGGTGACGTGAGTGACGGAGGCTTTGTTGCGAAATAGAAACTCGACTCTAGATTTGATTTTGGATTAGAGATGTTTGATATGAGTCTGGAAGGAGAGTTTACAGTCTAGCCAGTCACCTAGGGGGGGGGGGGGGGGGGGTAGCCAGGAGGAAGGCATGGCCAGCCGTTGAGAAATGCTTGAAGTTTTGGATTATCATGGATTTATCGGTGGTGACCGTGTTACCTAGCCTCAGTGCAGTGGGCAGCTGGGAGGAGGTGCTCTTGTTCTCCATGGACTTTAGTGTCCCAAAACCTTTTGGAGTTAGAGCTACAGGATGCAAATTTCTGCTTGAAAAAGCTGGCCTTTGCTTTCCTGACTGACTGCCTGTATTTGTTCCTGGCTTCCCTGAACAGCTGCATATCGCAGGGACTATTCTGCTGTTGCAACTCCCCCCCCCTAAATCTCAAAGTTTTATGAGTTCTCAAAGCATCCCGAATATACCTGACCTGTGTTTAAAAAATATATATATATATATATATATCTTCCACCCTGGTCATAGGCCTAAGCCATGTCAAAATACATAGAATTACATTGAATTAGCTTTAAAACAGTAAAATGTTCCTGGGGGAGAACCCCCAGATCACCAGTCTATGGGTTGTGCCAGGGGGAAATGAAATTCATATAGCAAATCTCACTTCAAGCATTCTTCAAAAGTTGGCACCCCTGAGTGAGTGATAGGATCTTTAGAGGCTGAACAGGCAGGACATTAATTGAGCCTGGTTTTACCTTTGGCACACTAGAGATAAGGAACCAATAACAAATCTCTTTTGTGTGGTGTATGAAGAGGTTACTTGACAAATTACCAGGGAATAGTACTTTTCATCTTTAACCATTTGTCACGATTCTTCAAAATCGAACCCAGAAGCAGACCAGGACAAGGAGAGTAGGAAGAAGGTGAGTATTTATTTACAAGTGAATGTGAATGGGTAGATATATCCAGGTGGTGTAGCGGGTAGCGGTGGTGAGTTGATGGGAGTAAATAGGTGGATCCAATGGGGAAGCGGAATCCTCTGACGACCAGGCGGGAATGGGGTAAATGATCCGGGTGAGTAACTGAAGACAGAACAAACAGAGGTAAGTTCAAGGCAAGCAATACGTAACAAACAACAAAACAAATTCTATCCAACTTGAGGCTGATACTCTGGCACAACATACTGTTCA
Organism: Oncorhynchus mykiss; assembly: GCF_057628025.1. Classification (NCBI taxonomy): domain Eukaryota; kingdom Metazoa; phylum Chordata; class Actinopteri; order Salmoniformes; family Salmonidae; genus Oncorhynchus; species Oncorhynchus mykiss. The sequence continues at coordinate 35,873,646 of NC_143024.1, forward strand.
TGGCTAACGATCCGGCAGGGAATGGATGTCAGGTTAGAGCTTTTGAAGGGGAGAGGTGATGATCAGGACAGGTGTGCAGATTACTGATGGGATACAGGTGCGGGTGAACATCGATCTCCCAACAAGCTAATTCGCCCGGCAACCAGACAGGGTGCGTTCCAGGACACCGGAAACACACTCCAGGACAGAAACACAGGCAAACACAGACTCAGGAAGCGGGATTCGTGACAGTACCCCCCCTCCGACGAACGCCACCGGGCGGACTACCTGGAGCGCCAGGGTGCAGGCGGTAAAAGTCACGAAGCAGGTCGTCATCAAGGATCTGACGCAGAGGAATCCAACTCCTCTCCTCTGGACCATATCCTTCCCAATCCACGAGATATTGGAACCCTCGACCCCGCCGTCTGGAGTCCATGATGCGGCGCACCGTGTAGACAGAACCACCTCCGATCATCCGAGGAGGAGGAGGACGAGGAGGAGGGGGCAACAGAGGACTGAGGTGAACCGGCTTGAGGCAGGAGACATGAAAGGTGGGGTGTACTCGAAGCGTTGCCGGCAATTTGAGTCGGACCACAGCAGGATTAATGATTCTCTCCACCACGAACGGACCAATGAACTTTGGTGACAGTTTCCTCGACTCAGTCCGTAGAGGAAGATCCCGTGTAGCCAACCACACCTTATCTCCGATGGTATAAGCAGGAGCAGGAATACGGCGACGATTCGCCTGGATCTGATACCGGTCAAAAACTCTAAGGAGAAACTTCCTGGCCCGATGCCAGGTCCGGTGGCAACGACGAATGTGGGCCTGGACAGAAGGGACCGAAAGATCCCTCTCCTGAGAAGGAAACAAGGGAGGTTGGTATCCGTACAGGCATTGGAAGGGGGACATCCCAGTGGCAGATGAAGGAAGGGTATTATGGGCATACTCGACCCAGGGTAATTGAGGACCAAGAGGTGGGATCAGAGGAGACAAGACAACGCAGCGTGGACTCCATCTTCTGGTTGGCTCTCTCCGCCTGACCATTAGATTGGGGGTGAAATCCAGATGTGAGACTGACTGTAGTTCCAATGACCAAACAGAAGGATTTCCAGACAGCAGAGGTAAACTGAGGACCACGGTCAGAAACAATGTCACAGGGCAACCCGTGGACCCTGAACACCTCCCTAACCAGGATCTCGGACGTCTCAGTGGCAGAAGGCAGCTTGGAGAGGGGAACAAAGTGGGCAAACTTGCTGAATCTATCCACAATGGTCAGAATAACCGTGTTACCAACAGAAGAGGGCAACCCCGTGACAAAATCCAGGGCCAGATGCGACCAAGGTCGTCGGGGAATAGGTAGGGGGTGAAGAAGCCCAGAGCTGGCCCGATTGGTACTCTTATTCTGCGCACAAACAGGACAAGCGGCAACAAACCTCCGGGTATCTTCTCCCATGGCAGGCCACCAAAATCGTCTGCGCAGTAGCGCCATAGTCCGAGCAACACCAGGGTGACAAGCTATCTTGCTGGCGTGGGACCACTGAAGGACAGCAAAACGAACCGACTCAGGCACGAACAACCGACCGGGTGGACCGTTACCGGGCCCGGGCTGTGTCCGAAGAGCCGCCATCACCTCCTCCTCAATCCTCCATGTAACGGCTCCCACGACAACGTTCTGGGGAAGAATCGTCTCAGTCTTGGCCTCACTCTCCTCCGTCTTGGAGAACATCCGGGACAGGGCGTCCGCCTTCCCGTTCTTCGACCCAGGTCGGAACGTCAGGGAAAAATTGAAGCGTCCAAAAAACAAAGCCCACCGGGCCTGACGAGAGTTGAGACGTTTAGCCGATTGCACGTAAGCCAGATTCTTGTGGTCAGTCCAGACCACAAACGGTTGCTCCGCTCCCAGCAACCAGTGACGCCACTCCTCCAAGGCAAGCTTCACAGCGAGAAGCTCCCGGTTACCCACATCGTAGTTTCTTTCAGCTGGAGAAAGACGACAAGAGTAGAAGGCGCAGGGATGGAGTTTACCGTCAGTGGAGCTACGCTGGGACAGGATGGCGCCCACCCCCACATCAGACGCATCCACCTCCACAACGAACTGACGGGAAGTGTCAGGTTGAGAGAGAATCGGGGCGTTGGTGAATCGGCTCTTCAAATCTAGAAATGCTCGGTCTGCCTCAGGAGACCAACAGAACTTTCTGGTGCAAGACGTCAGTACAGTTAAAGGGGCGGCCACCTGGCTGTAATCACGGATAAACCGATAAAAATTTGCAAACCCCAGGAATCTCTGGAGCTGCAATCTCGAACCGGGCTGGACCCAATCCCGAACCGCCCGAACCTTCTCTTGGTCCATCTTGATCTCTCCCCTGGAGATTATGTAACCGAGGAAGGACGTCGTGTGGGCGTGAAAATCACACTTCTCAGCCTTCACGAACAGACGGTTCTCCAATAACCGCTGCAGGACCTGCTTGACATGTTGAACGTGGCTAGAAAGCTCCTTCGAGAAGATGAGGATATCATCCAGGTAAACGAACACAAAAATACCAATCATATCTCTCAGAACGTCATTCACCATACTTTGGAACACAGCAGGAGCGTTGGTCAGTCCAAACGGCATCACCTGGTACTCAAAATGTCCCATCGGAGCATTGAACCCAGTCAACCACTCGTCCCCCTCTTTGATCCGCACCAAATGATAAGCATTACGTAAATCAAGCTTCGTAAAAACCGTAGCACCCTGTAAAGAATCGAAAGCCGAGCTCATCAAGGGCAGGGGATACTTGTTCTTGACCGTAATATCATTCAAACCCCGATAATCAATACACGGTCGAAGAGTGCCATCCTTCTTGCTCACAAAAAAAAATCCTGCTCCCAGAGGTGATGACGAGGGCCGAATGAGACTTGCAGCTAGAGACTCCTTGATGTAGGTCTCCAAGGCCTCACGTTCAGGTCGAGAGATACTGTATAACCGTCCTTTGGGAAAGGCGGCTCCAGGAAACAGATTAATCGCACAGTCATAAGGTCGGTGGGGAGGAAGGGACTGAGCCTTCTGTTTACTGAATACTTCACCCAACTCGTGATATGTTTCTGGAACCAGGGACAAATCAGGAGGAGCAGAGTCACTGACCTGACTGGAAATGGCAGGAGAACAGGCAGTCCTAAGACAGTTAGCATGACAATCAATGCTCCAACTAGTTACCTTACCCATCACCCAATCAAACGAGGGATTGTGTTCCTTCAGCCAGGGGTAACCAAGAACCAGAGGGACATGGGGCGAGGACAGAATGAAGAAGGAGATAAACTCTGAATGATTACCCGACAACATCTTAACCGGTTCAGTCCTCATAGTGATCCGTGCCAGACTACTGCCGTTCAGGGTGGTTGCTTCAATGGCTTCCGGCAATTGCTCCTTGGAAAGCCCCAGCTGTTCCACCAAGTCAGCATCAATAAAGCTGCCAGCGGCACCTGAATCGATAAAAGCGTTCATCTCTAAGCTCTGATCCTTATTCATAAGGGTCGCAGGAAAACGGGGTCTGACAGGATTCTTGAGAGGTTGAATCTGGCTCGCTAAAATTCCTCCCAAAACTAGCGAGCCGGGCAGTTTAACGAGCGCTGTGGACAAGCGGAGATGTAATGTCCTGAGCTACCACAGTAGAGACAGCTGTTGGTCTCACGTCTACGTTGGCGCTCCTCCTTAGTTAGCCCATGTCGCCCCACTTGCATTGATTCAGGCTCTGGTGGCAAGACCCCTCCACTAATCCCATGTGGGGAATAACGATCAATACGTTCTGGTTCACTTCCTGAACCGAATGGTAACCGAGTTGCTGATTGATTGGATGGGCCCCACTGCTTCTCCCTCCTCTCTCGGACTCTATTATCTACCCGAATCGATAAAGTGACCAAGCTGTCTAGGTCACTAGGCTCTGGATAGGATATCAGCTCGTCCTCGAGTTGCTCCGACAACCCCTGGTAAAAAGCCGCTTGTAGTGACTCCTCATTCCAACCACTCTCCACAGACAATGTCCTGAACTCGATCATAAAGTCTGCCACACTGCGAGCTCCTTGGCGAAGAGTGAACAAACGTTTAGCTGCGTCCTTACCTCGGACTGGATGGTCAAAAAGCCTTCTCATCTCTCCCGTGAATTCCTGGTATGAAGCCATGCAGGTCCCCTGTCGTTCCCAAACGGCTGAAGCCCAATCCAGAGCTCTTCCACGCAGCAGTTCAATAACAAAGGCTATCCTAGCCTTGTCAGTGGCGTAAGAATGGGGCTGCAGATCAAACACTAACTCACACTGCATAAGAAACGAACGGCATCTTCCCAAATCCCCTTCATATTTATCAGGCGTTGGTACCTTGGGTTCACGGAAGGAAACCGCATCAGGCACGGCAGGTGAGATGGGTGAAACAGGTGGTGAATGAATCACCAGCAAACTGAGCTGATCCTGGATCTGTGTCAAACTAGCAGATCATTTCTGGATTGGAACCGCTATCTCCTGTAGCGCCGTCTTGTGTTGTCCCACTGTCTTCCCCTGCTGGGTAATGGCATGGCAAACGGAATCCAGGTCCGCTGGGTTCATTCTTGGCCGGATCGTTCTGTCACGATTCTTCAAAATCGAACCCAGAAGCAGACCAGGACAAGGAGAGTAGGAAGAAGGTGAGTATTTATTTACAAGTGAATGTGAATGGGTAGATATATCCAGGTGGTGTAGCGGGTAGCGGTGGTGAGTTGATGGGAGTAAATAGGTGGATCCAATGGGGAAGCGGAATCCTCTGACGACCAGGCGGGAATGGGGTAAATGATCCGGGTGAGTAACTGAAGACAGAACAAACAGAGGTAAATTCAAGGCAAGCAATACGTAACAAACAACAAAACAAATTCTATCCAACTTGAGGCTGATACTCTGGCACAACATACTGTTCATGGCTAACGATCCGGCAGGGAATGGATGTCAGGTCAGAGCTTTTGAAGGGGAGAGGTGATGATCAGGACAGGTGTGCAGATTACTGATGGGATACAGGTGCGGGTGAACATCGATCTCCCAACAAGCTAATTCGCCCGGCAACCAGACAGGGTGCGTTCCAGGACACCGGAAACACACTCAAGGACAGAAACACAGGCAAACACAGACTCAGGAAGCGGGATTCGTGACACCATTTGCACCCACAGGTTTGAATACTTTTGTAAATTAATATGTGTGTATTTCATTTTTAATAAGATAGCAAACATTTCTAAAAAAACATATTTCCACGTTGTCATTGTGGGAAAGTATGTAGATGGGTGAGGTTATTTTTTAAATCCATTTTGAAATCAGTCTGTAACACAACAAAATGTGAAATAAGTAAAGCAGTATGAATACTTTCTGAAGACACTGTCTTGTAATACTGATAGCTTAATATAATGTGCCACGTGAGTATCTAAGGTAATTTAAGGTATTTCTTGTGTTATTTTTGCATAGTTTGATATTGCCTATAGGGCTCAAAATTGCTGGGACCATGGCAGGCAAGTTGCGTCACATACGCCTAAAATAACATTGCAGGACGAGCGGTTGGGTTCGGGATTAGATCTTGCAGTAATGGTTGGGTCAAAGTCATTGGCTGCGGGCGGTTGCGGTATGAAAAGCTGTGCACAGACCTGAGTGTGTGTATGTTTGTGTGGTATCGTGGTTTTGTTCACATTCAGTCCTTAACATTGTGTCGGTACTCTAATCCAAACTGCTTTTCAGTATTTTTGTTTAGCATGAATAACTACGTGACTATGTTCAGCATTTAGTTTGGTTTATTACTTTACTCGGTTCATTTAGAACCTAACACTACTGTAGCTGCAACCAAACCTATTCTGAGTGATGCAAACTTCTATGGATATGTTTCATTAATGTTCTACTGGAATGGGGTATGGTGATGCCAACTTCCATGGAAATATTTCATTAATGCTCTACTGGAATCTGGTGTGGTGATGCCAACTTCCGTGGAAATATTTCATGAATGTTCTACTGCAATGGGGTGACAATGACAAAGTGCAAAAATCAAGTTGATTAGGTTACGGGGCAAGGCTAATCTTCAATCATTTGATGGGCTCACAATCCCACAGCTGCAATGTAAAAAATACAGTAGCTGCAACCAAACGTATTCTGAGTAATGCCAACTTCCATGGAAATCTTTCATTGTGGGTGTGTGAGGGGGAAATCAGTCCTGCACAGACCTGAGTGAGTGTGTGTGTGTGTGTGTGTTTGTGTGTATCGTGGTTTTGTTCACATTCAGTCCTTAACATTGTGTCGGTACTCTAATCCAAACTGGTTTTCAGTATTTTTGTTTAGCATGAATAACTACGTGACTATGTTCAGCATTTAGTTTGGTTTATTACTGTGTGCAGGGCTCCATTCACATAGGGTAATTAATAGAGGTCGACCGATTATGATTTTTCAACACCGATACCGATTATTGGAGGAACAAAAAAAGCCTGATACCGATTAATCGGACGATTTTTATATATATTTGTAATAATGACAATTACAACAATAATGAATGAACACTTATTTTAACTTAATATAATACATCAATAAAATCAATTTAGTATCAAATACATAATGAAACATGTTCAATTTGGTATAAATAATGCAAAAACAATGTGTTGGAGAAGAAAGTAAAAGTGCAATATTTGCCATGTAAAAAAGCTAACGTTTAAGTTCCTTGCTCAGAACATGAGAACAGATGAAAGCTGGTGGTTCCTTTTAACATGAGTCTTCAGCATTCCCAGGTAAGAAGTTTTAAGTTGTAGTTATTATAGGAATTGTAGGACTATTTCTCTCTATACCATTTGTATTTCATATACCTTTGACTATTGGATGTTCTTATAGGCACTATAGTATTGCCAGCCTAATCTCGGGAGTTGATAGGCTTGAAGTCATAAACAGCACAATGCTTGAAGCACAGCGAAGAGCTGCTGGCAAATGCAGGAAAGTGCTGTTTTTTCGAATGCTTACGAACCTGCTGCTGCCTACCACCGCTCAGCCAGACTGCTCTATCAAATATCAAATTATAGACTTAATTATAATATAATAACACACAGAAATACGAGCCTTAGGTCATTAATATGGTCAAATCCGGAAACTATCATTTCGAAAACAAAACATTTATTCTTTCAGTGAAATACGGAACCGTTCCGTATTTTATCTAATGGGTGGCATCCCTAAGTCTAAATATTGCTGTTACATTGCACAACCTTCAATGTTATGTCATAATTATGTACAATTCTGGCAAATTAATTACGGTCTTTGTTAGGAAGAAATGGTCTTCATACAGTTCCCAACAAGCCAGGCAGCCCAAACTGCTGCATATACCCTGACTCTGCTTGCACAGAACGCAAGACACAATTTCCCAAGTTAAAAGAAATTCATGTTAGGAGGCAATATTAACTAAATATGCAGGTTTAAAAATATATACTTGTGTATAAATTTTAAGAAAGGCATTGATGTTTATGGTTAGGTACACATTGGTGCAACGACAGTGCTTTTTTCGAGAATGCGCTTGTTAAATCATCACCCGTTTGGCGAAGTAGGCTGTGATTCGATGAGAAATTAACAGGCACAGCATCGATTATATGCAACGCAGGACAAGCTAGATAACCTAGTAATATCATCAACCATGTGTAGTTAACTAGTGATTATGTTAAGATTGAATGTTTTTTTTATAAGATAAGTTTAATGCTAGCTAGCAAATTACCTTTACTCCTTGCTGCACTCGCGTAACAGATAGTCAGCCTGCCACACAGTCTCCTCGTGGAGTGCAATGTAATCCGCCATAATCGGTGTCCAAAAATGATGATTACCGATTGTTAATGAAAACTTGAAATATGCCCTAATTAATCGTCCTTTCCGATTAATCGGTCGACCTATAGTAATTAACCTATTACAAACAGCCTATATATTTTGTAGGCTACTGATGGGTTCTCCTAAACTTAAAATAGTGAGTGCCATAGTCTGGTTTCTACACCAGAAGTGAATGGTTATCTCTAGGAGGAATGTATGTGGTGGATGCAATTAAGCTTGCAATGTATTGAGTAAAGGAAAGGCAATTACATGGTTGCATGTACTGATAAGGGTGGAAAGATGTGGTTTAGTGAAGAATGGAGGTCAGGCCCGGTCACATTAAGGTAGAAGGAACCGTTTATGGCCCGCATCACTTAAACTTCCTGCCTAAAAATAAAGATGTCATGTTTCGAGGGAAGGAGGAGGCTTCACCCAAATTGTGGTAAATGTACTACCACTGGTTAAAACATGTATTTGTATTATACAACTGTATGACCCAGGGGGCAAATAAACTTTGTTTGAGCTTTACTAATTGTCCGTGAGCTTTACTCGGTTCATTTAGAACCTAACACTACCGTAGCTGCAACCAAACTTATTCTGAGTGATGCAAACTTCCATGGAAATGTTTCATTAATGTTTTACTGGAATGGGGTGTGGTGATGCCAACTTCCATGGAAATGTTTCATTCAAGTTCTACTGGAATGGGTAGTGGCAATGGCAAAATGCAATAAATAAAGTTGATCGGGTTACGTGGAAAGGCTAATCTTCAATCTTTTGTTTGGCTCAGAATCACACGGCTGCAGTGTAGAACATAGCTGCAACCAAACATATTCTGAGTGATGCCAACTTCCATGGAAATCTTTCATTGTTTTTGTACTGATGAATACAAATACTAAGCTATATTGTATGAAAAAAAGGACAATTGTATTATTTTATACTAATACAATTGCTCAGAGAAATACTTTTTGTTTATCAAGTAATGAGATTTGTATTTCTCAAAAAGGTAAGGGTCAAAATAATTGGCACCTCTGATTTCAATACCTTTCAATACCTCATCTTGCAAAGATAACAGAACTGAGCCTTTTTATAAAATGTTTTATGATATTAAAGAGCACATTGGTAAGGATTTAACTGGGAGGTTATTGTCTTGCTGGACAATCTGCTTGCGGCCAAGTGTCAGCTTCCTGGAGAGGCAACCAGGTTTTGGGCTAAAATGTCCTGTTTTCATGTAGAACACATATTTGTATCAACAAAACATAAAAGTATATTCTAGACAGTTTATTCATAGTGAGAGTATTTCTGACCCTGCTCTTTATAGTTAGGGGATGTGAACGCTCTGTGCGTAAGATATTTCAGCCATATGGCCACAAAATTACAGAGCATGTTGGGTGTTTTCAAACTATAATTCCATAGCCACAGCTTCTGTCCCTCAGTTAGCTCTTCCCTTAGACTTCGATTGTGTTGCTATGATGTCATTGAGTATATATAACATAGTGAGTACAATTCATTTTTCCGATCTGTAACTCCTCACCTTACATGCAGATTTAGGCAATCTTCCAGTGCAGTTTCAGCCCTTTCCTCAAACATACTATACTGTGGTGACCAAAGACAGCAAACCAAATAAATCAAGATCATTTATTTTAACATTGTAATATCCATATTTGTTTTTATTTGATAAGGTAATTTGTGTGATAAGAAGAAGGCATATTGACAGAGATACTAGAACAAAATAATTATTCCTTTTAGATCAGAAAAAACATCTTGAACATTTTTTTTGTCCTCATTATCTAAAGAAAACCATACAAACATGCTACTCTATATGAAGAGATGATAGTGCCTTGTAGATGAATTATATTATAATTTGTGTTGTTTAAGGCTCATGTACTCATATGTTGACAAAGTAATACAGACATGGTTTAAAATGGTCAATATGGTGTTCTTATTACTCAGTTTAAGGGTGTGCAATGAATTGTGTTCTTTTCATCCCCTTTAAAAATGTTGAAGTTGTTGGCAATGTCTAGTTTGTAATATGCAGGCCATAGACATCAAACCACCACTGTCACAACTTCCGCCGAAGTCGGTCCCTCTCCTTTGTTGGGCGGCGTTCAGCGGTCGACGTCACCGGCCTTCTAGCCATCGCCGATCCACTTTTCATTTTCCATTTGTTTTGTCTTTGTTTTACACACCTGGTTTCAATCCCCCAATTACTTGTTCATTATTTAACCCTCTGTTCCCCCATGTTTGTTTGTGAGTGATTGTTTGTATGTTATACGGTCCGTTATGTGGACTTGCCTTATTGTATTTGCCTATTTTGAGAAAATTATGTTTATTTACTCATATCTGCTGTCCCGCGCCTGACTCCTCTACACAAGCTACACACAGACCTCTTAACAACCACTTCATAATCATTAATTGATTGCATTTATATAGTGCCTTTCCAGATGTTCAAAGCACTGTATGGGGGGGGGGGGGGGGGGGGGGGGGGCTCACCTCTTCCACCACCAAGGTGAAGCACCACTTCAGATCAACATTTTTTGAAAAATAAAATATATAAAAGTAGTCAAATTCCTCAGAAAACAAAGGTGCAAAATAAATGGAATGCAAGGAAAATGGAATGGGTTAAACATTATGATACTAAATGTAAGCACACTTCATAAGGTTGTGGGAGTTGTGGAACTATGGACTTTTATAGACTGAATCAAGATGACCTGTGATACCACCATTTCTGTTGCACAATACAATAGGTAAAGATGTAATGAGCATTTCTATGCTAGGCATTCATGAGTAAACACATCGTCCTCCAACTTCCCAGCAATAATTTGTCTTAGCATGCCCGTGGTGTGGGTTGATTGATCAAATCACATGGAATGGGAGCTGTTTCAGTGAAGCAGTATGTGCCAAAATAACAGAGACAGGATTGGCAAAATACAATGCCAATTGAGTTGTCACCATATACAGTGCCTTGCGAAAGTATTCGGCCCCCTTGAACTTTGCAACCTTTTGCCACATTTCAGGCTTCAAACATAAAGATATAAAACTGTCTTTTTTTGTGAAGAATCGACAATAAGTGGGACACAATCATGAAGTGGAACGACATTTATTGGATATTTCAAACTTTTTTAACAAATCAAAAACCGAAAAATTGGGTGTGCAAAATTATTCAGCCCCCTTAAGTTAATACTTTGTAGCGCCACCTTTTGCTGCGATTACAGCTGTAAGTCGCTTGGGGTATGTCTCTATTAGTTTTGCACATCGAGAGACTGAATTTTTTTCCCATTCCTCCTTGCAAAACATCTCGAGCTCAGTGAGATTGGATGGAGAGCATTTGTGAACAGCAGTTTTCAGTTCTTTCCACAGATTCTCGATTGGATTCAGGTCTGGACTTTGACTTGGCCATTCTAACACCTGGATATGTTTATTTTTGAACCATTCCATTGTAGATTTTGCTTTATGTTTTGGATCATTGTCTTGTTGGAAGACAAATCTCCGTCCCAGTCTCAGGTCTTTTGCAGACTCCATCAGGTTTTCTTCCAGAATGGTCCTGTATTTGTCTCCATCCATCTTCCCATCAATTTTAACCATCTTCCCTGTCCCTGCTGAAGAAAAGTAGGCCCAAACCATGATGCTGCCACCACCATGTTTGACAGTGGGGATGGTGTGTTCAGGCTGATGAGCTGTGTTGCTTTTACGCCAAACATAACGTTTTGCATTGTTGCCAAAAAGTTCAATTTTGGTTTCATCTGACCAGAGCACCTTCTTCCACATGTTTGGCGTGTCTCCCAGGTGGCTTGTGGCAAACTTTAAACGACACTTTTTATGGATATCTTTAAGAAATGGCTTTCTTCTTGCCACTCTTCCATAAAGGCCAGATTTGTGCAATATACGACTGATTGTTGTCCTATGGACAGAGTCTCCCACCTCAGCTGTAGATCTCTGCAGTTCACCCAGAGTGATCATGGGCCTCTTGGCTGCATCTCTGATCAGTCTTCTCCTTGTATGAGCTGAAAGTTTAGAGGGACAGCAGGTCTTGGTAGATTTGCAGTGGTCTGATACTCCTTCCATTTCAATATTATCGCTTGCACAGTGCTCCTTGGGATGTTTAAAGCTTGGGAAATCTTTTTGTATCCAAATCCGGCTTTAAACTTCTTGACAACAGTATCTCGGACCTGCCTGGTGTGTTCCTCGTCCTTCATGATGCTCTCTGCGCTTTTAACGGACCTCTGAGACTATCACAGTGCAGGTGCATTTATACGGAGACTTGATTACACACAGGTGGATTTTATTTATCATCATTAGTCATTTAGGTCAACATTGGATCCTTCAGAGATCCTCACTGAACTTCTGGAGAGAGTTTGCTGCACTGAAAGTAAAGGGGCTGAATAATTTTGCACGCCCAATTTTTCAGTTTTTGATTTGTTAAAAAAGTTTGAAATATCCAATAAATGTCGTTCCACTTCATGATTGTGTCCCACTTGTTGTTGATTCTTCACAAAAAAATACAGTTTTATATCTTTATGTTTGAAGCCTGAAATGTGGCAAAAGGTCGCAAAGTTCAAGGGGGCCGAATACTTTCGCAAGGCACTGTAAATGCAAATTGCAGCAACTGAAATGTCAGTCTGCAAGTGAAAGTTCACTCTAAAGTGTTTGTTTATATACTGAACAAAAATAAAAATGCAACATGTAAAGTGTTGGTTCCATGTTTCATGAGCTGAAATAAAATATCCCAGAAATGTTCCATATGCACAAATAGCTTATTTCTCAAATGTTTGGTGCATACATTTGTGAACCTCCATGTTTTTGAGCATCCATCCACCTGATAAGTGTGGCATATCAAGAAGCTGATTAAACAGCATGATCATTACACAGGTGCACCTTTTACTGGGGGCAATAAAAAAAAACACTGCAAAAATGTGCAATTATGTCACCCTACACCATGCCACAGAATCCTCAAGTTTTGAGGGCGTGAGCAATAGGCATGCTGACTGCAGGAATCTCCACCAAAGCTGTTGCCAGAAAATTGAATGCTCAATGCTCTACCATAAGCCACCTCCAATATTGTTTTGAAGAAATTGGCAGTACGTTCAACCGGCCTCTCAACCGCAGATCACGTGTAACCATGCCAGATCAGGACCTCTACATCTGGCTTCTTCACCTGCGGTATCGTCTGAGACCAGCCACCCAGACAGCTGATGACTCAACACTATACTTGTCAGCTACTACAATGACTGAAATTACTGCAACACTTAACAAAGAGTTGCAGTTAGTTTCAGAGTGGGTGGCAAGGAATAAGTTAGTCCATTCACTGAACCCTAAACCTCAACTAAATCTTGTAAAATATAATGTGGAAATTGAGCAAGGTGAGGTGACTACACTGCTTGGAGTAACCCTGGATTGTAAACTGTCAAAACATATTGATACAACAGTAGCTAAAATGGGGAGAAGTATTCAAGGGTTTTTCTTATATATATTTTTCATATTATATTGACTATTTTCTACATTGTAAAATAGTACTGAAAACATCAAAACTATGAAATAACACATATGGAATCATGTGGTAACCAAAAAAGTGTTAGTATAGTAAAAATGAAGAAAAACCCTGGAATGAGTAGGTGTGATCACGCTGAGGGTGAGGTTGTTATCCTTGCACCACACAGTCAGGTCTCTGACATGCTCCCTATAGGCTGTCTCATCGATGTCGGTGATCAGGCCTACCTCTGTTGTGTAATTGGCAAACTTAATGATGGTGTTGGAGTCGTGCCTGGCCGTGCAGTCATGAGAGAACAGGGAATACAGGAGTGGACTGAGCACACAGCCCGCTCCTTGAAAGCGGCAGCTCTACCCTTTAGCTCAGTGCGAATGTTGCCTGTAATCCATGGCTTCTGGTTGGGGAAGGTACGTACAGTCACTGTGGGGACGACGTCATCGATGCACTTATTGATGAAGCCAGCGACTGATGTGGTCTACTCCTCAATGCCATCGGAAGAATCGCGGAACATATTCCAGTCTGTGATAGCAAAACAGTCCTGTAGTTTAGCATCTGCTTAATCTGGCCACTTTTTTATAGGCCGAGTCACTGGTGCTTCTGTTTGCTTATTGCGGTGTACAGCTCATTGAGTGTGGTTTTAGTGCTAGCATCGGTCTGTGGGTAGACCGAGTCTGTTGGTCTGTATGTAGACAGCTACAAAAAATACAGATATCTCTTTAGGTAGATAGTGTGGTCTACAGCTTATCATGAGATACTCTACATCAGGCGAGCAAAACCTCGAGACTTCCTTAGATATCGTTCACCAGCTGTTGTTTACAAATATGCATAGGCCCCTGCCCCGTGTGTCACATTGGTATGAATGATAAGGGAGACAGGCGCAGGAATGTGTAATAGGGGTTTTATTTATACCCAAATTACGGCGTGCACAGGGACGAAGACCAAACAAACACTGTACAAAACACAGGGTAGAAACCCAAACAAAAGAGGAGTACCTTGAATAAATAACACAAGTGCACAATGATTAACACACGGGACGAGACCCGATCATCTGTGCAATCCACAAGCGGCAACAAAGCCAAAACACACAGCACAGGTACTCACGACCAACGGACATAGTAACAATAATGGACAGCCTAATGGAAACCAAAGGGCACACTTTTACAAGTACTAATCAGTGAGAATAGGGGACAGGTGTGCGTAATGAAAGCTCCGGAGGGATCCGTGACACCATGTCTTACCAGAGGCTGCTGTTCTATCCTGCCGATAGAGTGTACGGTATAAGCTGCCAGCTGTATGTTATTCATGTCGTCGTTCAGCCACGACTCGGTGAAACACAAGATATTACAGTTTTTAATGTTCCGTTGGTAGGATATACATGCTTTCAGTTCGTCCCATTTATTTTCTAGCGATTGAATGTTAACTAGCGGTACTGTAGTGGTCTGGGTGTAGCTGGTGCAGAGGAGTCAGGCGCAGGACAGCAGAGATGAGTAACATAAGTAACTTTACTCAAATATTCCAATAACATGTCGTAATACCGAGCCCACAATAACGGAACGAACATACATAAAACAATCACACACAAAAACCATGGGGAAAACAGAGGGTTAAAAACATTTTTTAGGGTAAATACATATTGATACCCCTGTTTTCAATACTCTAGCAACCTCCCCTTGTGACAAAAACTACACTGATGTAAGGGGCCCGTACTGGCGGCAGAGAAGTGAGACGCAGGAGAGCAAAAACTGTATTTCCAACAGTGCAGTTTAATAATAAAAACCCACCGGAAAACAGAACAATCAATAAATAGGTACATAACCCGACGCACACCAGAATAAACGTGGCACAAGCACTTACAATAAACAATACAGGACAAGGACATGGGGGGAACAGAGGGTTAAATACACAACATGTAATTGGAGAATTGAAACTAGGTGTGTAAAACAAAGACAAAACAAATGGAAAATGAAAAGTGAAACGATGATGGCTAGAAGGCCGGAGACGTCGACCGCCCAACGTCGCCCGAACAAGGAGAGGGACCGACTTCGGTGGAAGTCGTGACAAGTTTGGATGACAAAGGCAGATTAGCCTCTCGTCGCCTGATCCTCACAAGGCACCCCGATCTCTGTCTGCCAAATCTCTGTTTCTTCCTCCAGCGAATGACGGGGATGAGGGCCTATATGGGTGTCTGGAGTATATCCTTCCAGTCCGACTCATTAAAGAAGAATTCTTAGTCCAATTCCAGGTGAGTAATCGCTGTTCTGATGTCCAGAAGCTCTTTTAGGTCATAAGAGACGGTTGCAGCAACATTATGTACAAAATAAGTTACAAACAATGCGAAAAAACTAACAAAATAGCACGGTTGATTAAGAGCCAATAAAACGGCAGTCATCCCCTCTGGCACCATTAGACACCAGCATACACACACACATGATAATATATGCAGTATACACACACGTACACATGGATTTTGTACTGTACGTAGATATGTGGTAGTGGTGGAGTTGGGCACACAATGTGTTGTATTTATTGTAATGTTTTTAAAAATGCATAAACTGCCTTAATTTTGTTGGTCCCCAGGAAGAGTGGCATCAGCTAATGGGGATCCATAATAATTACAAATTCAAATGTGTGGTTTATCTGAAATGTATTTCTACAAACAAATAATTTTTGTTACATTATTTTAGTACATTTAATTTGACAAAGAATAGATTAATAGGTAAAACAGTTGTTGGTAAGTATCTTGCTTTATTATAAGTGTTATGCCTATGTTCCTCTTCATTAAGTATAGCTGGCGATCAGAACTCAACTGAGAAAGAGAGAAAGTACTTGTCAATGTCAGTCTTGGTGCAAAGATCAAATTGGACTGCAGCTTCTCGTCTGTCACTGGCACCTGAAAGCAACTTTTCCTTGTGGGGCACTGGATGTCTTTTTTGTTGGAGAACAGGCCCGAAGGGGAGCTGAATATACGGACAGACCAGCACACCCAGTCATACTTTCTTTTCAGCTTCTCCAAAATGGCGTCTGCCAGCTGCTGGTTGCTCAGGTCAGAATGGTCCCTAACCAACCTCCGGGAATCCAGTTCAGACTGCTTGGGTGATGCAGTCCTCAATGACAGCATTCATTTTCACCTGTACATCCTTCATCTTTTCACCCCAGTCTTGAAGAAGCTTCTCTTCGTCATCGCAGTCCTTTAGAGCGGTGTAGCCCATCAGAGCGATGAGGCCTATGTAAAATATTGGATTCAATCACACATAAGTCTTATATTGCGCGTCGACTTTTCTCCTCATAGTTAAAATCAATCTCCAAAACTGACTCTCCAGAGAAGTTGTCTCACATCACGGCACTGCAGAGGTTAATTAGGTTTTTGTCACCACCTGTTTTGACAAAATGCTCCATGAAAAGCTTCTTCTTCACCTCTTCACGAAAAGCTTCTTCTTCATCTCACCAAACTTGGGTTTGGCATTGCGGATGTCCATGTACTTGCGGAACTGGTTGAAGATGTTCTCCTCTACAGAAAATTAGGCAGCGTCCACTCTGCTCTTCTCGATCTCCTCGTCAATCCGCTGCATCTCCTCTGAAACCACCTCCATGTCACGCCCTGGCCATAGAGAGGCTTTTATTCTCTATTCTGGGTAGGCTAGGGTGTGACTAGGGTGAGCATTCTAGTTTCTTTATTTCTATGTTTTCTGTTTCTATGTTTTGGCCGGGTATGGTTCTCAATCAGGGACAGCTGTTCTATTGTTGTCTCTGATTGGGAATCATACTTTTCCTTTGTATTTTGTGGGTAGTTATTTTTGTTAGTGGCACTATAGCCCTAGTAGGCTTCACGGTCGTTTCTTTGTTTCTTGTTTTGTTGGCGACATTTACATAAATAAAGGAAAATGTACGCTCACCGCGCTGCACCTTGGTCCGGTCATTTCCACGACAACGTCCGTGACACTCCAGGCGTTCACAAATCTTCTGGAACTGCTCATTCATGAACGCAGCTTCCTTGCTCTCCACATTGTTCAGGAGCAATTTCATTATGGGAGCAGTGATTGCGAAAACAAGGAAGATGTCACCTGCAATACTGGCCACCACCTCAGCTCCCTGTTCAAACACTTCCATTACAGACTCTATCACTGCTACGATCTTCTGTAGCTGACCGGCCATTTTTGCTGGTATTGCTATTATTCAGTGCATAACACATACCAGTATTACATCTGAGAAAAGACCATAAGGTCATGGTCAAGAGTATGTTTAATTTACATTGGACATGATAAAGTCTATGGTCTATAGAATTACTTTTGACTAAATGGACACCTTTCTACTGACACTTAACTAATGTATTATTGAAGATCCATTTAAAATATAGACAACCAATCATCCCCCAGTCCAAGCCCTTAGTTAAAATGGAGGAAATGTTCAACAGCAATACCAAAGTCTTAACAGTTAGGCCCATATAGTTGATTTACCTACCAACCTACAGTATATTCGTATCTGAACTTACGTAGAGCTGTTGGTAATTGTCGGACTGTGGCCTGCTTCCTTGCTCAAACTCTCAACTACTCTCAGCGCAACATAGCTTCTGCGTGTAAATCAGCTAGAAAGATGTGTCGGCATCGAGTAATTGTCTCTGGCCCCCTCCCAGTTAGGGGGAGTGATGAGCTCTACAGCAGAGTCTCACAACTCAATCGCTGGTTGAAAACTGTTTTCTGCCCCTC
Organism: Oncorhynchus mykiss; assembly: GCF_057628025.1. Classification (NCBI taxonomy): domain Eukaryota; kingdom Metazoa; phylum Chordata; class Actinopteri; order Salmoniformes; family Salmonidae; genus Oncorhynchus; species Oncorhynchus mykiss. The sequence goes on from NC_143024.1 coordinate 35,891,617, forward strand.
CCAAAAGATAGAATTTGTAGATAATTGGCCCTCTTTTTGGGACTCGCCCACAAACAGGACCAAGCCTGACCTGCTGAGGAGTGACGGACTCCATCCTAGCTGGAGGGGTGCTCTCATTTTATCTACCAACATAGACAGGGCTCTAACTCCTCTAGCTCCACAATGAAATAGGGTGCAGGCCAGGCAGCAGGCTGTTAGCCAGCCTGCCAGCATAGTGGAGTCTGCCACTAGCACAGTCAGTGTAGTCAGCTCAGCTATCACCATTGAGACCGTGTCTGTGCCTCGACCTAGGTTGGGCAAAACTAAACATGGCGGTGTTCGCCTTAGCAATCTCACTAGGATAAAGACCACCTCCATTCCTGTCATTATTGAAAGAGATCATGATACCTCACATCTCAAAATAGGGCTACTTAATGTTAGATCCCTTACTTCAAAGGCAATTATAGTCAATGAACTAATCACTGATCATAATCTTGATGTGATTGGCCTGACTGAAACATGGCTTAAGCCTGATGAATTTACTGTGTTAAATGAGGCCTCACCTCCTGGCTACACTAGTGACCATATCCCCCGTGCATCCCGCAAAGGCGGAGGTGTTGCTAACATTTACGATAGCAAATTTCAATTTACAAAAAAAAAAATGACGTTTTCGTCTTTTGAGCTTCTAGTCATGAAATCTATGCAGCCTACTCAATCACTTTTTATAGCTACTGTTTACAGGCCTCCTGGGCCATATACAGCGTTCCTCACTGAGTTCCCTGAATTCCTATCGGACCTTGTAGTCATAGCGGATAATATTCTAATCTTTGGTGACTTTAATATTCACATGGAAAAGTCCACAGACCCACTCCAAAAGGCTTTCGGAGCCATCATCGACTCAGTGGGTTTTGTCCAACATGTCTCTGGACCCACTCACTGTCACAGTCATACGCTGGACCTAGTTTTGTCCCATGGAATAAATGTTGTGGATCTTAATGTTTTTCCTCATAATCCTGGACTATCGGACCACCATTTTATTACGTTTGCAATTGCAACAAATAATCTGCTCAGACCCCAACCAAGGATCATCAAAAGTCGTGCTATAAATTCACAGACAACACAAAGATTCCTTGATGTCCTTCCAGACTCCTTCTGCCTACCCAAGGACGCCAGAGGACAAAAATCAGTTAACCACCTAACTGAGGAACTCAACTTAACCTTGCGCAATACCCTAGATGCAGTTGCACCCCTAAAAACTAAAAACATTTCTCATAAGAAACTAGCTCCCTGGTACACAGAAAATACCCGAGCTCTGAAGCAAGCTTCCAGAAAATTGGAACGGAAATGGCGCCACACCAAACTGGAAGTCTTCCGACTAGCTTGGAAAGACAGTACTGTGCAGTACCGAAGAGCCCTTACTGCTGCTCGATCATCCTATTTTTCTAACTTAATTGAGGAAAATAAGAACAATCCGAAATTCCTTTTTGATACTGTCGCAAAGCTAACTAAAAAGCAGCATTCCCCAAGAGAGGATGACTTTCACTTTAGCAGTGATAAATTCATGAACTTCTTTGAGGAAAAGATTATGATTATTAGAAAGCAAATTACGGACTCTTCCTTAAATCTGCGTATTCCTTCAAAGCTCAGTTGTCCTGAGTCTGCACAACTCTGCCAGGACCTAGGATCAAGAGAGACACTCAAGTGTTTTAGTACTATATCTCTTGACACAATGATGAAAATAATCATGGCCTCTAAACCTTCAAGCTGCATACTGGACCCTATTCCAACTAAACTACTGAAAGAGCTGCTTCCTGTGCTTGGCCCTACTATGTTGAACATAATAAACGGCTCTCTATCCACCGGATGTGTACCAAACTCACTAAAAGTGGCAGTAATAAAGCCTCTCTTGAAAAAGCCAAACCTTGACCCAGAAAATATAAAAAACTATCGGCCTATATCGAATCTTCCATTCCTCTCAAAAATTTTAGAAAAGGCTGTTGCGCAACAACTCACTGCCTTCCTGAAGACAAACAATGTATACGAAATGCTTCAGTCTGGTTTTAGACCCCATCATAGCACTGAGACGGCACTTGTGAAGGTGGTAAATGACATTTTAATGGCATCGGACCGAGGCTCTGCATCTGTCCTCGTGCTCCTAGACCTTAGTGCTGCTTTTGATACCATCGATCACCACATTCTTTTGGAGAGATTGGAAACCCAAATTGGTCTACACGGACAAGTTCTGGCCTGGTTTAGATCTTATCTGTCGGAAAGATATCAGTTTGTCTCTGTGAATGGTCTGTCCTCTGACAAATCAACTGTAAATTTCGGTGTTCCTCAAGGTTCCGTTTTAGGACCACTATTGTTTTCACTATATATTTTACCTCTTGGGGATGTTATTCGAAAACATAATGTTAACTTTCACTGCTATGCAGATGACACACAGCTGTACATTTCAATTAAACATGGTGAAGCCCCAAAATTGCCCTTGCTAGAAGAATGTGTTTCAGACATAAGGAAGTGGATGGCTGCAAACTTTCTACTTTTAAACTCGGACAAAACAGAGATGCTTGTTCTAGGTCCCAAGAAACAAAGAGATCTTCTGTTGAATCTGACAATTAATCTTAATGGTTGTACAGTCGTCTCAAATAAAACTGTGAAGGACCTCGGCGTTACTCTGGACCCTGATCTCTCTTTTGAAGAACATATCAAGACCATTTCAAGGACAGCTTTTTTCCATCTACGTAACATTGCAAAAATCAGGAACTTTCTGTCCAAAAATGATGCAGAAAAATTAATCCATGCTTTTGTCACTTCCAGGTTAGACTACTGCAATGCTCTACTTTCCGGCTACCCGGATAAAGCACTAAATAAACTTCAGTTAGTGCTAAATACGGCTGCTAGAATCCTGACTAGAACCAAAAAATTTGATCATATTACTCCAGTGCTAGCCTCTCTACACTGGCTTCCTGTCAAAGCAAGGGCTGATTTCAAGGTTTTACTGCTAACCTACAAAGCATTACATGGGCTTGCTCCTATCTATCTCTCTGATTTGGTCCTGCCGTACATACCTACACGTACGCTACGGTCACAAGACGCAGGCCTCCTAATTGTCCCTAGAATTTTTAAGCAAACAGCTGGAGGCAGGGCTTTCTCCTATAGAGCTCCATTTTTATGGAACGGTCTGCCTACCCATGTCAGAGACGCAAACTCGGTCTCAACCTTTAAGTCTCTACTGAAGACTCATCTCTTCAGTGGGTCATATGATTGAGTGTAGTCTGGCCCAGGAGTGGGAGGGTGAACGGAAAGGCTCTGGAGCAACGAACCACCCTTGCTGTCTCTGCCTGGCCGGTTCCCCTCTTTCCACTGGGATTCTCTGCCTCTATCCCTATTACAGGGGCTGAGTCACTGGCTTTACTGGGGCTCTCTCATGCCGTCCCTGGAGGAGGTGCGTCACCTGAGTGGGTTGAGTCACTGATGTGGTCATCCTGTCTGGGTTGGCGCCCCCCCCCCCCCCCCCCTTAAGTTGTGCCGTGGCGGAGGTCTTTGTGGGCTATACTCAGCCTTGTCTCAGGATGGTAAGTTGGTGGTTGAAGATATCCCTCTAGTGGTGTGGGGGCTGTGCTTTGGCAAAGTGGGTGGGGTTATATCCTTCCTGTTTGGCCCTGTCCGGGGGTGTCCTCGGAGTGGGCCACAGTGTCTCCTGACCCCTCCTGTCTCAGCCTCCAGTATTTATGCTGCAGTAGTTTATGTGTCGGGGGGCTAGGGTCAGTTTGTTATATCTGGAGTACTTCTCCTGTCCTATTCGGTGTCCTGTGTGAATCTAAGTGTGCGTTCTCTAATTCTCTCCTTCTCTCTTTCTCTCTCTCGGAGGACCTGAGCCCTAGGACCATGCCCCAGGACTACCTGACATGATGACTCCTTGCTGTCCCCAGTCCACCTGGCTGTGCTGCTGCTCCAGTTTCAACTGTTCTGCCTTATTATTATTCAACCATGCTGATCATTTATGAACATTTGAACATCTTGGCCATGTTCTGTTATAATCTCCACCCGGCACAGCCAGAAGAGGACTGGCCATCCCACATATGCTCTCTCTAATTCTCTCTTTCTTTCTCTCTCTCGGAGGACCTGAGCCCTAGGACCATGCCCCAGGAATACCTGACATGATGACTCCTTGCTGTCCCCAGTCCACCTGACTGTGCTGCTGCTCCAGTTTCAACTATTCTGCCTTATTATTATTCGACCATGCTGGTCATTTATGAACATTTGAACATCTTGACCATGTTTTGTTATAATCTCCACCCGGCACAGCCAGAAGAGGACTGGCCACCCCACATAGCCTGGTTCCTCTCTAGGTTTCTTCCTAGGTTTTGGCCTTTCTAGGGAGTTTTTCCTAGCCACCGTGCTTCTTCACCTGCATTGCTTGCTGTTTGGGGTTTTAGGCTGGGTTTCTGTACAGCACTTTGAGATATCAGCTGATGTACGAAGGGCTATATAAAATAAATTTGATTGATTGATTGATTGATTGATTGATTGATTGAACTAGAGTGAATCCCTGCTGGCCTCACAGTGAGAACTGATAAAGAAAGAGAGAGAGGGAGCAGTGTACATTTCAATACACAAGCAAAGCCTACTGGGATTACAGCTGGGTACACCCAGTGAGCAATAAGGCAACTATTGACAATTCACCAATGAGGAAAGACCCGTATAGGTAGGTACTCTATGGAGTTTCAAATATGTAGTTCAACACAGTGTTTTAATGGTTTTATGTTATAGAAATGTTTTAAGTATTCAGTTTGTTGTCTGCATTATACACTCAATTCAAGTGTGTTATATATCACATCATCAAAGTGCCAAATGAGGAAAAAACAACCAACCAACCAATGAATATCTGAAATACAGTATGAAGTATAAACAGCAAGCAGGAAGCCAAATAGCAACTTCAAACACTATGATGTACTAGAGTAGACTGTGATTGAAGGGGTGGTGCTAAGTGCATTGCAACAGTGTTCATTTAAGGAAATCGCATAGAGTATCTAGCATTGGAATAACATACTACAAGCAGGGATTAAGACTAATTTCAGCCTGGAGGCCATTTTAGATGTAATACTATAATTATATGTCACAGAGGACATTACAGAACATTTACTACACAGTATATTATTTATTATACAGTAGAAATCATTTACCTCTGCTGCAATAATTCATGGCAAATTGTATTGACCATTCATCAAGATCATTGAAATAATTTAAAAGTACCAATTTGACAACTGCCGTGAAATTACTTTCAGGTCAAAGTACAATGTTATGAGCTCAAACCTTAATAATAAAAACCTAATCCATTCTCCTTTGGCCCTTCAACTACAACCACCATCCCCACCACGGTCGCTTGTCAGCCAGTTGGTTCAATTCCAAGTAGGGTGTGGGAGTGATGAACTGTCTGTACGAGATTAAACTTGCTGAGCAGAAGTGCATTTTCCACAGAAACACCAGGAACAACAGCAACAAGTCGAAACAGTGGAAACTATCCTGTTAGCATCTTAGCCAGCCTTTCTCTGCTGCTGAGGTCTGCCCCAAATGGGTTTACACCACAGAAGATTGGGGAAGATGTTACCCTCATATCTCAACCTGATCTATCACCTACTGTCAAGAGAGGCATCGTCTTCAAGACCATAGAGAACAGTGACTACTGAGAGAGATGTCTAAGAAAATCTAAGAACTCTAGAACAGTCTGAACAACGCCACCATAAAAGATTTTCACTCTGTATTTGTATTTTTTTATGGATCCTCATTAACTGCTGCCAAGGCAAAAAGGAAGGCAGTTATACAATTTTAAAAACATCATAATACATTCACAAAATATTTCACAACACTTAAAGTGTGTGCCCACAGGCCACTACTCTACAACCACATATAGTTGAAGTCGAAAGTTTACATACACCTTAGCCAAATACATTTAAACTCAGTTTTTCACAATTCCTGACATTTAATCCTGGCACAAATTCCCGGTTTTAGGTCAGTTAGGATCACCACTTTATTTTAAGAATGTGAAATGTCAGAATAATAGTAGAGAGAATGATTTAGATCAGCTTTTATTCCTTTCATCACATTCCCAGTGGGTCAGAAGTGTAAATACACTCAATTAGTATTTGGTAGCATTGCCTTCAACCTCTCTGGGATAGGCGGTATGCTTGCGTCCCACTTGGCCAATAGCCAGGGAAAATACAGAGCGCCAAATTCAAATAAAATGATATAAAAATCAAATTTTCATTAAATCACACATGTAAGATACAAAATTAAAGCTACACTCGTTGTGAATCCAGCCAACATGTCAGATTCCAAAAAGGCTTTTCGGCGAAAGCATAAGATGCTATTATCTGAGGATAGCACAACAGTAAACTAAGAGAGAGTCGCATATTTCAACCCTGCAGGCGCGACACAAAACGCAGAAATAAAATATAAATCATGCCTTTACCTTTAACAAGCTTTTTTTGTTGGCACTCCAATATGTCCCATAAACATCACAAATGGTCCCTTTGTTCGATTAATTCCGTCGATATATATCCAAAATGTCCATTTATTTGGGGCGTTTGATCCAGAAAAGCACAGCTTCCAATTTGCGCAACATCACTACAATATATCTCAAAAGTTACCTGTAAACTTTGCCAAAACATTTCAAACTACTTTTGTAATACAACTTTAGGTATTTTTAAAATGTTAATAATCGATCAAATTGAAGACGGGACTATCTGTGTTCAATACAGGAAGACAACAAACTGACGCTACTTTTCGAGTCATGCGCCTCTCTGAAAAAGTACAATTCAAGTGACATTCATTCAAGATGGCCGTACTTCTTCATTCATTTCTAAAGACTGTTGACATCCAGTGGAAGCGGTAGGAACTGCAAACAAGTCCCTTAGAAATCTGGTTTCCCAATGAAACCTCATTGATTAGACAGTGACCTCAACAAAAAAAAATAAATCTGAATGGTTTAGTTTAGAAACTTCAGAGTGTTTTCTATCTAAATCTACTAATAATATGCATATCTTATATTCTGGGGATGAGTAGCAGGAATTTGGGCACGCTATTTATCCAAAAGTGAAAATGCTGCCCCCTATCCTGAAGAAGTTGTTTAACTTGGGTCAAACGTTTCGGGTAGCCTTCCACAAGCTTTCCACAATAAATTGGGTGAATTTTGGCCCATTCCTCCTGACAGAGCTGGTGTAACTGAGTCAGGTTTATAGGCCTAATTGCTCGCACTAGCTTTTTCAGTTCTGCCCACACATTTTCTATAGGATTGAGGTCAGGGCTTTGTGACGGCCACTCCCATTCCTTGACTTTGAAGTCCTTAAGCTATTTTGCCACAACTTTGGAAGTATGCATGGGGTAATTGTCCATTTGGAAGATCCATTTGCGATCAAGCTTTAACTTCCTGACTGATGTCTTGAGTTGTTGCGTCAATATATCCACTTATTTTTCCACACCAGCTACTTATCTATTTCATGAAGTGCACCAGTCCCTCTTGCAGCAAAGCACGCCCACAACATGATGCTGCCACCCCCATGCTTCAGGGTTGGGATGGTGTTCTTTGGCTTGCAAGCCTCCCCCTTTTTCCTCCAAACATAACGATGGTCATTACAGCCAAACAGTTCCATTTTTGTTTCATCAGACCAGAGGACATTTCTCTAAAAAGTACGGTCTTTGTCCCCTTCTGCAGTTGCAAACTGTAGTCTGGCTTTTTTATGGCGGTTTTGGAGCAGTGGCTTCTTCCTTGCTGAGCGGCCTTTCGGGTTATGTCGATATAGGACTCGTTTTACTGTGGATATAGATACTTTTGTACCTGTTTCCTCCAGCATCTTCACAGGGACCTTTGATGTTGTTCTGGGATTGATTTGCACTTTTTGCATCAAAGAACGTTCATCTCTAGGAGACAGAAGGTGTCTCCTTCCTGAGTATGACGGCTGTGGTGTCCCATGTTGTTTATACTTGCGTACTATTGTTTGTGCAGATGAACGTGGTACCTTCAGGCGTTTGGAAACTGCTCCCAAGGATGAACCAGACTTGTGGAGGTCTATAATTTTTTTGGGGCTGATTTATTTTGATTTTCCCATAATGTCAAGCAAAGAGGCACTGAGTTTGAAGGTAGACCTTGAAATACATTGACAGTTACACCTCCAATTGACTCAAATTATGTCAATTAGCCTATCAGAAGCTTATAAAACCATGACATCATTTTCCGGAATTTTCCAAGCTGTTTAAAGGCACAGTCAACTTGGTGTATATAAACGTCTGACCCACTGGAATTGAGATACAGTGAATTATAAGTGAAATAATCTGTCTGTAAACAATTGTTGAAAAAATGACTTGTGTCATGCACAAAGTAGATGTCCTAACCGTCTTGCAAAAACTATAGTGTGTTAACAAGAAATTTGTGGACTGGTTGAAAAACGTGTTTTAATGACTCCAACCTCCAGACGTGACACTTGGCATTCGGGCCAAAGTGTTCAGTCTTGGCTTCATCAGACCAGTGAATCTTGTTTCTCATGGTTTGAGTCCATCAGGTGCCTTTTGGCAAACTCCACGCGGGATTTCATGTGCTATTCATTGAGGAGTACCTACCGTCTGGCTACTCTACCATAAAGGCCTGATTGGTGGAGTGCTGCAGAGATGGTTGTCCTTCTGGAACGTTCTCCCATCTCCACAGAGGAACTCTAGAGCTCTGTTAGTGACCATCGGGTTATTGGTCACCTCTGACCAAGGCCCTTCTCCCCTGATTGCTCAGTTTGGCCAGGCGGCCAGCTCTAGGAAGAGTCTTGCTGGTTAAAAGGGTCTGAATACTTATGTAAATAAGGTATTTTTGTTTTTTTGTTTTTTTTATACATTTGCTAAAAATTCTAAAAACATATTTTTGCTTTGTCATTATGTGTCGATTGATGAGGATATTTATTTATTGAATCCATTTTAGAACAAGGCTGTAACGTAACAAAATATGGAAAAAGTCAAGCGGTCTGAATACTTTCTGAATGCACTTAGGCCTATATAGCATTTGCGATGTCATCAACAGCTATTGTTTCAATTCAACCACGGGTTCAACAAAAAAATGTCAATAAGCTACATAGCTACATTCTGTATATTACCCAAATGTCCACTTTGAAATTATTTGGTGTGCCGAGTGGGACCTGTACACATTTTTTTAATGAGAATGTTTTGAAATTGTTGAAGTTGAAGTGTACTGCTCTGTCTTCAGCTGCAAGGATAGCTTCTCTGTCCTGTAGATGTTTCTAGGTCACAGAGAAAACATGTAATATGATGACAGATGACTTAAATGAAATGAAATGAAATGACGTCCCCTGCTGGATGAGGGAGGTCCCACAGGAAATTAAATGATGTCCTCTGCTGGATGAGGGAGGTCCCACAGGAAATGAAATGACGTCCTCTGCTGGATGAGGGAGGTCCCACAGGAAATGAAATGACGTCCTCTGCTGGATGAGGGATGTCACACAGGAAATGAAATGACGTCCTCTGCTGGATGAGGGAGGTCACACAGGAAATGAAATTAAAGTGACCAAAAACGTAGACCACTCCTTCTTGTTGATAATTCACTGCACTACACTTGATCAATTGTTGTTGAAGAAACTGTACTGTACGCCAGTGCGTGATCCCACAGTCCTCACAGAAAAGTCCCCTGTCTTTTCACGCTGCAGGCAGCTGTCCCAGCCACCTAAAATACTTAATCTGTAGGTTTCCTATTAGGCATTGCTGACAGAGGTTTTTAAAAATAAAGAAAGTGAAGAGACTATCAAAATGTGTTGTTTATTTTTTCTATCTGAAAGAAACCTAAACTGTTCATGTTGGATATTATTGCTAGGTTTGTTTTGTTGGTGAATTGTTGGTGAATCTCCTGTCCTATTTTATAAAAGGGAAGATGTTATGGGTGTAAGATGGCACGTTAATGCCATCTGTTGGTAAATGTTCATTGCTGCAACACCAGTGTTTTTACCAGTGTGCTTAATATACCCGGATGTATTACAATGTGCTGAACAAGACTGGTTACTCGCATCAATGACTCCTTCTCGTCACTTAACATCCAAACAAATGCTGGCAATGAACTATTTGATAATGATTAACGTCACTAACAAATACAAATGTTCACTCTCCCTTTCCCTCTTTGTCATGTGTTGTTATGTACAGTAGACAAATCATCCATAAATGCTGTGCTCTAACTGAACTTTGACCCATCTGAGTCATAACCCACTGGGCACACACTGGTTGAATCAATGTGGTTTCCACGTCATTTTAACTAAATTAGGGTCCCATATACAACTACTCCTACTCCAACTCCAACTACTAATCTTCACAAGACTACAGCCCCAACCTCTAAATGCAGATCCTCCAGCCAGGAGAGGGACCTTTCAGAGAGTTGATCCTGAGTGCTGGGCTGGACCTGCAGCTGTGCGTCACTGAACAAATGTTTTAATGCTTGTTATGAGATTAGCCTACTTAAAGATCAGCGGGCTGGTCGATGGTGCACACCGATGGGTAATAACATTATCCTGGCTGGGATTGGCAGAGGCAGCCAGGCAGAGGCATCCTGCCATTGATCCAGACCCTACAGGGCCACTCTGACACTGCCCTCCATCAAATCACTCATTTGTTTATGAAATATTGATATTAGGTGCGATCTCTTCCTGAAGACGGGTAAACGTGGCTAGTAGGAGAATAACATGTCTTTAAACAGGCCTTTGGATCTACTAGATTGAGTTTATTAGAATGTCTACAGCAAGTAGGTAAAAATATTAAGTCCAACAAACCTGTTGCTGATTGTTCGTTAATGTCTCCTAAGATTCGGGCGCTCAACTATTCTGTGCAAACAACATGATGGATTTTGTTTCCTGTCTACTCAATGCTGATTGTCACAGAGTGGAAGTATATAGGCATAGATTCCAATGGAAATGTCAGTCGTGGCTTCTTTTCTATTTCATCCGAATCTAGGGGCGATTTGGAGATGGAAGACCGGGATCAATACTCTTACATTCAGTAGTGCCACTGCTTACGTATGTGTGGAGAGACGGACCAAGGCGCAGCGGAGATTGAGTTCCACATATTTATTTAAAGTGAAACTTAAACAACCAAAACAATAAACTAACAACGAAACGTGACTACGTGGTGCACATGCACAAACACAAAATAATATCCCACAAACACAGGTGGGAAAAATGCTACCTAAATATGATCCCCAATTAGAGACGATTACCAGCTGCCTCTAATTGGGTTGGGTTGTGTAACGGAGGACGCATGACTTTCAACCTTCATCTCTCCCGAGCCCGTACGGGAGTTGTAGCAATGAGACAAGATAGTAGCTACTAAAAACAATTGGATACCACGTAATTGGGGAGAAAAAGGGGTAAAATTCACAACAAAAAAAAAGACTGAGGTGGGATCTGTTGATCCTAACAAATTCCCCAGTCTATGCCGGTGACAAAAATACCCATAACATGATGCTGCCACCACAATATTTGAAAATACAAAGGGATCAACAACATTGCATTCATTACATACTACTGGCCTGTATGACAAAGTGAAAAGAAATGAGCCTGTCTTAAAAAATCCATTCTAAATAATCCATTGTGTTTGTAACAAGGCTGTTAAGTAATACTACAAGACAAAACAGCAAATAAATTAACTTTTTAGCCTAAACTCAAAACCATATTGTGGTGGCAGTATCACGTTATGGGTATGCTTGTCATCGGCAAGGACTGGGGAGTATGTCAGGATCAAAATAAATATTAAAGGAGCAAAGCCAAGGGAAAAAGTTTGAGAAAAACCCAAAGTCATTTGAAAACCTCACCCTGGAATAGGGTTTTATTTTTCAGCGAGACAATTACACATTTTAATGCCAAAGACACACCAGAATGGCTTTACAAGAGTTGTACCTGAGTGGTCTAGTCTCACTCCTGACTTAAATTTGCTTGAAAATCAGAGTCAATATTTGAATATTGTTGTCCATCAATGATTCCCAACCAAATGTAATGAGCTTGAGCAATTTTGACAAAAACAATGGAAATATGTTGCCCTAAGAGTTGTGCAAATTTGATGGAATCTTACTCCAAACGATTCACAGCTGTAATGGCTGCCAAAGGTGCTTCCACCAAGCATTAACTCAGGGTGGTAGATACTTACCCAATTATTATATTTCAGTTTAGTTTGGATTAGTATAGAAATATTTATATAACCTTCTTTCACTTTGAACATTTTGAGTAGGTTGTGTAGATCTGTAGGAAAAAAATATAGATTTTAATCACTTTTTAGTTTTAATTTTAAGGCAGGAAAATGTGGAAAAAAAGTTCAAGATGGTTTAGACTTTATATTGCATGGTCAACATTTTTTAGGGTAAATACATATTGATACCCCTGTTTTCAATACTCTAGCAGCCTCCCCTTGTGATGAAAACTACACTGATGTAAGGGGTGCGTACTGGCGGCAGAGAAGTCAGACGCAGGAGAGCAAAAACTGTGTTTCCAACGGTGCAGTTTAATAATAAAAACCCACCGGAAACAGAACAATCAATAAATGGGTACATAACCCAAGGTACACCAGAATAAACGTGCACAAGCACTTACAATAAACAATACAGGACAAGGACATGGGGGGAAAAGAGGGCTAAATACACAACATGTAATTGATGGAATTGAAACTAGGTGTGTGGGAAGACAAGACAAAACAAATGGAAAATGAAAGGTGGATCAGAGATGGCTAGAAGACCGGTGACGTCGACCACCGAACGTCGCCCTGCGGCCACAGATGGTGCACGAGCTGGAACCCCCTCCGGTCTCCCTGCGCACCGCCCCTCCCAGCTCCATGGGTATCGTCAGAGAGGGGGTGCGGGAGGATGGATCCACCAGACCCCGATCTGAACGTCCGCGGGTAGCCAGCAGGTTATCCAGCCGGATGGACAGGTCCGCCAGCTGGTCGAACGTGAGGGTGGTGTCTCTGCTGGCCAACCTCACGCAGACGCGCTCCTCCACCCCTATACCTGGGGTACCTGCTCCTGCTGACTCCATACGTTTGGTCCGGTATTCTGTAAGGGGTGAGTACTGGCGGCGGAGAAGTCAGACGCAAGAGAGTGTTTCCAACGGCACTGTTTAATAATAAAAACCCACCGGAAAACAGAACAATCAATAAATGGGAACATAACCCAAGGCACACCAGAATAAACGTGCACAAGCACTTACAATAAACAATACAGAACAAGGACATGGGGGGAACAGAGGGCTAAATACACAACATGTAATTGATGGAATTGAAACAAGGTGTGTGAGAATACAAGACAAAACAAATGGAAAATGAAAGGTGGATCGGAGATGGCTGGAAGACCGGTGACGTCGACCACTGAACGTCACCCGAACAAGGAGAGGGACTGACTTCGGAGGAAGTCGTGACAACGGATCCTTTTTCAAATTATATTATTTATTGTATAGTATTTTTTTAAATCAAGGGTGCCAAAAATCATGGAACTGACAGCATGTATTGCCCCTCATCATCATTTTGAGATAAACCAAGTTAAAATGATAATACTATTGCCTCAATATATTTTTATGCAAAAAATCTAATACAAGTGATATTTTACATTCAATCTTTATTGATAATGCTGCATAGTACAACCATGCAACAAAGAACATAACAAAAAATAGGCTATGACATTTAGATGAGCGTATATTTTCAGAGAGCCCTAGAGGTAAATATATTCCCATCTAATTAATTTTAATAAAGCAGAATTATAACTATTTAACAGCCATACATCTCGGTTGTAACAATATGAGAGACAGGGACTGGTACCACAGAATAGGCATTCCATTGAATATAGGGTTATGAATCACAGATATGGATCGGTGAGCATAGAAATGGCATCAGTAACACTGGAAATCTGAGTAGTGGGGTTAATAGCACAGAAGAGATCAAATCAAACTGCAGTGCTTTAGAGAACAAGAACAAATGAAGTAGAGAACGTAACTTTGTGAACCGTTTCTTAGGCAAAGACACAGTTAAGGGGACACGGAACATGAACCACAGCGTAAGAGGAGACATTGTTGGTCAGTTATGAGAGGATACTGATTAAAATCAAAACTGCTATGGCAAATTAAGATATATAAAATCCCCAAAACATCTAGAACACATCCCCATAATGTATTTTAGAGTGATTTTTGATATCTTACGCTACTTTTGGTGTAAATGGCTTCAAAATATGAAAATAATACAATATAAGTGAAAAGAAAGAGGGTCACAGAGCAAAGACAATTCCCCAGAAATGTAATTATTTAGGGTGTGTTCGTAATTTGTGCACTCTGGACATTCGTATAATTTAGAGCGTTGTCAGATTCTCTGTTTGTATATTCAGAGCGTTTCGCTCTCGGAGCATTTGGACGCTCTGGCTGAGGAGTAGGGTTGATCTCACAAGTCATGCACCCAAACTAACTGGCTAAAGTTGACTAGCTTGCTAGCTACTTCAAGACACAAATAGGAGAAAACCTCACTCTGACCATTTTACTCGCCCTAGAATAGCTGGTTAGGCTGTTTTCATGTTGTTTATAGTGTTGGTGACTAACTGTGCTGCTGGCAACAATCTAATTATGTTTTTTTTGCAGACGTTTACTGACACAGGTCATATTCAACAGGTGTTGCGTGTTCGTAGATTAATCAGTTATTCTACACTCTGACCCACTCAGACGAGAGTGCTCTGAAATCGGAGTAGACGGACGGCCAGAGTGAATTTATGAACACACCCTTAGAAAAACAAAGATTTGTTCTAATACTTAATTTCTCTGAGATACAAGAGAACACATAAGAGAGGAAGCACTTAAAGCTAATGTTTACTTTGACCTTTTGTATTGCTGTGTGGTTAGTTTAGTGTTGTCACTGCACTTGGTTGGTTTACAATCACAACCATCATAATGTAGTGTGTTCATGAAAACAAACTGATACACCTTACAATATGGTTGAAAAGGAAACAGTAGTGTTTTTGGACAGTATAGTAAACCAGTTTTGGTGTTACATTGAACAGGCTACAAGTGTTTAGTGTTACAGTATGACTTTCATCCCACCGACTTCATTATCTGGGTGTAAGCTTTTTTTTTAACTAGGCAAGTCAGTTAAAGAACAAATTCTTATTTTCAATGACAGCCTAGGAACAGGGGGTTAACTGCCTGTTCAGGTGCAGAATGGCAGATTTGTACCTTGTCAGCTCAGGGATTTGAACTTGCAACCTTTCGGTTGCTAGTCCACCACCCTAACCACTAGGCTACCCTGTTGTTGAATAATTATGGAAGCAACATGATGCTAGTGTTGTGTGTGTGTGGCATTAATTATTGGATTCCCTCCATAAATACATTCTTAGATAACTTTTGGATATTTTAAGTTAGATTTTACAGTGCATTATTTATCAAAACTTTTTAATGCTATTTCCAATTGAATGCTAAATAAGTTAATTTAGGTGCTGATAATAAGTAAAGTAATACTAATTAACCCACAGTAAAGTAAAAAAAAAAAAATGTATTTAGATAATTGTCATGCTCTGTTAATAGTGTCCACAGTATAGATAATGTTTATTTATTTATTTTATACTGAAAGTGCTAGGTTGCATCAGTGGCACTATTAGATTTGCATGGAGTGTATGTCTGTTCAAATAGATACCCATTATGGTGAATCTTACATTCATGCAACAGAATGAGCCCATTCGAACTGTCTCCCTCTAAATCAGCAGCAAATATCTATGCAACACAACATATTTTTCAAAACGCTGAATATTGTCAGACATTAAAACCACTACATCATACTCTTTAGAAGATAGGAATGGCATAGTTAAATCTAATTAAGAGCCAGTCCAAATGTTGATATTCAGACTGCTGTGTATGCAGGTTTCCATATCAACATTCACATATATTATATAGGTCTGTTAATTTACTACTGCTGTGGATGGGGCAAATCCCTAACTGTTTTCATTCAATCTACTTACCACTAACTCATAGATACCAACAGTGAATAGCCATGTGATCATTGAAGAATAATTCATCCACATCACAGGATGCTACTGAGGGGAGACTGGCTCATAATAATGGCCGGAACAGAGCGCATGGAATTGCAAACACCATTCCACTAATTAGGCTCCAGTCATTATCACGAGCTTGTCCTCCCCAGTTAATTAAGGTGCCACCAACCTCCTATGATCCACATTGATAGACAATTAACGGGTTGAATAAACAGAGAGGTGGTATACACAGCTGTCCTGGAGTAAGGAGAAAAGTGATGGGAAGGAAGGATATGGGATCCTAAGTCATAGAGAGAGTCCTACATATTGAGGACAAGTAGCAACCTCTACACCTCCCTCTCCTCCTCTTCTTCACTTGCATTTCTGGAGGGCCTCCTGCATCCTCTCCTGCACGTGCTCCATCTTCTCGGCCGACTCGTCGCTGATGCCCTCCTCGTCGTCTCCGATGACAGCGGCGTAATCCATGATGGCGATCAGGCCGATGCAGAAGAGGTATGTGAGGCGTGTGCACAGGTTCTCCATGGTGCGGCGGTCGCCCTGCGAGTGCTTCAGGTACACCTCCAGGATGGGCCGGCTGAACAGCTTGGGCTTGCCCACCACACCCTCGTAGAGTGTGTGCAGGTTCTGGTCGCCTAGGTCGTTGGAGTAGCTCTCCTCGAAGTCATCCTTCTTGCGCTCACAGTGCTTGGCCCTGCCTCCACCATCTCCGTGAACTTGCGGAACTGGTTGCGCAGGTTTTCCTCCACACAGCACTACTGGCTGTCCAGCGTCTCCTTCTTGATCTGTAGCAGGGTTGCCGTGGCCCCTTGGCCCTGTCCTCCACGATCTCCATCTCCGACATGGCAAGCAGGGGGTCACAATACAGAAGTCAAAACCAGGTAGTGCTTGAAAGGGTTGGGGAGGATGGTAGATTCTGATTGAGAAACAGGAGCCTAAGAGAAAGAGAGTAGAGCAATCTATTGACAAGTTCTTTAAAATAGAAAAAGTTCATGTTTTAAACTCTAGTGTTACATTTAACACTAACAAAGTATCTATATCGTTCCACACTGCACAGAGTTAATGTTAACACTTTCGAAAGTTCTTTTTCACTTTCACAGAGTTTCTGTAACTCTGTAAATAGTTGGAAATGAACACTGGCCAACTGTCGTGGAAGATTCAGAATTTGTTGGTAACATATGTAAGATGTTTTATATTCATCAAATGTGTGTAAGTTACTTCTCATCAGAATAGTATTTTTGTATAATACTGTGGCGAGGGTTGCAGTATCTGTTCTATGTCAAGACTAAGTTGCATGGCCACAGAGAGGGGAGAGGTCAAAGTATCATCATGTGTAAACATATCTTTTGCTCCACAATGTCTGTGTGCCAGTCAGTGTGTCTGCGTGAGCTTGTCCAGGATTGGTTGTATTTAGAATTGGTTGTATCTAAATGACAATTTGATATATGCCTGTTGATATGGAGGATTGGTTTATGGTTCTGAGGTTGAGAGAGGAGACAAAGCTGAACAATGAATTACGCCGATGCTGTTTTATCCTGTGTATCTTTGCTATAAAGGATCCCATTTTGCCGTTGTGTGGGGACTCTCAACTTTTCATTAGAGATACTGAACTGTTGAAAGTCAGAGTAATCAGAGTCGGCAGTGGTAAATAGAAAACCCGAGGGCTGAAGTGCAACACTGCAGTGCAACACTGCTCATAGCAAAACATTATACAATATAGATTTAATCCATTCCATTCATTGACAAAGAAGATTGCCCACCACACAAAAGGAAATGACTTTTTTTAAAATGAGGGAAGAGGACTAGTTTAGTCTCCAAACAAATTTCAACCTTACAGGCATACTTCAGGATTTTGACAATGAGGCCCTTTATCTACATCCAAAGGTAGATGACTAGCAGATACCCCTGTCACGTTCTGACCTTAGTTCATTTTTTTAATGTCTTTGTGTTAGGTTGGTCAGGGTGTGAGTTGGGGTGGGTTGTCTATGTTCTTTTTTTCTAGGTTATATTTTCTACGTGTTTGGCCTAGTATGGTTCTCAATAAGAGGCAGTTGTCGTTCGTTGTCTCTAATTGAGAATCATACTTAGGTAGACTTTTCCTATCTGTGTTTTGTGGGTGATTATTTTTCCGTGTCAGTGTTTGTTCCACACGGGACTGTGTTGGTTTTCAGTTATTTCTCTTGTTCCTTTTGTTTTCTGTGTCCAGTGATATTTCATTAAAATACACTGTTCAAAAAAATAAAGGGAACACTAAAATAACACATCCTAGATCTGAATGAATAAAATATTCTTATTAAATACTGTTCTCTTTACATAGTTGAATGTGCTGACAACAAAATCACACAAAAATGATCAATGGAAATCAAATTTATCAACCCATGGAGGTCTGGATTTGGAGTCACACTCAAAATCAAAGTGGAAAACCACACTACAGGCTGATCCAACTTTGATGTAATGTTTGATGTAAAACAAGTCAAAATGAGTCTCAGTAGTGTGTGTGGCCTCCACGTGCCTGTATGACCTCCCTACAAAGCCTGGGCATGCTCCTGATGAGGTGGCGGATGGTCTCCTGAGGGATCTCCTCCCAGACCTGGACTAAAGCATCCGCCAACTCCTGGACAGTCTGTGGTGCAATGTGGCGTTGGTGGATGGAGCGAGACATGATGTCCCAGATGTGCTCAATTTGATTCAGGTCTGGGGAACGGGAGGGCCAGTCCATAGCATCAATGCCTTCCTCTTGCAGGAACTGCTGACACACTCCAGCCACATGAGGTCTAGCATTGTCTTGCAGTAGGAGGAACCCAGGGCCAACCACACCAGCATATGGTCTCACAAGGGGTCTGAGGATCTCATCTCGGTACCTAATAGCAGTCAAGCTACCTCTGGCGAGCACATGGAGGGCTGTACGGCCCCCCAAAGAAATGCCACCCCACATCATGACTGACCCACCGCCAAACCGGTCATGCTGGAGGATGTTGCAGGCAGCAGAACGTTCTCCATGGCGTCTCAAGACTGTCACGTCTGTAACATGTGCTCAGTGTGAACCTGCTTTCATCTGTGAAGAGCACAGGGCGCCAGTGGCAAATTTGCCAATCTTGGTGTTCTCTGGCAAATGCCAAACGTCCTACACGGTGTTGGGCTGTAAGCACAACCCCCACCTGTGGACGTCGGACCCTCATACCACCCTCATGGAGTCTGTTTCTGACCGTTTTAACAGACACATGCATATTTGTGGCCTGCTGGAGGTAATGTTGCAGGGCTCTGGCAGTGCTCCTCCTTGCACAAAGGATGGAGGTAGCGGTCCTGCTGCTGGGTTGTTGCCCTCCTACGGCCTCCTCCACGTCTCCTGATGTACTGGCCTGTCTCCTGGTAGCGCCTCCATGCTCTGGACACTACGCTGGCAAACCTTCTTGCCACATCTCGCATTGATGTTCCATCCTGGATGAGCTGCATTACCTGAGCCACTTGTGTGGGTTGTAGCCTCCGTCTCATGCTACCACTAGAGTGAAAGCACCGCCAGCATTCAAAAGTGACCAAAACATCAGCCAGGAAGCATAGGAACTGAGAAGTGGTCTGTGGTCCCCACCTGCAGAACCACTCCTTTATTGGGGGTGTCTTGCTAAATGCCTATAATTTCCACCTGTTTCACATTTGCCCAACAGCATGTAAAATGTATTGTCAATCAGTGTTGCTTCCTAAGTGGACAGTTTGATTTCACAGAAGTGTGATTGACTTGTTACATTGTGTTGTTTAAGTGTTCCCTTTATTTTTTTGAGCAGTGTATATTATGGACACTTACCACGCTGTGCATTGGTCCGATCTGTCATACTCCTCGTCAGAGGAAGACGAGAAACGTTACAACCCCATAACTTCCAGTCATTGCGCTAATGCTAGTTAGCATTGACTTGCGTAACTACATCTAACTTCCTTCATACTGGACACAGACATAAAAATGGTCTGCCTCTGGTGAAGTAGATAAAGGGCCTCGTTGCCAAAATCCCAAAGTATCCCTTTAAAGCCCTCATATGCCACCCGACCCTGGGAGTGGATGAGGATCAGTTCCCCTCATACTGGGCCAGCGCCTCATCCATCTTGGCCTGAATCTTCTTCACCCTGGGGGCCCATTTATCCCTCCCCTCTGACCACCGTATATGCCATTAGTGTCATCAGGCCCATGCGAAAGACATTAGCCAATTGGGAACACTTTTTCTCCATGACGTCTCAGTTTTTCTTGTAGTGCTCTAGGTACACCTTCAGCAAACCTCTGTTCAGAAGTGTTATTCTTTTCTATGACACTGCTATAGTATCTGTCTAGAGCTAGGGTAAGCTTGTCTCTCTCATAGACCCTCTGGAACTCTGAACTCATTTTCGATCTGTTCCACCATGGTGTTGAGGGCGGTATACTGGTGCTTGATATACTCTTCATACTTTCTGTACTTCTCATTGACCTCGTTCTGGTGAATCTGCTTCAGAATCTGCTGGTTTGTCTTGGAGATGCTTTCCAGCTTGGTGTGGATTTGGACAAATTGTTGGACGTCCAGGTCTTGGGTGAGGTGTTTGGCTCATGTCTGCAAGTAGTGCCAACTTTATTGAATGTGAATTATGTGGGGTGATTTACTTTAACTTGTATTCAGAATATTCACAAAGAAGCCTTGTGAATCCTTGATAACTTTTTATTGTGTACGCACATTCGGCAAATGCATCTGGAATTTAGCTGAATAATAATAGAATATTGTCATACAGCTGAAGAACAGATTAGTCTGCTCTTTGAACACCGACTGACTCTCTACAACATTGGGACACAACATTATACCCCTTATTTTTAACATACAGAACAAGTATTCTGCTGCAGCCAATGGCAGATGGTTGCTGTCCAGTTCTGAAACTGGAGTTTAAAATACCATATATGCCCCACATTAGATGGAAATGTTAGTAAATAAATACTCTTCTCAGAGTATTGATGAATGTACCAATTTGTATGCAATCATTGGAGGGGATTACGTCTTTTGATATCAGTGAGATCTACAACTAGCACTATTCCATCTTAAATTGTGGACAAAAATATATGTGACTGTGCTAGATACATTCAATGTCCATTGATTTAATCTAAAATTAGGATTAATAATCGGCTCTTACCAGAGTCAAGTCGGTAGCTGTTTCCATCCTTCTGGTTCTGTTGTAGTACTCTTGGTAGTTGTGGTTCTGTAGTAGTAGAAGTAATAGTACTACTAGTCTTGGTATTGTGGTTCTGTAGTAGTAGTAGAAGTAATAGTACTAGTAGTCTTGGTACTTTGGTTCTGTATTCTCTGAACTAGCAGCCTTTACATCCATCAGTAGACCTTGGCCAGTCCTCCGTGCCATGTAAGGGCAGGTTGTGGGAGTGGCTCATGCATACACAATGCTGATTGGGTTACGGGGTAAAGGCTACTCGTCAATCCACTTTTTATTGGTTCACTTTCCAACGGCTGCAGTGTCGGGTGATGCCAACTTCCATGGAAAGCTTTCAGTAATGTGAATGGAACTAGAGGAATGAGGAGTGACAATGACAAAGTGCAAAAAGATTTTTGAAATATTTTGTGCTTTTTGGGGCTGTGTCTTCAGAAGGTTTAGATGGAAATTATCTTGAAAGTTATGATGCCAGATGACGCAACTGCACACACAAAGCTACTGAGATGAGGATGTCCATGGTTGCTGTTTCAAGACATGGGGATATGTAAATCTTACTCCTCAACCTGAAGTGTCCCCACTTGCGCCACCAAATAGCTAGCTTTTTGTGTGGCGTGACTGGTAAGACGCTTTGGGAGTGCGGTCACGTGCTAGCAAACAAGAGATCCTGGGTTTGAGCCTCTGTGTAAGCCGAATTAGGAGGAAGTGGTACTCGCTAAGCAGGAAGCGTGACGTCCATTATACTAACACCAGTACCACAGCTGTCATGTAACTGATACCCATTGTCGGGTAAGGGGTGCACAGAGGTGTAGCAACAGCCAAAATAAAACTGTACACAGCACAGTAAGTTCGCAGTTAAGTGTACATAAAACTGAAATGTAGGTCAAATAGTGAAATATTTAATCAAAGTGGAGGTGATATGTAGGCTACATTTAGAAGTGTCAGAGCCTTAGATATTTTACTCACAGCAATGATACAAAGTAAAATTCTGAGTAAAATTTTGAAAAAAGTATTTGTATCTGTTGACAAGTGAGTGGAGGAATTGTAAGAGGTATGTAAATGGCTTACACTGAGTCACAGCTCCTGGTCTGGGACTGTGATTGATGTAAATAAATAACATGCACATATTACTACTAATCACAGCTTATAGTGTCCATTCCATTTCCAGTTGAAGGTGTTAACAGCCGTCTCTGTCAGTGAAACCTAAATCAGTGTGCTGCTAAGAGCTTTGCTTTATCCACTGTCCCTGCGTCCCCTTACTGGGCTAAAACCAGTGGTGCTCTAATCGCAAACACACGTGACCGCCCTCCTTGATAATTTACCAACCAGTTGCGCTATAGAAAATGATCGGATAGCACCATTGGCGACATTTAAGCTAGCTGCGTGGAGTAAGTTTATGGCACTTTCTTACCTCCATTACATTAGCATAGCAGCCCTCCTTTCAGCACAAGACCGATGTCTTGGAGGGGACTGATAGCTCCAGTGAGGAAGTGTTAGTGTTCAAATACTGGAGAGTTGAGACCAAATCACGGACGCTGGACAGAGTGGATTTCAGTTGTAACAAAAGACAGTTTTAATGAGTCAGAGATATCTTGTCCCGCAGTTTTACGTGCACGGACCTAGTTCACATAACTCGGCAAGGAGCCAGGTGAAAAAGAGACCTATACAATGGTTACATACATTTTTATACATAGAATAAAGTAGGTGGAGTCTTGTCGTTTCGGTCTTCTTGACTGGTCGGAGGGTTGGAGGCGGGCCTTGCTCTAGCCAGAGCGGGCCCCATTGGTGCACAGCAAAAGTTCTTTGCTCTTGGGACCGGCCAGTTAGAGGGAGATGAGATGTGTGTTTATATAAGGAAGAGGGGGTCAGTCTTATGGCTGGGTGTATGTGTTCTTACGACAGAATGTCTTTGTTTATATGAGCTATGTGTATGAATATTTATATAACAAATCCCCCTCTTCACATCTATTAGACGTGAAAACTATAGCAGAAAGGTGGCGGTTGCAATCGTGGGTATACATAAGGTGGTGCTCCTAACCTTGTCTGGTTTGCATGGTGGGTCTGTAGGTGTAGTGCTACGTTTGGGACGGGAGTGATTGGAGGGAGTGATATCAGGAAAGGAGTTAGGGACATGTGTAGGGGTTGGTGTATGTGATGTGGCAGGGTGAAATAGTTGTTCAATTAACCATGTGAAAGTCCTAGGGTTACTCCAAATATCAGTAGGAATATCACAAATAAGGGACCAGATATCCCCAGCCTCACCCAGAGAGGGAGAAATTTCCCTCTAACTGGGCGAGGTTCCCTTCTCAGGGGAGGCGGAGTTTGATGCCGCATCACCTGAGGAAGGAGTGTCTTCATTTGGAATCGAATTTAGGCCGCTCAAATCAGCTCTGACTTCAGTCAGTGTTCTAGAAGGAATTGGGGCTGGGGTGCAATGTGTAAGGCGGTGCCAAGGTGTGCCTGATTTACCTTTGACCTGGACTGAGTGTGAAGTAACCTCCTTCACTTCGTACGGTCCAGTCCACCTGGGTTCCAGCCACTTTCTCTTGTGGACTGTAACCCTCACCCCGTCACCAACCTTTACCTTCAGTAGTGGCGTGTCCCCCGGCAGCTCCCCCTCCTGTCCTCCACGATCTCCATCTCCGACATGGCAAGCAGGGGGTCACAATACAGAAGTCAAAACCAGGTAGTGCTTGAAAGGGTTGGGGAGGATGGTAGATTCTGATTGAGAAACAGGAGCCTAAGAGAAAGAGAGTAGAGCAATCTATTGACAAGTTCTTTAAAATAGAAAAAGTTCATGTTTTAAACTCTAGTGTTACATTTAACACTAACAAAGTATCTATATCGTTCCACACTGCACAGAGTTAATGTTAACACTTTCGAAAGTTCTTTTTCACTTTCACAGAGTTTCTGTAACTCTGTAAATAGTTGGAAATGAACACTGGCCAACTGTCGTGGAAGATTCAGAATTTGTTGGTAACATATGTAAGATGTTTTATATTCATCAAATGTGTGTAAGTTACTTCTCATCAGAATAGTATTTTTGTATAATACTGTGGCGAGGGTTGCAGTATCTGTTCTATGTCAAGACTAAGTTGCATGGCCACAGAGAGGGGAGAGGTCAAAGTATCATCATGTGTAAACATATCTTTTGCTCCACAATGTCTGTGTGCCAGTCAGTGTGTCTGCGTGAGCTTGTCCAGGATTGGTTGTATTTAGAATTGGTTGTATCTAAATGACAATTTGATATATGCCTGTTGATATGGAGGATTGGTTTATGGTTCTGAGGTTGAGAGAGGAGACAAAGCTGAACAATGAATTACGCCGATGCTGTTTTATCCTGTGTATCTTTGCTATAAAGGATCCCATTTTGCCGTTGTGTGGGGACTCTCAACTTTTCATTAGAGATACTGAACTGTTGAAAGTCAGAGTAATCAGAGTCGGCAGTGGTAAATAGAAAACCCGAGGGCTGAAGTGCAACACTGCAGTGCAACACTGCTCATAGCAAAACATTATACAATATAGATTTAATCCATTCCATTCATTGACAAAGAAGATTGCCCACCACACAAAAGGAAATGACTTTTTTTTAAATGAGGGAAGAGGACTAGTTTAGTCTCCAAACAAATTTCAACCTTACAGGCATACTTCAGGATTTTGACAATGAGGCCCTTTATCTACATCCAAAGGTAGATGACTAGCAGATACCCCTGTCACGTTCTGACCTTAGTTCATTTTTTTAATGTCTTTGTGTTAGGTTGGTCAGGGTGTGAGTTGGGGTGGGTTGTCTATGTTCTTTTTTTCTAGGTTATATTTTCTACGTGTTTGGCCTAGTATGGTTCTCAATAAGAGGCAGTTGTCGTTCGTTGTCTCTAATTGAGAATCATACTTAGGTAGACTTTTCCTATCTGTGTTTTGTGGGTGATTATTTTTCCGTGTCAGTGTTTGTTCCACACGGGACTGTGTTGGTTTTCAGTTATTTCTCTTGTTCCTTTTGTTTTCTGTGTCCAGTGATATTTCATTAAAATACACTGTTCAAAAAAATAAAGGGAACACTAAAATAACACATCCTAGATCTGAATGAATAAAATATTCTTATTAAATACTGTTCTCTTTACATAGTTGAATGTGCTGACAACAAAATCACACAAAAATGATCAATGGAAATCAAATTTATCAACCCATGGAGGTCTGGATTTGGAGTCACACTCAAAATCAAAGTGGAAAACCACACTACAGGCTGATCCAACTTTGATGTAATGTTTGATGTAAAACAAGTCAAAATGAGTCTCAGTAGTGTGTGTGGCCTCCACGTGCCTGTATGACCTCCCTACAAAGCCTGGGCATGCTCCTGATGAGGTGGCGGATGGTCTCCTGAGGGATCTCCTCCCAGACCTGGACTAAAGCATCCGCCAACTCCTGGACAGTCTGTGGTGCAATGTGGCGTTGGTGGATGGAGCGAGACATGATGTCCCAGATGTGCTCAATTTGATTCAGGTCTGGGGAACGGGAGGGCCAGTCCATAGCATCAATGCCTTCCTCTTGCAGGAACTGCTGACACACTCCAGCCACATGAGGTCTAGCATTGTCTTGCAGTAGGAGGAACCCAGGGCCAACCACACCAGCATATGGTCTCACAAGGGGTCTGAGGATCTCATCTCGGTACCTAATAGCAGTCAAGCTACCTCTGGCGAGCACATGGAGGGCTGTACGGCCCCCCAAAGAAATGCCACCCCACATCATGACTGACCCACCGCCAAACCGGTCATGCTGGAGGATGTTGCAGGCAGCAGAACGTTCTCCATGGCGTCTCAAGACTGTCACGTCTGTAACATGTGCTCAGTGTGAACCTGCTTTCATCTGTGAAGAGCACAGGGCGCCAGTGGCAAATTTGCCAATCTTGGTGTTCTCTGGCAAATGCCAAACGTCCTACACGGTGTTGGGCTGTAAGCACAACCCCCACCTGTGGACGTCGGACCCTCATACCACCCTCATGGAGTCTGTTTCTGACCGTTTTAACAGACACATGCATATTTGTGGCCTGCTGGAGGTAATGTTGCAGGGCTCTGGCAGTGCTCCTCCTTGCACAAAGGATGGAGGTAGCGGTCCTGCTGCTGGGTTGTTGCCCTCCTACGGCCTCCTCCACGTCTCCTGATGTACTGGCCTGTCTCCTGGTAGCGCCTCCATGCTCTGGACACTACGCTGGCAAACCTTCTTGCCACATCTCGCATTGATGTTCCATCCTGGATGAGCTGCATTACCTGAGCCACTTGTGTGGGTTGTAGCCTCCGTCTCATGCTACCACTAGAGTGAAAGCACCGCCAGCATTCAAAAGTGACCAAAACATCAGCCAGGAAGCATAGGAACTGAGAAGTGGTCTGTGGTCCCCACCTGCAGAACCACTCCTTTATTGGGGGTGTCTTGCTAAATGCCTATAATTTCCACCTGTTTCACATTTGCCCAACAGCATGTAAAATGTATTGTCAATCAGTGTTGCTTCCTAAGTGGACAGTTTGATTTCACAGAAGTGTGATTGACTTGTTACATTGTGTTGTTTAAGTGTTCCCTTTATTTTTTTGAGCAGTGTATATTATGGACACTTACCACGCTGTGCATTGGTCCGATCTGTCATACTCCTCGTCAGAGGAAGACGAGAAACGTTACAACCCCATAACTTCCAGTCATTGCGCTAATGCTAGTTAGCATTGACTTGCGTAACTACATCTAACTTCCTTCATACTGGACACAGACATAAAAATGGTCTGCCTCTGGTGAAGTAGATAAAGGGCCTCGTTGCCAAAATCCCAAAGTATCCCTTTAAAGCCCTCATATGCCACCCGACCCTGGGAGTGGATGAGGATCAGTTCCCCTCATACTGGGCCAGCGCCTCATCCATCTTGGCCTGAATCTTCTTCACCCTGGGGGCCCATTTATCCCTCCCCTCTGACCACCGTATATGCCATTAGTGTCATCAGGCCCATGCGAAAGACATTAGCCAATTGGGAACACTTTTTCTCCATGACGTCTCAGTTTTTCTTGTAGTGCTCTAGGTACACCTTCAGCAAACCTCTGTTCAGAAGTGTTATTCTTTTCTATGACACTGCTATAGTATCTGTCTAGAGCTAGGGTAAGCTTGTCTCTCTCATAGACCCTCTGGAACTCTGAACTCATTTTCGATCTGTTCCACCATGGTGTTGAGGGCGGTATACTGGTGCTTGATATACTCTTCATACTTTCTGTACTTCTCATTGACCTCGTTCTGGTGAATCTGCTTCAGAATCTGCTGGTTTGTCTTGGAGATGCTTTCCAGCTTGGTGTGGATTTGGACAAATTGTTGGACGTCCAGGTCTTGGGTGAGGTGTTTGGCTCATGTCTGCAAGTAGTGCCAACTTTATTGAATGTGAATTATGTGGGGTGATTTACTTTAACTTGTATTCAGAATATTCACAAAGAAGCCTTGTGAATCCTTGATAACTTTTTATTGTGTACGCACATTCGGCAAATGCATCTGGAATTTAGCTGAATAATAATAGAATATTGTCATACAGCTGAAGAACAGATTAGTCTGCTCTTTGAACACCGACTGACTCTCTACAACATTGGGACACAACATTATACCCCTTATTTTTAACATACAGAACAAGTATTCTGCTGCAGCCAATGGCAGATGGTTGCTGTCCAGTTCTGAAACTGGAGTTTAAAATACCATATATGCCCCACATTAGATGGAAATGTTAGTAAATAAATACTCTTCTCAGAGTATTGATGAATGTACCAATTTGTATGCAATCATTGGAGGGGATTACGTCTTTTGATATCAGTGAGATCTACAACTAGCACTATTCCATCTTAAATTGTGGACAAAAATATATGTGACTGTGCTAGATACATTCAATGTCCATTGATTTAATCTAAAATTAGGATTAATAATCGGCTCTTACCAGAGTCAAGTCGGTAGCTGTTTCCATCCTTCTGGTTCTGTTGTAGTACTCTTGGTAGTTGTGGTTCTGTAGTAGTAGAAGTAATAGTACTACTAGTCTTGGTATTGTGGTTCTGTAGTAGTAGTAGAAGTAATAGTACTAGTAGTCTTGGTACTTTGGTTCTGTATTCTCTGAACTAGCAGCCTTTACATCCATCAGTAGACCTTGGCCAGTCCTCCGTGCCATGTAAGGGCAGGTTGTGGGAGTGGCTCATGCATACACAATGCTGATTGGGTTACGGGGTAAAGGCTACTCGTCAATCCACTTTTTATTGGTTCACTTTCCAACGGCTGCAGTGTCGGGTGATGCCAACTTCCATGGAAAGCTTTCAGTAATGTGAATGGAACTAGAGGAATGAGGAGTGACAATGACAAAGTGCAAAAAGATTTTTGAAATATTTTGTGCTTTTTGGGGCTGTGTCTTCAGAAGGTTTAGATGGAAATTATCTTGAAAGTTATGATGCCAGATGACGCAACTGCACACACAAAGCTACTGAGATGAGGATGTCCATGGTTGCTGTTTCAAGACATGGGGATATGTAAATCTTACTCCTCAACCTGAAGTGTCCCCACTTGCGCCACCAAATAGCTAGCTTTTTGTGTGGCGTGACTGGTAAGACGCTTTGGGAGTGCGGTCACGTGCTAGCAAACAAGAGATCCTGGGTTTGAGCCTCTGTGTAAGCCGAATTAGGAGGAAGTGGTACTCGCTAAGCAGGAAGCGTGACGTCCATTATACTAACACCAGTACCACAGCTGTCATGTAACTGATACCCATTGTCGGGTAAGGGGTGCACAGAGGTGTAGCAACAGCCAAAATAAAACTGTACACAGCACAGTAAGTTCGCAGTTAAGTGTACATAAAACTGAAATGTAGGTCAAATAGTGAAATATTTAATCAAAGTGGAGGTGATATGTAGGCTACATTTAGAAGTGTCAGAGCCTTAGATATTTTACTCACAGCAATGATACAAAGTAAAATTCTGAGTAAAATTTTGAAAAAAGTATTTGTATCTGTTGACAAGTGAGTGGAGGAATTGTAAGAGGTATGTAAATGGCTTACACTGAGTCACAGCTCCTGGTCTGGGACTGTGATTGATGTAAATAAATAACATGCACATATTACTACTAATCACAGCTTATAGTGTCCATTCCATTTCCAGTTGAAGGTGTTAACAGCCGTCTCTGTCAGTGAAACCTAAATCAGTGTGCTGCTAAGAGCTTTGCTTTATCCACTGTCCCTGCGTCCCCTTACTGGGCTAAAACCAGTGGTGCTCTAATCGCAAACACACGTGACCGCCCTCCTTGATAATTTACCAACCAGTTGCGCTATAGAAAATGATCGGATAGCACCATTGGCGACATTTAAGCTAGCTGCGTGGAGTAAGTTTATGGCACTTTCTTACCTCCATTACATTAGCATAGCAGCCCTCCTTTCAGCACAAGACCGATGTCTTGGAGGGGACTGATAGCTCCAGTGAGGAAGTGTTAGTGTTCAAATACTGGAGAGTTGAGACCAAATCACGGACGCTGGACAGAGTGGATTTCAGTTGTAACAAAAGACAGTTTTAATGAGTCAGAGATATCTTGTCCCGCAGTTTTACGTGCACGGACCTAGTTCACATAACTCGGCAAGGAGCCAGGTGAAAAAGAGACCTATACAATGGTTACATACATTTTTATACATAGAATAAAGTAGGTGGAGTCTTGTCGTTTCGGTCTTCTTGACTGGTCGGAGGGTTGGAGGCGGGCCTTGCTCTAGCCAGAGCGGGCCCCATTGGTGCACAGCAAAAGTTCTTTGCTCTTGGGACCGGCCAGTTAGAGGGAGATGAGATGTGTGTTTATATAAGGAAGAGGGGGTCAGTCTTATGGCTGGGTGTATGTGTTCTTACGACAGAATGTCTTTGTTTATATGAGCTATGTGTATGAATATTTATATAACAAATCCCCCTCTTCACATCTATTAGACGTGAAAACTATAGCAGAAAGGTGGCGGTTGCAATCGTGGGTATACATAAGGTGGTGCTCCTAACCTTGTCTGGTTTGCATGGTGGGTCTGTAGGTGTAGTGCTACGTTTGGGACGGGAGTGATTGGAGGGAGTGATATCAGGAAAGGAGTTAGGGACATGTGTAGGGGTTGGTGTATGTGATGTGGCAGGGTGAAATAGTTGTTCAATTAACCATGTGAAAGTCCTAGGGTTACTCCAAATATCAGTAGGAATATCACAAATAAGGGACCAGATATCCCCAGCCTCACCCAGAGAGGGAGAAATTTCCCTCTAACTGGGCGAGGTTCCCTTCTCAGGGGAGGCGGAGTTTGATGCCGCATCACCTGAGGAAGGAGTGTCTTCATTTGGAATCGAATTTAGGCCGCTCAAATCAGCTCTGACTTCAGTCAGTGTTCTAGAAGGAATTGGGGCTGGGGTGCAATGTGTAAGGCGGTGCCAAGGTGTGCCTGATTTACCTTTGACCTGGACTGAGTGTGAAGTAACCTCCTTCACTTCGTACGGTCCAGTCCACCTGGGTTCCAGCCACTTTCTCTTGTGGACTGTAACCCTCACCCCGTCACCAACCTTTACCTTCAGTAGTGGCGTGTCCCCCGGCAGCTCCCCCTCCTGGACCTTGTGAACCTGGGTAGAGAGTGCTGCAGCGAGAACCGTCAGTTTTTTCACATAATTAGACATTACAATTTGTTGTACATCAAGGGCGGGCATATGACCTCCCTCCCTTGGTGGACCATGCATGACTCTACCAGTCATTATCCCATGAGGCACATACTTTAGCTATCTTAGCTTTTGCTTTTGGTTTGACGTTCCACCAGATTTTGGGATTGGGGCCTGTACACAGATCCAAATCTGTGGGTTATGCCAAATCTTTCTTCCACCTGTCTCAGGTGTTTGTTAAATGTAAGCCATTTGTCAAATTTGATTTGTCTTGGGATGCCATACCTGGGTATTAGTTTGGTTTGTAGCCACTTAAAGACTGACCTAGCATCCTCCCCTTTTGTTATTATTGCCTCTACCCATTTGGAGAACCTATCTACTATGACTAGGAGATAGAGTTTGCCTTTAGATACATTTTCGGGGCCCATGTCGGTGTAGTCTATACTAATATCCTGAAAACATGCATTAGGTATTACGTATGAGCCCATTGGTGTTTGATATGGTTTCTTTGGGTTGTGTCTGTCACAACCATTGCCATAAAATAAGTCAGTCATATTTTTTATGTGAGGGTGCCACCAGATGTGCGAGGCCTTTTTGGAGGGTCTTTAGTTTGCCTTCGTGTGTGGGGCCATGTGTTTCTCATAAAAGTTATGGGTCCATCAGTGTGGCCTGCTTCATGGGCATGGGCTGAGTCTGTATAGATATTCAGTCTTTCCTTTTCCTCTGATGAGGACCTGCGTCAATCCGATGATTTCAGCTAATTTGGCCGATGCTGGTTGAGGGATGATGGCTGATTGAAGGGTGACATCACGAGGTGAGCTGTTTTTTCAATAGCTTTTGCTACTGCAGCAACGTATCTGGAGCATGTTGACTGTCCTACCTCAATGTGGTCAAGTTTGAAGAGTAGTACATCAAGACCCTTCTCTCCCCCTCTTGTTTCTGGAATAGGACGGATGAGGTGAATCCTTCCCTTTCAGAAACATCCAAATGGAACTTGTTCTTGTAGTCAGGTGCAGTCAGAGCTGCTGCCGCTGATAGATCTGTTTTCAGGAGTGCTATGGCTGTTGATGCTTCAGCCGTCCAGGCCAGGGGTGCATGGAGGTTCCTTGATCGTAGGATGACCGGTGCTGCCACCCCCTCTGGGCCACACCCAATGGTACAACACCTGATAGGTGGGGTCAGGTGCATCATGTCTTCGTCCCAGTCTGCAGTGTAGAGGCAGTCATCAGTTTCTGTTGCATTGAGTGTGCAATGGATCTCAGCTTGGGGAGTCTTATATGGGTGCAGAGTGTAGATTTGAGCTTTCAGTTGGTTGAACTTAAACTGGATGTGAGGGGTGGCAGGCCCTGTGGGTAGGCATTTTAGCCAGTACACTTCTTGGGCTTCAGACAGTGTGGTCATCGGCAGGAGTGGCATCCTCATCATTCTTACTGGGTGATCAGGTGTTGAAGTGGGAGGGTTGGTTGTAATCTTGCTGCTCCTGCTGCATGTGTCTAGGAGAGGGTCCTCTTCCTCTTCCTGGTGCCCCTCCACGTCCTCTTCCTCTTTCTCTCCATTGCTGTTGCTGCGGGGAGAGTGGTTTCGTGCAATATCTGGCATAGTGACCGGGAATTCTGCAGTTATACCACTGGTAGTTTCCCCCTCTGTATGGTCCAGTGTAGGGGCCTCGTTGAGCCCGTTGCCGTTGCAGGATATACCGCTGTGGGGGAGGGTAATGGGGTGGTGGGGCTGCCGCTGTTGGATCATCTGAGAGACAGTCTGTGCCACGATCTGAGTGTTATCTGTCTGCTCCCCTTGGTCTTGAGTTTCTACTGCAATCATTTGTTTGGGCGTGATGGCTGCAGACATTTTATCTAAGTCGTCTGATAATGTGTATAATGCGTTATTTAGGTATATTCAATCCTTACTATGTGGTGTTTATTTCTATCGTTGTATGCTTAGATATACTGCTGTACTGGCAATGGCTTATCTCTTCTACCCCCACCCTCGCATACCAAGGGGGTTATCAGTATGTGACGCCCGCCACGTGTCTGTTTCTCCCGTATTTTATTTGAATTTGTTCAGCGATTCGTTTAGGTATTTTCTAAAAATGATTCGGCGATTTCCTTTTGGAACAATATATCAGTGAATATATGCGGTTCTATAACAATTTTCAGAGTAATTCTAGCTCTTTAGGAAATATAGATAGAATTTCTAGACAACTAAGAGTTGTTCAGTGAATTATTTAAATATTTTCTGTAAACAATTCAGTAAATTCCTTTATGAACTTATATCAGTAAATTCGAGCGATTCTATAGCAATTGTCAGAATAATTCTATATCTTTAGGAAATATGGATAGAATAGAAAAACCCAAAAATCAGTGTGTAGCTTTTAGCGTCTGTCAAACAAAGTCTGTACTAAGCTCGGCGGCTTATTTAAATACTTTCTAGAAACAATTCAGTAAGTTCCTTTATGAACTTATATCAGTAAATTCCAGTGATTCTATAGCAATTGTCAGAATAATTTTAAACTTTAGGCAATATCAACAGGAATGAAAAAAACGAAAATCAGTATTCCAGCCCGGCTGCTGTCAATCAAAGTTGCCCGGCCATTCGATACTAAGGTGGCTTTGTCTATCAGCACGTGTGCCTAATAGCCCAGTTACGTATCCCAACCTACTCCGCGACAAACGTTTCTTTCAATTTAATTTCCCCCATCTCCAAATCATGGAATGTGAACTCTGGTTCATATTATGTTTATTGTTTGATGTGCAATAGCCACCTCATTCCCGATCTCTGTCTTGTGGAACGCCAAACTTACATATCCTGTATCTACTCGACATAGAATAAATGATACACAGCTTTTTTAATAGGGCATTTTTCATGCAGATTCATTCAATCCAACCACACCTCCACAAGACCTATTCGATGTTATATGTATCAACAGGAGATTTTACTTGCAGATCCGGTTCATCCATAATTCAACTATAACCACACCTCCACAAGACCTTATTCGATAGTATAGAACGTATCAAAAATAGGACATTTTTACTTGCAGATTCGGTTCATCTATAACCACACCTCCACAAGACCTTATTCGATAGTACAGAACATATCCAAATAGGACATTTTTACTTGCAGATTCGGTTCATCTATAATTCATTCATTCGTATGAAATTCTCATTGAATTTCCAACATCCATAATTGTGTCCTTTACGTGAACACAGCCACTATTTAACGTCACCTCTATACACAACCCAATACATATATAATTAGGACAGTTTTCTATGCAGATTTCAGAACAAATAGGGTCCCTGGAGGAATTTAACACATTGGTCAATCACAATTCACACATTCCTATTAAAATAACTGAGTATAGGCCCATTAATAAGAATATATATATATATATATATTTTTACAAAACAAGATATCTTTAATCAATGTCTTAGGTTCTTATGTAAAAAATTTGGGCACCGATTCATACTCACGCCCAGTACTTTCTGATCAAAATTTGGTTTAGGCTATAATACAATGTGCAGATTTCGATATAACGGGCTCTGCTCACCTTTATATAGAGCACTCCGATCAGATTTCCTGAGGCAATATGAATGGCTGGGGAAGTCACTCTTCCGTCTGATTTTTTAGCCGTGATCAGTCTCGTCCTCTCACACTAACTTATAATAGATCGAATTCAAGAACAACCATCCTCTGCTACCAATTTTGTTAGTGTTCAAATACTGGAGAGTTGAGACCAAATCACGGACGCTGGACAGAGTGGATTTCAGTTGTAACAAAAGACAGTTTTAATGAGTCAGAGATATCTTGTCCCGCAGTTTTACGTGCACGGACCTAGTTCACATAACTCGGCAAGGAGCCAGGTGAAAAAGAGACCTATACAATGGTTACATACATTTTTATACATAGAATAAAGTAGGTGGAGTCTTGTCGTTTCGGTCTTCTTGACTGGTCGGAGGGTTGGAGGCGGGCCTTGCTCTAGCCAGAGCGGGCCCCATTGGTGCACAGCAAAAGTTCTTTGCTCTTGGGACCGGCCAGTTAGAGGGAGATGAGATGTGTGTTTATATAAGGAAGAGGGGGTCAGTCTTATGGCTGGGTGTATGTGTTCTTACGACGGAATGTCTTTGTTTATATGAGCTATGTGTATGAATATTTATATAACAAATGTCATACATTTTGAGTGGTAGTTAGAAGCAATGGATGCTAACAGCCACTGTGCGGGACACTGAATCATACAGAGAAGCAGAGATGACAGAAAATCTGAGCTCAATTTTGGTGGAAGAGAAACCTGTTGCAGGGCAGCACGGTTGACTTAAACTGGAGTGTCAGATGATGCAACTGTACATACGGTACAAAGAGATACTGAGATGAGGGTGTTAACCGCTGCCAACAACCGTAACACAGCTATCGAGCAACTGA
Organism: Oncorhynchus mykiss; assembly: GCF_057628025.1. Lineage (NCBI taxonomy): Eukaryota > Metazoa > Chordata > Actinopteri > Salmoniformes > Salmonidae > Oncorhynchus > Oncorhynchus mykiss. Next base: position 35,926,853 of record NC_143024.1, read on the forward strand.
CACGTAAAGTTGTAGCAACAGACTAAATTATGTTATACACATTGCAGTATATGTTTCCATAAAACACCCTTATTATTATGACAGAAATGTAGGTCAAATAGTGAAAGCTTTAATCAAATTGGAGTTCAACCAGTTAAACCATATGGAGTTCATACGACTTGAAACGTTGATTAATGTGCACTGTCCCTGTAAAAATAAAAATAAACTCAACTCATGTAGGCTATATTAAGAAGTGACAGACAGAGCCTTTGTATTATCCATGTGATTAAAATATCTAAGTAAAATGAACTGAGTAAAATGTGTAAAGAAGTATTTGCAGCAGTTGACAAATGAGTGGAGGAATTGTAATTGCTTACGTTGAAGGGTTTGACAAGCTCCTGGACTGTGACTTCAGGCTCTGATCGATGTGACGCCTAAAGAAAAGAGAACATCCATCAAGATTGGGGGAAAATATGAACTGCATCTGTGCACAGCTAATAGTGTTCTTTCAATTTCTAGATGCGATTAGACAGCATCTCTCTACAGCCTTTCATATCTGTATGTATTTGTCAGTGAAGGAGTTAACAGCTATCTCTGTTAGCATAGCAGCCCTAAGGTTCAACACGTCAGCACCACGCTGCTTTGAATATGCCTCTATGGAAAAGACTGATCGCTCCAGTGTAGCCGTGATATCAGCGCTAGCAGGTGAAATGTGGAAGTCGTGCCCCTCAAGTGGTGGTTAGAAGCTAAAAGACACTGGACAGGACTGAGTCATACAGAGAAGCAGAGACGACAACAGACTGAGCTTAATCTCGGTGGAAGAGCAACCTGTACTATGCAACACAGTTGCTTAAACTGTTACATCAAAGACACTACTGTACATTAAGTGAAATAATTTCACGGTGCTAATTTAACCTGCATGAGTTGAGTGAGATTGATGGACGTTTTCAAAGATCGGCAGTTGTTGCCAAAGGTGTACCTAGATCACTGCGACCGAAACGGAGGTGGCTTAGCTGGCAAAATGCTGGGTCATCCTTCCACATGTTTGTAGTACAAAATATGTTGTTGGTTTTTTAGCTGTGTTTGTCTTTACATGGACATGATCTTGGAAGTATTTATATGATTCCACATGATGCACACAAAGAGCTACTGAGATGAGGGTGTTCGTGGTTGCGTTTTTTGTTTTACAGCTGCTAACAGTCACACAGCTATTGTGCAACTGACTTACATTATCAGCTGTTTCTAAGGAGTGCACAGAAGTGATGTAGCCAAAATAATATGGGGGACTACTCTTCAATCCACTTTTTGTTGGCTCACATGGCCACTACTGCAGTAGAACATACAGTAGCTACAAGCCAAAACAGAAGTCTAAAATCTGGAGTAGCAGTGGCATTTGGCAGTGAATGAGTTAACAATTTTCTCTTTAAACATAGCAGCGCTCTGTTCAGCACTTCAGCACCAGGCCGATTATGAATGTGCCTCTATGGAAGAGACTGATAGCAACGCTAACAGGCTAATTGAGGAAATCATGCCCTTCAAGTGGTAGTTAGAAGCAATGTGCTCTAACAGCCACTGGGCGGGACACTGAGTCATACAGAGAAGTAGAGACGACAGACTGAGCTCAATATTGGTGGAAGAGAAACCTGTTGTAGGGCAGCACGGTTGGCATAACTATAGTACTACATTAAAGACTACTGTACATGAAGTTAAATCATTTCACTGTGTTCTAGTGGAGGAATTCAGAGGCTAATTTAACTTGTATGAGTTGAGGTGTATTGTCTGAGAAGTGCTTTCTCAGTCTACACAGTGGTACTTATCCTCATGTTTAAATATGTTGCAAAAACACATAATTGTAGACCAAGGTGTTTTTGAAAAAAAGCACAGCCTTAATGTACCACAGTCACCGTTGAATTTGACAGATATCAGACAGAGCAGTGGAGATGTTGAGAGCGGTGTCAAAGCGAGAGCCTGCTCATAATCTCTTTTAGTCTCTCACCTCACTGAGTGCAAATGACAGGATAGGATTGGTCCCACTCACTCTTTTGTGCCTGAATCTACCAGAGGGGGCAGTAAATGTACATATTTTTATGGGAGGGAAAACTCAGTCAGATTTCAGCACCAATGATGGACTGAGTAACAGTGTCACTCCAAAGCACATTTTAACCCTTTGCATTCCGGCAAATATTAGTTAGTGGGTTTGGATAGGATGTTATTGAAATTAATATGGGGGAAAGAAGGCAATATAAAAGAAGCAAATGGGGAGATAGTAGCTTAAAGTAATCTGATTAAAAGCCCAGTATTCATGAGAATATGATCCCTTTCTTGACATTTTCTGCCTTCCGGTGCTCAATTAACCCTTACCACACCAGTGAGACAACTTTTCTATTTCTGAGATCAGAAATATACCTATGGATAAAATTTCTAATTTGGATAATTATTTACATTTTTGTGTCTTTCCCTTTACAGAACACTGCATCCGAGAGAGAACTGGCTTTGAAATGTAGGTAATGAAAGTTAATTGTGTTATTTAACCTGGGGGCAGACATTTTCACATTATTACTCTGTCTATCATCATCATCACAGAAATGCAAGCAAGCAGCAGTGTAATTGAACCCTTTGTACAAATGAAGCCTGTGTTTAACTGTTACTTCCAATTGAACGCTTTATAATTGGTGGTTTCAATAATACCCATCCCATAGTAAACTGTGTTTGTACACAGTAGAAAAGTGTATGCATGGAAAAGTTGATGTATATGGGCTGTCAACCCAATATGTTATTTCGGGGAAACAGCTGACCAGACCCCACGGCCCGTTAAACTAACGCCTCCCTTTCAGGTTAACCGATCACCACTGTGCTACGGTATAGCTGAGCCTTCAGAGACTCAGTACACTGCAGCACTCCCTGTTTGAAGCAGTTGGTCTAGGCCCATGTCCTGAAACCTCAAATACAACCATTATTTCCCAAATAATTAACTTAATTCTAAGTTAAAGATGGTAATTTGTATTCAAACAACATATTTTGCCTCATGAGTACAAATAAAGCAGCTGCGATGGTGCTTCAATCAGGAAGTGGGCAGTTACTCTCACCACTCTCTCTAAGTGGAGCGGCCATCTTTACAGTCTCTAGATATGCACATAGCAGAGCAAGCTAAATACATTCTACATGTTATCTCACACTAAAATCTTTACAAATTTTACCATTTGCATGTTTGCTCTTTATTTGAATAATGTTGTGTCTCTTACTGTTCAATCTTCACAGCTTCCCATCTTTCTTTACAGAGCACAGCCTGTGAAACAGTTTGGGCACTTCCCTTTGGACAACAGCCCTGAGACCAATGTAGAGCTGGCAATAGCTGACTAATTAACACAATAGACAACAATACAGTTTCTTCCGGAGTTTTACTGACTTTGTGCATACTAAATCCAACCCACATCTCCTCTGCAGTAGCACAGAGCCAGCAAGCTCCATTCCCTTCCCAGCTATGGCTCCCCCTAGCCGTGCTTCCATATTTCCTTAAATATGCACAGCATAATGGCCTGTCCCGCCCTTCTCTATAACATTATAGAGAAGCACCTGAAAATCTAAATTTTTCTGGATACATTTTGAGATTAGAGTCTCTATATACCCCATTTCCATCCAACGGCACCCTAACCATAGTGGAACATAGCTTTTCTTACCTTTACAAAGTGCCTCTCTCTATACTTCTCTCTCCCCAAAGTCCCAACCTCGATAGCCTCGTTCTTCTTCCCAGAAATCCCTCCAAAAGAGGCACTTCCATGTAAGATTTATGTGTAGGAGTGCTCATATTGGACTCAACCATTATTGTAAAATATAGAAGGCCCCAGATGCTCAGTAAGGGCCTATTTGGGTACATAGTCCCAGTGCCAACATGTCCCTTTCAAATGGTATGACACTGGCCCTATAGTAAATAACCCTCCCCTAACTCACTCTGTCCCCCCCCCCCCCCCCCCAATGGCTTTCACATCATATGGTCCATCCACCAGTCATACAGCCAATACTGAGAAGAAATTGTCACTTGCTGCACAAATTAGCTCTCAGAGAGTTTCCACTGGGGTTTTGTAGATTCACCAAGCCTTGGAGCCTCTTAGAGAGGCTCAAAATCATTGATAGGGGATATTTTGGACACACAGAGACCCCTTTTTATTGAAACTGACCATTTGAATGCAGAGGAAAATATGCTGGTGGGAATATGATCGAATCAAGCAAAAAGAGAGCACCGTCTCCAAGTGTCCATCTCCAAATGTATCCAGTGGGACACTGAGAAGGTAATCAAGCTCCTGAAGTTTAAAATGTCATTTTTAAGAAGGTGTTTCTTCATATATTACTGAACAAATCGTCAATTTAAGGGGTGGTGGATGACAAATGCCAATTTTGGGGTCAGCACTTTGAAAGCCCAACAGGTAAGCTCACTAACTGACACGACACACTGTAGGTGCACAAGGTAAGGACTTCATTCTTGTTCAAAACTACATGTATATACATAAATAAACAATTTCTTTAAATAATTTGAAGGTGTCATAATATCAATGGTGTATCATCTTAAACTTCAATTTAACATATTTACCATATAGTCTACAATATACACCTACCACTTTTTTATAATATTTTATTCAGCACTAGCCTTCAGTTGACTACATGGTTCTGAAACTAGATAACATGCTAATGTTTTTAAAATAAACTTTAAGTCTTTAATATCAGAAAATGAACAAAACATAGCCTGGCAGTTTAAGACTTGACTGAACTAATTTCGATACAGCCTGCCCTGAATAAGCAACTATATTTCAGGATCTGACAGTAGGCATCAAGACATGGAATGGGTATGCTTTAGAAATGTCCAGTGTTTTAAAAAGAAACACCAAAACCTTGTAGTCTTATTTCACAGTATTTCCAAAGTAGAAGTGGCAGTAAAACAAATGCCAGTATTTTCCTGCGAGTCCAGACTTGAGCTGATACTTGTCCTAAAACAATAAGACCCCCAAACCAGTCGTCAACTGCCCAAAGCAACAGCAGATCAATCCAAACCTTCAGGGTCGAAATAGGGCGTAAAACGTGGTCTTCATTTTTTAAACCGTAAATAACAAACTCCTAAACACCTGCCCAGAACGAATCTCAACACTACAGCACAGATATGCTATTTAAATTAAATTATGTATTCGTAAACAATGATAAATTATATCCAATCGAATAAAAATGAGACACTAGGTACATTTACCTAGTGTTGTCAGAGTATGGAGACAGGCTTCAGCGCAGGACTGGAGATGTCAGCTGCTGGCACGCACTGAAATGCATCCACAGGTACACCTCAAATTGACTCAAATTATGTCAATCAGCCTATCAGAAGCTTCTACAGCCATGCCATCATTTTCTGGAATTTTCCAAGCTGTTTAAAGGCACAGTCAATTTAGTGTATGTAAACTTCTGACCCACTGGAATTGTGATACAGTGAATTATAAGTGAGATAATCTGTCTGTTAACAATTGTTGGAAAAATGACTTGTGTCATGCACAAAGTAGATGTCCTAACCGACTGCCAAAACTATAGTTTGTTAACAAGACATTTGTGGAGGGGTTGAAAAACGAGTTTTAATGACTCCAACCTAAGTGTATGTAAACTTCCGACTTCAACTGTACCTTTTGAGCTGTCTGAATCCTCCTGACTAGTGGTTATTTTTTAAATAAACTAAATATGCTTCTCTGCATCTCTGCTAAAATATGGGTAAAATATTGAAAGGAATGTGAGTCTTATTCAGTACATTTAGATATTGCTTGTATTTCTAAAGTCTACCAATCTTGCCTGCAGGCATGCCAGTGAAGATGATAATTAGACAAGCTAGCTATTCTAACTTGATTGATTGCCTCAACCTATCTGGGATAGCTAAAGCCAACTTCATAAAATTGCTAGGTGGCAAGTAGTATTACTAATTTTATTAAATTCAGATGTGTCACTGATCTACACAGAATACCCCATAACGTCAAAGTGGAATTGTGTTTTTAGAAATGTTAACAAATTCATAAAAAATTCAAAGCTGTCTTGAGTAAATAAGTATGCAATCTTTTTGTTATGGCAAGCCTAAATAAGTTCAGAAGTAAACATGTGCTTAACAAGTCACATAATAAGTTGCATGGACTCACTCTGTATACAATAATACTGTTTAACATGACCACCCCATCTCTGCACCCCACACATACAGTTATCTGTAAGGTCCCTCAGTTGAACAGTGATTTTCAGGCACAGATTCAACTACAAAGACCAGGAAGCTTTTCTTATGTTTTGCAAAGAAGGGCACCTATTGGTAGAAGGGTATAAAAATCAGACATTGAATATCCCTTTGAGCATGGTGCAGTTATTAATTGTACACTGTATCAATACACCCAGTCACTACAAAGATACAGGTGCCCTTACTAAATCAGTTGCCGGAAAGGAAAGACACCCCTCTTGGATTTCACCATGAGGCCAATGTAACAGATTTTAATGGTTGTGATAGGATGGATCAACAACATCGTTACTCCGCAATAGTAACAACATAAATGACAGAGTGAAAAGAAGGAAGCCTGTACAGAATAAGAAATATTCCAAAACATGCATCCTGTTTGTACTGAAGTAATTCTGCAAATAAATTGGCAAATACATAAACTTTTTGTCCTGAATTAAAAGCGTTATGTTTGGGCAAATCCAACCCATCACTGAGTACCACTCTTCATATTTTCAAGAATGGTATTAGCTGCATCATGTTATGGGTTGGCATGAACTAGGGAGTTTTTTAGGATAAAAAGAAACGCAATAGAGCTAAGCACAGGCAAAATTCTAGAGGAAAACCTGATTCAGTCTGCTTTCCAACAGACACTGGGAGACAAATTCACATTTCTACAGGACAATAATCGAAAACACAAGACCATTTTTGCACTGGAGTTGCTTACCAATACATCATTAAATGTTCCTGAGTGGCTTAGTTACAGTTTGGACTTAAGTCGGCTTTAAAATCTATGGCAAGAGTTGAAAATGGCTGTCTAGCAAGACCAATAACCAACTTGATAGAGCTTGACACATTTTTTAAAGAATAATGGGCAAATATTGTACAATCCAGGTGTGCAAAGCTCTTAGAGGTTTACCCAGAAAAACACACAGGTGTAATCGCTGCTAAAGGTGATTGTAACATGTATTGACTCAGGAAGTTTAATACTTATCCAATCAAGATATATTAGTGTTTTATTTTCCATTAATACAAAATGTATATACTTTTTCTTCCACTGACATTACAGGGTATTTTGTGAAGATCATTGAAAATGAACATAAACTGAACAAGTTCCACAGACATGTGACTAACAGAAATGCAATAATGTGTCCCTGAACAAAGGGGGGGTCAAAATCAAAAGTAACAGTCAGTATCTAGTGTGGCCACCAGCTACATTAAGTACTGCAGTGCATCTCCTCCTCATGGACTGCACCAGATTTGCCAGTTCTTGCTGTGAGATGTTACCCCACTCTTCCACAATGGCACCTGCAAGTTCTCTGACATTTCTGGGGGGGAATGGCCCTCGCCCTCACCCTCCGATCCAACAGGTCCCAGACGTGTACAATGGGATTGAGATCTGGGCTCTTAGCTGGCCATGGCAGAACACTGACATTCCTGTCTTGCATGAAATCACGCACAGAACGAGCAGTATGGCTGGTGGCATTGTCATGCTGGAGGGTCATGTCAGGATGAACCTGCAGGAAGGGTACCACATGAGGAAGGAGGATGTCTTCCCTGTAACACACAGTGTTGAAATTGCCTGCAATGACAACAAGCTCAGTCCGATGATGCTGTGATACACCGCCCCAGACCATGACTGACCCTCCACCTCCAAATCGATCCCGCTCCAGAGTACAGGCCTTGGTGTAACGCTCATTCCTTTGACGATAAACGTGAATCCGACCATTCACCCCTGGTGATACAAAACCGTGACTCGTCAGTGAAGAGCACTTTTTGCCAGTTCTGTCTGGTCCAGCGACGGTGGGTTTGTGTCTGGTGAGGACCTGCCTTACAACAGGCCTACAAACCCTCAGTCCAGCCTCTCTCAGCCTATTGCAGACAGTCTGAGCACTGATGGAGGAATTGTGCGTTCCTGGTGTAACTCGGGCAGTTGTTGTTGCTATCCTGTACCTGTCCCGCAAGGTGTGATGTTTGGATGTACTGATCCTGTGCAGGTGTTGGTACACGTGGTCTTCCACTGCGAGGACGATCAGCTGTCCGTCCTGTCTCCCTGTAGCGCTGTCTTAGGCATCTTAGGCAATTTATTGCCCTGGCCACATCTGCAGTCCTCATGCCTCCTTGCAGCATGCCTAAGGCACATTCAGGGACCCTGGGCATCTTTATTATAGTGTTTTTCACTATCAGTAGAAAGGCCTCTTTAGTGTTCTAAGTTTTCATAACTGTGACCTTAATTGCCTAATTGCCTAAGCTGTTAGTGTCTTAACGACCGTTCCACAGGTGCATGTTCATTAATTGTTTATGGTTCATTGAACAAGTATAGGAAACAGTTTTTAACCCTTTACAATGAAGATCTGTGAAGTTATTTGGATTTTTACTAATTATCTTTGAAAGACAGGGTCCTGAAAAAGGGACGTTTCTTTCTTTGCTGAGTTTATTTATCTTTAAACAGGACAAATCTGAGTGGGCACGTGCCCCTGTGGGCATGACACCTCTGCTATTTATGATTGTGTTATTATTATAATAAACAAGGGGAAAATAAATACATCAGAGCAATATTTCAGGGTAAGGTTCTTCTGTCCATGATATGCCATGCATGTTGATGTTTCTATGTCATTTTGATGTTTTCTATAAGCACTAGGGCTAGGCAATGGAAGATGGAGCCTACATGCAATAGATTATTACACATGACATAGACTGTCTACACTGTATGCTGCTTTAGTGACGATATTCAATGCAAAATTGTACAGAGATTATTTTTTTGTCAATAAAATGTACTTTTTCAAGACTTTAAAGTGTCAAGTGTTATATTGTTACTATAACCTCTTCTCATATACATTGTTTATAATTCAGAGACCATACAGTAAGTGATATATTGTTCCCTTTTGAGTCTGTAGAATACTGTCTAATACTGTCTAATCATCTCATATCTCACAACCTGCCTTATTTCTGCTTGTGGTCCGAAAGGAGTTACTGTAATGCCTGTCAGACTACAATGGTACAACCTCTGAGTTACTCTGCATGCACATTTCCCATCTACAGTTACAATCACTCCATTCATAAGGTTTGTCAAGATAGTTCATCTTCACAATGTTGTATCAAGCTGCATTTAGTTCATGGTAAAGGATTCATAATTAAGTCATTTGTGCGTGTTCTTTTTGTGACGAGTAGAGTAGTACTTGATTGATCCCCACTTGGAAATTGTTTTAGCACTCAGCATCATCAATAAATGACAAGGACAAGAGAAGACATGTAACAAACACATGATAAAAAAATCAGATAGACACATACAGTATGAAGGCACCTGCACCTTAGAGGCCTTAAAGTTCAATTCACCACAGTGCTGTGGAGTGGGTGCTGCATTACAGTGCTGTCTGTGTGTGTGTGTGTGTGTGTGTGTGTGTGTGTGTGTGTGTGTGTGTGTGTGTGTGTGTGTGTGTGTGTGTGTGTGTGTGTGTGTGTGTGTGTGTGTGTGTGTGTGTGTGTGTGTGTGTGTGTGTGTGTGTGTGTGTGTGTGTGTGTGTGTGTGTGTGTGTGTGTGTGTGTGTGTGTGTGTGTGTGTGTGTGTGTGTCCATGTGTCCATGTGTCCATGTGTCCATGTGTCCATGTGTCCATGTGTCCATGTGTCCATGATCATGTGTGTCTTAGCTTGCAGCCTTTTTATGATTATATCCTGCCTTGATTCTAGATTGCAGCTGATTGTAGCACTGGCTTTCTTGATGATTTTGTCAAGCTGGTTTGAGTCCTCCTTGGCCATTCCAGCACACCACACTGCTGTAGAACATGCAAAGCATTTTGTCAACGACAATATCTAAGCTTCCCTAAAAAATACAGTCTGGATTGGACTTTTTAGTACACTGTGTGAATTCTCCTTCCAGTTCAGCTTGTTGTCCACTATTACACCCACGATCTTGTAAAAGTCAACAGTACTAAGGTCTTTACCATTAATACAAATTTGATTGGGAAAAAAAATCCCCCCAAATCTACCACCTGCTCTTTGGTCTTTAGTAGATTCAGGTTCAGGTAGTTAGCCTCACACCATTTCACAAAGGACTCTGTTGTTTCCCTGTGGTGAGTATTGTCTCATCTCGTGACACAGCTTACTATAGCAGTCATCAGTTCAGTGTTGTGTGTAAAAAAATTGTGTAAAGGATAAACAGGAAAGGTGACAGGACCGTCCCTTGCGGGGGCCCCCATGTTTGTACATATCCGATCAAATACTGCCTGGTTCAGTCTTATGAACCGTGGTCTATTGGTCAGATCACAATCCATTTGATTATGTGTGGGTTGACATGAATGTCTTTTAGCTTTTGGGCCAGAAGTTGGGGTTGTATGGTATGGAAAGCACTGGAGAAGTCAAAGAACATTGTTGTCACCACACAGCCAGGCTTTTCCAGGTGCTCTGTGGAGGAGATCGAGCAGAACATCTTCAAGACCAGTTTTAGGGTGGTATGCAAATAACAAAGGATCCAGGTAGGATGCCACCTTGGCTCTTAATAAGGGCATTCAAATTTGTTCAATCATAATGTAATAAAGATATAAATAAGTCATATTCTTCTAAAATCAAGGTGTTTATTTTGGTCATAATTCTGTAACACCTATCCAATTGTTTTAGATCAGGAGCAATTGAAATTCAGAAAAATACTTCAGTAAGTTAAATGTTATTAATGTGCAAAATATATGTTTAAATGAAAAAGGAAAAACATTTGTTTCGCTTTATTGCTATTACAAACTGTACAATATTTTATGCTAAATTGAACACCTGATAGAATAACGCTGCAAGTATGGATGATGAGAAGGTACACCTGTAAGTTCAACCTGTCAGGAAACTCCTGAACATGCACAAACCGTGCCTCCTGTTGATAGGCTCAATGACATCAATTACAGAGATGAACCAGGTATCTATTCAGTCCTGAAACCGTTTGTTACCGGCCATGCTCAACATCTCATTTTAAGTAAGTGGTCTGTATGGAATGTCAAAAGAAGACTGTCCAGTAGCTATCCAAACTTGCCACCCTACTGCCTGCCCCTGCGTCGTCCCCTAGTCCCCCCAGGTGTCCGTGTTCTGGGGGGGGTGGCAGGGCTGTGTGGGGTTCGTCGGAAGGGAGGACATTTTGCGGGCACGACGGCGTCTGGATGCTTCTCTCCAGGCCTCCCTCTGCTGTCTCTGGGTCTCTTCAGGTAGATCTGATATCAGCACCCTCTTCTGATAATACCTGAAGAGAGAATGAGTATGAACACAGGCTCCACAACACAGATACACACACTAGGGCTGTCATAGTAGAACCGCCCAACCTTTGCTTTTGGAGAATGTGCTTATTGTTTTCTAGGTATGATCACTGCACTGTTGGAGATAGAAACACAAGCAATTCGCTGCACCTGCGATAACATCTGCAAATAAACTTTGATTTGATAACCCGTCATAAATACAGACCGTACACAAATTGAAGCCTAAACCTTGGTGGACAGTCATTGTTTAACATTTCGGTAAATGTATTTATTTTGTTTGGAGTGGTACACTTCCACATGGAGATTAAAAGAATGAATGACGCTGTTTTGCTGCTTTAAGTCATTTATTTATCAGGCCTCTATAACCGGCAGATGCTTGATAGAAAACATGAACAAGCATGCAGCTGTTGCGCAACATTTAAAAAAAATACTATTATGGCTAAACAGAGTTTGGAGAGCACGCCTCTGTGGTGTAGTGCAGCTCAATCTACTTTGTCTTCTTGGCAGGTGGCTGGTAGTCAGGTTCCATGTCCTCTTCATCTCCTTCAGGTCTATCTCCATCGTCTTCTCCCACTTCCACATCTGCAGCCCTTTCGTCCACTCCTTCCCCAGTGCTAACGTCACCCTCTTCTCCCTCTTGTCCTTCCAGGAGACTACCACTGGTGGCTTCTGTGGAGTTGGTGGGGGGCTGGTTGACAGGGATATCTGTTTGAAGAAAAATGCAAGGTATTTTTTATGCAAGGTATATCTTCAATAAAATAAAGTTGCATACATTCTGCAATCTTCACTTTGTGTTGCTACACAGAGGGGAGTTGTTGGTATATGCTGTTGTATGTATGCTGTTAAACGTATACTGACTGTACAAAACATTAAGGATACCTACTACCATACCCTGTTGAAAGGCACTTAACTCTTTTGTCTGTCCCATTAACCCTCTGAACAGCACACATGCGACAATTGAGAAATGGATTGTGTAAGGCTTACAAACCCTTCTTTAACCTGCCTCCTCCCCTTCATCTACACTGTTTGAAGTGGATTTAACAAGTGACATCAATAAGGGATCATAGCTTTCACCTGGATTCACCTGGTCAGTCTATGTAAAGAGCAGGTGTCCTTAATGTTTTGTACACTCAGGGTATTTTGTGTATGCTGTTGAGAGTGGAGAGTAACTTACGCTTCAGAAAAGATTCATAGTATTTGAGCAGCTCCTGGAGGCAGTCCTCCTACAGACCTGGCCGAGGGTTGGTGGGCATCATGATTTCTACTCCCCAGCAGCCTCCACGGGACTGCTTCCCAATGAGGACGGACCTAAAGCCCAGAGCATGCACTTTCCGGAGCTGCAGAAGACAAAAGGGTTTACAGAATTATAATTTCAATCAGATGGCTGCTAATCATAAATACAATAGGAATTAGTTCAATTCAAATGGAATAAAGCTAAGAATGTGTCCAGAAATATGGAGGGTTACCATTATGAAAAGTGAGTCCAGGAACCTGGCAACGTTGTTTTAAAGGATGGTCGTTCTTGTCCACTCTATCAGTGTCTTGTCCATTGCCTTATTTTGTTATTTGTGGTATTTCTTGAAAGGCTGCACGGTTTTGCAGGTCTCATATTTTAGAAGCATAATTTAACAACCGTTTGCAGTTGAGCCATGAGTTGGTTAAATTTGATAAAGAATGAACAAAGAAACAAACAGAAAGGCGTCAAGGAGAGCACATGGTTAGCACATTTGATTTGACAATAAACAGAAGTTGCAGTCAATATTACCTCTTGAACAGGTACCCTGAGTGTGGCTTATTACAATCAGCTAGATTGGGTGGGTTTTGATAATATGATAGCCTTAAGCATAGCCTCCCCACTCCCTATTAATCCCATTCAAGGGGGGGAAAAATGAAATAACCTACTCAGCAGCAGAGCGCACACATCAAGTACAGGTTGAAGGAATGGGGGATTAATGGAGATTTGATTTATTGTATTTAAACTTAACATTTTACTGTACTTTAAGGTGCAAAATTGATTAGCTACCAGTCAGAGAAATACACTGCACTGTCAGTAGACAAATTCCAATCCTCAAGCTAGATCGGCAATGGAAAAATGCAGTTTAATCCAAAACAGGATGTTTTATCACAAATAAATAATATTGAAGAGGATAACAGCTTAAGCCCCCATGCAGTCTTTGTAATTCTATTTTTAAATCACCACTGTATGTCTAATAAATTACTATGTTTATTTAATGAAAATTACACCAACATATACTGTATGTTTAACCATTTATGTCCCTGAGCCTCCTTTGGCCCTTAAAATGCTCAGTCTGTTTGTGTGGGCGTTAGGAAACACATTTGAAGATACAGTATTTTCATACACAGATCCGATTGGCTGATAGGATGGTCTAGAACCCACTCCCTTACCCAGATGAACAATCATTGGGCTATTATAATCAGATCATGATGTGGGCCAAAAGTTCCATCCTACCTGAACAGGCTTAAATTCCAGGCAATTTTCAAACAGCTCTTACACAAAACAGGCATCATTTTGACCATTTCTGAGTTTTATTTCAACCTCATTGTGTGGAAATATAACAAAAAGCAGGAAAAATCAAGTTTAACTTCACTGCCCCTTTAACACTGTAGTGAAATGGGAAATGAACAAAACTGAATTTAATCACACTGATTTTGTTTACAGTAAGTCAACAAAACGTCTTAAAGAAATCTGTCAACAACAAAAAAAAACACTTCCGGTAATCATTTAGAACACCATTATAACATAAAAGTTATAAAATCACGTTTCCCCATCACAGACAGGGCCAGCCAACAGAAACATATAACAATTATTCCAAGATGCATATCATGATAGATAGAACTCAATTGCAATCTGTAGTGTTGATTGATTGATATTAAACAAGAGCAACATTATAACATTTGAAGCTATGCATCATGTATGTGCATCCTTGTTTGTGTGTTTGCATCTCCTATGAAACTGGTTCACCATTCAAATTCAGTCAGGTCTTTGAGGAAGGTGGCAACTGCATCGGTCTTCCTTTGCACAACTCTTCCAGTCCTGCGGCTCACCCCGGCTTCTGAATCAAGGTATGAAGAGCATTTGGTTCCTTCATTTGGGTTGATCCCTACTAGAAACCTAAACAGTCAACATGGAAGCATTAGTCAATCCAGGCAATCAGGCATTGCTTTCACAACTCTTTCAATTCGGGTTGCAAAGCTATGGGTAATTTAGAAATCTAACGGAATCTTCAGTAATTTCGGTAATTAAGAGAAAATGTATGGCAATCTATTGTAACTTTGGTAATTTATACTTGAATAAAAATATATAGTATTCATTTTTTTATATATCTGTGTCCATATTGTACATGAGTTTCTAGTAGATATGGTTCAAGAGAAAAGAGCCTAATTAATGAAAGCATCAACGATTGACTTTTTTACAACTGTCACCAGTTTGACGCCAAAACATTGACAACAAATACATACGGGGCGGCAGGTAGCCTAGTGGTTAGAGCGTTGGACTAGTAATCGAAAGGTTGTAAAATCTAATCCCTGAGCGGACAAGGTAAAAATCTGTCGTTCTGCCCCTGAACAAGGCATTTAACCCACTGTTCCAAGGCCGTCATTGAAAATAAGAATTTGTTCTTAACTGACTTGCCTAGTTAAATAAAGGTTAAGAAAATTACAAATTAAAATAAAATACTGACATAGTAAAATAAATAAGTGTGCAAAAATATATAAAAGCTACTTCATGCTGAAACCCTCATATGAATCACCAATGGTATTCACCAAGTTAATGGTTTATATTTAGGATGTTTTACAGCTTTGTTTTTCTATTTTAAAATATTCTTCTTGAATTATTTCATATATTTAAATGTGATAAGGTCACACAGAGGGCCAGAGATAATTACAGACACCTGTGATAATCTGAGGTACCCAAAAGGGCCACTATATGTATTGTAATAGATTAAATAAAATCCTTGACGATACCAAAAAGCTGGCAGTTTACTGGTAAACAAAAGTTTCCAGTAACATACCCTCCCTTTGCAACACTAGGCAAGTCTCAACACTGAGATGCGCAAAGACGAAATGTAACTGCAAGGCATGCAAGACAAATGTAAGTGCTGGATCAATAAATGTTCAATACTTGCCTCTGAATAAGCTCCAGTGTTGCTGAGGCTGTCTCCTGGTACTCTGTATTGAACACGTAGAAACATCCAAAGAGCACAGAGAGGGCAGCAGCAAAGTTGGACTGATTATCCAAAACACAGACCACTCTCCCCTCGATTGACACCATCCACTTAGATGAAGCCAGCAGGGAACTCCCTGAAGTACACAGTAATAATGAATGTGTTAAACAATATATTTTTTTAATATAGGCCTACACAATATATTTCTGTTCCACCACAATTAAAGATTACAGTATTAGACTATAACTAATCTTATTGCTCTATTCTTCTGTGCAGTATTAACATTATGAAGTTAAGTACCAGTATCTAGCCCCACCGTCGACATAATCTGATTTAAGAATATGATCATCTCCAGTCCATACACAAAATGCTGTCATTACCAAGCATAATAAGTCTTGGAGTGGCCGGCAAATGCAACTGAGCCTCTACATCCATCTGGGTGTCATTCACCTACATTAAACACAAAGAGAAGAAGGTTGTTGAATCCTGATATGATCAATCATGTGTGTAAAAGCACAGTATAATGTATATAGTCCCAGTATAAAACAATCAGATTACGTTTTTTATTTGAATAAAATCACACACACAATAACTTACATCAGCCAAGAGGAAGAGAGAGTCCTCTTTCTCTCTGAAGTGGGACAGCACCAGAAGAATGGCAGCACAGGCTGTGAGGTTTCCACTGACGTCACCTTCAATGTCATTGAGGAGACTTTGGATGCCTCTCCTCCAGTTGGGTTTCTGACTTCGGAAGAAATTGACAATGGTCTTTCCTTTGCTCTGGAGAGCGTCACTGAGACAGCGGTCGATCTCAACTCCAGTGAGCATGTGGAAGTGGGCGCAGAGCCATCTCTTGGTAAAAAGAAAAGGCCATTGTTCCTTGACGTCACCGATGCTTGGGGCTGGCCATGCATTTATCATGTGGCGTTGGTTAATGTACGTAAGCCTCATGAATTCATCCACGTCTCCCCTGTCCACACCTCTGGGGCTTGCACTGTTGAAAATGGTGGCCATAATCTGTCTCTTATTTTCCAGGGAGTCAGGAGTTTCTCCTTCTGGAAGGTCCTGTGGGTGCCAGTTGATGCACCCATAACTGTCCACTTTTGTTCTTGCTGTTTTGACTTGTCTGTTGCCGTGTTCCCCTTTTTTGCTCGTCTTGGGTCTGCGTATTCTATTTTCAGTGTTCCGGTTCACATGCTCCACTCTGGTCTTTATTTGGGTGAGCAAGGAGGAGTACCTTCTGCTAAGCAGTTCCCCTTCTTTTGACAGGTCTGCAAAGCTCTCTGGATATTCTGAAACTATAGCTTTGGCAATTTCTGAACATACTTTCTTGTTGGGGTTGAGGCAGTGTACACGCATTGCATCAACGGTGATCCTCACCATCAGCCGCCTATCTGCCGCCTCGACTCTTCGTCCCTCTGCAATGGCTCGCCTGAGGCTTTCAGGCGTCTGCTGCCAAGGGACATGAAAGTTGCTGATCCAATCCTCATCATAATCATCATCCTCCCTAAAAAGCAATACCAATTGCATGGGATAAATTGATGGTTGCTTGTGTGGCAAGTGTTCACAGTGCTATACAAAGCCAATATGTTATTATATGTTTATTTTTGCCTGAGCCAAGAGGATTTGGTACCTCCAATGAATCCTGGTAGAGAATTATTGACAATGATGATGGGAGGCTCTTGTAAAAAGTCAATTTTCTTTCAAATTTGACCATTTGTCATGTCCTCATTAGCAACAAAGTGGATCATTTTGTACTGGTCTTTCACCGTTGACAGTCCAAGAATAGGTGTCAGTCTCTTTGATAGGATACGCTTCTGTCAGTAGATCCCTGCCTGTTGCATTGGAACCAAGACATCTGAGCTGAATTGGCTCAACATAGTGTCCAGTTAGACCATACACCTTTTCCATTTATACTGTATGCAGATCTTTCGTGACAATCAATGCTTTTTAAATATCTATTAAAATATTTGAATAAAAATATCTGAGTGTCTCCCGACAGTGAAGCACAGTTGATTTTAACACAATTGTAATTTATCAGACGCTCTTATCCAGCGCGACTTAAAGGATCAATTAGGGTTAAGTCCCTTGCGCAAGGATACAGACACATTTTTCACCTAGTCAGCTCGAGGATTTGAACCAGTGACCTTTCGTTTACTGGCCCAACGCTCTTAACAGTAAATATGTTTTTATGTGAAGTACAGTAATGTTATAGTAATATAACAGCAAGCTTTATATTATGGAAGATTACAGTATTGTTTTCCCGCCTTGAAGAAATGTCCTATACTGTAATTAGGGATGCACGATATATCGGTGAACATATCGGAATCGGACGATATTAGCTAAAAATGCCAACATGGTATCGGCCGATGTCTAGTTTAATGCTGATGTGCAAAACCGATGTCAAAGCTGACGTGCATAACTATATAACGTAATGACGCCAAGTCGAGCAGTCAACAAGTCGAGAAGTCCTTTCAAAGAGTAAGAACATTTCTGCGAGACAACTCAAAAGGAAAAATCTATTGACGCCAAGATAATGGAATTCATTGCCCTTGACAATCAACCGTTCTCTGTCGTGGGTGATGTTGGCTTTCGCCGACTGGTTGAGCACCAGTACACACGTTGCCCTACCAGAGTTACACAGTAATAGCGTCACTGGTATTAGCTTCACGACATACTATGGAACGCTTGGGTCTTCGCGTGTCAAAAAATATATAAAAATAACACTATTTGACGTGTTAGATAAGCTTTTAATTTGACACGTCAAATAACATAGTTCTATTGTAGAAGGTTGTGTGTTCTGAATTTGCACATGCAAGCCAAGCGCCACCACTACTATCAGTAGCACTGTCAAAGCTGTACAGAAAAAAGTCTGCAAACAAGCAAACACCGGCCACGAACGATGTGTTTAAAATAGCGCGTTGGTAATAAAGCATTATTTGTTCAACCATAACTTCTGGGGTAGCTAGGTACCTTTAGCTCGGTACCAAGCTAGCACCAATACAACCAGCCTGAAAACAACAACCAGTACAAATTTCTGTCATTTTCATTATTCTTAGAAATGGTTTAGGAATACTTGTGAGTAAGTATTAGCTAGGTAGCCACTTCTTGTTCGCCAATTGAACTTCAGTTCATGAAAATAAATAGCTAGCCAGCTACTTAACCCTGTTGCCCAAAGCTAACATTATAAGCAGCCAGCTAGCTTCATCTGGCTAGTGACGCTCGACCGGACTGTGGATCCGGGTTATGTGTAGTGAAGCTAGACACAATAACGATTAAGCACAATAGTGGAGTTTGCTGTTTGCCTTCAAAATAAAAGTACATCTTTGAAAGTGATGCAGAAGGTGGAATCATGCCATATTTAGACTAAATAATGTTAAACAAGGTTGGAATGTGAATCAATGAAATGGCGTATCAGTCTACTCGGTGACACCCACAGAACACACATGTGAAAATGTTACGCAAATATTAGCATTGTAGCTCTTATCCTTGGACTGTGACTGTGTGAAAACACCTCCCCAGTCAACCTATTGTGTGTATTGACATTCATATTGCACTGTACAGCTTTGCCTAAGGATTGGGGATCAATGAAATGGGGTATCAAGTCTACTCAATACCCAATATAGTTTTCTACAACATCCTCCTCAGAGTTATCACACTCAAACATCCATGCAGTATTGTTTTTTCTAATGAATAGTGTTCACATAGACTGACAATAAATGTGGCTCAATTCACAGTTGTTTCAGAGTACCGCAATAAGAGCTACGACGCTAATGTTCTCTGGGTGTCACTGAGTAGACTGATACCCAATGTTATTGATCCATAATCCATTTAAGGCTGTACAGTGAAATAAGTATGCCCCCAATGCAATTCTAAAGTTTAATACATCCAGTGTGATTTCAACAGATTTGTCAAATTAACAAATTGTCTTCTGTTGATTTTATATAACAACATTCCAACCTTGTTTAGCATGATCTATTCAATTATAATTCTACTATTTGTATTAATTTGCATCACTGTTAATTATACTTTTATTTTGAAGGCTAACCGCAAAGTAGACTATTGTGGCTAATCCTTATTGTGGCTAGCTTCACATAGATGGGTCTGACCACCATTAATCAGAAATGTCTTATAAATTAGGGTTATTTCAGATGATGACACCTAGCTATATAGTTAGCTAGCTAACTATAGCTACTGAAACGTTTTTGCTATGTTTTAAGGGAAGAACATTGTTTGCATCCATGAGCTAGCTAGCTTTTATGACCAGCACTGTAGGTGCACGAGACAACTTTACCAGCATCATAGCATACGTATCAATGAATCGTTGTGACATATGAAATACGAGTGATAGTTATTATACATTGATTACACTATGTAAAAAATGTATGAACGCCTTAAATAATTATGTGACGTGCAGTCATGTTCAGGTCCTGATTGGTCAACAAGTTTATTTGACACTTCAAATAGTGTTATTTAACACGCAAAGACCCAAATGGTGTTTCATAGTATGAGAAATCCTGGTTGAGAAAGACACGACTGAACAAATAAACAACGAAACGGCACAGCAAGTAAGTGAAAGAAATAGGTTTTGATGTTTTACTGGTAATGGGGACATGCGTAAATTCCAACATAATCAGTTAAGAACAATTTCTTATTTACAATGACGGCCTACCCCGAACGACGCTGGGCCAATTGTGCGCCGCCCTATGGACTCCCAATCACGGCCGGATGTAATACAGGCTGGATTCGAACCAAAGACTGTAGTGACGCCTCTTGCACTGAGATGCAGTGCCTTAGACCGCTGTGTCCACTACTAGAATGCTTAAAAGGCTGCAAAAAAAATGTAATATTGGTATCGGGGCTTTTTTGGCAAGGAAAATATTGGATATCGGTATTGGCCAAAAATGTCATATCGGTGCATCACTAATTGTAATGTAATCTACTGTGTTACACTGCAAAACACACTGAAGGTATTTTACTGTGGATTTGTGACAGTCTTTCACATCACTGATAAAAATAATTGACAACCCAGAATCCAGGCCTGTCAAAGCACTAAAATATGCTAAACATGTCAGAAATATTACATGCTCCATGTTTTGCAAGACAACTTAACTAAATTGAATCACAATTTAAGTGCAATTGTGGACAGCCAGACTGTGTGGATGAAAGGTCATACCTGCATTTTGCCCTTTCCTTGTAGGCCCGCAACTTCTCAGGGTCAGCACGGATTCTCTCTCTGTACTGCCGCTGTGTCTCTGCGCTTGACAGCCTCCCTGATGTCAAGAGACAATAGAACCGTATTGTTATTGGCATGATCCTCTTAAACCTGAATTTAACTTGGAGTTTACCATGAACTGCATAGCAGACAGTTGTTTTTAAATCCATAAAACCCCTTACAACTTTACAATAACCCTCACCACTACACTATAAAAAAAAAACTAAAAAAAACAGAAAAGGACAGAGACAAGACACACAAGCATACTTTTCACACGCTCTGTCGATGTCTCCTCAGACAGTTCTGAACGTCTATCGCCTGGACTCTGGCTACCAGCAACAGAAGACGTTCCATCAGACTCTTTCCCCAAGACGTGCATCGGGCCTAAGCCCTCCTGTTGTTCAGCAATGCTCTCCTCACTCATCTCCCATTTGATGTAGAAGGACCCAGTGTCAGCAGGCTCCTCTTTTATCACTGGGCTGGTGACTGGAGTGGCTGATGGGGACTGGCCTCTGGTTCTCTCTGCTGAAAGCCCAGGAGTCCCTGCATTGAGACCTGGGATTGAAACAAATACATTATATCTAAAGCTGGGGTTGGTCTCAAACTGGCCAGGTTTGAACATAGACATGTTCAAGTAGCCTTTACCAGCAGATCAGTTACCATGAACAAGAAGATGTCTCATCATAGGCGTTGCAATGCTAAATGGGGCAGTACCTAGTACACAATGATAATCTGCAGAACATATACTGAGGCAAGTAGGGTAGTTAGCTACATGACCTCATGAGAAAACATTTTCTGTCATGTACCAGATTTGTCCCAGTATTGGGAATGGCATAACTTTAGCATATAGGGAATATCAACTATGAATGCATTCATCATATCATAGTGTCTATAATGATGTACACACTGACATTTATGCACCGGTGACCTGAGTGGGAATGTACAGTATTATGAACTGCTGATAACCAAGCAATTAGGACAGAGCTACTCACTGGGGAAATCCATTCTCCAATCAGTTTCGCTTCCCACCTCGTTCTCATTGCACATCGGTTTCCCAAAATCTCTTCCTGGTGAAAGTGCAGAAAATTCAAAAGATAGGCCTACTCGAAATGCTGTTAATTCCTCTTCAGCTTTTTTAAGCTTACATTTAAGCGTTTCATTTTCTTTGTCCCTCTCGACCACCTTCCTTTCATATTCCAGTATTTTGGTACTGTTCATATTGTAAATAACATCCATGACAGTATTTACCGCTGTTCTGATAGCATTTTCCACTGCACGAGCGTTTTCTTCGTTTTGTAAACAGGAATTCATTGCTCTACTAGGGAGATAAAAAAAAATCACCCACACAGCCTAACGCTACCAAGTTGGCCAAGTCACTGAGAGTGAAGCAGCAATACCAAAGATACTGATAACTAGCTAGCTAACCCTTTTGTCTGTGGCACTGTAACGTTACTAGCTAGCTCAGCTGGCTAAACAGCAGCCAACAACTTTACCGATGTGTGAGTCAGTTTGTAACACGTCAGTGACAATATTGTCGAAGAGAGAAAGCGGACTAAAGTGTGGTATTTCAAATGCACTTTCATAAAATATTCGGAAAAAAAAGAATTTGACATGTTTTAGAGAGCAACTGTATTACAGCTAAATGTTTACCTCGCAGTTCACTTCCGCCGTGTTGAACGCGCGCGTCACGTGTCAAATGTGTTTGTGGTAGCTCAATCACAGCACCATCTAGTGGTAAATCAGTGAATAATCAAATAGCAATAGGTGTACAATGAACTAATTTATTGACATTTCTAAAAATAATAACAACATACAACATTAACAGCCCCAACCAATTCATTGAATAACTGGATTGTTAGAATATGATACTGAAATCATTCCCTCAACAAAGGAGATATCAACAATTATGATCCCCAAATCCCCATCTTTGTTCAGTAGCCTAAACTCATCTGTGCAGGCCTAATCCCCCCCACCGAATTCTACCCTACTGCCTGCCCCTGCAGTGTCCCCTAGTCCACCCAGGTGTCTCTGTGTTCTGGGGGAGGTGGCAGGGCTGTGTGAGGTTCGTCTGGAGGGAGGACATTTTGCGGGCACGACATCGTCTGGATGCTTCTCTCCAGGCCTCTCTCTTCAATCTGCGGGTCTCTTCAGGTAAATCTGATATCGACACCTTCCTCTGCTGATTCCTGGGGAAAAAAGGAGTGAGCATGAACACAGATATTATAACAAATACACATGATCACAACGTTAAACATGTTGCATGCTCTGTTTTCAAATGTCTATGAAATGAACGTCTCCATGCAGGACAATGGAATTAAGATTAATTGTATTCACGTTAATGTCAATATTCTCCTCACGACTGTATTGAAGGTGGACATCCAGACTGTGGTAGTGAAAGGTACTGTAACCTATTTACCTGCGTCGTTCCTTCTCCTTGTAGGCCCGGAACTTCTCAGGGTCAGCACGGACTCTCTCTCTGAACCTCCGCTGTGTCTCTGCGCTTGACAGCCTATCTGAGACAATAGAACCATATTGTCGTTGGCATGATCCTGTTAAACCTGAATTAAAAAAATATGTATATCATTTCACATGCATACTTTTCAGATGCCTGGCTGGTCTCTCCCCATACTCATGTCCACTCTGGCTACCAGCAACAGGGTGAGTTCCATCTCTTTGCATGGTTGGAGTTCCACCCCTCTGCTGGGCTTCGTACTCTTTTCCCAGGACGTGTGTCGGGCCTAGGCCTTCCCGTTGCTCCCCAATGCCCTCCTCACTCATCTCCCATTTAATGTAGAATGTCTCAATGTCAGAGGGCTCCTCTTTTATCACTGGTCTGGTGACTGGACTGGGTGATGGGGACTGGCCTCTGGTTCGCTCTGCTAAAAGCCCAGACTCTTCTGCAGAATGGGAGGAAGGGTTCTGGTGATGGGACATATAAATAGTTGATGCCCCAGTGGGAACAGCTGTGACTTTGCACTGGGAAAAAACCTGTGGAGGAGTCCTTCCACCAAGACCTGTGATCAAAACAAAGATATTTGGACAAAAGCAGGGGTTGGTAAGTGTATGTCAAAGAGTTAAATATTGGGATAAAATCAAATCGGGACAATACTCACTGGGGAAATCTATTCTCCAATCAGCTCTGCTTGACACCTCGTTTTCAGGGCAAATTGGTTTCCCTCTTTGCATTTCTGGTGAAAGTGTATAAGTGCTTGACCTGACTTGATGACATTCATTTCCTGAAAATTCAAAGGTGCCTCGCAATGCTGTGATCTCTCGTTCTGCTGTTTTAACTTTGCGTTTCAGCGTTTCGTTTTCTTTGTCCTTCTCGGCCAACTTACTTTGATATTCTTGTATTTTGGCACTGTTGATACTAGAAATAACACTCACAACAGTATGTATCGCTGTTCTAACTGCATGTTCGACTGCACGAGCGTCGTCTTCATTTTGCAAAAAGGAGAACGTTGCTCTACTATGGAAATAATTCATTTTTTTTCAACATGAAAGCCGGCCACTAAAGACTGCATGTGCACCCAGCAGTGCTATCCGACCGCTTCTAACGCAGGTGATGAGATAATAACAAATTGGTAAGAGAACGAACCGGCGGTATTTCAAAAGAACGCGTTAATAGTAGAGAAAATAAAACAACAGACCCAGTTCATGTTGATTATCTCCAAACAACATTCACTTCCGCATGTATTTTAAAGGTGGTGGCGAAGTCACAGCGTCGTCTAGTGGTAGCTAACTCAATACTGATTTTGTTTCAAGTTTCACGTTTTAATGTCACATGCGCAAGTACAGTGAAATGCCTTTCTTGCAAACTCAAAACCCAACAATGCATTAATCAATAACAATGTATCACTAGAAAGGAACACACGAGAAATACTAATAAGAAATATGAAATACGCCGTAAAGCAAGTAAGTAGGCATACTATATACAGGACATATTTAAAAAGTCAGTTCCAATACTATGCATGTGCAGGGATACTGCAGTGATGGAGGTAGACAGGTATAAGGGTAAGGGGACTAGGCAACGGGATATAAGATAGACAGAGTAGCAGCAGCTTGCATGTGAGTTGGCGTGCGGGTGTGTTGGAGTGACAGGGTGTGTGAGTGTGGTGCCCTGTTAGTGTGCATAGGCATTGCAAATATTGAAATAAAAGGGCAAACTTGCAGTAGCAGCTTTTCTCCACATGATGGTAGTAGTATACAGCAAATAATATGGACATAAGGGAAGAAAGTTGCCCATTGCTCCAATGCTGTAGGTACCAGCCTTTGACGGAAGGTCCATCATATATGCACAGGTGCATTATATCATCAAAATAAAGCCAGAAATTTTATGGGAATATCTTTACAAATTGATGTGGATATATGCATATAATGTGGTTTGCTGGCTCATAGCATTTCAGGTTATGGATATGCATGGAAATCTAAATCAATTGTTGTGAGCAGAAAGTATGGGATAGATTGGGGTGGAATTACAAGTATAACAATAGACAACCAAAAATATAACATGAAAAATGAGAGCTTTGGACATTTCTTGATCATTAGAAGGATGGACCAATATGAGGTAAAGTCAGGTATGTTGTATACATATCCTGCTTAGGTCTTACTGTCTGACTGAAATAGAAAAGAAACATGGAGTCATCACAAGTGCAAACACAGTCACAGCATGTTCTTTTTTAGCCTTTTTGTGACCTGGGTGTTAGGGGAAGCGTTCTTTTCATTAGAAGTGGCTGAAATGACTCTCCCAGGTCTAGGGGCTTTAACGCTCTTGAGGCTGCTTCACCAAGTTGTTCTGTGACCCGGATACTAAAGCAAAGTGGTGGAGGTGTCTTATCGTGGGGGGTGGAGGACTTGTATGTTGAGAGTAGGTGGAGGTGGTAGGGGGGAGATATGCAGTCTTGCAGCTGTGCGTGTGCTTGTGTGTCCGTGTGTTTGAATAAGGGGGGCAGAAAAGATTCAGAAGTGTTGGAGCAGAAAATCTCTCTCTCCCTCCTCTTTTCTCTCACTCCTTTTCTCTTTCTCTCCCTCTGTCGCTGGGCCAGACGTAAAGCAACAGCAATTTGCGCGATTTCACAGCTCACTGGGTCCCTAAAACTCTGACTGCCCTGTAATGACAGAGGGAGAGGAGGAGGAGGAGAAGGGAGAGGAGGGAATGAGGAAGAGGGCAGAGATAAAGGGATGGAGAGGCAGGGTGGTGGCGAGGGTAAATAGAGGAGGAGGATTAAGAAAAGCAAATGAAAAAAGAACAGAGAACATTGTATAGAGATGGAGGAAGATGTATTATAATATATACATATATTTGGCTAAATGTGAAGGCAGGACACGATGTGTACTGTATTGTGACGGAAACAAGAATACATGCATGTGTAGCACTGATCCAACACTGAAACTGTCAAACCTTGATGAAGATATGGGGCTATTATATTCCCATCTGTAAGAGACACCATCTTAGTTAAACAGTGTAAACAGTTTGGTATCTCAGGTCTATAAGGAAATACTTGGACATTTCATAAAAATACTATGGACCTTTCTGGTAATATGTGTAAGAAATAATAAGAGCCATTTTGGATGCTAATCCCAGCATCTGACCCGGAGTCCTAATCCGGTCATCTCTCCATGCCCTCTTAGACATCAATAGGGTTCCCTTTGGGTGGTCATTACCCTGCCAAGTGTCTGTCCTTTGGAGCAGGGTCACCCTCGAGACCCCTCAAGGACCACCATCAACTTCTGAAGAACTGCACCGCACGAGGTTAGCGTGGTCACAGACACATTCTTGAACAGAGTCACAGACCGGTATACAGACCAACTTTTCCTGTCTTCATTTAACTTCATACAGATAGAGGTTGTCTTTGTCAGTGGCTCTCGGCCTTGGTAAGCTATTCTTAAACACCTTGCAGCAGGCATGCAGCGGAGGATTGAGACCAAGAGACTCATTTCCATCCTTAAGTCTTTCAGAACCCCAGACCGCGAGTCCAGTCGAGGGATAGTCGACACTCCGAACACCCTCTCTCAAGACTCGAGGGCAGGGAAAGCCGTTAAGAGGCTGAGCAAGAGAGAGAGATAAGAGGGGCCATTGAGATAAGAGGTGTCACCTGAATGCTTTGTCTTGAGAGAGTTAAGAGTGGGTTCAGGGGTGGTTCAGGACATCTGGGCAGGGTTTGAAGGGTCAGCCAAGGGACAGGAAACCCTCCTAATCCCCCAGCTGGCCTGGAAGAGAGGATTTGGCCCCACTCGCCCCCCGGCCCCATTCCCAACACCCACAACAGTAGCTAATTGAGCCCCACTCTGATCACAGCACTCCCATGCTTTCACAGGCTTTTGGAGCGCAGCCTGGAAATCTGCTACTGTATCTGTTATGGTAGATTGATAACATCTATGTGCACAGCATATAGGAAACCTGCGAATTGAATTCTAAGCACTTCACACAGATGTACAGATGGCTGCAAAGGCTTTGAATATGTTCTGCCTGCCTGTATGCATACAGTTAGACACTGTTGGCAGGCATGTTAATAATATTGACAACAAGATAGGCGGATGGATGGACTTAGAGTTTAATGAGGGAATAGAGGGCAGTAGTTTGTATACAAAGATGGCAAACATAGCTAAGGCAGGCTGGTACATAGTTAGAGGACACTGGCCTTGAGCTCGTGTTGTGTGGCCTCTCTCCTCTCAAATAACTGCCCCTCCCCCTACATGTCATTACCATACAGGCCGAGGGGTCAAGTGAAGGTGCTGTCCTCCACCAGCCAACTGGAAAACTAAAGAGTTCAGAGGTCATGGATAAGCAGCCCAGTTGGCTGGTTGGTCAGACAAATCAAATTTACATCATATTGTGTTCCATCTTAAATCACGGTACATATGGAATTAGGTTGGAAGACTGCACATTTAATTTAGTTTATCCTGGTACTTGACCAAAATATTGATAAGAAATTACATTAGATCAATTGACAATCCTGAATTCTGTTTTTAAAAATGTATTTTGTTTATCTGATAATATCATGCAAAATTATTTCAACTTTAGTTTGCTGGTTCTCATCAAATCAAATCAAATGTATTTATATAGCCCTTCGTACATCAGCTGATATCTCAAAGTGCTGTACAGAAACCCAGCCTAAAACCCCAAACAGCAAGCAATGCAGGTGTAGAAGCATGGTGGCTAGGAAAAACTCCCTAGAAAGGCCAAAACCTAGGAAGAAACCTAGAGAGGAACCAGGCTATGTGGGGTGGCCAGTCCTCTTCTGGCTGTGCCGGGTGGAGATTATAACAGAACATGGCCAAGATGTTCAAATGTTCATAAATGACCAGCATGGTCAAATAATAATAATCACAGACAGTTGAAACTGGAGCAGCAGCACAGCCAGGTGGACTGGGGACTGCAAGGAATCATCATTTCAGGTAGTCCTGAGGCATGGTCCTAGGGCTCAGGTCCTCCGAGGGAGAGAAAGAAAGAGAGAATTAGAGAGAGCATACTTAAATTCACACAGGATAGGACAGGAGAAGTACTCCAGATATAACAAACTGACCCTAGCCCCCGACACAAACTACTGCAGCATAAATATTGGACACTGAGACAGGAGGGGTCAGGAGACACTGTGGCCCCATCCGATGACACCTCCAGACAGGGCGAAACAGGAAGGATATAACCCCACCTACTTTGCCAAAGCACAGCCCCCACACCACTAGAGGGATATCTTCAACCACCAACTTACCATCCTGAGACAAGGCCGAGTATAGCTCACAAAGATCTCCGACACAGCACAACCCAAGGGGGGGTGCCAACCCAGACAGGAAGATCACATCAGTGACTCAACCCACTCAAGTGACGCACCCCTCCTAGGGGCGGCATGAAAGAGCACCAGTAAGCCAGTGACTCAACCCCTGTAATACGGTTAGAGGCAGAGAATCCCAGTGGAGAGAGGGGAACCGGCCAGGCAGAGACAGCAAGGGCGGTTCGTTGCTCCAGAGCCTTTCCGTTCACCTTCACACTCCTGGGCCAGACTACACTCAATCATATGACCCACTGAAGAGATGAGTCTTCAGTAAAGACTTAAAGGTTGAGACCGAGTTTGCGTCTCTCACATGGGTAGGCAGACCATTCCATAAACATGGAGCTCTATAGGAGAAAGCCCTGCCTCCAGCTGTTTGCTTGGAAATTCTAGGGACAATTAGGAGGCCCGCGTCTTGTGACCGTAGCGTACGTGTAGGTATGTACGGCTGGACCAAATCAGAGAGATAGGTAGGAGCAAGCCTATGTAATGCTTTATAGGTTAGCAGTAAAACCTTGAAATCAGCCCTTGCCTTGACAGGAAGCCAGTGTAGGGAGGCTAGCACTGGAGTAATATGATCACATTTTTTTGTTCTAGTCAGGATTCTAGCAGCCGTGTTTAGCACTAACTGAAGTTTATTTAGTGCTTTATCCGGGTAGCCGGAAAGTAGAGCATTGCAGTAGTCTAACCTAGTAGTAACAAAAGCATGGATTCATTTTTCTGCATCGTTTTTGGACAGAAAGTTTCAGATTTTTGCAATGTTACGTAGATGGAAAAAAGCTGTCCTTTAAACAGTCTTGATATGTTCGTCAAAAGAGAGATCCGGGTCCAGAGTAACGCCCAGGTCCTTCAAAGTTTTATTTGAGATGACTGTACAAACATTAAGATTAATTGTCAGATTCAACAGAAGATTTCTTTGTTTCTTGGGACCTAAAGCAAGCATCTCTGTTTTGTCCGAGTTCAAAAGTAGAAAGTTTGCAGCCATCCACTTCCTTATGTCTGAAACACAGGCTTCTAGCGAGGGCAATTTTGGGGCTTCACTGAAATGTACAGCTGTGTGTCATCCGCATAGCAGTGAAAGTTAACATTATGTTTTCGAATGACATCCCCAAGAGGTAAATATATAGTGAAAATGGACAAGTTCTGGCCTGGTTTAGATCTTATCTGTCGGAAAGATATCAGTTTGTCTCTGTGAACGGTTTGTCCTCTGACAAATCAACTGTGGTCCTAAAACGGAGCCTTGAGGAACACCGAAATTTACAGTTGATTTGTCAGAGGACAAACCGTTCACAGACTGATATCTTTCCGACAGATAAGATCTAAACCAGGCCAGAACTTGTCCGTGTAGACCAATTTGGGTTTCCAATCTCTCCAAAAGAATGTGGTGATCGATGGTATCAAAAGCAGCACTGAGGTCTAGGAGCACAAGGACAGATGCAGAGCCTCGGTCTGATGCCATTGAAAGGTTATTTAACACCTTCACAAGTGCAGTCTCAATGCTATGATGGGGTCTAAAACCAGACTGAAGCATTTCGTATACATTGTTTGTCTTCAGGAAGGCAGTGAGTTGCTGCGCAACAGCCTTTTCTAAAATTTTTGATAGGAATGAAAGATTCAATATAGGCCGATAGTTTTTTATATTTTCTGGGTCAAGGTCTGGCTTTTTCAAGAGAGGCTTTATTACATGAAGCAATGTGTGTGCTTATACAGTGCATTCTGAAAATATTCAGACCCCTTCACTTTTTCACCTTTTCCACATTTCGTTACAGCCTTATTCTAAAATGGATTAACTTATGTTTCCCCTTCATCAATCTACACACAAAACCCCATAATGACAAAGCGAAAACAGGTTTATTGGAGTCCACCTGTGGTAAATTCAATTGGTCTGATTTTTTTTCCTTTTTTTTCTCACCTTTATTTAACCAGGTAGGCTAGTTGAGAACAAGTTCTCATTTACAACTGCGACCTGGCCAAGATCAAGCAAAGCAGTGTGAACAGACAACTCAGGTTTACACATGGAGTAAACAATAAACAAGTCAATAACACAGCAGAAAAAAAGAAAAAAAAGAGTCTATACATTGTGTGCAAAAGGCATGAGGAGGTAGGCGAATAATTACAATTTAGCAGATTAACACTGGAGTGATAAATGATCAGATGGTCATGTGCAGGTAGAGATACTGGTGTGCAAAAGAGCAGAAAAGTAAATAAATAAAAACAGTATGGGGATGAGGTAGGTAAATTGGGTGGGCTATTTACTGATGGACTATGTACAGCTGCAGCGATCGGTTAGCTGCTCAGATAGCAGATGTTTAAAGTTGGTGAGGGAGATAAAAGTCTCCAACTTCAGCGATTTTTGCAATTTGTTCCAGTCACAGGCAGCAGAGAACTGGAAGGAAAGGCGGCCAAATGAGGTGTTGGCTTTAGGGATGATCACTAAGATACACCTGCTGGAGCGCATGCTACGGGTGGGTGTTGCCATCGTGACCAGTGAACTGAGATAAGGCGGAGCTTTACCTAGCATGGACTTGTAGATG
Source organism: Oncorhynchus mykiss (assembly GCF_057628025.1). Classification (NCBI taxonomy): domain Eukaryota; kingdom Metazoa; phylum Chordata; class Actinopteri; order Salmoniformes; family Salmonidae; genus Oncorhynchus; species Oncorhynchus mykiss. The sequence goes on from NC_143024.1 coordinate 35,957,975, forward strand.
ACCTGGAGCCAGTGGGTCTGGTGACGAATATGTAGCGAGGACCAGCCGACTAGAGCATACAGTTCGCAGTGGTGGGTGGTATAAGGTGCTTTAGTAACAAAACGGATGGCACTGTGATAAACTGCATCCAGTTTGCTGAGTAGAGTATTGGAAGCTATTTTGTAGATGACTTTGCCGAAGTCGGTAGGATAATCAGTTTTACTAGGGTATGTTTGGCGACGTGAGTGAAGGGGGCTTTGTTGCGGAATAGAAGGCCGACTCTAGATTTGATTTTAGATTGGAGATGTTTGATATGAGTCTGTAAGGAGAGTTTACAGTCTAGCCAGACACCTAGGTACTTATAGATGTGCACATATTCTAGGTCGGAACCATCCAGGGTAGTGATGCTAGTCGGGCATGCGTGTGCAGGCAGCGAACGGTTGAAAAGCATGCATTTGGTTTTACTAGCATTAAAAAGCAGTTGGAGGCCACGGAAGGAGTGTTGTATGGCATTGAAGCTCGTTTGGAGGTTAGATAGCACAGTGTCCAAGGAAGGGCCAGAAGTATACAGAATGGTGTCGTCTGCATAGAGGTGGATCAGGGAATCGCCCGCAGCAAGAGCAACATCATTGATATATACAGAGAAAAGAGTCGGCCCGAGAATTGAACCCTGTGGCACCCCCATAGAGACTGCCAGAGGACTGGACAACATGCCCTCCGATTTGACACACTGAACTCTGTCTGCAAAGTAGTTGGTGAAACAGGCAAGGCAGTCATTAGAAAAACCGAAAGGCACATACCTGTCTACATAAGGACCCACAGTTGACAATGCATGTCAGAGCAAAAACCAAGCCATGAGGTCGAGTCATTGCCCGTAGAGCTCCTAGACAGGATTGTGTTTAGACACAGATCTGGGGAAGGGTACCAAAAAATAAATCTGCAGAATGTCCCCATACACAGTGTCGTCCATCATTCTTAAATGGAAGAAGTTTGGAACCACCAATCTGGCCTTTATGGTAGAGTGGCCAGACGGAAGCCACTCTTCAGTAAAAGGCACATGACAGCCCGCTTGGAGTTTGCCAAATGGCATCTAAAGGACTCTCAGACCATAAGAAACAAGATTCTCTGCTCTGGTGAATCCAAGATTGAACTATTTGTCCTGAATGCCAAGCGTCACGTTTAAGGAAACCAGGCACCGCTCATCACCTGGCCAATGACATCCCTACGGCGAAGCATAGTGGTGGTGGCAGCATCATGCTGTGGGGATGTTTTTCAGCGGAGGAACTGGAACACTAGTCAGGATCAAGACAAAGATGAACAGAGCAAAGTACAGAGAGGTCCTTGATGAAAACCTGCTTCAGAAACTGACATTTCAGTTTTTTATTTCTTAAAACCTGTTTTTGCTTTATCATTATGGGGTAGATTGATGAGGAGAAAAAATAATTGAATCTAATTTAGAATGAGGCTGTAACGTAACACAATTGTTGGTCAGGTCATGTCATAGTTCTTTGTCCCTGCTCTTTTGAACAGTGCTGAATAGACTGTTGAACAGCCATCACTAGCCGTCTACCGGGTGATGCACACTCACTCACACAAAACACACACACACACACACACACACACACACACACACACACACACACCTACCTCATACTCACAAACACATGCACATGCACATGCACATGCACATACACACATATACACACTCATACACACACAGCCAACGCTGCTGTCCCATGTTAGAGACATTGAACCACTGGTCACTTCCCGTTTCACACTGTGTATTTAAATACTTTATCCCCAATGTAGCTCATCATAATATTTCTACTACTGGACATTGTATTTTAGTTACACTGATTATACACACTATACAGAATACATTGGATTCTTGACAGAGCTTACTCTAATATATCCCCTGCTATACATATATTCTATTTGGGTTGTTAATCAGATATGTCCCAGATTTCTTGTCCTTTTTTGTATTTTATTTCCTTACATTTTAATTGTTTGACATTTTACTGCATTGTTAGGCACTTGTAACATAAGCATTTCACTGCACCAGCTATAACACCTGCTAAACTGTACGTGACCAATAAACTTTGAATCGATTTTTCTTTGAATAAGTTATTCAGTCCGTTTCATGTACAGAGGACAAGCTAAAAGTGAAGGGGATCGGGTCCAGTTTGCCACCACCACCCACAGGGAGATGTGCATTACATGCTACATTGGTGTTGGCACCTCTCATCTGAACTCACTATCTCTGTAATTTCCTTTTTATCCCTTCCATGACTTTGACCTTCTCTGCGCTGCGAGCATTTGGTAAGCAGTGATTTATCTGCCAAATAAATGTGTTGGCTCCATTGAAATGTGTTTAAGGTGGGGGTCATTCTCCAGGCCAAAGATGGCAGCTAATAAATCCAAGTTGGGGTGAGGGGCGAGAGGAGAGATAGATGGGCCAGAAGATAAAAGGGGGGAGTTTAGAACTCTGTGAAAAATGGGGAGGGCATTCTAAGGAGATATAGATTGTTTTATAGAGGCTTGAATGCTAAATGTCTCGGTACAGTGCAGCATGGGAGACCTCACCTTGAGTGAGATCCGGCAATAAGATGGAGCATCATTCATGTTGACAGTTTGAGCTTGAGCCAGCAGGTTAGAGGGCTCATCTAAAGAGTAAAGGGCGGTGTCCCTCCCTCCCAGCTCTTTGGGTTTAGAATGCTTTAGTTACCTGCCTGAAAAATGACTGGCCTCATTCACATTATTACCCACAAACACTTCTCTACTCCTAGCCTGTATCACTGGCGTTATACATTACTTTGATGATCTGACTCTTTTAATGAGCATTTATGACAGTGTATATGATTTTATGAAGAAGGTGAAGGTTCAAATCTAGTTTGAATACTGTACTACTATCCCATATACACTCTTAGAAAAAAAGGTGCTACCTAGAACCTAAAAGGGTTCTTCTGCTGTCCCCATAGGAGAACTATTTGAATAACATTTTAGTTCCAGGTAGAATGTTGTTATGGAAAATCAACAAAACAATGAGTTAATTTGACAAATCTGTTGAAATCACACTATATGTATTATACTTTAGAATTGCATTGGGGGCATACTTATTTCACTGTACAACCTTACCTATAGATTGTGGATCAATGACATGGGGTATCGGTCTACTCAGTGACACCCAGAGAACATTAGCTCTTATTGCGGGACTCTGAAACAACTGTGAATTAAGCCACATTTATTGTCAACCTATGTGGATTGAACTCTATTCCAGAGGAAAATAATTACTGCGTGGATGTTTTGGAGTCTAACTCTAAGGAGGACGTTGGGAGAAAAAAATATTGGGTATTGAGTAGACTGATACCCCATTTCGTTGATCCCCAATCCTTAGATAAAGCTGTACAGTGCAATATGAATGTCGAAACACAATAAGCTGACTAGGGAAGTGATTTCACACAGTCACAGTCCCGCGATAACAGCTACAACGCTAATATTTGCTTAAACTCTTCACATTTGTGTTCTGTGGGTGTCACCGAGTAGACTGATACCCTATTTCATTGCTTCACATTCCAACTATGTGTAACAGTATATAGTCTGATTCCACCAATTATAACCTTCTGCATCACTTTCAAAGAGGTACTTTTATTTTGAAGGCAAACTGCAAATTCCACTATTGTGCCTAATCCTTACTGTGGCTAGCATCACAACACATAACCCGGTCCGGTCGAGCTTCCCTAGTCAGATGAAGCTAGCTGGCTGCTTATAACATTAGCTTTGGGCAACAGGGTTAAGTAGCTGGCTAGCTATTTATTTTCATGAACTGAAGTTCAATTTCAATAGGCGAACAACAAGTGGCTACTTAGCTAATACTTACTCACAAGGATTCCTAAATCTTTGCTAAGAATAATGAAAATAACTGCAGTTTTTACAGGTCATTGTTTTCAGGCTGGTTGTATTGGTGCTAGCTAGGTACCAAGCTAAAGGTAGCTAGCTACCCCAGAAGTTGCGGTCGAACAAATAATGCTTTATTACCAACGCGCTATTGTAAACACATCGTTCGTGGCCGGTGTTTGCTTGTTTACAGACTTTTTTTGTACAGCTTTGACAGTGCTACTGATAGTAGTGGTGGCGCTTGGCTTGCATGTGCAAATTCAGAACACACAACATTCTACAATAGAACTGTTATTTGACGTGTCAAATCAAAAGCTTATTTAACACGTCAAATAGTGTTATTTGACGTATCTTTTTTGACACGCGAAGACCCAAACGGCGTTCCATATTATGTCATGAAGCTAATAGCAGTGACGTTATTACTGTGTAACTCTGGTAGGGCAACGTGTGTACCGGTGCTCGACCAGTCGGCGAAAGCCAACATCACCCACGACATAGAACGGTTGATTGTCAAGGGTAATGAATTCCATTATCTTGGCGTTAATGGATTTTACCGTTTGTGTTGTCTCACTGACATTTTCTTACTCTTTCAAATGACTGCTTGACTTGTTGACTGCTCGATACACACAACAGACATTGTGGGCTAGGTTAGGAATGCTGTGTTGCACGTGTAGCGCAAAATATTACACGTCACCTTTAACATCGGTTTTGCACATCAGTGTTAAACTAGACCTCAAGCCGATACCGACGTTGGCATTTTTAGCTAATATCGTCCGATTCCGATATGTTCACCGATATATTGTGCATCCTTAGTATATACATATGCAGTGGGTTAAACAGTATATTTTTAGTAGAAAGAGGAGGAAGGGAAGTGCTACTAAGGTACACAATAGTACATTTTGGTAGATAGAAGGTGCTCTTTGCTAAAAGGGGTAAATTGGTCATCAAAAAGAAAGGAGGACCAAGACACTCTTCATATAATTGATTAAAATGCCTTTATTAGTATGCCATGTTCAATAGAAACAACGTTTTTTAAAACCAACACGTTTCGGCTGCATGGCCTTCATCAGGGAGTACAAAAACAGGAATACAATGTCCTCTTTTTAACAGCTTTTCAATTAGCCCTAATTGGAAGAGGGCGTGGTTACACAATTGATTGGACAAACCTAGTAAGCAATACTATACACATTCATGTTACTAGGTGTGTCCAATCAATTGTGTAACCACTCCCTCTTCCAATTAGGGCTAATTGAAAAGCTGTTAAAAAGAGGACATTGTATTCCTTTTTTTTTGTACTCCGTGACGGGACTGGACTCTTACCAATGCCAAGTCGCTCACCCACCTTGTATGAAATGGTGGGCTGGACCTCACTTTACATGCGCGGACAGCTACATTTTTATGTGTTCATCTACAAAATGTTTCCGGGTAAACTCCCCCTCTATATTGGTACCCTGCTCTCCTATCAGATGCTTTCTGCTAGGTGGTTGATACTAAAAGTCCCCAGGGCCGTTACAGAGTTAGGCGATTCTGCCTTTTCCTATTGTGCACGGGAGGAATGGAACAGTCTGCAAAGTACGCTTCACCTATATGTACTAGTGCCCCTTAGTGAGTTTAAAACTCTGTGTAAATGTTTCCTGTAGGCCGGATCATCTCTTAATGAATGTGCTGTTTGTATTGCATGTTTTAAATGTTGTAATGTTGTATTGACTGCTGCTGCTTTCTTGGCTAGATCTCCCTTGCAAAGCTGTGACTCAGTGGGTGTATTCCTGGTTAAAGAAAGATTAAATAAAACAAGATGGTGCTACATATCCCAAAAACATCGATCAAGAAACCACAAACATTCTGCAATCTTAAACTAAACCAAGGCCAATACAGCACATGACTGTACAAGCAACTTGTTGGCGAGTGTTGCTCAGTGTCAGTCTATCCATGATTGCCCTTTTGTTTACCTTAATTCACCACCAGCAGTTTCGCCACAAATGAGGTGGCCAGCTCTGGTACCAGGGGTCGTTTGGTGTGTTCACGCTGCTCTGAATTGCGTCACCGTGGGAGGAGAGGGGAGTGCAAGTGGCCAGAACCCCGAGCAGATGTCAGCAGCTCACCATTAATGAGGCCTAATCACTAATTAGGGAGGGGTGGCTAATGAAGGTTACTACTGAGAGGGAGCCAGGGAGCAGCCTGGAAAAGGGAGGATAGGACAGTCACTAGCATCTTATCAAAACAGGGCTGTTATGGAAGGTTCACGGTAAACCGTAGACATATCCAAGCTAAATGTGCTCCATTGTTGTCCTTGGACCAGATGCGGTGTCTGTGAACGTTTGAGTTCTGAACTGTACACGGCCGTCGACCGGGGGTCAAGCACACGCTTGTTTGTCTTGGAATGGGAATAACTTTGTACTGGGGATTGCATTTGCTGGTGAAGGCAGCACAATGAGGAAATCAAAAGCGGTAGTAGCAGATGGATACAGAGATGGATGGAGGGTCCTAAGAGGCAGATGTTTATGGGCCATTATTTACAAGCTCTTTAATCTGGGCTATTTCCTCGCCCTTGGCAATGGACAGGTCTATGGGTCACGCTAGCTGAACCCTTCCACTCCTGGTCATCCATCTCCCACTGGCTATGAGATACAGAGGGATGAAGGGATAGAGAGAGGGAGGGAAAGAGGGGGGAGAGAGAGAGAGGACTAGTGGAGGGAGGGAGAGAGGGGAGTTGATAGACGGAGATAGAGAGAGACATGGAGCCACTCCACTGAAAAGCTGTCACAACCATTATTCATTCATCTTTCTGTCGTTCTTTCACTCTTTTTCTCCCTCTGCATACATTAAATTAGTGGAGCCCTTACAGGGCTGTTACAATGCCAACAGCGCTCCTCTGGCTCAACTCTCGCCTAATTTTCCCATCTGCGAGATGAATATTAGCTGAATTGCTGTCCATATTGATTTGAGCTAAGGTTAAAAGTTTTGAAGACCTTGGCTTGAATATGAGTTGCCTAGCAACCGGCCCTTCGACCCCCCCCCCCCCCCCCCGTTTGACTGTGGTCCCGGCCTACCCAGACAGCTTAAGCCTGGACCTTGATTTCCTCTCCCATTTGTGATTAAATGCAGCCCCTTCTGCCTGACACAGCGACCTTAGCCCCGGACCTCCCTGCTCCAGGGTCACTTAACCTTGAACCCAATTACAAGATAAGGTTACTTAAGTGTAACCCATGCCTTGCTTCACTCAGTTAATAGGACAGTCAGGAAAATGGGCCAGCGCAGCTGATTCGCTTCTAGCTAATTCGCTGGTTTGACAAAGGTCGGGTGGCTTCCAAAAAGAACGGGCAGCTTCGATTTCTCCTGCAAAATGAAACTCAGCAATACAATATTGAGGTGGACTAAACAGCAGCGCTAGCAAACCTGGTATTCAGATAGGGCGGTTTCATCACTTCAGACACCTCTGCTGAGCCTTGTCTTCTGTGTTGCATATCAAGTAGGAACTGTCTTGTAGACATAGAGCTATGCTCTACGAAACAAATATATTATCTATTGTCAGTCCAACATTGTTCTAACAAAGCCAATTTGCTTTGCTATGATGCTTGGGACCCGTTATGGCTGAATTAACTAGTCATTCTTTTGTTCTGCCATTCACCCCTCCAATCTGGCTCTACTCCTGTTGGAACCTGGCCAATGGGCTGGTTTAACAAGCTGTGCTACATCCATAGCAGACCAGAGGGAGGGAGATCAAAGTCTACAACTGACGAGCTAGCATTAGCAGCTAATCCTGCTAGCTTGCTAGTTTTAATGCTGCTACTGGTGTTGCTGCTACAATGTACAAATGTGACACAAATGTATTCAAAGACTAGAATAATTCAAATATATTAATGTGGACTGCAACTGTCAAACACTACAACTACCAAGCTAGCAATACATTATTACAGTGTGCTAGTTCTAGTGCCGCTACTGCTTGTTAATGTATCATTATGGGCTGCGTTACTGTTATTGGTGTTACACTTTGTATTATTCTCCTGATCAATTTAAGATAGACTTAAGCTAAGACTTAATAGTATGCTACTAGCACCATGTATTTTATGCACTTGCCGTCATAGCAAAACATCTTCAAACTCCAGTTCAAATACAAATAGCCATGTAAATGAAACAATGATCTTTGACCACTATGAGCAATGCGACAAGGGAATGACAATAATGTGAGCACATCGGCATTCGTAATGGCAAAGACTGGCATATGTTCAGCCTCTGACTGTAGAGGACACACTGTATTATAGTGGTCTGGATTAGCCTATGTGGGCTTTGGGCTTGTTTTTCCCTGGGTTGTTGTGTCACAGTGGTCCTGAACTCTCTGGAACTTCCCACAGATCAACACATGGTTAACCTTATCAACACATCGCCTTTTTTTATCAACTCCCAAATAGGTCACACCTTTTACCCATAGTGAAAGACAAAGGGTTTCTGATCAAATTTTGCAACCATGTTTGCCGACATATGGATTTAACCAGATCACAGCATGTCAGGTCATGCACACGTACTGTACAACCTCATCACATTCTCCCTCGTGAAATAAATACTTTCATATGGCAGACCACAATGTACCACAACACAAATTATGTTCAATTGGATACAATCTCAACTACAACCACTTTACTTTGGGTATAGTTAAACGGTAAACAGGCAAAAACATTTACACACAGACACACATGCACTTAAACACTTAGCCAAACGCACAGCGTATATCTCCCTCGATCGAGCATGCATAGAGGGAACAATAAGGCCGTTGTGTTGGCTACGGCAGTAAAAATAACACTCATTTTTAATACACTCCTTTGGAGAGAGTGCTGTCTGATTTGCTTAACGCAGTCAAAAAAAGAGGCGGAGAAAGGAGAGGGAGAATGAGAAAAACAGAGAGGGGGGGGGCGAGCAAGCGAGAGAGTGCCCTGGTAGCGGCTTGCTGACCGCCAGTTGAACCTGTCACTGAACTGAGGATGAACCCTCAACTTGAGGAGCATCCGTCACGGATCTCCCTGGGAGCTACAAGCGAGGGCAGCCACCGCTGGGACACACACACATTGGTACGTCATACACGCATAATCCTCATTCATCCGGTACTGGGTGTGCAAACATACGCACAGACACATCCCCATTCACGCACGCGTGCGCACGCACACACACAGCAATGTAATAATGACACACTCACATGCACACTTTCGATCCCTGACACACAGGTCGACCCTGCGTGCCATTTTCACAGGCACATGCCCTCTGGCCCGCAGAGGTGTGCGTGTACAAGCAGACATGCAAAAGCATCACGCACAGCGTTTGTGTGTCACACACACACGCAAGCACGCACATACACTTGTGCACGCTAACAACAGCTAACACTTTACCAGACACATTCGCGGCAGCTAGCCCTTTAACCATCCCACTGTGACACGCCCATGGGGACATGGCAGAATGCACCGCGGGGTCATGGACAGGTCAGCACAGAGCATACCAACCCTGTCCCGGTTTGGCATTCATCTCCAAATGTCAGGGGAGGGGAAAGAGAGAGATGGAGACCGAGAGAGATGCACGGGAAAACAGTTAAAGGTTGCAGAAGGGGCGCTGTTTTTCATGTCATCTGACTTTTCTGAGGGGTATTTGGTGTTACCATGAGATCCCAATGGAAATCCCCACTGTACAGAGTGGGGCAAGAGGGAGCTTCGGGGTGAGGAAGGACGGTATAAACAGGAGGATTTCGGATCACAAACCCCTCCCTAACCCCCCTTGTCTGGTCTGGCGGTGCACTGTCAACATGTCAGACACAAAAGCACAAGAGTTCCATGTACTGGACCCCCCGTCACGTAGCCCGCCCCTTCCCCCCCCAAATGTGACTTTTCCTTTTGTTTATTTTGATTCAGTCACATTATGGCGACCTTGAATCTAAACGCCACCAGGATGCACTGTGTTGGAAATTCGGTCTGTTGTTGAATGTTTTGACAAGGCCACAGCCTCATAGGTTTACAGTTTGCGTGGTATGTACAGTGCGTTGAGTTATTGTCACAGATGCTTGCAGCAAATATACAATATTCCAAATCCATTTTGTCTACAACAGATTGTCTATCCTGAAATACCCAACAATATATTATGCAACCATTTATGTCATAATTTAAATGCAGGGATATGTGTATGGTATTAATAACATATTTATCAACATATATATTATCCATAGCCCAAAAAATTCCTAAATACTAGTGTAAATTGATTTTTGTGAATTAGCATTTGCTCTGTAAAGGTAAGCAATATTGTCCACATATGGAATTGACTCTGGCTTGGACACAGTCAAGCTTCTTGTAGAACTTGCAATATCCCATTGTTTGAGAATAGCTGAGTATTTAATTGAACGGGTGGATGAAATAAAGACATTTCCTACGTTTCCTCTGATAATTTATTCATATCCCAGAGGATGGATGTGGGAAGGAAAATGACAGAGGCTTGGTGTACTTGTACAAATGGGCTTACCCCAGGGACAATCATCACACAATCATTTCCTCTTTTAGTGGTGTTATCTTCTGTCTTTTTTCTTCTAACGTTTTTTTAGCCACTTAAGTGGATCCCAATTAAACTGTAGTTGTTGTGTCAACCTCCTTACACTACATGTGTAATGGATGAGGCACTGCATAATTGGATAACCTATTACAGGGTAATGACACCTAGGTCATTCAACTGGCTGTATCTGGTGTAGGGCTTATTCATTTTAAAGTGTGACCTCTTTATTTTCTATAATAAAATGATCTTGAACCTCTTTGCAGAACATGCATCTGTCAAAATGATAAAGACATAGGTCTGTGTAAATAATAAAGACATAGGTCTGTGTAAATGATAAAGACATAGGTCTGTGTAAATGATAAAGATATAGGTCTGTGTAAATAATAAAGACATAGGTCTGTGTAAATGATAAAGATATAGGTCTGTGTAAATGAGAAAGACATAGGTCTGTGTAAATGTTAAAGATATAGGTCTGTGTAAATGATAAAGACATAGGTCTGTGTAAATGATAAAGACATAGGTCTGTGTAAATGATAAAGACATAGGTCTGTGTAAATGATAAAGATATAGGTCTGTGTAAATGAGAAAGACATAGGTCTGTGTAAATGTTAAAGATATAGGTCTGTGTAAATGATAAAGACATAGGTCTGTGTAAATGATAAAGACATAGGTCTGTGTAAATGATAAAGACATAGGTCTGTGTAAATGATAAAGACATAGGTCTGTGTAAATGATAAAGACATAGGTCTGTGTAAATGATAAAGATATAGGTCTAAATGATAAAGACATAGGTCTGTGTAAATGATAAAGACATAGGTCTGTGTAAATGATAAAGACATAGGTCTGTGTAATTGACAAAGACATAGGTTTGTGTAAATGATAAAGACATAGGTCTGTGTAAATGATAAAGACATAGGTCTGTGTAAATGACAAAGACATAGGTCTGTGTAAATGATAAAGACATAGGTCTGTGTAAATGATAAAGACATAGGTCTGTGTAAATGACAAAGACATAGGTCTGTGTAAATGATAAACGGTTTAAAGACAAAACGCACACAAGTGATTTTTAGGAGTGACACGAGGTAAGAGGATTTCCAGTTGATCCTCTGTTGTTTACTAACTGTAAGATGGATATGAGTGTCATCTCAGGTCAGTAAGTTATGTCAGACATAGGTCACGGAAGCATGTCTTACCCTTGTTGTTGTCCAGGCCAGCAGGCATCACATTGAGAGTCCTCACAGAACACTTTAGGTTTACTTGTGATATCACACACTGTGAGTGAAAAAGTGACTGTGTGACCCCTGGAGGGGCCGGTGGGGGGGCCCCCGCTGTGTTGTTCTGTCCTCCGTACAGGGACACTGAGATCTTTATTGGGTACTGAGGAGGTTTGAACATTGGCTCATGAGGTCTATCATGTTGGGAAGCGTGTTTGCGAGTGTATAATTAAAATTATGTGGATGTGATATAAAAAATCTACAGTATGATTGCGTATCAGAACGTCCACATCTAATCCTGAATTAAGTTCTAAAACCAAGACAAGATTTACAGTCTATTGACCTGCACTGTCTAAGTTTTTGTCCTCATTGTTTCAATACTGAATGAAACCTCTCAAACCAATGACTCTCACCATTAATGAAATACAAAGGAATAAATATCAACCAGCAGACATTTGAGCCTTCATGGAAACATGGACATTTTCTGGACTTTATAAAAACAACAGCTGGGAGTCTGGCTGTCCCTGAGGTAATGACAGGTGTTGGTATCTCCGGGTAACATGCCTATCGACAGCTGCCATGGAGACCTGGCTGGGCGTTGGCCACACAGACACAGTGCAGGGGAGGCTGACAGGTGGTGGAGAGGGAACCGCTGTCAACATCCCTGTCATGAGTCATGACCTTAGATGGGGTTTCCCCTCCAGGCAACTGGTAGGTCATTGATACACATACGCAATTCCCTTTGATAGACCAGTGGTGCTTGCTTTGTTATCGTTCCTCACAAATACCGGAACAGTTATTCGAGGGTGACTCTCACACTCACTTTCTAACTTTCTCACTTTGAGTTTATGTGTGTGTGTGTGTGTGTGTGTGTGTGTGTGTGTGTGTGTGTGTGTGTGTGTGTGTGTGTGTGTGTGTGTGTGTGTGTGTGTGTGTGTGTGTGTGTGTGTGTGTGTGTGTGTGTGTGTGTGTGTGTGTGTGTGTGTGTGTGTGCGCGCGCGTGTGTGTGTGATCAGTGTCCAAGCCAAATAACACATCATTTACAGTATGATGGAATTTCTTTCACTCTGACCCCTGTGGAGAATTCATACACTCATAAAAGACTAATTTCACCAACACACACGTGCACACCAACATACACACACACACACACACACACACGCGTGCCCAAAAGTCTCACTCTTTAATCACACTCGATGAAGTACTCAGGAACATACAGCTGCATCACCCAGCACCAATTAGCACGGCGGTGACCTCACACATCCGGGTCAGTGATTCCCACAACAGGAACAAAAAGAAAGCTCGTCCTGGAATCCCTGTTCCCAATTACTCTACAGTGAGCTGCCCGGTGGACAATGCTGCAGGTGAGAAGTTGGATGGGGCCTCTGTTAGAGCTTGGCAGGGACACAATGGAACACTGTGGCTTCGGCTGGAACAGCTAGGCTACATGCTCGCTGGCGACTTGGCCCTCGCCCAGCTCTTGTATCATCTGATTTTTCATATAAAGTATGACAAGTCACAATTCTGGAAATGGATATGCTTGTTTTACTACCTGTCCTGATCTGGCGTCTCTATAACTTTTATTTAAATGGCAGTGCATTGTCTTTATTCAATTTCAGATAACATAATGATCCATAAGGACATCAAATGTTAAATATCTGATTTTAAACTATTTCAAATCTGTTCTCAACTTCAGTAATACATTCTGTAGGGTTACATGGAAACAAAGAAGATGAATGTATGGATTGCAATGCACAGACCATCTGAGGGCAAAAAGCTCTCCATTGATCCCACATATGTGGCATGGGTCAAAATATAGCATGGGACATGTACTCCTGGGCCCATTGTAATTGTTTACGTTTCTGGGAAAACTTGCACCATGTTTTCAGTCCAATGGCCGCTCATCTCCGCAACAATGACCCCTCCCTCTCTGCATCCTGTGCGCTCAATGCAACATGCATGTGATCTAATATTCCTGATCTATGGCCACTGGTTTGAGGAGAATGGAACCAGAGGACCATAATTAGTCTGCTGTACAATAGAATGGAATCCTTTCCACAAAGAGTGGTTACAAAATCTATATGGTATAAAGTGTTCACTCCAAAGACCAATCCTGAAATGGATCTGATAGGGGCATAGTGGATGATGGTTCGCATTGACCCCAGCAGCCAAGGCTTCAATGTCACAACCTCTGTGGGTCTTCTGTGGTTGGATGTTTACGCTCAGTTCACAACCAATTACAGAGGGACCCTTCTGCACACAATGCGCAATTGATATGCCTCTGGGCCATGTGAAGATGACTTAGTGGGTCAAATGGAGCCTGCAGACATGGCAGTGAATGAGAGAGAAACAGAGGGAAAGAGAGTTGAGAGGGAAAGACGGAGGAAGCAAAAAATAAAAACTGAAAAAGAGAGAAAGAAAGATAGAGGGGGAGAGAGACCGAGAGAGGGAGAGAGCAAGTGAGAGAGTAATGGAAAGAGACAGGGAACAAGAGAGAAGGAAAGAGAGGGAATGATAGAAAGAGAGAGAGAGGGAACAAGAGATAGAGAGATGCACTAGTGAACACACGAGGGGAACGTACAGAAAGTGGAAACAGACGGGCTAAAAATAAATCATCTGAAATATTTAACTTACTGACCCAGAAACAGCCCCAGTGTAATCATATCTGTGCTCCAACAGAAGAGACTGCAATGGCACAGCCATGATATCATTTGGGCCAATGGAAACGGTAATGAAATGCCAGGAGTACGTGGCTCGTCGCAGGAGAACACACTAGAAAACCTACGCAAATGAACCACATAATGTCAGTCTGTCGGGTATAATGTTGGCAGCGAAAATCTGCATGCCTGAGACCAGAGTACCATTGAGTAAAATGAAGACGACACTCACTCAGAACATTTAATGCGGTTGTAATTTATCAATGAACTCACAACACTTTTCACTCTGGTCCGGTTTTGAAACTCTCACGTGACCTTTCTCTGCAATGAACAGCAATAGGGTATTACCTTTTCAGATATCTCAATCAGGTATGGAAAATACAACTTTTGCATGGCAATACTGAAAGAAAACATAAGAACAATAGTCCTTCTCCTTATGATAGAATGGTCAAATGAAAATAATTGAAATGTATTTGTTTATTTGGATACAAGTAGCAGCTCCTCTTCCTGGGGTCCACAAGGAACAGTGACTAAACAAACCGTCGACAGACACGTATTGTGATGGTGAAGATGTTGGAGAAGACCTGGTGATTGGCATGTACCTTTGTCCCTTTCTACCTCAATCTCAATGCTCTCCATGTCCATATTCAGCAGTGAGATTGGCCTATAACCCCAGCCCTGTTGCCATTACCATTTTAGAGTTCCGACTGAGCAGCGAGGATGCTGCACAACACCATCAATATTAATGTTCTGTGGCTAAACCGGCTTTGGAAGAACTTTCTCCCACATTAATATTGATGCTATTGCCAGATATTGGAGTTGGGCTTTCTTTAAGGATTTATAGCAGGAACCGGGGAGGCGCACTCCTCGCGAGGGGCAATGCCATTTTGGATCCGTACCTCGATGATGCAGACGATGTCTCTCTGTTCGTAGCAATTTCCGTGGGAGAGGGGTGACTTCTGTGCACCCTTGATGAGATCTGAGGAGAGAGGGTTGCCTTGACGCAGATCCAATTCCCTTCTGATGCTGCACGGCCGGGATGATTGTTATGAGCTTTCCCCTTTCAAGGGATCTGGGAATGCCAAATGGGTTTGTTGATTCTGGAATATGGGTTATTGCTTCTGGAACATCTTCACAAACAGTCCACTGTTTAGCCACACACACTGACTCCCATATCACATTCATTATTTGTTTCTAAGATGTATTGCTTTACATATCAAGTGTCAAGTGGGCTTACTTATGAAGCGTTTCAGGCCTGGAGATTTTGTCATGGATTCTGTGAGAAATTGACTTTGTAGAAAACCCAGTATAAATAAAAACGGATGTGAATGACCTTGACATCGCTGCCTGACATACAATCATTCTATCAAGACTTAATAAGGACTCGGCAGTCCCGTTCTTTGAGCTTGTGTGGCCTACCACTTCACGGTTGAGCCGTTGTTGCTCCTAAACATAAGGAATCCAGAAGCATTGGTCATCTTCTTGACTGTTAAATTTAGTGACAGAGACATTATTGGTCATGATTTTGGGGGTCTCCTTCTGAATCTTATGTCCCTACTAGCACTTTATGAATCCGTCTATTTCCATCATGGACAAACATTTCTAACTAGGCAACACAAATTGCTTATCATACACTACATGTCCAAAAGTGCTGTACACCTGCTCGTCGAACATCTCATTCCAAAACCATGGGCATTGGTCCCCCCTCTTCTAGGAAGGCTTTCCACTGGATGTTGGAACATTGCTGCGGGGACTTCCATTCAGCCGCAAGAGCATTTGTGAGGTCGGGCGCTGATGTTGGGCGATTAGGCCTGGCTTGAAGTCGCCGTTCCATCCCAAAGGTTCGATGGAGTTGAGGTCAAGGCTCTGTGCAGACCAGTAAAGTTCTTCCACACCAATCTCAAAAAAACGTTTCTGTGTGGACCATGCTTTGTGCATGAGGGCATTGTCATGCTGAAACATGAAAGGGCGTTCCCCAAACTGTTGCCACAAAGTTGGAAGCATAGAATCGTTTAGAATGTCATTGTGTGCTGTAGCATTAAGATTTCCCTTCACTGGAACTAAGGGGTCTAGCCCGAACCATGAAAAACAGCCCCATGCCATTATTCCCCCAACAAGCTTTACAGTTGGCACTATACATTCAGGCAGGTAGTGTTCTCCTGGCATCCGCCAAACACAGATTTGTTTGTCGGACAGCCAGATGGTGAAGTGTGATTCATCACTCCAGAGAACGCGTTTCCACTGCTCCAGAGTCCAATGGTGTCAAGCTTCACACCACTCCAGCCGACACTTGGCATTGCGCATGGTGATCTTAGGCTTTGTGCAGCTTTTTGGTCATGGAACCCCCTTTCATGAAGCTCCCAACAAACAGTTGTTGTGCTGATATTGCTTCCAGTGTCAGTTTGGAACTCGGTAGTGAGTGTTGCAACCGAGGACAGACAATTTGTACATGATATGCGCTTCAGCACTTGGCAATTCCATTCTTTGAGCTTGTGTGGCCTACCACTTCACGGCTGAGCCGTTGTTGCTCCTAAACATTTCCACTTCACAATAACGACACTTAAAGTTGACCGGGGCTGCTCTAGCAGGGCAGAAATTTTACGAACTGACTTGTTGGAAAGTTGGCATCCTATGACGGTGCCACTTTGAAAGTCACTGAGCTCTACGTTAAGGCCATTCTACTACCAATGTTTGTCTATGAAGATTGCATGACTGTGTGCTCGATTTTATACACCTGTCAGCAATGGGTGTGGCTGAAATAGCCGAATCCACTAATAGTGTATATTAAACTTTTTAATTTGCATGGACTATATAGAACAAAACGTGTCAACAATGAAAACCATGTCTTGGATCAGACTCCCAAAGAGCATGTTACTGACAAAACCCATATATCTCTGACATGGGTTGCCAAATACAGCTGTCCAGCTAAAATCCCCCTCTCTCCATCCCCCTCTCGCTCCATCCCCTTCCCTCCCTCCATCCCTCGCTCCCTCTATCCCCCTCCCTCCATCCCTCTCTCCCTCCCTTCAGCCCATCTAGCTTTTGCGTGCGAGCCAGTAAGTGGGACCTCTTAGGGGACAAAGAGTGACCTCAATTCGATCTGAAGTCTCGCCTATCGATCTCCTTCGATGGCGGCCTGGGCTGCCGTATCCCCCGGAGACAGACAACTTGGCTGTCCTTGTATGACTGACGTTCACGTTTAAAAACCTCTGGCCTGTTTATCAAGCACAACCCCCCATCTCCCTCTACCATCCCCCTCTCCAAAATATAAATTACACAGGCTCAATCAGAATACACCCCCCCCCCCCCCCCCCCCCCAATCCCCCAACCCTGTTTTTCAGGTTTTCCTCATACGCATTGCTCATCTGCGGAACCATTTGCAAAATGTGAAGTGTTTGCCATAACAGATTGAGGAGGTGTCTGGGTTAAATGCATGTGACTGGTGCCTGTGTGTGTCATCTCCAGAGGCACCTGCGTGTTTTAGGGGGTGATGGGACCTGGAACAATTACTGTCAGGCTACGGGTGACGTATCGGCAGAGTTAATGTATTCATCATCCCAACCTCTGACTTGAGCCTTGATTGGTGAGAACTAACCTCCTCTTACATGCATGCAAGTCTTTTGCAATGCTGTTCAAATATTGGTTTATTCAATGAAATACTTCTATGTTCACACATGGGGAAGTACTATACAACGTTGAAGTTGGTGTTTGACTCCACCTACAGATTCATATGTCTATGTAGTCATGTTTTGATGGTATGTGTAGGTGGAAATGTTTGCCGTAAAAAGGCAGGTGTGCAAAACGGAAGGCAAGAGTAATTATTCTCAAGCCATTCAAAGCAGCCATGCCAGGGTTTGATTTACCCTTACCCCCAGTAGTGCACACACACAAACACACACACAGTCACTCACACACACAGATACTCACACACACACCTTTGGGCCACATGTGTTTTTTATATTCATACCAAGGGAGGGAAAAAATGTGTGCCTTCAAAATGGGGGTTGAGGGGTCATGGTGTTTGGCCAGGAGTGACAGCTCTGAAATGAAGGCATAAGTCACTCTCCTACTCACCACACGCACCATTCTGGGATAGGGGGAGAGGGGAGGGGAACAGAACAAGGCTATGAAGGGTAGAGGACTGGGGAGGGAGAAGGCTTTAAGGCAGTTGGTGGGAGGGAGGTGGGGTGTAAAGGGCACAAGGTTACAGTGTGGGGTAGTGGTGTGTGATGGGAGGAGGGGGCCGGTGGAAGAATGACTGAATATAAAGCATGTCTTTAGGGAGGCGGAGGACCTGTGAGCTCTTCTCTCTTACCTTTATCAGGCTGCCACAGAGCTGCCAATCTGAGTGAAGGACCACAGATGTTGTTTACACATACAGTACCCACCCACCAAGCCTCTCTCTCTCTCTCTCTCTTATACACACACCACCTTGAACTGAAGGGTCGAAGACCATGTGTGCACTTTCTCTTGATTCTCTCTCTCTCTCTCTTTTTCTCTCTATTTTTCTCCCTGACTCAAACACACACATACATCATTAAGTGAGAGGTCAGAGTGTTTGTTTACACTCTCTCTCTCTCACACTAACAGCAGGGGAGTATCAACATTTGGGCTACACCCTGCCGTGAGAGTTGGTTGAGTCCCCCACTTTGTTTCTCACTGATTAGTTTAGAGCATTGATTTGTTTCATGCCTCTGTACCCCATCATATCCAAACAGCTTGAGATAAACACACTGTCCACACTGAGTGACTACTACTCATGGCCAATGGACTGCACTACATGGAATTATCCATATGACTTGAGCCACCTGTCATAAGCTCCGTCTAAAATAGCCACTTGAATTCATATCGACTTGGTGTATCACCTGATTTCAGCCTGTTCTTTGGCAAGATAATTTAGTTGTATTATGTTGTAGTCATAATGACAGAATATGCCATGGTGTTTGAAGTGAATAAAACTTTGATAGTATAGTTTAACATCTAAAATGTTAGTCATGGTTATGACTGGTTATGACATCTGTAAGTCATGTGTTAACTGCATTAGGCAATAAATTCATAGAGTAGGATGTTAGCTGGTTCGGATCATAGCAACACAAGATGGAGAAATAACTGTGAACAACACATTTTTATTTCAATTAATGGATCCATTTTTCCCAAACAAAAATAGAGAAAAAAAAACATACTCTTATAGAAATATTCTGTGAACAAATTTATCAACAGACAGTCCTGCTCTCCAAGGTCCCAATGGCTTTGAAATCCCAATAATTGTTGCTGATACCCCAGTGCCACGTTAAAAAACAGACTGGTCGTCCAACAATCAATGTTGCCTTACAGCCCGTCATCAATTGATGGTAACAAAAACACAATAATATCTATGCTAAATCACAGTAATGACCATTGTAACTTTAATTGAGGTTTGGAGGTTAGTAATACAATTTCCTAGTATGCTGCTTGAATGACAATTGAATTGAGGTGGCCTCATATGGAGGACATATTGCCTGTCATAACAGGTAACTTCAGATTATGGCACAGTCATAAAATAAATGCTCAGTGACAAAATCTTGTTCTAAGGCAAAGTACAACTATAGTTTTCAAATGCTTATTGGTCCAGGCTCCATAACAATTTACATTTTTTTTGTGATTGTGACATGAAACTAACAGGGATTAACTGGCATGTGTTATGTCATTCCTTTGACAGAATTATATAGATGTTATGAAGGGATACTTGTATGATATTCTGCTTTGAAACAGTGGCGGAAGTACACTGACCATTACCAGTTAGTGGCCCTGTAGTTTTGACCTCAAAATGGCGGCTGAGGAAGAATCTACCAGTGCTGTGTTTATGATGGGAGTGGGTCAAGTGTGGGTTCTGGATAGTTTCACATTGCAAGTGCCTATTTTTGTAAATATATATTTGTTTTGCAACTTCCCACACCCTCTGACGTCTAAATACAAGTAAAAGGTCAAATTATAGACAAACCAAAAGGTGTTTTTGTCACCACTACCACAAAGATAATCCAAACAATTAATATCCATGTTCCACTTTGGTACAGACTGTTGATAGGTGTTTTGCCCTGGGTGAGGAGTGATTCTCTGTTACCTACTGATAGTGGCATGTCTGTCCTGTCTGTCCTGTCTCCCCAACCTGAACCTGAGCTAGTCCCAACATACCCCTTAATGTGGATGTCTATGAGTCAATGACATACATATGGACACAATCATGAATTTCTCTCATTATAAACAGTGCTAATACACACACACACACACACACACACACACAATAAATGTCTTCTGAAAATTCCAAGGAAATTTGGCATTTGTTTTTTAATGGCTTCGGGTTAATAAAAAAATTATTGGTTGATGAAGAACCTTTGGCCTGGCTCTCTCGGTCAAGCAGTTATATCGGCCAAGGCCTTGCTCTAAATCGCCATACCGTGGAGATTCTTGGACACGTCTCCTTTAGATGCAAGCACAGTGCCGACAATAGAGTGACTGCATCGCCAGTAGCTAACACCGCGTCGAGTCCAAGACTGACAAAGTCGTCTTTAACGGCGTAAGTCCGACAGAGCTGCAGGAGAACGGCGCAAAAACCCTTCTGCCAGCCGGCCCGTCTAGTGTCACCTCTCAAATGTGGCAATGGCGAAGTAGGAGGGGCCATGGCAGCCTCCTTGTCTCTCTATTGGCCGTGGTCCCCTGGAGAAGAGGCATGTGAATGGCTGGATTGGTGAATGGGGTAGGGATGTGGTGAGGTGGTCAGTCTGCTTTTTGGCAGAACGGTGGTGGTCTTCCAGGGGATGGAGGGAGGAGATAAACGGAGGGAGGGATTGAGGGATGGTCGATGAAGGATGGATGAAGAGCTGAATACCCGACGACTCGTCCTCCTCAGGGCCCGTTTTCATTGTAGTGGAGGGAGATGGGGCGGTCGCGCTGCACGGGCATGTAGGGCCAGTTGTAGCTGGAGCCAGAGAGGAGCATGTCGCGCAGCAGCGTCTCGATGGGCGTCTTGCCCACCAGGCGCACGAAGAAGAGCTGCTCGATGACGGGCGAGGAGACGATGCGGAGGGAGGGCAGCCGCAGGAGCAGGCGGCCAAAGCGGTTGGGCTGGCTGGGATACTGGTTCCTCACATACTCCTCCAGGGCACACTGGGACTTCTCCTGGATGCTCTCCACGTGGGCCACATCCGACAGGCCCATGGCATCTGAGAAAGGGATAGGAAGGTTAGGTGTTGATGAGTTTCTGGTTCATGTTTTTGATGAGTTGACCTCACACTGACATGCAATGTGAAATTGTGTCCAGCTACGTACATACATTAGAGCTGAAATGTCTGCATCCCTAAGTAAATATGTAATTCTATGTAGTGGAATACAATTCCCTTTGCCTTCAGTTGTGGGTCGAGGTTTTGTCCCTGCTCTCCCACCTCCCCTAGCACCAGTCCCTGGTGTGAGTCTCACATCACACAGAGAGTGTGTCGACTGTGTGAGATACTTTTCACATCCTTCGAGCTCCGTGGTTATGGGGTCAGAGATGGGTGAACTCAAAACAAAGTCCCATTTAGTGTACTGCACGGTGCTGTCCTGTACTGCACGGTGCTGTACTGCACGGTGCCATAGTGCACGTTCAGTACTACTGTGCCAGTGTTTCTGTCCCCAGTATGAACCTTGTTTAAAGGCTGCATCGAACAGCGAGGGTAATTTTCTCCCAAGTGCTTTACTCTAGTGGGCAGCAGAAGCACTGGGCCAGGATCTTTTACCCACCACCCAGCATGCTGGTCCCTTTGTTACAGTACCCTTTAATCACCCCCCTGCGCAAACTTGGTCCAGCTGAGCTTCAGTTCCGCGTAACAAAAGATTCATGTGCCTCATAATTTCGTCTGGCTCCCTGGGCACACACAGCCACACTCTGGGGATGAGGATGGTGGCGGTGGTAAGATGGCCGCTCCTTGATTTGGGGTGAAAGGACTGGGATATAGGGTGGAATGTCTGAGGGCGGAGGTGAGAGGGGGGTATTGAGATTTTGTCTGTCCTTGTTAGCTCATGCAGGCAGGTCTCGATGGGGGGCCTGGTCTACGAATGGTCTGTCTATCTCATTGTGTGTACATGCATGTGTGTGTGTGTGTGTGTGTGTGTGTGTGTCTCATTGTGTGTACATGCATGTGTGTTGGCTGGAGTTGTGGGACGGATCACATGGATGCTCAGGGCTACAGGGGTTGTGTAGGTCAGGGCCTGGGCTGTGGCGAATCCCCCTTGTCGCTGCAACCTACCATGAATAATTCAAGCACGGTGGTGAAGGCAGGGGTGAGAGGGCTGGGGTTTGGAGAGGCGGAAAGGGGAGGGGCTGCCTGACTGGTTTCAATAATAGATGGAAGCGTGAAGGAGAAGAGGGTGATGAAATAAATGAGAAGAGCGAAGGGGTTCTTCAGCCATCCAAATGGAAGAGTGCGAGCCAGAACTTGGTATATGCAACGTGATTCTGACAAGCTGTGCGATGGAGACAAGGAAAAGGCCGATCGACAGGAAACAAAAAAGCAAGACCTCAGAGTTGGGTGCTCTCACACTCATACCCCCTGGGTCATAAACAATGAGTCCTCCACACATCCCAATCCCAGATCTGACAGACCTCAGAGTTGGGTGCTCTCACACTCATACCCCCTGGGTCATAAACAATGAGTCCTCCACACATCCCAATCCCAGATCTGACAGCATTCTGGGTGGCGTAGAATAACCAAAATGATGTACTGTGCCTCATTCAATGCCAAAAGTGGTGTATCAAAGCAATAAGCAAAGTATTGTTTTTATATTGCTATTTCACCAATATTTACGCTTCTTTAGCTCATATAAGTAGTCCATCCATGATAATATTGATATGGTATCCATACATTATTGATACATTGTTTACAAAGACATTGTTAACCACTTGGTTGTTAACCACACGCTGTACTGCAGACTCTATACGTCGGCTAACTTATCTGGAGTGACCACTACGACCGAAATGTGTAGTTCCGCACAAAATACAACGCAAACTATCCTACAGGTGGACATAAACAAAGACATATAGAAACAGAAACCACTAAAGTCAACGCCACTCACCGGAGGTGAAGAGCACGATGGATTTGAGGCAGGAGTACTCAGCCGTGTCCACCTGCAGAACCTTCAGTTTCTCCACCTGCTCCTGGAACACCCGGATGTGGTCCATGAACGCCACCACGCGCTCCGCAGACATGGGCGATGCGTGCAGGCCAGCCGCCGCCAGCAGGGGCGCCACGTGCAGCGGCATGGAGCACTGGGCCGCATTCAGCACAAACAGCTCACTCCATGACATGCGCAGGAGCGCCACCTAGGGCACGGGAGGAATGATGGCAGAATTGGTTAGTTCAGAGTGGACGAGGGTGGTTCTGGGAAACAAGGACAATAGTGTTTATCTTCCTTATGCAAATTATTGAGCATGGCAAATGTTAGTGATATGCTCAAACTTAAAGGCTGCTGACCCCACAATTGAACCTTTACATGACATACCAATATACATATATTTGTTCTGGGCAATATCTGTGTTGAGCATCTACAGCTCATCCATAAGGGACTACCCAAATAAAGTGACCACACCACATCTCTAAGCATTCATAATTTCTATTTTCTAGTCAGGCATAACAAAAAAGATCTAGTCAGGCATAAAAAAAGATCTAGTTAGGCAGAGTTTCTAGTCAGGTGGTCGTCCTCACCTGGTCCATGAGCTGCAGGTCAGGGAAGAAGGGGATGTTCTTGGCCCACTCCACAGCGCTGAAGAGGAGCCGTGCGGCCAGCTCGCAGATGTTCTCGATGCCCATCAGGTTGTTTCCCTGCATGCACTGGGACCCGTAGCGGGACGTGGGATAAGGCTCGGCGCGCAGCAGCAAAGAGATGAATCCTGATAGGTAGGGCTGCCCGTTGTAAGGGTCGCTTCCATTGGTCAGGTACTGACCCGGGCTAGACTGGGAGTTGGACATGCGGCCTCTCTGGACAGCTGAGGGAGAGAGAAAGAAAGGGTTAAGAAAATGAGGAGATAAAGCATTTGAATTTTATGAGCAAAATACATTTTTCCCTCTTTTGACATTTCATAAGCAAATACTCAAGTGCTAGAAGCTAATTGTTTGGCATGGGGCTAACTTGGTTAGACTACTGCATCTTTCATTCATTCATGTGGCTGTACTCTATCCATCTATCCTAAGAGGCTTTATTTCAATCCAGGCTGGCATAGTTACAGTAACATTTAGGACCTGAAGCTTCTCTGCATTCACATTGCCATGACTGCGTCCAACACTAACTGCCTTGATTTAGTAGGCTGCAATTACCACTGTGTCATAAAGCAGTATCTAGAGGCACTCAGACGAGTCTACTCTTTCTCAATGGGAATATATAGGGCCAAATCACACTGGGGCTAGCAGCTAAAAGCCATGTCTGGGGAGAGGAGGAAGGTGGGTGGAGGTTGGAGGTGGGGGGTGCAAAGTGTGGAGAAACGGGGGGAAATTTCTGCAGCTCTAAATGTGTCGGCACTCTGTCTCCTGACCGGCAGACACCGGTGCCGTGCATCAGTGAGTAATGGCAACCAGCAGCCAGTAAAGACACTATGGTTCTTCACACCTCTGCCCCCCCCCCCCCGACTGCCAAATGGCTCAGCCGAAGGGGAAGGGGGCACACAGAGGCTAAGCACACATCCCCACCCCCGCCGAGCTAAGAAGCGGCGGCTCAAAGCCCATTTGGAAAACACCTGTTCAGTCATCCCCGCTGTCTGACTAATAACTCCCTCTACAGTTACAGAACAAGGGAGAGAGAGAGTACGCGGGAGGGAGGGAGGGAGGGAGGGAGGGAGGGAGGGAGGGAGGGAGGGAGGGAGGGAGGGAGGGAGGGAGGGAGGGAGGGAGGGAGGGAGGGAGAGAGAGAGAGAGAGAGAGGGAGAGAGGGAGAGAGGGCGGACAGGCTAGGGTTTGTAAAATACTTTGAAACTCAGCATCACCTGTCCTTCGACACAACAGCTGTGAAAATGTAATACACTACAGTGTACCAAAGAGTACAGGTCAAATCACTCAAGAACATGGTAAGTCAATAGATATGTCCATCGAATTTCAAGACTGTTGAATGATTAGAAAAACATTTGAGTTTGTGACCAAAAAATACTGGTCTCCCTTGAACACAAGCAACTCCTGTCCCAGGGAAAGAATGTTGCCTCATTTTGCAAACGACAACGTAGCGTACAGAGACAGCATTGCACAATGGGCCGTACCATGTCACTCACAAAAAAAACAAATCCTGGTCGTACCCAAACCTGAACTTTTTCTAGAGCATGGTTGCCCTTCATTAGTTATAACTACCTGAATTAAAATAATATTAATCAATGCATCATAATGATTAATGACGTAATGCACCAGATGCCAAATCCACCCCATCCACTTGTCTTCTGAAAAGCCTCTTTGAGGAGGTTGTGTGTGAGTGCATGAGTGCTTGAGTCGAAATGACGCTTGAAAAGCATCTCTATGTGAATGAGCAAGGGAAATGAATGAGACAGGGAGAGAAGGGCATAGACAGGATAAAAGGGAGAGGGAGAAAGATAGTGAGTGGCATGGGATGAGAGAGTGAGAGTGAGGATGTAGAGACAGATTTGAATGCCTGCCATAATCGATTTCCAGATTTCTAATTGGTCAGCAGTGGCTTAGTGTGATTGGAAAGACCAAATCCCCGATCTCTTGACAGTAGAGGTACTGGCAAACAGTGGGACCAAACAACTAAAGAGCCTAAAACCCCAAACAGAAAGACCATGGCACTACATATAACCTCCTCTCCCCTGTAACTATTCCCCAGGTCGTTGCTGCAAATTAGAACATGTTCTCAGTCAACTTACCTGGTAAAATAACGGATAAAATATGGTACATAAATAAGGCAGAGGGGAGAAAAGGGCACTAAACAGGTATCATGGGCGATTTCAGCCATGACTTTTAAAAAACACCACCAGTACAAGACAGTTGAGCAAATACAGATAAATACAAGCAAATATAGATAAATACAATGAAGGACTATCTGCTCCTGTAAAAGGTCATAGTCAGGGGCTATGTACTAGAAGCATGACAGATTTGGCACAGCCTCATTGTCAACGGAGATAAGTGGTATAATGGTTTTCGTGTAGTCCCTTAAAGGTCTGCTAACAAAAAACACAAGATACTGTAACATTCAAACACAGAAAATTGCTTATTTTGGACAGTAAAGCAGTGTGTATTGTGTAAGCCTGCTCAGAGAAGAGTGTGTGATGTGACATTCATGTGTTATTCCTGTGCTTCTGACAGACTTCTTTAGCTTGGGTTGAACTCTGAACTCTGGGGTCACTGCTCTCACTCTGCATGCAAGGGTTACAGTGAAGCACCAATCCCCCAGCAAAAAGTCAAACCATTTACCCTGTCAACTCCATATTCACAGAGGAAAGGGGGCCAAGGCTGTGAGAAAGATGTGGAGAGAAAGAGAGGAAGAAAGGGTGAGAGGAAAGGAGAGAAAAAAAGAGGTTGAGAATGAAGATGAAGGTGAGTGTAAGAGTAGAGAATTGAGAAATAGAGGGATGAAGTGAAATAAACCAGTGGTTCCCAAACGGTGGGGCACGCCCCCAAAGGGTCAGAAGGGGTGGGCCCCCCCCCCCCACAAACCCCCCCCCCCTTCTAATAGTAGAATGCACAAGGTGCAATCCCCGAAATTGGGTAGTGCATCATCAGTTCCTCTTGTCATGTTAGTCACTGCATACCTTAGAGACCTATAAATATCACATGAATACACATTAGACATGACAAAATGCGTAGAATTGCAGGAAAGAAGCTTTAAACCTGCAAAATTCTCTCCGCCAACAGGAGGGCTGTGAACAGTTTGTGCCATGAACAGTGTTTGTGCCCATAGAAATAGACGTGGCGTGTGGCAGCGGGATATTCCCCCAATGCTGGAGGGGGATCCCTGAAAGAGGCAATGAGATCAAGGAAGAGGGAGGGAGGGAGACAGAGTTAAGTATGACATTGTATGGAAAGGGAGAGGGAACGGGTAAAGAGACAGGGAAAAAGAGAGACACAGACAGACGGAGATGGAGAGAGCTCCCGGTGAGGATGCTCAGACGCGTTAGCTGCAAACGTAGGCCCTTTAATATCCACCCAGTCATGTTGGCGCTGGTTTGATGAAGCAGATATGAATTAATAACAGAAATGCACCCTGCACGGAGGAGTGCTCTGGCTTTCTATCCATCTCTCTACTCACTCATATCCATTTCTACAATGGAAGAGATCACACAACAAGCTATGCTATACAAGCGATTCAATCATTTTCATTACAATGAGTTAAAAACTCAATGGCTGTATCTCAAGAAAATTGGTGTAAAGTGGCCTGGAATCAAAAACAACACGATACTTCAAAATGTAACAATGAATATGGATAACGCTGGACTTACTGTAAATGCTAGCCTTTCATATTGTGGCAATAGGCTAACCTGGCTATTGTACAGACAACAGAGAAAATGAGAGACTCAACAGAGAAATATGACAATATGACACGCAATGTATCGTGAACTGGAGTCTATTCACCTTGAGGTGTCAAAGGAAGCCCATCTCTGCAGAGTGAGCTCTATTCCTCCACTCACATCCCCCCTCCTCTAAAATATTAAATGCTAGCCTTGGGGATATCAGAATGGGAAACGACTAGTGCCTCAGCTCTACGGTCTCTTTGTCGCCTATCACTTCAATGGAGGCTGCTTTCTGACAGTGAATAATGGCAAGGCCTCTGTCAATATGGAAGCCATGGTGCTGGAACCTTACAGCCAGCTTGGACTTAAAGAGACCTATTCTAACATGTCAATAAACTATGACAGTATTGTAATAGGGGAATGTTTTGGCAGGCCAGAGTTTAGGGGTCAAACTAGTCTCGGTTTGTGATTGCCTGCTCATACAAACTGGACAACGTGTATGGATTAGTCAATAAAGGCAGTCAGTTAGCGAGCCCTGGTACTTTCTCAATAGAGTCAACCTCACATTTGGACCTTGAACATCGCCATTATTAATGTTTAGTTTCTGGTTCCTGTTGACCTACAGTATATCCGTCTCTGTGTTTGGTCGGTGTGAACCAAGGGTCACCAGCTGTAGCAGCGAGTCTCGTCAAGAGTGATGTGTTTCATAATCCTATGTATGAGTAACTGAATATCAATATACAGGTCTTTCCCTGTGTTATTTACCATTGAAGGACACACACACTAGGAGTCATAATGAAGATAATCTGTCTTTGAATGTTCTGTCTATGAACAGTCGTAACTATGTACTTACTATGAACAATCTAGAGCAGGGTTCTCCAACAGGTTGATAGCAAGCTACCAGTAGCTCGCAGCCCACCTATGAGTAACTCGCCAAACAATTCTGAAAGTACATGCAATTTTCATGTATTCCACGACAAACTGTCATAAACAAATCTCAGAAGTATCAGACACCACAAGCTCCCAGCTACTATTTATTGATATTATCCCACCCCTAGTTAGCCACTATTTGGCTTAAAAAGCCAAACCTAACACCATCTGCCAATAAATTTCCATCAATATTGCCCCTGTCTGTCTGTGTGGTGCGTGTCTTTGTCACTCCGTGTGTAGCCAGTTGATGTGATAACTGTCTTGTGGGTTGACAGGAATACTTTCTCCCAATCCTTCTCAATTAAATTTGAACTGCAAAGTAGGCATACCTGGCAGAAGTATATCATGAGTAAGTATATCATTTGTATCTATTATTTGAAAACTTTGCCATGA
This sequence comes from Oncorhynchus mykiss, assembly GCF_057628025.1. Taxonomy (NCBI): domain Eukaryota; kingdom Metazoa; phylum Chordata; class Actinopteri; order Salmoniformes; family Salmonidae; genus Oncorhynchus; species Oncorhynchus mykiss. The sequence goes on from NC_143024.1 coordinate 35,987,014, forward strand.
AATTAGCATTAGTAGTACAGAACCATTACTAGACCAGCACATTAGATGGCACAATGCTCACTTGCTAGATGTGCAATTAAAAGGCCAGATGCACAACTAAAGGGGAATAACAGACAAACATAATAATTTGCTAGTTTTATTTCCAGACCTACAAAAATACATTTAATTTGAGCTTTGACATGGACTCAGACCATCCAATTCTGTTGTTTCTCTATGAATCATTGCAATTTTGAGAGTGAAAAAAATCTGAAAATCTAAAACCAGAAAAAATAAAACTAAGAAAAAAACATCAGTTGGGAAAATCTTTAAAAAAAATCTAAAATCAAAAAAAATTCTATAGGACCCCGCTTGTTTATTAACCATTATTTTAGCAGGTATATTGACAGAAAACATAGCTAGAAAAAATGAGTAGCTCGCAACCCGTTTCATTTTTTAAAAGTAGCTCCCATACTAGAAGTAGCTCCCATACTAGTGGACAGGGTGCCTGTCCATGCCAATCTCTGTGACCATGTCACTATGTGCGGTAGCTGGTAGGGAATGTATTGTATGCATGAGAAGGCTGCTAGTTGTGAATGTAAAATTGTCAATGTGTCAAGTATACAGTGTCTTCTTCGAACGTGTGAATTTGACAAACATCACAGTCTATATTGGTCTTTTTTGGTCTCACTAAGGTCAGAGGAGCACATACGGAACATTCCGACAGCAGAACATGATATGCACTTCACTCCCAACTAGCCCAAGGAACTGTCAGCCAGTTGCACAGGTTCACTGTCTCTCTCTTCCTCACTCCCTCCTCATCCCTTACACCAGTGTTCTACTCTAAGCAGGAATGTCATTGAGAAACATGTAGAGTAGAGATGCCAGAGGTGCCAAACAGGTAGAGCAGTGAAGAGGTAAACATGACCTTTTACATGACTGTTTAGTATAAATCAACCTTTAACACGAGATATTCGATATCTATGCAGGCTGAAATAGAGTGACCTCTCAGTCAAGTTACACACGAAGGGTCACCCTAAAGATCAACTGAACTGTCCAAATAACACTCCTGAATTAGCCAGCGAATGTGACACTGATCTTAAATAATGAAGATGTGTGTGCAGTACATTTTGTAGCAAGTTATGGCATAGATAGGATCAATTACTATTTTTTTTGTACCTTACTAAAACGTTGCCATGTTTTACAGAATTTCGCCACTAGGGAGTGGTGCATTTTTGGAGAGGGAGGGGAGATGAGGGGCAGCGACTTGGTCGACAAGAAAGGCCCGCCTAACCACAAACATAACCTGTCAGGTTTGTTTTTATATGCTTTGTTGCTGATATTCTGCTATATTTGTTTATTTTCACTGGCAGAGGCCTCCTACACCATCAATACGTTACTTTTACGCATGTTACCAACAGTAGAAGGGCATGGGTAGAATCACTAGGGAAGCCAGGAAAAATGCCATATTACAACATACAACCCTGTATGTGTTGTGATAATTACATTGTTTGCTCTATAACCTGTTAGTTCATATGCTTTGACACCGTGATATATAGGCCTAAAGGCAGAGACAATAAGAAGACACAGTGGTAGAATAAATTCAACCACACCTTTGTTTCATCACAAAACCAGAGAGCAACTTCTGTCCGGTGAAGTCCACAAAGTATTTAGCCTGTAACAAACAGCTACATGACCTACAGCATGGTCAAGCAGTTAATGTTTCTGACATTTTTGGACCTTTTAAACAACCATTGACTTAGAACAATGGAGAATTACCGCAAGTCGAAAAGGAAACAGGAGCTGCCTCCACTATTCCAGCACCATTTCAACTTCAACATTTCAACAGAATCAAATAGCCTATGTTTTGTCTAATACGGTGACAACTAAAAGATACAAAAAACGATTTAGTCCAATCATCAAGCTAAATATGATGTGGCTGTCCATGGTTGATTTCTGTGTGTGTGTGTGTGTGTGTGTGTGTGGTGTGTGTGTGTGTGTGTGTGTGTGTGTGTGTGTGTGTGTGTGTGTGTGTGTGAGTGTGTGTGTGTGTGCGTGCGTAAGGAGAAAAAACATGTTGATTCACCCTACTTGTTGAGAAAGGCCAATGCCATCCTCCTCTCTTTCATGTTGACGAAGCGGTCTTTCACTCTGTCATACAGTACATGCTTTTATTTATTGTTGTCCTAGACTACCTGGCTAAAATGTTTGCTCACTAATCTAACTTCCTTTCATGGGCAACAGTAGCTCGTTACATTAGCCTTCTAAAACTTGCTACATACTGAACTTCCATCCTCTTAGGCCAGTGGCACAACAATGTATGAATTAATGGTTGGATCAGAATCGCCATTATAATTATTGCCAGTATGGAGAATTAAGTAAAACCACAAGTCCAAAGCCACCGGATGACAACAACACAACAACGCAACAATTCTAGTTGTCTCTGTCAATGACGTATGCTCTCAATTCAATTTGATAGGAGTGACGCCAAATCCAAGCTGCTTACCCTTAACACTTTTGTACTTTTGGTGCACCAGGACCATTCACAGTTGAGCTCACTCAGTTTTGCTCAATGCTGATGGGCTATTATTTGATACTTTTTTATCAATAGAGGCCAAATGCTCGCTGGCTTCCCTTGCGTTCAATGCTACGAGAGGCAACAATGTCATACTCTTTTAACCAGACAGCATCAGATACATGGCCTACACATACAGATACAGAGGGGTAGTTCATATAAGGTAATCAGTCAGTTGAAATAAATGAATTAGACCCTAATCTATGGATTTCAGCCTGGTTCCCCTGTCGGCCCACCCACAGGGGAGCCAGGCCCCGCCAATCAGACTCAGTTTTTCCCCACAAAAGGGCTTTATTACAGACAAAAATACTCCTCAGTTTCATCAGCTGTCCAGGTGGCTGGTCTCAGATGATCCCTTAGGTGAAGAAGCCAGATGTGGAGGTCCTGGGCTGGCGTGGTTACACTTGGTCTGCGTTTGTAAAGCAGGTTGGACGTACTGCCAAATTCTCTAAAACGACGTTGGGGGCGGCGTATGGTAGAGAAATTAATATTAAATTCTCTAGCAACAGCTCTGATGGACATTCCTGTAGTCAGCATGCCAATTGCACACTCCTTCAAAACTTGTCATTGTGTTGTGTGACAAAAGGCACATTTTAGAGTGGCCTTTTAGTGTCCCCAGCACAAGGTGCACCTGTGTAATGATCATGCTGTTCAATCAGCTTCTTGATATGCCCCACCTGTCAGGTGGATGGATTATCTTGGCAAAGGGGGATTTGCTCATTAACATGGATGTAAACCAATTTTTGCCATTTTGTTTGAGAAATAAGCTTTATGGAATATTTCTGGGATATTTTATTTCAGCTCATGAAACACTTTACATGTTGCATTTATATTTTTGTTCAGTATATATTTTTTTATTGGTCAATTTTTTGGGGACGCCTAGCTTCCCTTGGCAGCCATGAATTAACATCACTGGTTACCAATCCATGTGCCGAGAATAGCATGATATTTAGAGGATTATTTTGTGCATGGCTTGCATAACACAAGTAGGCAATACCTTGTAGTGGTAATAACTATTACAAAGTCAATTATTGATAGTTTCAACAATCAATTTGAGATGATTTCAAATCCATATTCAGGGCAGGAATGTACATTTGTGTATTTCCAAAATGTTCCAAAATTCACACGGATTATAACTCAGAAAGCCCAATGGCCTCCTCTGTCAGCCAACCCAGGTGCATTATGTAGAAGAAACATGACTTATGTATGACCTCTGGGGAAGACGAAAAGTAGCTTTGGGTGTGTAGTCTTGCTGCTTTCTCGCTGCTACCAGTAAGCCTTTAATGTGATTGCAATGCTGCATTTAAATGTGTACAATTGGTGCTTTTATTATTAATTATCCCCACCATTAGGCTACCTCTGAACTTTTCAGGGCAAATAGTTAGCAGGACTTTATCTTTATTGCTGAGTTAGAAACATATACGTAGACTATTTCACACCAAATTATGCCTCTAACATTTTGTTAATTATAATCTGATTTGATAATTTGATTTTCTTTCAGGGTTTGAAAATTATTGGTAGGCCTAAAGAAAACAATTTTCTTTTAAATATGTTTTATCTACTACCTCACAAAGGTTGCCGTTTAAAAGCATTGCTAACACTTGGTTGTAGTACAACACAACTCTGCATAGCATTTCAATTATAATTATTGTATTGAATGTCAATTAGAAAATTAGGCATATACAAAATAGTTACGCCTAGGCCTGCATTAACCACGTCATCATCTTCAATTTAAAACCAACACTTTTAATATTTTAAAGAAGTGCGATTTCAAAATGTTCCTCAAAGGCACTGACACTTACGAGGACATGTCTCTAGGCCTGTAATCCACGATGAGGATGAGTCTGTTTTGCGTATGACAGACCTGTATCAATTTAATCAACACTTGAAAGAATTGAGATTTTTGAATCGTGTTTTTGGTGAATATTATTCTAGACCATATAATAGTAACATAGCAAATCAAATCCCTTTTAAAATGTTATCTTCAGTAGTTAATATATAATGTAGCCAAATAATGGTCTGATAACATATTGAGCATGTTTATGTAGATGAAAGGTCAACAGACTGCACTGTGTCAGGAGATTTCCTCGGGTTCATTCAGTCAGAAAGGGGCATGGCTGACTAAATTTACCCTGCAGTGTTTTACATGAACTGTGTACAGTTTACACACTAGCACACTAACGAGATCCCTTGAATGATAATATTAGGCGATAGGACGGGTATTTCCACCTAAAATGTATTGTATAGTTAGTTCATTTTGACAGAGGCTACTGTATTCAAGACCTCGTTTGTAATAGGCCTGCCTGCTTGATACACTCACTCACACACTGGAAGTTAAACACAGCGTGCTTCCTGCACAGAGCGCACGTCTTCTGTTGACTACTGTTTGTGTCACTATTTGCACTGTTTATGGTCATATCATAGGAACCTTTTGGGGTATCCACAACAGCTTGCGTGGCCAGATTTAGCAAGAATTACAGTACATAATATAATTGTTTTTAATTTGCGATAAAAATCTATTACAATAAACTAACAAGGTTGACTCCAGAGTAGGCTACACTGCCCAGCGATAAACATGTATTTAGGATTAGAGAAATGTAGTATTGTTGGTGGGTAACGCATAAAACACAGAGTACAACGACGTCCAGCATGGAGAAAGCTTTTATGAGGATTTCAAGTGTCTGGTTCGCGTGTTGTAATTAACACAACTCGTCTGATTGAACATGACGCAGCAAGGTCCAAGCTGACTGATTAAAAGTGAAACGCAGTGCTTTGCGAACACGTTGCCACTGTTCATCTTTCGCACTAATTGACCCTTTCATAATCATGCACAATACAATACATGTCGCGGGCCCTCTTGTAGCGGATAGGGTGTAGAGGAGCAAACACCAGAATTAATTGGGGAGACAAAGGGAGCCCTTTTCCGAGGGGAGAAAAATAATTGCATACTATGGACTGAAAAGGAAATACAAGGGTAGACGATCTGAAACAACAAACATTGCGTTACAGCAGACTACAAATGCCTTTTAGGAGAACTATGACTGATAGAAGCAGGAAATCTATAAGACACGGACATCCATCGTTAAAGCACTAACGTTATATGGTTTCAACTTTACGCACCAATATTCTTGACACCAAACGTCCGCCAAAACCCAATTTGATAATTTTAGTCATTTACATTACATTTGCATAAAGGCTACAGTCTTCACCGAATCTCAAATCTTACCTTCTCTTCTCATGCCGACTTTGAGGCACTTCTTCAATCGGCAGTACTGGCACTGGTTCCGATGATGTTGGTCGATGGGACAGTCGCGGTTCCCCCGGCATGTGTAACTGAGGTTCCGTCGCACCGAACGCTTGAAGAAGCTTTTACAGCCCTCGCAGGTGAATTGACCGTAATGCTTGCCACTGGACTTATCCCCGCACACCATGCAGTCCACGTTGGGAATCTTGTCCCCGGAAAGTGCATCGTTCCCCGGGGTGGAACCAGAGGGGGTTCCCGGTGTCCCGCCAGGCTCCTGACTACAAATCTGGAGCTGGGACCCGGGATCCGCCGAAATGTTCTCTTGCCACTGGTTTACTACCATTGCCATGCTATCCTAAAACAATTTGGTTAGACAACAGATACGAGTCCAACTCCGTAGCGCGGGGAGGAGATAAGAATCCGTTCTGACGTCTTGGGAAAACAAGGCAGGGCGAAAAGGCGCTTCCCACTTCCTCCAAAAAGTATTTAATATATTATCAAATTGATTTTCTCTAGTTAATCAAATGTCCCTGTCGTAAACGTATCTTCTGTAAACTTCTATCAAAGTTTACGAAGACAGCACGGTATCAACATGACTATTGCGTAAGAATGGAGGCTACTGCCAGTGTTCTGCTCTGCGCAGAAATCCATAAACACGCTCTCTCAAAAACGTTGATTGTATTTGAAAAGTCGACTAACAATACAGCATGTACAGAATGGAGAAGTGGTCGTTAAAGTGTCATTTTCATGAATATCGACTGCCTAGAATCTTATTCTGCTTAATATTCGAACTGAACTAAATCAAAATATTCTCTCAATCACAAAAACACAATACTGACCACAGTTCTACGCAATTATGTGATCGAAGTTATCTAGTGAAATCATACGGATCATCCCAAAATAAACGTTACTTTCGTTCCTCTAATGTTGTGCGCCACGATGAGGTCTGAATAGAAATCTCGATAAACCATGGATGGAGTGCTCTGTGGTAGATGCAGTATGTTCACAAGCAGATATCTTTGCCAAACATGTACTTCACCCGTCGGCTGTCTGTCCCATCTCTGAGAATCATAGTTAGAATTTGGTGAAAGTGACACGAAACAGCCGTGCCCATATAAGGCCAAAACTACCATATAAGGCATGACCCCTCCTCTCATCGAGAACGGTTATACGCATGTGCGGGCAGTTTCAATTGGCCAGAGGAGAATAAAGCAGTAAGGCACTCTCCAATTGGCGCAGCCGCCGATTAGCTATACAGTATGTTCTGGTTGATAGAGTGGCTGTGTTATTACTGTATAGCAGAGTGTAGCTGGATACACAAATCACTGTATACATAGATCTTGATTTCTTTTAAATATAATAACACAAAACTGTTAGGCCTCAGTCAAAGGGTAAAATGCCTTTATCAAAGTAATAGGCATTTATATGTCAAATACGTCCCCAAACATCAGTCTTTATAAACTTTTCCACTCTAATTTAGCTTTTATTTTCATTGTTTATTCGATGGCTATTGAACTCAATCATACCCACTTTAATTCACTTAAAAAATAACAAATAAACGTTTTAACTACTTGTATATCCTACTGATACCACAATGCACTCTTTCTGAATGTTTAATGTTATGCCCACGTGCTGAAAGCTATGCAGTTTTCACAGTAAGATTATCGATTGTGCCAAACCAAGTTGACAAACTTCTCACCAAGACAAACATATGGAGTGTTCATTTTGTCAGTTTGTTGTGCAGATAAACTTGCCATCTGGATATCAATGCACAAAAGGTCATAGCAGTAATTAACGATGGCTACTGTGTTTTTCTCTAATGGGGTTTTCAAGCTGAAAACAGCAGGGACCTCATTATTTTTCCAGACAGGTCCTGATCTGTCATTTGAGGAGTAATAAGACCATTGTACATGACAGCAGCAGAATCCCATGTGAAGACTAGAAGCAAATTCAACTAAAATAGTACATGTTTTTAACCTTTCACTCTGCAGAATATGATAACCTAGGCCTGGGTCATTGGATATTAATAGTAGTATATGTAACAGACATTTATTTGTTTGTGACTTGAACATAGGCCTATAGCTTACCTTCGATATTGACTAACTCAAATACAAATTCATATTTTCTAACTCCGGCCTGAAATGTCAGATGTTGATAACAGCATTTAAGCCTAGCAACTTTGACAACACGAACAATGTATGTTTTCTCGTAACAGATCTGTGAGTAGATTTTTTCCCCCAGACGTGTCATAACATGCAGAGAGAAATACTCCCTAAATGTCCCCAACCTTTGTGCGCCAAAAGTTAGCTCTCATAAGGCCAATAAATTGTCACAAATGGAAATGCCATTAACCCGTTGAAACTATTCTGACTTGAACTCATTCACACAATTTTAAGCTGTGCATTTTCTATTTAGCTTTTGTACAGTTGTACCAGAACAGACCGAACAGTGTGTCGTGAAGGCTTTGCGCTTTCAGAAATGCAAAGCTACACACATTTTGCTTTTAGGACTTTTACTTTTTCAATGAGGATAACTCATCTTTAAAATATCTTAATTACAATGTCATTAGCCAACCTATTGCCGGTGCAGGTTGGTTTGAAAACCATGCGTAAAACCAAATATTCAGTAGGCCTAAAGTATAAACAGAGTACAACCTGGGTTAATCACATTCACAGAAATAAGCTACGGGAACGGAAAAACTTCATTAACGTTGAAGTGATTTACCCAAAGGAAAAAAGCGCGAAGAGGACGGGACCCCACTTAGCTTTTAGACAGGTTGAGTGCAGTGCTTCAAGTGCCCCGGGCGAAAACGTTGGCCTCGCGCTCGGCATAATTGTTGTCACATGTAACCTTACCTGTCTTCCAATTAGCCCCTTGACTCGCTATTAGAGCATTCCACTGGCTATAGGCTAGTGACCAAGGGCACTTTTTGGTTTGGGGCCTAATAATTAGGGTGTAATTCTATACGTTGAAGGCTTATGAGGAAGGCTGGAGGAGTTTTCAAGTCAATTTAATTGAGCAAAGCGACATTTAATGAGGTTCAACCAAAATTGTTCATTTTTTAATGCATACTATATGTACTCCTCCTCCATTCTTCAACATAAGTAGATGGACCAATACTAGTTGTATATTATGTTTTCATTGACTTAAGTGAACTGTTGAGATTTGGAACTAGTGAAATTGGATCAGTTTCCATGGCAGATTAATTAGAATGCATAAAAACGATCCATCAAATTCTAATTGTATTTATTTGTCACATGGTTTGTATACAATAGGCGTATACTAACAGTGAAACGCTTAATTATGAGTCATTTTCTATCAATGCAGAGTTATAGATATAAAATATAACATAAATACTGACAGGAGTGGGAAAACATTACACAGTGAATAACGAATACCAATGAGTTAAAATAACATGGCTGTATACAGTACAATGAGTACCAGTACCAAGTCAAAGGTAATTGAGGTAACTATGGACATAAAGGTAGGGATAAAGTGACTATGCAACATGATATATAATAGATAGTAGCAGCAGCATATGTAGTGAGTGTGAAAGTGTATAGTGTGTGTGTGTGTGGGGGGGGGGGGGGGGGGGGTGTTTGTGAATGTGTGTGTGGAGTCAGTATGCATGTGTGTGGGCATATGTAGTGTGCATGGGTGTGTGTATGTGTGAGTGTGTGAGTAGAGTCCAATGGATAACCAGTTCAGGAGAGTCATTGCAAAAAAGGGTCAATGCAGGTACAGATGTGTCATAAAGAGACCTGATTTGATGGACCTTTGTTAATTGCTTATTAAGATGACAATACATCTTCTGATTGTATTTCTGAATATAAATTAGTGTAATTGTTCTTGTTATTTAGCTGTAACTTGGTTATTGAAATAGATATTACAGCTCATGCCAACCTAACCCATGTCAAAACTAGTTAGTCCTAAATTAATGAACCAATATCGTTGCGTGTTTAAGTGATAAATGACCCCAGCAACTGGTGGTCAGGTTTGGGTTTAAGGGGTAAGAGGGGTTGGAGGGTAAACATGACCGCAAAGGATTGCCTAGCAAATGCAAAGGCAACAGGTTTACTGGGTAATTTATGGAGGCCCTGACAACACCAGAGGCCCACAATGCAATGCTTCTTCTGGCTATGCTAAATATGACCCATTTTCAGAAAGGTGTCCATAAACTGATCAGGTATGTGAGCTGAGTGTGGGGCAAAAATAGAAGTGGGACTTGAATGACCTGTTGGACAGGGCCTCGCTAAGGCCCTTAGAGAGACAAGAAGTGGTGTTTGGACTCTATGTATGTGATCAAGTCCAACTAGTTACATGGAGTGTAGTTTTCAAGAACTAGGCTAGCACAGAGACAGACATAAATGAAAATCCAAGGAAATGTGTGTTTGTGTCAAAGTGAATGTGTGAGCATGTTTACTTTTGATAGTGGTCTGAGCCGACAGTTTTTTTGGCCTTGCTGTTTCCTTTGGCCGATTGGGGTTGATTAAGAGGTTAACCATGGAGAAGCATGGCGTCTTTAAGGGAGATTTATCTGTTCTTGCACTGACCCCGTACGGGTTGCTTCCCTCACCCCTGTGTCCTTAGGATTTATTTAGTTATTTGTTTGTATGTTGGAAGGGGTCACATGTTTCCCCACTCCATTTTCCCTGTTTGTCCATCCCAAGCTCATTCCTCATCCTTTTTTTTTGCACTGGTTATGAAGTTGTTGCCATTTTGCTGAGCAAGCTATGTTATGACATGAATGAAGTCCCTGCTAAGTCTCATGACCTTAACAAAACCAGTAAGACACTCCCTAAAATTGCTATTATTATTATTGGTTCAACTTTGACCCTTGGATAAATGACTGTGTTTGTTTCACAGTATTCACTGTTTATTTTAATTCAGTACCATCTTATTGTTTTCAGTTTCCCATTTTATGTATTTCTACATTAATTCATTGTTTACATTTTTAACAAACAAGCTCACTAACTTCCTGTACATTTAGTCCAAAGAGGAAGCTATGACATATAATCAGGCTTGTTATAGTTATATAGATAAAGAGTTAATAGTTGTTAAACAATCTATTATAATTAATGTCTTCTAACTACTGATATTAGGACTTGGGTTGGAAAAACTACACATAAAAAAATTCTAAACACACGGACACTTTCTCCCAAAAGTCTCTTTCAACTGACTGTCTTAAAAACACACACACTTACTCACACCTTTTGTGTAGGATCCTGCCACAACCTAAAGTCAGTGGGCCTTTTCCAGTGGGGCTATACAGGGAATGCTATGTGCTAGCATGACCTGACATGTCTCTGAAGTTGGAGGGGGTCTCGACCTCTGAACTCAGGCTCCAAAACTAGGAAGATGAAAAAAGGGATTGGGTGGGAGGGTTGCTCCTAAACAAGGGCTTCTGTTTCGACCACTCCAGGAATGTCAGTTCCATAAAAAGATGCCTACAAGAGAGAGAGAGAGAGAGAGAGAGAGAGAGAGAGAGAGAGAGAGAGAGAGAGAGAGAGAGAGAGAGAGAGAGAGAGAGAGAGAGAGAGAGAGAGAGAGAGAGAGAGAGAGAGAGAGAGAGAGAGAGAGAGAGAGAGAGAGAGAGAGAGAGAGAGAGAGAGAGAGAGAGAGAGAGAGAGAGAGAGAGAGAGAGAGAGAGAGAGAGAGAGAGAGAGAGAGAGAGAGAGAGAGAGAGAGAGAGAGAGAGAGAGAGAGAGAGAGAGAGAGAGAGAAAAGAAAGTGGAAGATACCACACTTTACCCATAGTCCTTTATGGCTGTGCCACATGAGGACCATGTAAGTCTATGACTACCGAAATCCATACATAAGACTGTATAAGGAGGCCTTGTGGCAGGCAGCCTTGAGTCCTAATAGACACAATTATAAATGATCAGGCGTTGAGACTGTGACCAATGGGCTTAACAAGATAGTGTACTTGGGGCTGAAACAGATACTTTTCCACCTAACCTCCTCAACCTTCATAATGCAATGTTTACAGGCATATCTACACTGATCTGCGGTCATGCGATCGGCCAATAAATGAACCCCTGGCCCCTGCGGAGGGAAGGGAAGCCCTTGTGACTTGCTAGCCCGTGCGCACTAGGCTAGCCTGAACAGTTCTGACGTTGCATGGCCGGGGACTAGTCAGGAGATAACCTTGTGTGACACTGTTTTCCATTGAAACAACCATGAAGAAGACAGACATCTGGAGAAGAACACCCAGCACCGCCCAGCAAGGTTCCTAATGCATTCCCAGTGGAACCTCGCTGACACAGGCCTGCCAACCGTACGTCTCCTGGAAGCGGCTAGCGTTTTAGCCAAATGTCGTCTTTGTGCTCTTGTGGTGATAAGAATGCCAAAAACAGGAAATGAGGCAGCATACGAGCACAATGCGGAAAGATTGGGGATCCTGATGCCATTTAAAAAAAAAGATTAATCTCCAATAACTCCAGCATGAGATTAAGGAGGTTTGTCTGTGTGGGCGATGATTTAGTCTATTCAATTTAGTCTGTCTAGTTGTCATGCTTTTGGACAGCATGCTGTTAGATTCACCTCATCAGGCCGTATAGATTATTTTATGATTATGATTCACCAATGGCCATGTCAAGGGCCACCCAGACTTCTGACTGATCCCAGACCTGCTCTAGTGTCTGATTGCATCAGATGTCCTCTATGTGACGTCCTTATGATGGAATCTCAACTAGCCAGGCTATAACCCATGGTCCAATATCTAGGCACAGAAGACAAGAACCACCAGCAAACGTTTGGAGAAATCCTCTGTTCTCAGTATCAAACATTTGGAGAATACTCCTCTTTTCTTTTCTCTCCCCACTGTTAAAATCTCAGACGGTGGTCTTTAACACATTCTCCCTCTCCCTCTCCCTCTCCCTCCCTCCTCCTCTCCCAATAAAAATCTCTGACCAACAGTTGACCTTTCGCCATGGCCCCCTCCGTTTCCTCCTCCTCCTCTCCTTCCATTCCCTTCTTCTCTCCTTCTAACCTCCACCACTGAGGCTCCACTGCTGGCCAATAGGAACCAGCAGCTGTGGGGAGGTGGGGAGGGAGGAATGGTGGGGAAGAGAGAGGGGAGGTGTGGGGGGTCGAGGTCACGAGGGTCATGGCACTGGTAAAGTCATCGCTGGGACTCCGATGCGGGGCATCACTTCCCCCTTCAAAGGCAGTGTGGGGACGTCCATATCCCCCCCCCCCCCCCCCCCCCCCCCCCCCCCCCCCCCGCCCCCGCTGTTCCTGGGCTCTCAGGGTCGAGACAGCCGAGGGTTAATAAAGTGATACCAGGTGTTGGCCAGGGAGGCATTTTCCTTCTTCTGTTTTTTGTTTTACTCCGCCACCAAACTGGGGGCCCCCCTATTTCACACTGCTGAATCCTGCTGGGGATCAAGCATGAGAGCAAGTTAGCCAGGAGGGGTGGCCACGTATGTCAACATGAAAACACCCCTCAGGTAGCAGTGAGTCACAGAGACATGGTGGACCTGTGTGTGTGTGTGTGTGTGTGTGTGTGTGTGTGTGTGTGTGTGTGTGTGTGGACATCCTAAGCAGAGGGGAGAACACATGTCATGTGACGGCAAGCTGAGTAGCATCAGAGTTCCAATGGGCCTCTATGACAATATGGGTTAACTGAGCCAACAAAGTGTCTGATTATGTACCACGGAGGAGGATTTTAGCCAAAAAGATCCCAATCCCAAATCCCACCAGCCACTTTCCCGGCTCAGTGGATACACAAGCACAGATCAGAGGTTTATAAGGTGGCATACTGGGGTTAGAGTTGTGTGGGGTGGCTTGAGCCCAGGAACAGTAGAAAAGAGGACCCCCTGAATAGCTGTGAAGATAAAACCCAGCGAGTGAAGAGCAACAGTGGGAAGCCATCAGCGGACAAGTGCTAGTGGCTGCAGTCGCCATGCTAACAGAGAGTCCCTGGCTTGTGTGTGTATATGTGTGTAAAGCTCAAATTACAGTATATACAGCAGACAACCACCAGATTTGGTTGCAACACCCCGTGAACCAACTCATTGTAAAGCCCCCACCCTATGGCCCAACCAGCAATTCATATCAGTCCGATGTGGTCCTGATGGCACGTGAAAAAAAGGGTCAGGGCACGGGGTCTGTTCCATCAGTCTTGTTGTGTTTATAGACTGCAGCAAATGTACCTGTCACAGCAGGAAAAAAGTTACCAGATGATACATGCATTGTCTGCTCTGTGCTCCATCCATATTGAGATGCACTGTTTTTCCCCACGTGGGACCAATGCCATGCTTTGGGAACACCCCCGCACTCTGTGGTGATTGGCTCGTGATTTGCTAATGTCACAGGATGTCGAACCGACAAGACCGGACAAGACGATCAGATTCTCCGGGAGAATTTCTACCAATGCACTCCCGACATTTTCCCATCATGCTCCGAAATTCATTCACATAAAAGCGACGGTACTTAACTCTTCCGAGTCGCCCAGGTCTAAATGGACCCCTATTGGCTCTGAAAGAAAGCCTCCAGCGTACACACACAGGTTCCATGGCCGTACCCCCATCGCGTTTAATGAGGGGCTCCTAATTAACGCTAATTAACGTCAATGACAGGCAAGGGGCCATTAGTCGATCTAATCCGTAGTTTACATTTTCCCCTCTCTTGGAACCCTGCTGGCGATATCTCACCCCAATCACAGAAAGGACACATTGTTAAGAAACCCAGCCGGCATCAAAGCTACGGCCCCCTCAACGAGTTGCCCCATTAGGACCTGAGAGAGAGAGCCGGGCCTGATCAGAACACACCACTCACACAGCCCTAGGACTGGAAGGGGTGATTGGGGGTGAGGCGGGGTTTGTGCCCCCGGCCCCCCGAGTTTAGACCCCGGTCCGATCCATCAATGACTCGTTTGCTCTCTTTCATGATCCCTGGTCGTGTAAAAAATGTTGAGCGTGAAAGAGGGTAGTAAGGGATCTGAAACTGTAAACAGGCCTCAGTGTATAGGCTCTGTTGGGATGGGATGGGGGCCTGAGAGTGGAGGGAAGTGTGTGTGGCTGAGGGGCAAGGGAGGGAGAGTCTCTGGTTTTGGAAGGGGGAACAGGGGGTGGTGGGAGTAGGTTCTGACCTTTGTGTGTTTCTCTGTGTGACTGCACTGTTCTCTGGGCCAAGGTTGTGCAGTGGAAGCTGTGAATGGGACAGTGAGTGGAGCACTTGTTCCCTGTTAATGTATAATAAAGCCAATACGTCTATTGGCATCCACACAAAACCCCGAAACCGCATGATCTGCAACACACATTTTGTGCATGAATCAAAAGGGATAATTAAAGTAACTGTCCAGTATTTCAGATTTCTATGAAATATGACCTATAATTAATTACAATATGAGTCAAATATTTTTTCTTCCCAAAGGGATGATTTGGGATCCCTTTATCTACTTCCCTGGAGTCAGATGAAATTGTGGACACCATGTTTATGTCTCTGCATCCAGTATGAAGGAAGATAGAGGTAGTTTTGTGCGCCAATGCTAACTAGCGTTAGCACAATGACATCCAGTCATTACGCTAACGCTAGTTAGCAATTGCGCAAACATTAGTTAGCAACTTTCTTCAAACTGCACGCAGGGCATTGCCAAAATCTCGAAGTATCCCTTTAAGTACTTTAAAAAGCATATTTTCAGTGTTGGAATGGTGTCGGCATACACCAACAACAGAATGGTGTGGGCATATACCGGTCATTAAAAATATGAAATATATGACATCATCCTCTATAAGGAAATAGCAAATATTTTTTTAACAGTCTGATGTGGTGTTTTTTTTTTTTTTACCCACACGATTAAATAGCTATTACATCCATTCATTGGTATTATAACAAACATGGCTTGAGGAAGAGCAGTCGTAGTTGAATGACTTTTCCCATGTTTGCACAGTGCAATAATAACACACTATCCAGCTAATTCTCCATGGGTTTGACCTGACATGTCCCTTTAAACTCTCTTTAGTTCTCTGTGTAACTTTATCGGCCACAAACCACCTGTATGTCCATAAATCAGTCATTCTTTTTGAAATCATAAAAGTGAGCCCCTCACATTTACTCTAGCGCTTCCTACACACGTCAACCACCCAACACCTTTTTCACTCATCTCCTACAAGTCTTGGAAAGTAAACGTTAGAAATTCCAGCACATAGCCAGGCAGTAGGCTTCAGAGTGTTGTGTTATTTTGTGGCTCCATGGATAAGTACAATGGAAAGACAGCTGTGCTCTCTATTTGGGGTCTTGGAGCCACTGGAGACTTGGGAGCACATGTTCGTTAATGATCAATTACAAAGGCTACAATGGGGGAACTAGTCGCTGAGGGCTGTAGTGCTTTGCATCTCAAATCATTTGAATGACCGAACCTTCTGCTAAATGTATAACCGAAGTTGTCGTCTTAAATTGATCGTGGATGAGTCGACGGTTTAAGCCCATTGGGGCTGGGTGTAAAAACAGTTATTAGCTATTGAACATCGATTTACTGAAGAAACAAATCAGCAAGTTACTTGCTTCCCCTCAACTCTCCTCTAATTTGAAAGAAATGCTGTCATTAATAATGTTTGGAGAAACTTCTACATTTTTATTTGACCTTTATTTAACTAGGCAAGTCAGTTAGGAACAAATTCTTATTTTCAATGACAGCCTAGGAACTGCCTGTTCAGGTGCAGAACGACAGATTTGTACCATGTCAGCTCGGGGGTTTGAACTTGCAACCTTCCGGTTACTAGTCCAACACTCTAACCAATTAGGCTACCCTGCCGTCCCAAACATCTGAAAACACCTCAGATTGTTTAAATGCATTTCAAGTTTTCCTTATCAAAATAGTTCACTTACATTTTCAAACACAACTATTTTGGTAAAACAATATATACTGAACAAAAATATAAATGCAACATGTAACAATTTCTAAGATTTTACTGAGTTACACTTCATATAAGGAAAACACTAAATTGAAATAAATTCATTAGGCCCTAATCTATGGATTTCACATGACTGGGAATACAGATATGCATCTGCTGGTCACAGATCTTAAAAAAAAAAGGTTTGGGCGTGGATCAGAAAACCAGTCAGTCAGTATCTGTTGTGACCACCTCATGCAGCACGACGCATCTCCTTTGCATAGAGTTGTTCAGGGTGTTGATTGTGGCCTGTGGAAAGTTGTTCCACTCTTCTTCATTGACTGTGTGAAGTTGCTGGATATTTGTTTTATTTAACAAATTAGCAAGTCAGTTAAGAACAAATTCTTATTTACAATGGCGGCCTGCTGGGGAACAGTGGGTTAACTGCCTTGTTCAGGGACAGAAAGACAGATTTTTACATTGTCAGCTCTGTGATTCGATCCAGCAACCTTTCGGTTACTGGCCCAATGCTCGAACCACTAGGCTACCTGCTGCCCCAAATTAGAACGGAACTGGAACATGCGGTCATCCACGTCGATCCAGAGTATCCCAATAGTGCTCTATGGGTGACATGTCTGGTGAGTAGGCAGGCCACAGAAGAACTGGGACAATTTCATCTTCTAGGAATTCCTTGCGACATTGTTATGCTGAAACATGAGGTGATGGTGGCGGATGAATGGCACAACAATGGACCTCAGGATCTCGTCACGGTATCTCTGTGCATCTGAAGACATTGGAGGTGGCTTATGGTAGAGAAATGAACATTGACATGCAACATGTTGGGCAAGTTTTTCCCAAAAGGCTTTTGCAGAGCAGTAAACTTCAAGAGAAAGTTTCAAATGCTGTGAGCACTAAAGCTGTAAGGAGAAGTTTTAAATAAAGAGCTGTCCGGACAAGCTCACACACACAAACGCACACACACACACACACACCTATCCCTCTAGGGCAGTCCACGTCCCTCCCCCACCCCTGAAACCCGATCTGTAGGCATGCAGCACGGAATTCTCCAATCGCCCTGACTTTTGACCTCTGCCCTTTTTGGCAGCACAGAGAAGAGAAGATGAAGTGTCCAAGCCTCTCTTTCCCCCCAACACAAAAAATCCCCTGTTCTAGCAATCCTCCCTCCCTCTCTCCCACTCACACACACACACACGCATGCACGCACGCACGCACGCACACACACACACACTTGGGACGCCTCTAGGCCAAACCCTCCCCTCAGGCACATGGCATAATGAGTCTTAATATCTTGGTCTCTAACCAAGTTTTGAATGCGTGTCGTGTGTTTGTGTGTGTGTCAGTGTGTGTGTGTGTTCATGCTTGCATTTATGCGGGCTTGCAGACGTGCATGTGTGTGCATGTACGTTGTTGTGTTAGTGTGGTGCGCACATGTGCGTAAGTGTGTGCATGTTTGCGAGATGTTGTGAGTCCTCCGTTCCCATGCCGCTGCCCCAACAGCCCCAGTACGACTCTAAAACCCTGTGGTGCACCACCTCTCTTTCCACCATCTGACCAGTGCCATTTGTGCATTGTGTGCGTCCGGCGTGACTGCTCTCGTCATTTTCCTCTTTGATTGGCCCTCTCACAATGTAATCAGTGTTGCAGCTGTCTGAAAAGGCCTCTTGTGCAGTATCTGAGCAATGTCGATCTGAACGATGTGTCCGCACTTCTCGTTTAGTTCCATTCACGTCCATGACAAACGGCAAACTGTCTGGTGAGTGTTTGTCAAACCACTTGATTTACTTCTTTGTTGGACTGTGGTGGCCTTTTAATGCTGTCTCATTTCTGTATTTCTAAGAAATGCCATGGCCATAAGCTTGAAATTCTAATGTACAGACTGATAGACTGGAGAATAGAACCACAGACTGAGAAGAGAAAGAAGGTCACATGATCCTGCTAAAAAACAAGGCTTACTTTTTCCCCTTTTGCTAATTCTTTGAAGATTGCCTCATTTTGAAATGACTTGATGGACTCATCAATTGAAAACATGGCTGACCAATATCCTTATTAACTAACCCAGTCTAGCTTCTCCAATGATGAAACAACACAGCCTTTTATGTTCGAAGCCTAAAAAGACAAGAAAAATTCCAGGAAACACCATGTGGTTTGAGTTAGTTTGTTACCGAGTGGCATGCCTTCATCTAAGGTAACTCGGTGTGGTGGATCCCTAAACTGTAGCCAATCCATTAAGACAAAGGTCTCTTGATCCCTTTCTTTAAACTCTGCACCGTGTCTGATTAAATGTAGCCGATTTTTACGCCTGGGCTATGGAGGCCAAGAGGCTGAATGGGTCCTCACAGTCAAACCACCATGTGCTGTCACTTCAATAGCCTGAGGAGAATAAGCCAAATAACTGCCAGACTGGTTAGAACTGCCAGCTTGCGATATGAAGATTTCATCAAGAGCCGTATGAAAGGTCTGTTTGTAGTTTCTCTCAAAGAGCTGCAACATAAAGACATACTGGGGCAAAAAAACTACAGTAATATGGATATTAACAAGAACAAATGTGATTAGGGGAATGGTAACTGGAACTACTTTTTTAAAACGTGTCGGTCCAAAAATCATAGTTGAATTAACCCTATGAAGGTGCATAATTAAATAACTATATCCAATTGCAACTGCATTCAACTGTCAATTTGTGTTGCCCAAACTAACCATGTAAAATACTAGGCCTGTAAAATACTTGTCTTTACAGGATACTTTTATGGAGAATGACCCAATTAAAAGCCAAATCAGTAAAAGCACCCGAAATTACACCAAACAACGCATTCATTATGCATCACTTGACGCCAAATACATGACCCCTGGACAACAACAACCCCCCCATCCCTCCATCCCCAAAAGGGCGTTAAGACCTGTATACTCTCTCCCTTGGGAATGCTGGGAAAGGAAGGCCTCTGCATCTGTCCTCAGCCCCAGGGGGAGAGAAAGGGAGAGAGACAGAAACAGAGAGAGAGAGAGGGAGAGAAAAAGAGAGAAAAAAGAGAAGAAGAGAGCGCAAGGGAGGGAGAGAGAGGCCAAAATTCCTTCACCACCACGAGCCCCTACTACCACCCCAGAAAATGAGAGAGATAGAGAGAGAGAGAGGCTGCACCACAAATCAGTGTCCCAAAGCTGAGGGAGTGCAAATTATTGAGGGTGTAGGGGCTAATTAGACCCTCCAATAGCCACTTCAACCGAGCCAGCTATGCTGCCGGCTTCACAGCGAAGTTGTAACCCAACACGCACCGCGATATGTTTGGAGTTTGCATAATTTCATACAGAAGAATGGAGAGGCATGACTAATTATATGACATTGATTTCCAGGTGTGACACATGTAACAAATGAAACCATTTAGGTCACGGGTGTGTCCCAAAGTTGCTGGGTTTAGTTGATCCCCTCACCACTCTGGAAGTCACCTTTTAAGTTCCGTCAGCAACACATGACAACGAAGGTCCTTCCAAGCAAGTTGGTAGGGGCAAGGGGCTGGTTTGGGATTCAACAACAGTCTCTTTATGAAGCCATCCATCACATCCTCAATAGCCCAGTGGGCAGAACTAGAGAACCAGGCACCCCGGGCGTCCTCTCAATGGGATGGGGAGGATAGAGGGAGGAGAAAGGAATACAGGACAGGGAGGAGTATGGGACTGCTGCATTGTGCTTGTGGGGCTGTGATCTGTCACTCCTTCCCCTCTGAGAAGTCAGCGGGGAAAGTGATTAGGCAAAGCAGCCGCTCCTCCTCCTTCTCCTCCTCCTCTTCTGCCTTCTAATACAAGTTGTGACAGTTTGCACTGTTATAGAGAGCCTTGTTGCTATTTTCCTCACCTCTCAATGGATTGGAAATGCAGAATCGTCCTCTCTCCACCTCCCAATACACATCCTTGCTTTCCCTCAATACACATTCAAGCACACACTCTTTCGCTCTCTCTCGCTTTCTCCCTCCCTCCCCTTCTCCTATGTTTCTCTAGCAGCAGGTTACCACTGATCATCAATCTATTTCAGATTTGTCATTGACATTGATCATTGAGCTAGCCATCTACCACAGGTTCCCAATGAAGAGAGGTGCAGACCAAGCCAGCACAGAGCAACACTCAGTCAACATTGTTGACCTTAGCTTGTCCTCTTCTCTCTCAGGTTTCCTAAACATTCAGCAGGTTTTATTGGCCCTCTAAAGTCATCAGCGCTTTGGGATTGGGTGAAAGCCTTCTGATGGAGTTGGTAATTAGTCCAATCAGTTTATTAGGTGCTCTGGTGGTGGGAACAGCTTTAGAGAAAAGTATACATAATTAGCAGAATACTTGTTTATTCAGTCAAGGTAAATTAAATTCAGAAGTTGAAATTGCTTTGATTAAAGTATCTGTATTGTAAGGTAAAAACATACAACACTGAAATGAGAGGAAATGGGAGAGGTGGTCTAGAATGGTGCACATTTTGTACAACATCATAACTGCTTCATCCACTTTTTAAAGGGATTCCCTAATACAAACAGTGCTGCTAACTTGTCGTGAAAGTGTATTTCCTCTATTTGCTCTATTTGCGGTCGGTGCTCAGAGAATTGACAGAGTTGTAAAGAATCTCTCCACTGTGCCACTGAAAAAAAAGGAAAGCTTTGGTCTTTGGTTTGACCCGTCCTCTTAAAACACAGGGATGAGTGAAAGGTCCTGACTCTGCATTGAGCCTCAGCTTAGATGTCAAACTATGGCATTCAATCTGCAACACCCCATTCTCTAAGACAAGGAAGCTGCACCCCCCCTACTTCACTCGCACGCACACCCCTCGATAAAACCACTGCCGATCTTCTCAAACCAAGGGTTCTGGATGAGCTGACGAGAAAGAAAAAGAAAACAAGAGTGGGAAAAGCCCCCAAAATAGCCCCCACAACCCCCTAACCCATGGGGGGCTTTCTCCTCTGACCACTGTTTAGGAGCACCCCCCCCCCCCCCCCCCCCCCCCGGCCCTTTCACTCCGGCACAATGGCGGCCTGGCCGTGTTATTTGAGGCACTAAAGAGGTGGACCTCCTCGCCGTCCCCGGGACAATAGCTCCCCCGTTGAGGCCTTTCTTCCCTTCACCTTTCTAATGACAGGTTTCATCCTCTCTCCCCTGACCTGAGGGAGGGGCCTAGTCCACCATCACCGCCTTCCTCCTGCTGACTGACCCTCCAGCCCTAGCACCTACCACTCCTAACACACACACATGAACACATACACACACAATCACAAACAAAATGGAGACCGAAAGAGATGCATACTATCTGTCAGTGGACTTTTTTGGGGTTGTTTTATGGTTACCGTACTTGAAGATTTATCAAATATGCTAATATTTCTGTAATAATGTATGATTGCTCATGGTCTTTTATTTCCTTTTGCAAAGCTGTTAAAATACATTTTTCCCGTCCAACACACACCACCTGGTCCTCGCACACGCACAAACACACTCCCTGGTCCTCTGACTGGCCTTTACAGTAAATTCCTCAGTCATCAATTCCAAGCTGTGACCGTGGCTACCATAGGTTAATGCTTGTTCATTATGTGGACTTTCAGCATGGCAGCGGTTAAACAATGCTCACTCGGGAAATCCCTCTCCATGCTCTTACATAAGCTTAAATAAGGCTACTCTCACTGATGATCGATTATGGTTTGGATTCTTCTGAAAGAAGCAAGCTCTGTCCAGTTTAGTAGTTTACATGAGTTTTGGACTGAAATGACCTTAAGTCATTATGAACATAACACTTTGGTTTTGAATTAGTTGACGTCCCAAATCCTAACATAAGAAGTGTGTGCATTACTCACGTTGTCATGTAAATCTTGGTTTGACATCAGTGCATGACTGTCTTACGCAATGGTCAGAGTTAAGCGTTTTCAACTCAAGTTTATGGATGGGATTTGGGCGAGAAAAGGAACACTGAGTCCAGGACTCCCTGTGACTCTCTAGGACTAGGATGGCTACTACTTGAATGAGTCAATGTGATGTTCATTTAACACACATTTCAAAAGGAACAGTGGTCACTGGTCAGTCTGCGTTTTTGAGGGACGTACTATCTGTGTTGATTGCAATTTGTTTGGCTACGGTGTCTTACTGGAAAATAAATACCCTTCTTAATTAAGAAGTGTCCTTTTTAAGAATTAAAATAACAGTTTTAAGTACTAACAATGTGTATCTACACTGTAATTACACTTTACCTGTATATGTTACTACAACCATAAATGTAAAAGTCTCAGCATTTAATAATGCACATTTGGGACTAAATAAGGATTTACAGGAGAAGACAATCCCCTAGTAAACAATAGGTAAGTAACCGTAGCGGTAGCTATATAGGTGGATTCTGATATGGAGAGAGTGCAAAAAGAAACCTGCCAAGTGGGGCAGCATGAGGCGACAGGGTATGACAAGGATGAGTTGTTTGACTGCAGGGCAGATAACCCGGATTCCCCGACCTAGATACGTGCACACACATACACGCACTCGGAAGCACACACACACACACGAACATACATGCACACACACCACAAAACATTCACAGAAATATTAGACACACACACTCAACATGAATAGACATACTATTCTAACTCGCACGCACACACACACACACACTCCTCTCCAGTCCTCATGGCTCCTCCCTGGGGGGTCACAGTGGCAAAGAGGGGGGGGGCAGGGATTTCACGGTTGACCTTCTCCTCACGCCTTCGTGAGCCCCTTCACCCCCGTGTTGATTCTCTTGACCTAGTTGGCCATCCAGGAGCAAGCCACTTATATTACCCACATCTCTCCTCTCAGCACCATCTCACATCTCTCTGTCTTCTGCTGTCGGCCTCATCACATAATTGTGATTCTGGGTGTCGATTCTTTTCAGATGAAGAGTTAATCCATTTTTAGCAACCCTTGCCATGTTGGTGATCCTGTCTTGGTTTGGTGCATTTACAAAACCTCTATCAAATATCTCACCTTATTCAGTAATTAACGGGTCACATCTTCTTTGAACGACCTGTGTTGTTGTGTTCTGTGCCAGGCTGTTGTGTTCTGTGCCAGGTTGTTGTGTTCTGTGCCAGGCTGTTGTGCTCTGTGCTAGGCTGTTGTGTTCTGTGCTAGGCTGTTGTGTTCTGTGCTAGGCTGTTGTGTTCTGTGCCAGGTTGTTGTGTTCTGTGCCAGGCTGTTGTGTTCTGTGCCAGGTTGTTGTGTTCTGTGCTAGGCTGTTGTGTTCTGTGCTAGGCTGTTGTGTTCTGTGCCAGGCTGTTGTGTTCTGTGCTGGGTTGTTGTGTTCTGTGCTAGGCTGTTGTGTTCTGTGATAGGCTGTTGTGTTCTGTGCCAGGTTGTTGTGTTCTGTGCCAGGTTGTTGTGTTCTGTGCTAGGCTGTTGTGTTCTGTGATAGGCTGTTGTGTTCTGTGCCAGGTTGTTGTGTTCTGTGCCAGGCTGTTGTGTTCTGTGCCAGGTTGTTGTGTTCTGTGCTAGGCTGTTGTGTTCTGTGCTAGGCTGTTGTGTTCTGTGCTAGGCTGTTGTGTTCTGTGATAGGCTGTTGTGTTCTGTGCCAGGCTGTTGTGTTCTGTGCTAGGCTGTTGTGTTCTGTGCTAGGCTGTTGTGTTCTGTGCTAGGCTGTTGTGTTCTGTGCTAGGCTGTTGTGTTCTGTGCTAGGCTGTTGTGTTCTGTGCCAGGCTGTTGTGTTCTGTGCCAGGCTGTTGTGTTCTGTGCTAGGCTGTTGTGTTCTGTGCTAGGCTGTTGTGTTCTGTGCCAGGCTGTTGTGTTCTGTGCTGGGTTGTTGTGTTCTGTGCCAGGCTGTTGTGTTCTGTGCCAGGCTGTTGTGTTCTGTGCCAGGCTGTTGTGTTCTGTGCCAGGCTGTTGTGTTCTGTGCCAGGCTGTTGTGTTCTGTGCCAGGCTGTTGTGTTCTGTGCCAGGCTGTTGTGTTCTGTGCCAGGCTGTTGTGTTCTGTGCCAGGCTGTTGTGTTCTGTGCCAGGCTGTTGTGTTCTGTGCCAGGCTGTTGTGTTCTGTGCCAGGCTGTTGTGTTCTGTGCCAGGCTGTTGTGTTCTGTGATAGGCTGTTGTGTTCTGTGCCAGGCTGTTGTGTTCTGTGCCAGGCTGTTGTGTTCTGTGCTAGGCTGTTGTGTTCTGTGCCAGGTTGTTGTGTTCTGTGCCAGGCTGTTGTGTTCTGTGCCAGGCTGTTGTGTTCTGTGCCAGGCTGTTGTGTTCTGTGCCAGGCTGTTGTGTTCTGTGCTAGGCTGTTGTGTTCTGTGCTAGGCTGTTGTGTTCTGTGCCAGGCTGTTGTGTTCTGTGCCAGGCTGTTGTGTTCTGTGCCAGGCTGTTGTGTTCTGTGCCAGGCTGTTGTGTTCTGTGCCAGGTTGTTGTGTTCTGTGCTAGGCTGTTGTGTTCTGTGCCAGGCTGTTGTGTTCTGTGCCAGGCTGTTGTGTTCTGTGCCAGGCTGTTGTGTTCTGTGCCAGCCTGTTGTGTTCTGTGCTAGGCTGTTGTGTTCTGTGCTGGGTTGTTGTGTTCTGTGATAGGCTGTTGTGTTCTGTGCTAGGCTGTTGTGTTCTGTGCCAGGCTGTTGTGTTCTGTGCTAGGCTGTTGTGTTCTGTGATAGGCTGTTGTGTTCTGTGCTAGGCTGTTGTGTTCTGTGCTGGGTTGTTGTGTTCTGTGATAGGCTGTTGTGTTCTGTGATAGGTTGTTGTGTTCTGTGCTAGGCTGTTGTGTTCTGTGCCAGGCTGTTGTGTTCTGTGCTAGGCTGTTGTGTTCTGTCCTAGGCTGTTGTGTTCTGTGCCAGGCTGTTGTGTTCTGTGCTAGGCTGTTGTGTTCTGTGCCAGGCTGTTGTGTTCTGTGATAGGCTGTTGTGTTCTGTGATAGGCTGTTGTGTTCTGTGCCAGCCTGTTGTGTTCTGTGCTAGGCTGTTGTGTTCTGTCCTAGGCTGTTGTGTTCTGTGATAGGCTGTTGTGTTCTGTGCTGGGTTGTTGTGTTCTGTGCTAGGCTGTTGTGTTCTGTGCCAGGCTGTTGTGTTCTGTGCCAGGCTGTTGTGTTCTGTGCCAGCCTGTTGTGTTCTGTGCTAGGCTGTTGTGTTCTGTGCCAGGCTGTTGTGTTCTGTGCCAGGCTGTTGTGTTCTGTCCTAGGCTGTTGTGTTCTGTGCCAGGCTGTTGTGTTCTGTGCCAGGCTGTTGTGTTCTGTCCTAGGCTGTTGTGTTCTGTGCCAGGCTGTTGTGTTCTGTGCTAGGCTGTTGTGTTCTGTGCCAGGCTGTTGTGTTCTGTGCCAGGCTGTTGTGTTCTGTGCCAGGCTGTTGTGTTCTGTGCTAGGCTGTTGTGTTCTGTGCCGGGCTGTTGTGTTCTGTGCCAGGCTGTTGTGTTCTGTGCCAGGCTGTTGTGTTCTGTGCTAGGCTGTTGTGATCTGTGCCAGGCTGTTGTGATCTGTGCCAGGCTGTTGTGTTCTGTGCCAGGCTGTTGTGTTCTGTGCCAGGCTGTTGTGTTCTGTGCCGGGCTGTTGTGTTCTGTGCTAGGCTGTTGTGTTCTGTGCTGGGCTGTTGTGTTCTGTGCCAGGCTGTTGTGTTCTGTGCCAGGCTGTTGTGTTCTGTGCTAGGCTGTTGTGATCTGTGCCAGGCTGTTGTGATCTGTGCCAGGCTGTTGTGTTCTGTGCCAGGCTGTTGTGTTCTGTGCCAGGCTGTTGTGTTCTGTGCCAGGCTGTTGTGTTCTGTGCCAGGCTGTTGTGTTCTGTGCTAGGCTGTTGTGTTCTGTGCTAGGCTGTTGTGTTCTGTGCTAGGCTGTTGTGTTCTGTGCTGGGCTGTTGTGTTCTGTGCCGGGCTGTTGTGTTCTGTGCTAGGCTGTTGTGTTCTGTGCCAGGCTGTTGTGTTCTGTGCTAGGCTGTTGTGTTCTGTGCCAGGCTGTTGTGATCTGTGCCAGGCTGTTGTGTTCTGTGCCAGGCTGTTGTGTTCTGTGCCAGGCTGTTGTGTTCTGTGCTAGGCTGTTGTGTTCTGTGCCAGGCTGTTGTTGTGTTCTGTGCTAGGCTGTTGTGTTCTGTGCTAGGCTGTTGTGTTCTGTGCTAGGCTGTTGTGTTCTGTGCTAGGCTGTTGTGTTCTGTGCTAGGCTGTTGTGTTCTGTGCTAGGCTGTTGTGTTCTGTGCTAGGCTGTTGTGTTCTGTGCCAGGCTGTTGTGTTCTGTGCCAGGCTGTTGTGTTCTGTGCTAGGCTGTTGTGTTCTGTGCCAGGTTGTTGTGTTCTGTGCCAGGCTGTTGTGTTCTGTGCTAGGCTGTTGTGTTCTGTGCCAGGCTGTTGTGTTCTGTGCCAGGCTGTTGTGTTCTGTGCCAGGCTGTTGTGTTCTGTGCCAGGCTGTTGTGTTCTGTGCTAGGCTGTTGTGTTCTGTGCCAGGCTGTTGTGTTCTGTGCCAGCCTGTTGTGTTCTGTGCCAGGCTGTTGTGTTCTGTGCCAGGCTGTTGTGTTCTGTGCCAGGCTGTTGTGTTCTGTGCTAGGCTGTTGTGTTCTGTGCTAGGCTGTTGTGTTCTGTGCTAGGCTGTTGTGTTCTGTGCCAGGCTGTTGTGTTCTGTGCTAGGCTGTTGTGTTCTGTGCCAGGCTGTTGTGTTCTGTGCTAGGCTGTTGTGTTCTGTGCTAGGCTGTTGTGTTCTGTGCCAGGCTGTTGTGTTCTGTGCTAGGCTGTTGTGTTCTGTGCTGGGTTGTTGTGTTCTGTGATAGGCTGTTGTGTTCTGTGCTAGGCTGTTGTGTTCTGTGCCAGGCTGTTGTGTTCTGTGCTAGGCTGTTGTGTTCTGTGATAGGCTGTTGTGTTCTGTGCTAGGCTGTTGTGTTCTGTGCTGGGTTGTTGTGTTCTGTGATAGGCTGTTGTGTTCTGTGATAGGTTGTTGTGTTCTGTGCTAGGCTGTTGTGTTCTGTGCCAGGCTGTTGTGTTCTGTGCTAGGCTGTTGTGTTCTGTCCTAGGCTGTTGTGTTCTGTGCCAGGCTGTTGTGTTCTGTGCTAGGCTGTTGTGTTCTGTGATAGGCTGTTGTGTTCTGTGATAGGCTGTTGTGTTCTGTGCCAGCCTGTTGTGTTCTGTGCCAGGCTGTTGTGTTCTGTCCTAGGCTGTTGTGTTCTGTGATAGGCTGTTGTGTTCTGTGCTGGGTTGTTGTGTTCTGTGCTAGGCTGTTGTGTTCTGTGCCAGGCTGTTGTGTTCTGTGCCAGGCTGTTGTGTTCTGTGCCAGCCTGTTGTGTTCTGTGCTAGGCTGTTGTGTTCTGTGCCAGGCTGTTGTGTTCTGTGCCAGGCTGTTGTGTTCTGTCCTAGGCTGTTGTGTTCTGTGCCAGGCTGTTGTGTTCTGTGCCAGGCTGTTGTGTTCTGTCCTAGGCTGTTGTGTTCTGTGCCAGGCTGTTGTGTTCTGTGCTAGGCTGTTGTGTTCTGTGCCAGGCTGTTGTGTTCTGTGCTAGGCTGTTGTGTTCTGTGCTGGGCTGTTGTGTTCTGTGCCAGGCTGTTGTGTTCTGTGCCAGGCTGTTGTGTTCTGTACTAGGCTGTTGTGATCTGTGCCAGGCTGTTGTGATCTGTGCCAGGCTGTTGTGTTCTGTGCCAGGCTGTTGTGTTCTGTGCCAGGCTGTTGTGTTCTGTGCCAGGCTGTTGTGTTCTGTGCCAGGCTGTTGTGTTCTGTGCTAGGCTGTTGTGTTCTGTGCTAGGCTGTTGTGTTCTGTGCTAGGCTGTTGTGTTCTGTGCTGGGCTGTTGTGTTCTGTGCCAGGCTGTTGTGTTCTGTGCTAGGCTGTTGTGTTCTGTGCCAGGCTGTTGTGTTCTGTGCTAGGCTGTTGTGTTCTGTGCCAGGCTGTTGTGATCTGTGCCAGGCTGTTGTGTTCTGTGCCAGGCTGTTGTGTTCTGTGCCAGGCTGTTGTGTTCTGTGCTAGGCTGTTGTGTTCTGTGCCAGGCTGTTGTGTTCTGTGCTAGGCTGTTGTGTTCTGTGCTAGGCTGTTGTGTTCTGTGCTAGGCTGTTGTGTTCTGTGCTAGGCTGTTGTGTTCTGTGCTAGGCTGTTGTGTTCTGTGCTAGGCTGTTGTGTTCTGTGCTAGGCTGTTGTGTTCTGTGCCAGGCTGTTGTGTTCTGTGCCAGGCTGTTGTGTTCTGTGCTAGGCTGTTGTGTTCTGTGCCAGGTTGTTGTGTTCTGTGCCAGGCTGTTGTGTTCTGTGCTAGGCTGTTGTGTTCTGTGCCAGGCTGTTGTGTTCTGTGCCAGGCTGTTGTGTTCTGTGCCAGGCTGTTGTGTTCTGTGCCAGGCTGTTGTGTTCTGTGCTAGGCTGTTGTGTTCTGTGCCAGGCTGTTGTGTTCTGTGCCAGCCTGTTGTGTTCTGTGCCAGGCTGTTGTGTTCTGTGCCAGGCTGTTGTGTTCTGTGCCAGGCTGTTGTGTTCTGTGCTAGGCTGTTGTGTTCTGTGCTAGGCTGTTGTGTTCTGTGCTAGGCTGTTGTGTTCTGTGCCAGGCTGTTGTGTTCTGTGCTAGGCTGTTGTGTTCTGTGCCAGGCTGTTGTGTTCTGTGCTAGGCTGTTGTGTTCTGTGCTAGGCTGTTGTGTTCTGTGCCAGGCTGTTGTGTTCTGTGCCAGGCTGTTGTGTTCTGTGCTAGGCTGTTGTGTTCTGTGCCAGGCTGTTATGTTCTGTGCTACACTGTTGTGTTCTGTGCTAGACGGGTGTGTTCTGTGCTAGGCTGTTGTGTTCTGTGCTACACTGTTGTTTTCTGTGCTAGACGGGTGTGTTCTGTGCCAGGCTGTTGTGTTCTGTGATAGACAGGTGTGTTCCGTGATAGACAGGTGTGTTCTGCAGTGTTGTGTATAGCTGCTGTGCTTCCCCTGTGCTCTGGGGTTTTCCCCCTCTGGGAAGGAGACTGGCACTGTCAGATTTCCCTCTCCCAGAATGAGCGCCTAAGTACTCCTGTCTTGCACTGCAATTTAACGCCAGGCCTGCTGCTGGAATACAGTGAGTGTACAAAACATTAGGAACACCGGCTCGTTCCATGACATAGACTGACCAGGTGAATCCAGGTGAAAGCTATGATCCCTTATTGATGTCACTTGTTAAATCCACTTCAATCAGTGTAGATGAAGGGGAGGAGGCAGGTTAAATAAGGATTTTTAAGTCTAGAGACAATTGAGACATGGATTGTGTATGTGTGCCATGCAGAGGGTGAATGGGCAAGACAAAAGATTTAAGCA
The DNA here is from genome assembly GCF_057628025.1 of Oncorhynchus mykiss. Taxonomy (NCBI): domain Eukaryota; kingdom Metazoa; phylum Chordata; class Actinopteri; order Salmoniformes; family Salmonidae; genus Oncorhynchus; species Oncorhynchus mykiss. The sequence goes on from NC_143024.1 coordinate 36,016,804, forward strand.
ACTTTGAACGAGGTATGGAAGTAGGTGTGAGGTGCACCTATTTGAGTGTGTCCAGAACTGCAACACTGCTGGGTTTTTCAGCCTCAACAGTTTCCTGTAGGAATCAAGAATGGTCCACCACCCAAAGGACATCCAGCCAACTTATCACAACTGTGGGAAGCATTGGAGTCAACATGGGCCAGTATCCCTGTGGAACGCTTTCAACACCTTGTAGTCCATACCCTGACGAATTGAGGCTGTTCTGAGGGCAAACGGGGGTGCAACTCAACTCATCAGTTAATGTAAACCATTTTCTGCTCAGATGATCCCAAACAAAGACATGCATGTGAGGAAAGAGGGGGAGGGCTGCAAGAGAGTCTGTTGTCTGTTTAGTAAACAGTGGAAAAGATGATGGGAGCACCAACTGTAAAGTAGAGGAACAGGGGAAGAGGAGGAGAGGGAACAAGAGAAGTGGGCAAGACACAGGGTCAGCAGAGCGGAGACCTATGTGGAAAGTGTTTACTGTAAATTGGATTCAGGAAGGGACATGGGCTGCCTACCTGCCACCACTACTCACTAGGTCAAATCACAGAGTTAGACAAGGCGACAACAGTCACCTGGCAATGAACAAACACCACACCAGGACTGGACTGGTTATGTGTGTGTGTGTGATTTATTTAATTTAATTTAATATTTGATCCCTGTGTGTGTGTGTGGGGGGTGGGGGTGGGGGGGGGGGGGCATACCTTTTCCATCTGTCTGAGAGAGAAAGAGAGAGTGAGAGGAATAACCCCTGCATTGGTCCTTGGTCCTCAGTGTGAGCCCATATGGTCACCAACCCCCCTCACTCACTGACGTCAACATATGATCTGGGGTCTCCAAGTCTGCGTTTTTCACCATTTCAGAGCTCCAAGGTCAAAGACAAAAACGGAGGGGTTCCTAAAATCAAACACGGTGACACACCCATCTGACCCAGAACTTCACCTGAGCCCCGTTGTTTTATTTGAACCCTAATAAATCCTGTTATTATTTTTCTCTCCTCCCCTTTAAAAGGCCTGGGTTTCAAAGTGCTAATAAAATAAACTGGAGGGCCCCATTTCTTTATTTGTTTGTGTGAAGGGTGTGTGGGAGAGTGAGGGCGGGGACTGAGGTTTTAGGTTCAGAGGTGGGGGGGGTAGGGGGGTAAAGGGACAGAGGTCACTGGGAACAAAAGAGCAGAGGACTCGAGAGGTCAAACACCCTGGTGTCCAAACTCCCTGAGCTGGCGTTGTTACAGGCCAGCGGCCCCGCTTGTATAATCGCCGGGTACGTTTTGTCCGAGAGTGTAGGATAGAATATATCACGGGCGCCCGACAGATGAACAATAGATCACATTTTGTCGGAGCCCCGAGTCAAGCGTTCTGGCTCTTTTCAGCTTGACCGTACATCTGAAGCGATGAAGATTAACCCTCTATTCACTGGCCTTGCGTTGGGATGACCTTTATGCCCTACGCCCGGCCAAACAATCCCTATAGGACACTACTACCACAACCAACGCACACCAGGTGCCTTTCCTCAGCAATTCAGCAGGTTGGGATAGAATGGGGGGCATTCATGAGAGTTTACTGCAACGTTAGGTTTGGGTGACCCGACCGTGACCACTTGTTTTTCCAACAGGAAAAAGGGACCCCATAGCACTATGTGGCATAACTACTGTTTGCTCTTAAATACTTCCTCAACATCCTGAGAATGAAGCATTCATCTATTCAGTATCTGAGCATTTTCTGATCATTTCTTATAGACAGGGAATGAATTATGAGTTGAAGTTACATTTGTGAGTAACCATCCATGTCAGTGCATTTTGGGTCCAACAAACTAAACCAGAAAGAGACCATAAGGAAGAGAGAGTTGATGCCAAAGCAGGCGCCGCACCCTACAGCCATAGGCTCATGTACCTCTGTCGGCTGTCACTCAAAATACTAAAAGATTCCCAACATTTATGTTTGAATAACTTACAACCTCTGACTAAAAACATGAACATTAAGTAATACTCAGGGGGCAAAGCAATAACATCACATGGTAATATGATAATAGCTTCAGGCTGTGCATTAAACATAAATAGGGCTCAATCAGCTCTCTGGGGGGCTCAGCATTGGTATTCCTCTATAAGAAGCAGAGCATGGAGCTCACTTGAATGGCAGGGCTGGTTGAGAAAAGTTGAGAGAAGGTTGGAGGACAAAGTGCAGCCAAGCTACGTTAGGTGGTCTACAGAGGATGGACATGAGGGCCGGCTAAAAAGTTGAGAGAGAGTTGAGGAAAAGTGAAGAGTGAAATGGAGAAGGTTGAGGGAAGGGTTGAGAAAAGTTAGCAAAAGGCTGCGAAAGAAAAACAAAAAGTTCAGAGAGAATGAGCGAGGCGGCTGGAAGTGGATTCAAAGGGGGTGCTTTGAAACAGTTGAGAGGGAAAGTTGAGAAAAGTTTGAAAATAGTTTGTGCGTAGAACATCGAGAGAAACTATGCATGGGGGCCGAGAGCGGATTGAGAGGGGGTCCTAAACTAAAAACAGTTGAAGGACGATTAGAAGAAGAGGGAAGGTTGAGAAAGGAACGGGAAGAGGTTAAAAGACGCATCATAGATCAACAAAAGATCAGAGAAGATCAGAGGTTGCTGAAACGCTGACAGGGGGCTGAGAAAGAGAGAGCTTGAGAGAGGCAGGAGGGAGGACAGAGAGAGACGAGGTTGAAAGAGGGAGTCTTATCTGTGTCCCATCTGTCTTGACATGTACACTCCTCTAGTTGAAGCCCTGCAGGGGAGAGAATAAGAGGCATGCATGTCAGTTACTGAGCGTGGATCCTCCAGAGGGCTTAGGGGTAAGGCCTGTGCACTCTGGCCCAAAACCAGCCTAACCAGCCCCAGACTCAACTCTGAAGTCATGGTTTTCCACTGTCATGTGAGTCAGCGAACCATGCACACCCCAAAAGTCGTCATCACACAAAGGTAGATACTCTGCGTGGCAACAAGTAAAATGTTACTCAATTTCATAATTCCTTTGAGTTTGGGGATTGAGTAGATATTTTTACACAACTGAACATTTTGTCTTCTTTGGTTGAAAAGGAAAAAACAATCGATATGACATGCTTCTTTTATAACTGGAGTTTGTGAAGGTCAAATATTCTTGCACCCAGAATAAAATAAGTGAAAATGTAAAGGGGCAAAGGTAGAAGAATGCTTCTCATCTAATGACATGATTGACCAATGTGCAGAGGAAAATGTGCAAAAGTGATTACGTGTGATTGATTGTTTGAGATTGTTTAACTCCTCTCCCATGAAGACTGAAATATGCTTAGCCTCATTCTTAGTCTCAAATCACAACCCTTATCAGTATGACTATTTACTGACCATTATGACGTTTAGATCCAAGATGTTTCTCATTAAGAAACCCTCCAAGATGTTTTGCTTGACTTGGTTGTACTGCACACCTGGGAGATCTGCCTTAATAAATACCTGATGTGTAGCGCCAGTTAATTCCCCTATAAAATAACTCCCTTCCTTCTTCCTGTGAGCCCGGCTGGTGTTTATCAAACGAGGTAACGTCCTGTCATGTGACCCTGGTTTCTCCCAGAGCCCACCTGTGTGGACTTTTCTCTTAATCCCTGCAGCCCTTTTCTCTGCTTTGAATACTTAGACTACTGAGTGTAACTAATTCTCCCACACAAGGATATTGTCTTCCCCTATCTCTTTCTTTGTCCTTTTCCTTCAAGCCGCCCATTCACTGAATTCATTAGTAGGCAGTGTGCTGCGTGAGAGAGAAAAACTTTCCAATTAAAGGACTTAGTAGGCTTTTATAATAGGCTATTACTGTCATCTTAAATCCAACACTTGTTTTTTCTCACATTGTGAAACCAGATAATGATTATTTATCAGATCAGTGTGAACTTTTAAAACCGTTTCTGAAGTTTCTAACTTGTAATTAGTGTTTTGAATGTGATGTATTCCCTATCTGGACCTACGGGTGTACTGTGAAGACATGCCAAAGTATGTTTTTAAGGCAAAATAGGATAATAAAGCTAGTACAAATCATCCCATATAATAGTCATGGATCTTTGTAACATTTCCTACAATGATTAATAGTTTTTAATGTGTAACACCCCCAGCTTTATCATTCAAAACATGTCAATTTAACAAGTGTTGTTACTAGTGGGGTTTAATTAAATGTGTTTAACAGGCTCTTTTCCCTCCACACACATGCTGCACAGACACTGCAGCTGACCAGGGGGGCTGTGGAGGGAGATAGTCCCCTGGGACGGTCAAGCAGGCCGCGGCAGGGCCTTTTCTCAGAGTAGACACCCATTTGGTGCCTCCCTTCCTCCCTCCCTCCTTTCCTCGAGCCCCCCTGACCGCCAACCTGGAGGGGTCAGCTGTGCAAAAGGAGACCTGGTCCAGAGCCGGGAGCGTAAATCAGGGGCCATCGCGGGAACCCTTCCTTGCCCAGGGTCCCAGACCGGCCTGGCACCATTACTCCTGGCTCTGACGTAGAGCAGGCTACCACTGAGGTGGGTTCCCACTGATGGATCACCCAGACCAGGACACGTGGGCAACCCGGGACCCCCTGAATGATCCATCATCACCAGGGACCAGCCAGCGGGAAAGCAGCCTATCTACCAGAGTTGGCTGTAATTTGTTTTAGTTTTTAATATTGTCCATCCATTAATTTAATTTCCTTTCAGTTCATGAATTGAAGATAACACATTATATGTCAACATTACTTATTGCTTTAAATGAATACATTTCAAAGTATTACCAATTGGAAAGCAATTTACCCTAACCCATGCTACCTATACACCGTCAGAATTTTCTGATTGAGTTGTGAACTAGCAGTTCAATAAACTCTACAAACTCTCATCTCATAACAACTCATGAAGGATATCAACCAATCAACTTCGTCATTTTTGTTGCAACGGCACTATGCTATGCTGGTTTAAAATGGTTGACGTGTCTTCCTCGCCACTCCCTCATAACAGCACCTGGAATTGTGACAGGTAAATCTAATTTGCAGAGACAAGTCTTTGCTTCCCGAGGCAGTAGACTTTATTGCAATTGCCTTCACCCTTCGCTTTTTGCCCGTGGAGTAGTTTACGTCTCCCCCTGAGGCCTGACTCTTAATAGACAGGGTCATAAAATGGTTGTGTTACTGTTTTCCTTTTTCAAACCAGTGACACCAGTTGTTCACCTTCCTTACAGGGCCTTTTGTAATGCCTGACAGGTCGTCTATTCCAGACAGGGACGTTTGTAGAAGTCAACCTTGAGTTGACGCCACATTCAATAAGGACCACCTTTATGAGCTTTTCAGCACTTAAAAAATGTATGGGAAAAATGGCCGCTTGGATGGTTGTTTTGGCTCTGTTGAATATTGTTGATTTAGTTGCATATTTTAAAGTGATCCTGTTTGTTGATGTACTGAAATATTTCAATAAAACCTCCTAAAACATTAAAATGTTTACTAATTTATTGGAAAAACAGCACATTGGGAAAAGATGTTTGCTCACTGTTTGTTTAGGCTATCACCAACAATGTTTTTCGTGCCATTACTCTTACATGTTTTTGTAATAACAGATATTCTGGCAGGTCCTGGGGTTGAGGGTAGGACAAGAGGACCTTCACGTTGACACATACAGCCCGAGACAGAAATAGAAACACACGGCCATGATAGGGTTAGGATATGTCATTCTGAGAACCACCAACATCTTTCACCCTGTCTTCTGGCCCTAAGCCATCCAGTTTAATTAGAAAAGACAAGCTAATAAGTCAAATTGATAAGGAAGTAAGTGAACTCTGATACACCCTGTATGTGAGTTAAGACAATCGAGTTTGACCACCTCTATTAACCAACACTTTATATTCCACAATTTGAGTGATTATCCCCTGTTGCTATAACACTGGCATTTTGTTATGGTGAGAAATGAAATAAAAAGTATTATGGGATTTAATCATTACTGTGTTGAAGAGTTGATGAAAGGCAGTGTCATAATGAAAGAATGAAGCCATGTTTCATCATTCTGTCAACGCTGTACTTCAAATCAACATAACATTTGCACATACTGCCCCCATGTGGTAACATTAGTACTACATTTAGAGTTCACAGCAATTTTTAAACCTATATTGCAGATGTGTATGCAAAGGTAGTATGCAAAACAAAAACATTACATGCAATATTTTATTAAATTTGTATAATGATATAAATAATGTAATAAATAATGCCAACCACAAAACTGCCACAATGCACCTGAGAAAACATATTCTTTATTCTGTCTTGACTTCTCGTACTTCTGCCCTCACATACAAGACATTTTATTTTCAGACAAAACAGACACACTCCATCACTTTATATCATATAGTTCAATGTACCACATACTACTGAACTACAAGATCTTGAGACATTATAGTGATGGCCACTAAATGCAAGAGTCTAATTAATCTAAAACACAACTCTTCTTGAATTAAACTGCCAAGAGACCGAAGTGATGCTGCTCATTTAGAAACAACCTCTCAAGCAGTAATTAAATTATATCACACTAGTTTACAACAATGTTAATAGACACCATCTTCAACTGCAGGCATATGGGCGTGCAAGTTTTTGTTCCAGACCTGATTAAACTACAGGCATATGGGGCGTGCAGGCTTTTGTTCCAGACCTGATTAAACTATTCAAGGTCTTGAACAGACAACACATTTTAATAGATGAGTTAGTGCTGGAACCAAAGCCTGCACAGGCTGTTACTCTTCAGAACCAGGGTTGATGACTGCTGAGTTTCGCTGGTCAGTCCCATCCAGCCTTGAGTTCCTCCTCCACCTTGTGGTCCCCCTTGGATCCTCCCATGCAGGGTGGGCTCTTGGCTATACTGGGGTTGCTGCCCCACTGCTGGGGTGTCTTGGCCTGGATGGCCAGCGCGTGGATACAGGTCTTCAGCTCCTCGGCTAGGGTCTCATTGAGAAGGCGGTGGCGCTGTAGCTGGGAGAGGCAGTCGAATCTGGGCTGACCGCCAGGACTGGGAAGTGGGACTCGGATCCAGGGGGCACGGCGTGCGTGTGGCTCTCGTTGTGGACTTCCAGGGGTTCTGGCTCCAGCTGCTGGGTGAGCTTGGTCCGTATGGCCCCCTCCATGGGCCGGTTGGGATCAGGAGCCATGTGGGGTCTGAAGTGGGCTAAGGGCCATGGTGAAGGCGTGGGTGGTGGAGATTGAACAAGCATAGCTGAGAACACTGGGCAACATTCAGAAGACTGGGGCAGGCGATGACTGTAGTCAGCTTGCAATGAAGAAGTGGTCTGGTGTTCCCTCTTCAGGTTCAGAAGTTAGCACCTTTTTCTCCTAAGAGTGTATCTAGAACATAAAGGGGTTCTTCGGCTGTCCCGTCTGTGGAAAGGGTTCTACATGGAACCCAAAATGGTTCTACCAGTCATTTGGAAACATAATGTTAACTTTCACTGCTTTGCGGATGACACGCAGCTGTACATTTCGATGAAACATGGTAAAGCCCCAAAATTGCCCTCCCTGGAAGCCTGTGTTTCAGACATAAGGAAGTGGATGGCTGCAAATGTTCTACTTTTAAACTCGGACAAAACAGAGATGCTTGTTCTAGGTCCCAAGAAGCAAAGAGATCTTCTGTTGAATCTGACAATTAATCTTGATGGTTGTACAGTCGTCTCAAATAAAACTGTAAAGGACCTTGGCGTTACTCTGGACCTTGATTTCTCTTTTGACAAACATATCAAGACTGTTTCAAGGACAGCTTTTTTTCCATCTACGTAACATTGCAAAAATCAGAAACATTCTGTCCAAAAATGATGCAGAAAAATGTATCCATGCTTTATCCACTTCTAGGTTAGACTACTGCAATGCTCTACTTTCCGGCTACCCGGATAAAGCACTAAAATAACTTCTATTAGTGCTAAACATGTCTGCTAGAATCTTAACTAGAACCAAAATATTTGATCATATTACTCCAATGCTAGCCTCTCTACACTGGCTTCCTGTTAAGGCAAGGGCTGATTTCAAGGTTTTACTGCCAACCTACAAAGCATTACACGGGCTTTACCTATCTTTCCGATTTGGTCCTGCTACACGGGCTTGCTCCTACCTATCTTTCCGATTTGGTCCTGCTGTATATACCTACACGTACGCTATGGTCACTAGAGGTTGACCGATTATGATTTTTCAACGCCAAAACCGGTACCGATTATTGGAGGACCAAAAAAACGATACCGATTAATCGGACAATTTTTTAAATGTATTTGTAATAATGACAATTACAACAATACTGAATGAACACTTTTCTTTTACCTTAATACAATGCATCAATAAAATCAATGTAGCCTCAAATAAATAATGAAACATGTTCAGTTTGGTTTAAATAATGCAAAAACAAAATGTTGGAGAAGAAAGTAAAAGTGGATGTGTAAATTTGCCATGTAAAAAAGCTAACGTTTAAGTTCCTTGCTCAGAACATGAGAACATATGAAAGCTTTTGGTTCCTTTTAACATGAGTCTTCAATATTCCCAGGTAAGAAGTTTTAAGTTGTAGTTATTATATGAATTTTAGGACTATTTCTCTCTATACCATTTGTATTTCATATACCTTTGACTACTGGATATTCTTATAGGCAATTTATTATTGCCAGTGTAACAGTATAGCTGACGTCCCTCTCCTCGCCCCTACCTGGGCTCAAACCAGGAACACATCGACAACAGTCACCCTCAAAGCATCGTTACCCATCGCTCCACAAAAGCCGCGGCCCTTGCTGAGCAGGGAGAACAACTACTCCAAGTCTCAGAGCGAGTGGCGTTTGAAACGCTATTAGCACGCACCCCGCTAACTAGCTAGTCATTTCACCTCGGTTACACCAGCCTAATCTCGGGGAGTTGATAGGCTTGAAGTCATAAACAGCTCAATGCTGTTGGCAAATGCACGAAAGTGCTGTTTGAATGAATGCTTACGAGCCTGCTGCTGCCTACCATCGCTCAGTTAGACTGCTCTATCAAATATCAAATCATAGACTTAATTATAACATAATAACACAGAGAAATACGAGCCTTTGGTCATTGATATGGTAAACTATCATTTCGAAAACAAAACGTTTATTCTTTCAGTGAAATACGGAACAGTTCCTTATTTTATCTAATGGGTGGCATCCCTAAGTCTAAATATTGCTGTTACATTGTACAACCTTCAATGTTAATGTCAATGTACAATTCTGGCAAATTAATTACGGCCTTTGTTAAAAATAAATGGATTCACACAGTTCGCAACGAGCCAGGCGGCCCAAACTGCAGCATATACCCCGACTGCTTGCAAGGAATGCAAGAGAAGTGACACAATTTCCCTAATTATAAGAAATTCATGTTAGCAGGCAATATTAACTAAATATGCAGGTTTAAAAATATTTACTTGTTTATTAATTTTAAAGAAAGGCTGTCACGTTCTGACCTTTATTTCCTTTGTTTTGTATTCATTATTTAGTATGGTCAGGGCGTGAGTTGGGGTGGGCAGTCTATGTTTGATTTTCTATGATTTGCGGATTTCTATGTTTCGGCCTAGTATGGTTCTCAATCAGAGGCAGGTGTCATTAGTTGTCTCTGATTGAGAATCATACTTAGGTAGCCTGGGTTGCACTGTTTGTTTGTGGGTGATTGTCTATGTTGATTGCTTGTTTCAGCACAGTTCGCATTAGCGTCACGGTTGTTATTTTGTTTATTGTTTTTGTATAGTGTTTCAGTGTTTTCTTTATTAAAATGAATGATGAACACATACCACGCCGCATTTTGGTCCTCTGATCCTTCTCGCCTCCTCTTCAGATGAAGAGGATCACCGTGACAAAGGCATTGATGTTTATGGTTTGGTGCAACGACACCGTTTCTTTCAGCTGGAGAAAGACGACAAGAGTAGAAGGCGCAGGGATGGAGTTTACCGTCAGTGGAGCTACGCTGGGACAGGATGGCGCCCACCCCCACATCAGACGCATCCACCTCCACAACGAACTGACGGGAAGTGTCAGGTTGAGAGAGAATCGGGGCGTTGGTGAATCGGCTCTTCAAATCTAGAAATGCTCGGTCTGCCTCAGGAGACCAACAGAACTTTCTGGTGCAAGACGTCAGTACAGTTAAAGGGGCGGCCACCCGGCTGTAATCACGGATAAACCGATAAAAATTTGCAAACCCCAGGAATCTCTGGAGCTGCAATCTCGAACCGGGCTGGACCCAATCCCGATCCGCCCGAACCTTCTCTTGGTCCATCTTGATCTCTCCCCTGGAGATTATGTAACCGAGGAAGGACGTCGTGTGGGCGTGAAAATCACACTTCTCAGCCTTCACGAACAGACGGTTCTCCAATAACCGCTGCAGGACCTGCTTGACATGTTGAACGTGGCTAGAAAGCTCCTTCGAGAAGATGAGGATATCATCCAGGTAAACGAACACAAAAATACCAATCATATCTCTCAGAACGTCATTCACCATACTTTGGAACACAGCAGGAGCGTTGGTCAGTCCAAACGGCATCACCTGGTACTCAAAATGTCCCATCGGAGTATTGAACCCAGTCAACCACTCGTCCCCCTCTTTGATCCGAACCAAATGATAAGCATTACGTAAATCAAGCTTCGTAAAAACCGTAGCACCCTGTAAAGAATCGAAAGCCGAGCTCATCAAGGGCAGGGGATACTTGTTCTTGACCGTAATATCATTCAAACCCCGATAATCAATACACGGTCGAAGAGTGCCATCCTTCTTGCTCACAAAAAAAAATCCTGCTCCCAGAGGTGATGACGAGGGCCGAATGAGACTTGCAGCTAGAGACTCCTTGATGTAGGTCTCCAAGGCCTCACGTTCAGGTCGAGAGATACTGTATAACCGTCCTTTGGGAAAGGCGGCTCCAGGAAACAGATTAATCGCACAGTCATAAGGTCGGTGGGGAGGAAGGGACTGAGCCTTCTGTTTACTGAATACTTCACCCAACTCGTGATATGTTTCTGGAACCAGGGACAAATCAGGAGGAGCAGAGTCACTGACCTGACTGGAAATGGCAGGAGAACAGGCAGTCCTAAGACAGTTAGCATGACAATCAATGCTCCAACTAGTTACCTTACCCGTCACCCAATCAAACGAGGGATTGTGTTCCTTCAGCCAGGGGTAACCAAGAACCAGAGGGACATGGGGCGAGGACAGAATGAAGAAGGAGATAAACTCTGAATGATTACCCGACAACAACATCTTAACCGGTTCAGTCCTCATAGTGATCCGTGCCAGACTACTGCCGTTCAGGGTGGTTGCTTCAATGGCTTCCGGCAATTGCTCCTTGGAAAGCCCCAGCTGTTCCACCAAGTCAGCATCAATAAAGCTGCCAGCGGCACCTGAATCGATAAAAGCGTTCATCTCTAAGCTCTGATCCTTATTCATAAGGGTCGCAGGAAAACGGGGTCTGACAGGATTCTTGAGAGGTTGAATCTGGCTCGCTAAAATTCCTCCCAAAACTAGCGAGCCGGGCAGTTTAACGAGCGCTGTGGACAAGCGGAGATGTAATGTCCTGAGCTACCACAGTAGAGACAGCTGTTGGTCTCACGTCTACGTTGGCGCTCCTCCTTAGTTAGCCCGTGTCGCCCCACTTGCATTGATTCAGGCTCTGGTGGCAAGACCCCTCCACTAATCCCATGTGGGGAATAACGATCAATACGTTCTGGTTCACTTCCTGAACCGAATGGTAACCGAGTTGCTGATTGATTGGATGGGCCCCACTGCTTCTCCCTCCTCTCTCGGACTCTATTATCTACCCGAATCGATAAAGTGACCAAGCTGTCTAGGTCACTAGGCTCTGGATAGGATATCAGCTCGTCCTCGAGTTGCTCCGACAACCCCTGGTAAAAAGCCGCTTGTAGTGACTCCTCATTCCAACCACTCTCCACAGACAATGTCCTGAACTCGATCATAAAGTCTGCCACACTGCGAGCTCCTTGGCGAAGAGTGAACAAACGTTTAGCTGCGTCCTTACCTCGGACTGGATGGTCAAAAAGCCTTCTCATCTCTCCCGTGAATTCCTGGTATGAAGCCATGCAGGTCCCCTGTCGTTCCCAAACGGCTGAAGCCCAATCCAGAGCTCTTCCACGCAGCAGTTCAATAACAAAGGCTATCCTAGCCTTGTCAGTGGCGTAAGAATGGGGCTGCAGATCAAACACTAACCCACACTGCATAAGAAACGAACGGCATCTTCCCAAATCCCCTTCATATTTATCAGGCGTCGGTACCTTGGGTTCACGGAAGGAAACCGCATCAGGCACGGCAGGTGAGATGGGTGAAACAGGTGGTGAATGAATCACCAGCAAACTGAGCTGATCCTGGATCTGTGTCAAACTAGCAGATCATTTCTGGATTGGAACCGCTATCTCCTGTAGCGCCGTCTTGTGTTGTCCCACTGTCTTCCCCTGCTGGGTAATGGCATGGCAAACGGAATCCAGGTCCGCTGGGTTCATTCTTGGCCGGATCGTTCTGTCACGATTCTTCAAAATCGAACCCAGAAGCAGACCAGGACAAGGAGAGTAGGAAGAAGGTGAGTATTTATTTACAAGTGAATGTGAATGGGTAGATATATCCAGGTGGTGTAGCGGGTAGCGGTGGTGAGTTGATGGGAGTAAATAGGTGGATCCAATGGGGAAGCGGAATCCTCTGACGACCAGGTGGGAATGGGGTAAATGATCCGGGTGAGTAACTGAAGACAGAACAAACAGAGGTAAGTTCAAGGCAAGCAATACGTAACAAACAACAAAACAAATTCTATCCAACTTGAGGCTGATACTCTGGCACAACATACTGTTCATGGCTAACGATCCGGCAGGGAATGGATGTCAGGTCAGAGCTTTTGAAGGGGAGAGGTGATGATCAGGACAGGTGTGCAGATTACTGATGGGATACAGGTGCGGGTGAACATCGATCTCCCAACAAGCTAATTTGCCCGGCAACCAGACAGGGTGCGTTCCAGGACACCGGAAACACACTCAAGGACAGAAACACAGGCAAACACAGACTCAGGAAGCGGGATTCGTGACACCATTTGCACCCACAGGTTTGAATACTTTTGTAAATTAATATGTGTGTATTTCATTTTTAATAAGATAGCAAACATTTCTAAAAAAACATATTTCCACGTTGTCATTGTGGGAAAGTATGTAGATGGGTGAGGTTATTTTTTAAATCCATTTTGAAATCAGTCTGTAACACAACAAAATGTGAAATAAGTAAAGCAGTATGAATACTTTCTGAAGACACTGTCTTGTAATACTGATAGCTTAATATAATGTGCCACGTGAGTATCTAAGGTAATTTAAGGTATTTCTTGTGTTATTTTTGCATAGTTTGATATTGCCTATAGGGCTCAAAATTGCTGGGACCATGGCAGGCAAGTTGCGTCACATACGCCTAAAATAACATTGCAGGACGAGCGGTTGGGTTCGGGATTAGATCTTGCAGTAATGGTTGGGTCAAAGTCATTGGCTACGGGCGGTTGCGGTATGAAAAGCTGTGCACAGACCTGAGTGTGTGTATGTTTGTGTGGTATCGTGGTTTTGTTCACATTCAGTCCTTAACATTGTGTCGGTACTCTAATCCAAACTGCTTTTCAGTATTTTTGTTTAGCATGAATAACTACGTGACTATGTTCAGCATTTAGTTTGGTTTATTACTTTACTCGGTTCATTTAGAACCTAACACTACTGTAGCTGCAACCAAACCTATTCTGAGTGATGCAAACTTCTATGGATATGTTTCATTAATGTTCTACTGGAATGGGGTGTGGTGATGCCAACTTCCATGGAAATATTTCATTAATGCTCTACTGGAATCTGGTGTGGTGATGCCAACTTCCGTGGAAATATTTCATGAATGTTCTACTGCAATGGGGTGACAATGACAAAGTGCAAAAATCAAGTTGATTAGGTTACGGGGCAAGGCTAATCTTCAATCATTTGATGGGCTCACAATCCCACAGCTGCAATGTAAAAAATACAGTAGCTGCAACCAAACGTATTCTGAGTAATGCCAACTTCCATGGAAATCTTTCATTGTGGGTGTGTGAGGGGGAAATCAGTCCTGCACAGACCTGAGTGAGTGTGTGTGTGTGTGTGTGTGTTTGTGTGTATCGTGGTTTTGTTCACATTCAGTCCTTAACATTGTGTCGGTACTCTAATCCAAACTGGTTTTCAGTATTTTTGTTTAGCATGAATAACTACGTGACTATGTTCAGCATTTAGTTTGGTTTATTACTGTGTGCAGGGCTCCATTCACATAGGGTAATTAATAGAGGTCGACCGATTATGATTTTTCAACACCGATACCGATTATTGGAGGAACAAAAAAAGCCTGATACCGATTAATCGGACGATTTTTATATATATTTGTAATAATGACAATTACAACAATAATGAATGAACACTTATTTTAACTTAATATAATACATCAATAAAATCAATTTAGTATCAAATACATAATGAAACATGTTCAATTTGGTATAAATAATGCAAAAACAATGTGTTGGAGAAGAAAGTAAAAGTGCAATATTTGCCATGTAAAAAAGCTAACGTTTAAGTTCCTTGCTCAGAACATGAGAACAGATGAAAGCTGGTGGTTCCTTTTAACATGACTCTTCAGCATTCCCAGGTAAGAAGTTTTAAGTTGTAGTTATTATAGGAATTGTAGGACTATTTCTCTCTATACCATTTGTATTTCATATACCTTTGACTATTGGATGTTCTTATAGGCACTATAGTATTGCCAGCCTAATCTCGGGAGTTGATAGGCTTGAAGTCATAAACAGCGCAATGCTTGAAGCACAGCGAAGAGCTGCTGGCAAATGCAGGAAAGTGCTGTTTTTTCGAATGCTTACGAACCTGCTGCTGCCTACCACCGCTCAGCCAGACTGCTCTATCAAATATCAAATTATAGACTTAATTATAATATAATAACACACAGAAATACGAGCCTTAGGTCATTAATATGGTCAAATCCGGAAACTATCATTTCGAAAACAAAACATTTATTCTTTCAGTGAAATACGGAACCGTTCCGTATTTTATCTAACGGGTGGCATCCCTAAGTCTAAATATTGCTGTTACATTGCACAACCTTCAATGTTATGTCATAATTATGTACAATTCTGGCAAATTAATTACGGTCTTTGTTAGGAAGAAATGGTCTTCATACAGTTCCCAACAAGCCAGGCAGCCCAAACTGCTGCATATACCCTGACTCTGCTTGCACAGAACGCAAGACACAATTTCCCAAGTTAAAAGAAATTCATGTTAGGAGGCAATATTAACTAAATATGCAGGTTTAAAAATATATACTTGTGTATAAATTTTAAGAAAGGCATTGATGTTTATGGTTAGGTACACATTGGTGCAACGACAGTGCTTTTTTTTATGAATGCGCTTGTTAAATCATCACCCGTTTGGCGAAGTAGTCTGTGATTCGATGAGAAATTAACAGGCACAGCATCGATTATATGCAACGCTGGACACGCTAGATAAACTAGTAATATCAACCATGTGTAGTTAACTAGTGATTATGTTAAGATTGATTGTTTTTTATAAGATAAGATTAATGCTAGCTAGCAACTTACCTTGGCTTCTTGCTGCCCTCGCGTAACAGGTAGTCAGCCTGCCATGCAGGCTCCTCGTGGAGTGCAATGTAAGGCAGGTGGTTAGAGCGTTGGACTATTAACCAGAAGGTTGCAAAAACGAATCCCCAAGCTGACAAGGTAAAAATCTGTCATTCCGCCCCTGAACAAGGCAGTTAACCCACCGTTCCTAGTCCTTCATTGAAAATAAGAATGTGTTCTTAACTGACTTGCCTAGATAAGTAAAGATGTAAAAAATGTTTTTTTTTACAAACAGCTGGAGGCAGGACAAACAGCTGGAGGCAGGGCTTTCTCCTATAGAGCTCCATTTTTATGGAATGGTCTGCCTACCCATGTGAAAGACGCAGACTCGGTCTCAACCTTTAAGTCTTTATTGAAGACTCATCTCTTCAGTAGGTCCTATGATTGAGTGTAGTCTGGCCCAGGAGTGTGAAGGTGAACGGAAAGGCACTGGAGCAACGAACTGGCCTTGCTGTCTCTGCCTGGCCGTTTCTCCTCTCTCCACTGGGATTCTCTGCCTCTAACCCTATTACAGGGGCTGAGTCACTGGCTTACTGGTGCTCTTCCCTAGGAAGGGTGCGTGATTTGAGTGGACTGAGTCACTGACGTGATCTCCTGTCTTGTCCAGTGTCCTGTGAATTTAAGTATGCTCTCTCTAATTCTCTTTCTTTCTTTTCTCTTTCTTTCTTTCTTTCTCTCTCTATCTCAGAGGACCTGAGCCCTAGGACCATGCCTCAGGACTACCTGGCCTGATGACTCCTTGCTGTCCCCAGTCCACCTGGCCGTGTTGCTGCTCCAGTTTCAACTGTTCTGCCTGCGGCTATGGAACCCTGACCTGTTCACCGGATGTGCTACTTGTCCCATACCTGCTGTTTTCAACTCACTAGAGACAGCAGGAGCGGTAGAGATACTCTGAATGATCGGCTATGAAAAGCCAACTGACATTTACTCCTGAGGTGCTGACCTGTTGCACCCTCGACAACCACTGTGATTGTTACTATTTGACCCTGTTGGTCATCTATGAACATTTGAACATCTTGGCCATGTTCTGTTATAATCTCCACCCGGCACAGCCAGAAGAGGACTAGCCACCTCTCATAGCCTGGTTCCTCTCTAGGTTTCTTCCTAGGTTCTGGCCTTTCTAGGGAGTTTTTCCTAGCCACCATGCTTCTACACCTGCATTGCTTGCTGTTTGGAGTTTTAGGCTGAGTTTCTGTACAGCAATTTGTCACATCAGCTGATGTAAGAAGGGCTTTATAAATACATTTGTTTGATTGATTCTCCTATTGGGACAGCCGAATAACCCTTTGGATCAAATAACCCTTTTGGAACCGTTTTTGTGTGTAGCTTGCATCCAGTAGCTTGCTATCTGCTGTTAAGCCAGCTATTTTACAGCAGACTCTGCTTTACATAGCTACAGTATCTGTTATTTATAGCTTCAACATCTGTTCTTTAATACATGAATATGCAATGCTTCCCATTGACGTGGGCTAAATTATTTCACAACATACTATGACTAGCTACGTTAGCTTTCTAACGTTATCTAACTGGTTAGCTAGCTACTTGCAGTACTCACTGCCACATTGACTGCATTTCGTAGCCTCAAATAGTACCGTAGCTAGTTAGGGTTGTTATTCATAAATTAGCAAAGCTGTAATAACCCAAAGCGAGTAAATTTATTTGCAACCTACCTTTTCACAGCGTCCTCAGTTATCCAACGTACACAGGAAGTGCCGCGTGGTTTGGACTATCTTGTGACTTTGTAGTCTTTGTAGACGACCTGGGACTCATATTTGCAGCAGTAAATTGTAGTCTTTGTAGGCTAGTAAATCTAGTACTGGTGGAGGTTTGTTGCAAAGTACATTTTTTCTCAATGAGCTATTATGCCTGTTGGTGAAATTACATTGAACCAACGTGGAATAAGACATTGGATTGACATCTGTGGCCAGTGGGATTCTGTTCTGACCCCTAGGCACAAAAGTCAAGAAATCAATTTTTATCATTGATGATCAATTCGGTAAATTATATAATTACAAGGGTTTCATCATTAGGACAGTAGTTTATTTTTCTTTGCTATCCATTGCAGTTCTGAAAAGGTAAATAAATAAACGATGACAAATGATAAGAACAAATCTCACACACAAACTTTATAACAGAATCATGACGTTGTAACATTGAAGTATTCTTCATAACCAGTAGTATTTATTTTGATGTATTTACTTATATTCCATTTTCATTTACAAAATACACAAAATCGAAGACACCATACAATAGTACTCTGTCATTTACACTTCAGTTTTTTTGTCCTTTGTATTTTTTCATGGTTCCACATGTATACCGTATTGTAATTTCTAATATTATGATATATACTTACATACAAACAACTACAGATTCTACAGCACAGTACTATGACAGTGATAAATTCTCTGTTACATGTAATTAATTGCAATGTTTTCTTATTGACAAAAGCCTCCAAAGACCTAGGGGTAGTTTTAGAAGTGAATATAAGCCATTCAGTCCCATTTAGTAGAAGCCAACACACAGCATTTCAGTGGAAAAGGCCCAGCATATTATGTGTTTCATTTCCCAGTAGTGTTTTGGGTAGAGATAAAAGACAAACAATCTAACACTTATTGCTATAATTACGTTTTTGCACTCATGATTGACCGTTGACCGAGCAACAAGTTAAGAATACAAAAAAACCTTGTAACAGAATTGAAAATATGCAACTACAGGTACTAGAAACAATCTTGACTTAAAATATCCTGAACTGGTTCACTGAGAGAGTAAATAGATAGTTAAGCATTTCACAGCGTTCCATGTCGTACTATACAACATTAATATTGACATCCTTGTTTATCATTTCATGGGCGGTATAATTATGACAACATAGAGATAGGATATGGAAACACAGATCAGACATGCTGTAATGCTGATGCTGATTCTTCAATAACAAATGGAATATTTTAAGATTACTGCGCTTCTTCGAGGAATTGTGAATAAATGTACTTTCCGACAGACTGGCCATCCAAGTCCCAAATCAGTTCATAAAAACTGCTCCCCCTACCACAGGAATATTTTCATGGGGTCAAAGGTTATAAAGAGCTATAATATTTATTAATGATCTATGTTATATTTTATTTATTTTAATTTACATATTTAAATCTATATTCCAGTTTCTTTATGACATAGTATAAACTTAAGACATACAAAAATATTTGGCAATAATCAATGAGAGAAGTTACTCATGGCACACTTATAGATCGGCAGTCACTAAACCATCAGTGAATGGTTTGGATGTGTAGACTAATGCATGTCGATTTTGAGGAATGTGGTAACGGCTTGAAGTTCCTATATAGATTAAGGGGTCATACATTGAACGTACGATATGCTAGTTTATGGTAATGTGAACATAAAGTAAAGTTTTTTTATTTTATTTTTTTATTTTACCTTTATTTAACCAGGCAAGTCAGTTAAGAACAAATTCTTATTTTCAATGACGGCCTGGGAACAGTGGGTTAACTGCCTGTTCAGGGGCAGAACGACAGATTTGTACCTTGTCAGCTCGGGGGTTTGAACTCACAACCTTCCGGTTACTAGTCCAACGCTCTAACCACTAGGCTACCCTGCCGTGAGAGGTTGCTATGTCAATAAATAGTCAACTGCAACTACTGTAAATCAATGTATACTGATTATTTTGTGTGCTGTTCACAACTGCATGCGTGACTCATTTGGTACCAATGAATCATTTGGCTACTGTCTTAAATTGGTCGCTTGTAAGCAGTTATTGTGCGTACGTCAACTGCTCTACCTTCTGTTTCCCTTCATGTGCTAGCTACTGATATATTTTATGTCTCAAAGGTTTTGGTCTTTTCAAGAATGCAAGGCATTAACAACTGTGCATGTACAGCTAAGTACATTTAGTGCAATGGATTGGTCTTTATCTAGAATGCTGTTAAGTCTACATATGGCTGCTATCCTAAAAAATGGCAGTTTATGATCATTTCCTTTGTTGCTGAATCAGTGCTTTGTTGCTTTTCTGAGTTTGTTTCTTTGTAACATGCAATTGTGAACATACCACACTTGATCAATGTGCTTGCTATAAGGGGAATGTGGAACGTTGTTTGGTACCAAACCAATGTTCAGGAAATCTATGGATCAGATATCCCATGAGGACACTGCCCTTAGCAGTGTGTTTAGTCCTAGTCTATCATGTATGATAAAAAAAAACTCAGCGGAGGTGTGTAACATGTTAAATGTACCCATATATCATGATGTTCTAAGCTTCAAGGGTGGAAATCAAAGGAAAGTTATACTACTTCTATTTCAATGCTCGGTGAAATGTTTCCCATAAGCATCCAATAATGTTCCCCATCTCATCGAGGTTTAATTGTCGTTTTGATCATCCAATCAATAAAGCAGCGTTTACTTGTATCGCCACATCAGTTAATCATACTCCAAGTATCGGATAAAACAACTAATAAACAAGCTATCAAGAATCCACAAAAAACACCTCAGTATTGCAGGTCAAAGTTCAATATTGCACAGGCAAACAAGCACAGTCTCACACCCATATCAAAATAAAGAATAAAATATGGGCTATGATGTACATGATAGTATTTAATGACAGTGCATATATGTCCTTACCACTATAGTCCCTTTTGAAACACATTGCACCCAAAAGTAAATATATCATAAATAAGTACATCTTAAATATATCTTAATATCTTTCAAACTCAAAAATAAATATCAAATGGAATCTACTGAAAATATGTCACATTGTTGCAATGTTTCATGGAGGTTTACTACGTCCTTTCCATATCTTTGTGTCTTATTTTCAACATCTAGTTCCTGTTTCACAATATCACAAAAAATGAAAAGGTATGTTTCAGTTGTGCACATTAAAGTGGTTTGATGTGTTTAAGGGTTGCGAGAATGTTCCTGAAATCCAAGGTCAATGTTAGAACAGGCAAATTATATCAAAGGCAGTGTGATTTCTCTCGTAAAAAGGACATGGATTCAACATCTAACATCTGACTTATTGATCTACAGCAACATGATACACTTCAATGCCATTTTCGTATTGTGTTCTATCTTTTTGGCTAATTGTCCACGAATTCACTTATGCATACCACTTTCCAAAAACACATTTTCTACGAGCAAAACATAAAACCTCTGACAGATGGAACAAAGAAGGCATTTGTTACTACAGGATACATGACGCGAGAATGACGCTTGAACTGTGGGCTTTTAAACGTTTGTTTAAAACGTGACAATAATAATAACTATTGTAACAAATTGTGACAACAGTCCTATTTGCATTAGCAAACGTTTGTGCTTTAAATGTGGAATGTTTGAACAAAAGTGCTGTTCTAAAATGTACATGGCGAACAATGTGGGCTGAACAAATTTCAACATTGTCAGAAATGGAGATTTGAAGGATTGATTTGAGCAGCCGTTTATGATTGACTGAGATAAGAACGGCTAGAAAGAATGTTTTAAAGGGAAAAGCTCAACAGATCACTTTTGTCAACAGTCTCATTCAAACCATAATGAAAAGTAAACCTAGAATGTTCTAAAACCTATAAAATGGCAGTTATTTTGTACATAACATAAACACAAGACCTTGGAAGGTATGAACATGAGGAGAGGCCTTGGTTTAACTGAATGTTTTGGTTTACCCATTAAGTCAAAAATGGTTCAAATCAAGGCATAACGTATCATTTATGACTGACGTTCTACCATAGCAATGTAGACTCATGTAGATGGGAAGTGAGCTGAGCTTATCAGAGAAATTGGTGTGAATATGGATTGGATGGCTAGTGGTCATTTCTATTGCGGGCTATTGGCATGGCTCATAAACTAGACCCCATGTCCCTACCCCATAACCCCAGTAATCTGTCTTCATTTTGGGGACCTGCATCTAAACTACCTCCTCAACCCTCATAAACACATACACTCAGTGATTGAGATTGCACTGAACAAGGATTCAAGTTGGAACAGCTTCTGTTGGTCTAGGGGCAGAGTTTGGTTGCACTTCCCTTTCTCTACCAACTCACAGCCTATTCATAGGGATCAATGTTAAGCATCGGCAGCACAGTTCCACAGATCTTAGTAGTATAGAGATGTGTCTATCTAAACAGTACATCCAATATCAGGCAATCCACAATATTTACAGCTTGGTAGATATGTGCAGCATCTGCATTGAACTAATTCCTGTGAATAGGCTCTGACTTCAATGGGGCGTACAGGGCGGAGTTTAGGGGTTTCTTGGACTACTTGTTGTTCACAGTGTGGCTTACTCATTCTGACCCCCCATGTCGCCCCCTAGGGGTGTGGCCACACTATTGCAGCACCTGGCCCCGCGTCTCCGGCAGCTTGAACGCCAGGAAGCTGCCCGCTGCAAGCGCCCCGGAGGCGAACAGGATGGGCACAGCCTTGGTAATGCCCACGAAAGAGGTGAAGATGCTGATGCCCAACACGGCTGCCAGCTTACAGAGGGCGTTTAGAAAGCCAAACGCTGTGCATCTGGGAGGAGAGAGGAAGATCAGTCAGTTCCCTACTGACCTCTATTCAAACAGTCTCAGATTGAACTCATAATGTAACACCTGCAGGAGGACTGTTCAGCCAGATGGGCAGCACTACTACCCTTTCTGAAATTGGAAAATAATATTTAATCATGGTCCAATATTATTAAGCAAAAAGGCTTGAGGGGGTGTGGTAAATTGGCCATTTACCGCAAACCCCCGAGGTACCTTATTGCTATTATAAACTGGTTACCGACGTAATTAGAGCAGTACAAATAAATGTTTTGTCATACCCATGGTATACGGTCTGATATACCACGGCTGTCAGCCAATCAGCATTCAGGGCTCGAACCCCATTGATAATAATGAACAGCCAGTATGCTATGATGAGATCTCAGAGTTTTGAAATGGCCAGAAATGTTTCAGTCAACCCAGTTTACTGGGATATACAGATTATTATTTATTTTTTAGTATATGTTGGTTGAGGCAGTGCAGTGTTCACTCAGCCATGGGGTGGCAGTAAGGATTCCCACCCAGTTTCAAGATCCACTACCACCAATGCTCTTACACAGTACTACAACCTCCATTTTCCTCCATCTAGTGTAACCAATTACATCAAGGCACCACTTTTGCCAGTACACCCTGGAAGCTACAACCTTCCACAATGCCAAGGTTTTGGTGTGGCTCTCTGGTTGGCGTTTCCTACCTCTTGTCAGAGGGGTAAAGCTCCACCGTCAGCACGTCCAGGGCATTCCAGGAGGCGATGCTGATGCCCCCGAACAGACAGAGCAGAGCGATCATGGCCGACTCGCTGTTGCCAAACGACAGGAAGAAACAGCTGACACAAGAGATCACACTGGAGCCCGCTGAAGAGTGAGAGGAGAGGAGGGAAAGAGATGGGGAGGGAGGGAAAGGGAGGGAGATATAGGGTAAGGAGGGGTCAAGAGAGAGAGAGAGAGAGAGAGAGAGAGAGAGAGAGAGAGCGAGAGAGAGAGAAGAAGAGAGAGAGAAGAAGAGAGGGAAAATGAGTGAATCTATGAATATGTCATTTAATATGCCTGCTATTCTTGCTGAATCCATTTTGGCCGTTGTGAGACAGAAGATTCTGCCCAATCTACCATAGATTAAGCAGACTACATTTTGTTTTCTTAAGGTTGCTGATCTCTATGTGTCGAAGACATGCACCAACAGTACAGTGCAAAATCAGATGACACCCTTGTAGCCGTGACGACACTGTCGCCTCTCCTCGCTCTATTACCCAGCATCCTCAGCCGTCCGATCTTGTCCATGAGCAGCGCCGACACAATGTTGCCGGGCAACACGGCCAGGGTGCCCAGGAAGCTGACAAAGTATATCATGTAGGCACTGTTCTCGTCGCTGAAGTCGCTAAGCATGCAGCCCTCCTTGTTGTGCAGGAAGGTGCTGTTGACCAGTTTGCTGTTGATCAGCCTGTACTTGAACAGATCTGTTGGGGAGAGGGGGGGGGGTGTTATTGACGAGAATTGTGGTTAATTCGATTCAATGTAGGGATAGACTTTAATGCATTCTGTACTGCTGGTATCTTTAACGTCAGCTGAGATCAGCTGAGATGATGGTACTGTGTTCATATGAGATATATGAACACAATACCATAAACTACAGTCATTCTAATGGATGAATGACAGAATATGAACTGGGGCGTAAGGTTCGCATATATAGGGCCTATTCAATGAGTTACAAAATAAAATACATTCATAATACTGAATTCTTTATTGGCGTTGTACATGAGAGACCGGTGTGTCCATACTGTCCAAGCCTAACCTCTGACCTCCAACCTCTAGGTTTTGCTCTGCTGTACTTCTCAGTATAAATCCATCATGTGGTTGGTCCCATAGTGGGTTAACATCCTACACTATGGCAACAATCTAGCAGCTTCTAGCTCTTAGTGGGAAAGAACAGAGAGATTAAGCATTAAAGCAGTAGTAGTGAAATGGCTTTTTAATTCAAATGCAAATGAGTAGCTCCTGCATGGCATTGATAGCAGCAGAGTGATTGCTTGACTAGCCTAATGACGGACAAACACCTAACAGAACGAGAGGGAGGCGTTTAGATCGTCACTATCGTACTGCTCTGATAACGTCTTGAGAGAGACAGAGAAAGAGAGAGCGAGAGAGACTAAGCCATTGTGGGCTTGTGTTTGGCTGATAATAGGTTTCCATCGTTGTAATGCCAGAGATAAAATTGGATTCTGCCGATGGATCGAGAGGACTTCAAGCTCATCAATTTTGCCCATCTTTTGTCATCAGCCATACAGATGAATCATCTTCTTGTGCAGGCTGCCTTTGTTTTGGAAAAATCTATCATTCAGTTTGAGATGACTGACAGTTATGTAATTTGCAGGCTGAAGTAAAATAGCATTGGGGCTGTGTTGCTAGGATACCTCTCTCTGTCTGCATTGCCTCATTATGTTACAGGGCCATGGAGTAGAGTGATGGTAATTGAGCCATTTTGTCTTGTATGAAGAATATAATTGGAGCTGATTCTCTGCTCTGTTTCTGGCTCTGTTTCTGTAAGAGAGGTTTAACACCTTAGCAAGAAATGCATACGACCTATATGAACAATATAAGACATGTTTATCTCCTTAGACAACAATATGGCATACAATTGTATTTTATCTGTCAATCAAACACAGAAGCCACTAACACAATTGAGATTACAGTACTTAGATGAGTTAATGAAGGGGAAAACCCTTATAAGCAAAACAAGACATTCACAACTTATAAACACTGATACAACACTCATCAGCAGAGAGTTGAAAACAACCGACCTGTGTTATAGAAGAGGGTGGCGATGAAGGTGCAGTTCTTGAAGAAGGTGTTGCTGGAGGTGATGTCTTCAAAGTAGCACTCCTCAAACAGAGAATCCTCGAACACCATGGACTTCATCTTCAGATTCATAAACCTGTCAGAGACAGGGAGACAGAGGGGGAGAGGGAGAGAATCAGGGAGGGAGAGAGAGAGAGAGAGAGAGAGAGAGAGAGAGAGAGAGAGAGATACAGAGTTTGTTTTAACATCAGAATGACTGACTGACCCTTGACCTGTATGAATGGCTTGGTACCCTGCTGTGTTCCCATGACAACGCTGGTGAGGGAAGAGGGAAAGGGGGACCTACTTGTTGTTGAAGTACTCTCCGTTGCGGTGCACCTGGTTTTCCAGGGTGAAGTTAAAGGTGACGTGCTCCACCTTCTCCTTGATGAAGACCTTGGTGCGCGAGGAGTACTCCTGCTTCTGGAGATACTTGATCATGTCAGGGAACCACACCGTCAGCCCATAGTAACTGAGGGAGAGAAGGGAGATGGATGTTAAGACAGACGTAGGGATCATGATGATCAACTTAACATAATCCACTTAGAAGGGATAGGACACTAATTACATCATCAATATCAGTAATATCAAACTACATTTTCACTTGAGTCAGACACAATCAAATCAAAGTTTATTGGTCATGTACACACATATGCAGGTGTTATAGCAGGTGCAGTGAAATGCTTATGTTTCTAGCGCCAACAATGCAGCAGAATGCCTCGCAAATACAATACTAATACACAAATAATAAAAAAATTGAAACAAGAAGTTAAGTTAGTTTATTATACCTGTAGTTCATTCTATGCGAACATGACTTTGGCTGTAAATGACCTGAAAAAAGTTTTGGGAGCGTGACTTTACCTGAACGACATAGAGAACCACACAGCCATCATCATGAGAGTGGTGCGGCGGTACTCAGGAGAGAATATGGCCAGGAAGTTGCTCCACACCTACAGGGAGGTTCACACACACACACACACACACACACACACACACACACACACACACACAAACGGACAAACACACGCAAACAATATATCTCAAAGGAAATCTCTCTACAATCTACAACAGCAATAAATAAACATAAAGTTCCACGTTCCACACAAGCCAACAGTAAACACAGCTAGTGAACATAGCTAGTAAACACAGCTAGTAAACATAGCTAGTAAACACAGCTAGTAAACACAGCTAGTGAACACAGCTAGTGAACATAGCTAGTAAACACAGCTAGTAAACACAGCTAGTAAACACAGCTAGTAAACACAGCTAGTGAACACAGCTAGTAAACACAGCTAGTGAACATAGCTAGTAAACACAGCTAGTAAACACAGCTAGTAAACACAGCTAGTGAACATAGCTAGTAAACACAGCTAGTGAACATAGCTAGTAAACACAGCTAGTAAACACAGCTAGTAAACACAGCTAGTAAACACAGCTAGTGAACATAGCTAGTAAACACAGCTAGTAAACATAGCTAGTAAACACAGCTAGTAAACACAGCTAGTAAACATAGCTAGTAAAGACAGCTAGTAAACATAGCTAGTAAACACAGCTAGTAAACACAGCTAGTAAACGCAGCTAGTGAACACAGCTAGTGAACATAGCTAGTAAACACAGCTAGTAAACATAGCTAGTAAACATATCTAGTAAACACAGCTAGTAAACACAGCTAGTAAACATAGCTAGGTAATCTCTGCACACAGGCACTTTATAAACAACGGGGGCTCATATACAAACAATTGTTCCAGTCTCTCATTCTGTAGTTAAGAGCATATAAACATGAACCTTCTCTGTTCTCTTTGATAGTAATAGCAGTGGTGATTGTCTATCAGAGAGGTATGTGAGACTATAGTAGCCTAGCGGTTAGAGCGTTGGGCCAGTCACAGAAAGGTCGCTGGTTTGAATACCTGAGCCAACAAGGTGAAAAATCTGTCGATCTGCCCTTGATCAAGGTGCTTAACCCTAATTTCCTCCAGGGGAGCTGGACTACTACGGCTGACCCTGTAAACCAACACATTTCACTGCACCTATCTGGTGTATGTGACAATAAAACATGTTTTTTGTTATACAGATACTATTTAGTTTAGCTAGAACATAGCACATTTTTGTTAGACCAATGATGAGCATTCAAACTGTAGAAGAAGAAGAAGAAGAAGGAAGGATAATCCTCCCATTCTTGTTAAACTATTCACTCAATTTAGCCCCAGTTGACCAAAGATCCTTAGGAGAGCAAGTGAAACATTACAATCATCTCTGAACAGGTGAAGGTAGAGTATGTTACCTGGTTGAACAGGTTAAGGTAGAGTATGTTACCTGGTTGAACAGGTTGAGGTAGAGTATGTTACCTGGTTGAACAGGTTATTAAGGTAGAGTATGTTACCTGGTTGAACAGGTTAAGGTAGAGTATGTTACCTGGTTGAACAGGTTAAGGTAGAGTATGTTACCTGGTTGAACAGGTTGAGGTAGAGTATGTTACCTGGTTGAACAGGTTATTAAGGTAGAGTATGTTACCTGGTTGAACAGGTTATTAAGGTAGAGTATGTTACCTGGTTGAACAGGTTATTAAGGTAGAGTATGTTACCTGGTTGAACAGGTTATTAAGGTAGAGTATGTTACCTGGTTGAACAGGTTATTAAGGTAGAGTATGTTACCTGGTTGAACAGGTTATTAAGGTAGAGTATGTTACCTGGTTGAACAGGTTAAGGTAAAGTATGTTACCTGGTTGAACAGGTTGAGGTAGAGTATGTTACCTGGTTGAACAGGTTAAGGTAGAGTATGTTACCTGGTTGAACAGGTTAAGGTAGAGTATGTTACCTGGTTGAACAGGTTAAGGTAAAGTATGTTACCTGGTTGAACAGGTTATTAAGGTAGAGTATGTTACCTGGTTGAACAGGTTAAGGTAAAGTATGTTACCTGGTTGAACAGGTTGAGGTAGAGTATGTTACCTGGTTGAACAGGTTGAGGTAGAGTATGTTACCTGGTTGAACAGGTTAAGGTAAAGTATGTTACCTGGTTGAACAGGTTAAGGTAGAGGATGTTACCTGGTTGAACAGGTTAAGGTAAAGTATGTTACCTGGTTGAACAGGTTAAGGTAAAGTATGTTACCTGGTTGAACAGGTTAAGGTAGAGTATGTTACCTGGTTGAACAGGTTAAGGTAGAGTATGTTACCTGGTTGAACAGGTTATTAAGGTAGAGTATGTTACCTGGTTGAACAGGTTGAGGTAGAGTATGTTACCTGGTTGAACAGGTTGAGGTAGAGTATGTTACCTGGTTGAACAGGTTAAGGTAGAGTATGTTACCTGGTTGAACAGGTTGAGGTAGAGTATGTTACCTGGTTGAACAGGTTATTAAGGTAGAGTATGTTACCTGGTTGAACAGGTTAAGGTATAGTATGTTACCTGGTTGAACAGGTTAAGGTAGAGTATGTTACCTGGTTGAACAGGTTATTAAGGTAGAGTATGTTACCTGGTTGAACAGGTTATTAAGGTAGAGTATGTTACCTGGTTGAACAGGTTATTAAGGTAGAGTATGTTACCTGGTTGAACAGGTTATTAAGGTAGAGTATGTTACCTGGTTGAACAGGTTAAGGTAGAGTATGTTACCTGGTTGAACAGGTTAAGGTAGAGTATGTTACCTGGTTGAACAGGTTGAGGTAGAGTATGTTACCTGGTTGAACAGGTTATTAAGGTAGAGTATGTTACCTGGTTGAACAGGTTATTAAGGTAGAGTATGTTACCTGGTTGAACAGGTTATTAAGGTAGAGTATGTTACCTGGTTGAACAGGTTATTAAGGTAGAGTATGTTACCTGGTTGAACAGGTTATTAAGGTAGAGTATGTTACCTGGTTGAACAGGTTAAGGTAAAGTATGTTACCTGGTTGAACAGGTTGAGGTAGAGTATGTTACCTGGTTGAACAGGTTAAGGTAGAGTATGTTACCTGGTTGAACAGGTTAAGGTAGAGTATGTTACCTGGTTGAACAGGTTAAGGTAAAGTATGTTACCTGGTTGAACAGGTTATTAAGGTAGAGTATGTTACCTGGTTGAACAGGTTAAGGTAAAGTATGTTACCTGGTTGAACAGGTTGAGGTAGAGTATGTTACCTGGTTGAACAGGTTGAGGTAGAGTATGTTACCTGGTTGAACAGGTTAAGGTAAAGTATGTTACCTGGTTGAACAGGTTAAGGTAGAGGATGTTACCTGGTTGAACAGGTTAAGGTAAAGTATGTTACCTGGTTGAACAGGTTAAGGTAAAGTATGTTACCTGGTTGAACAGGTTAAGGTAGAGTATGTTACCTGGTTGAACAGGTTAAGGTAGAGTATGTTACCTGGTTGAACAGGTTATTAAGGTAGAGTATGTTACCTGGTTGAACAGGTTGAGGTAGAGTATGTTACCTGGTTGAACAGGTTGAGGTAGAGTATGTTACCTGGTTGAACAGGTTAAGGTAGAGTATGTTACCTGGTTGAACAGGTTGAGGTAGAGTATGTTACCTGGTTGAACAGGTTATTAAGGTAGAGTATGTTACCTGGTTGAACAGGTTAAGGTAAAGTATGTTACCTGGTTGAACAGGTTATTAAGGTAGAGTATGTTACCTGGTTGAACAGGTTATTAAGGTAGAGTATGTTACCTGGTTGAACAGGTTATTAAGGTAGAGTATGTTACCTGGTTGAACAGGTTATTAAGGTAGAGTATGTTACCTGGTTGAACAGGTTAAGGTAGAGTATGTTACCTGGTTGAACAGGTTAAGGTAGAGTATGTTACCTGGTTGAACAGGTTATTAAGGTAGAGTATGTTACCTGGTTGAACAGGTTATTAAGGTAGAGTATGTTACCTGGTTGAACAGGTTAAGGTAAAGTATGTTACCTGGTTGAACAGGTTAAGGTAGAGGATGTTACCTGGTTGAACAGGTTATTAAGGTAGAGTATGTTACCTGGTTGAACAGGTTAAGGTAAAGTATGTTACCTGGTTGAACAGGTTAAGGTAGAGTATGTTACCTGGTTGAACAGGTTATTAAGGTAGAGTATGTTACCTGGTTGAACAGGTTATTAAGGTAGAGTATGTTACCTGGTTGAACAGGTCAGCCAGCCTCATCCTCCATCTCTGGTGCCAGGCGGTGCCCTCTCCCATGTCCACCAGCTCATCCATCTGCTTAACTGTCTTGATGGTGGTCACCTAGGGGCAACAACACAACTCAGTCACACTAACTTCCTTAACATAATTACTCCCTAAACAAGTTTTTCAAAGCTTAATTCAGAGCTTAATTCATCCTCAAATAACTAATAAGTTCAAGCTAATTCATGCAAATTGAACAAGGGTCCTCCTTACTGTAAATGTATGAGACAGGCTGTGATTGCTCAGAGGCGGGATTTGCTAGATGATTCATGAATATAAAAATGTCCCCTCATTTCTTTTTCTGAATAAAAGACTGCTTCACTTCACAGACTAGATGTGTCTGATCTGGGTTTTATAGTAGTTTAGGATGGATGTACTGTGTGTGCATGTGTGTGTGTGTGTGTGGGGGGGTGTGTGTGTGTGTGTGTGTGTGTGTGTGTGTGTGTGTGTGTGTGTCACTCACAGAGAAGACCCTCTCTGGGTAGCCCTTCGCCCTCATGTTGGTGTCATGGACCTGCTTCAGAATCATCCAAGCCTCATCGTGTTTCCCATTCTACAACAGACAAGACAGACACATTTGTCTAATGAATAGCTAAATAAATAGGAGCTCATTATAGTATATTTGTGAGGAAAATCAGGATCCCAGCAGCTGTATATTGAAAGTAGCTACTGTAGGTGTCATGATATTCAAACACAGCAGTAAGTCCCAAGTTAAACCCAAGATGATAAACGATGCCTTGGGTAGCTACTATGATTTTTTGTTATATTTTCATTGGTGGTTGGTGGACTGACCTCCAGGAAGAAGCGTGGGCTCTCGGGCATTGTGGTGAGGGCAGAGATGGCTGCCACAGAGGGGAAGGCACACACTAACACAAAGACACGCCAGCTGTGGAATTGGTACGCAGAGCCCATCTGGAAACTCCAGCCTGGGACAGGGACATACAGAGGTTGAAGAACTATGGTGCAAGGGTCATACCAGAGAGCAGTACACAGGACGATAAGCATATGCATCCATGTTTGATAGGAGCATAACAAAGAATGTAATGATTGTTTCTGTGTGTATAAACAGTGTGCATTCAATTGTATTTAAATGTACAGAATGTGTAATCTTTGCTTGGAAACCAAATTTCACTCTGGGGTGGTAGAAATGAACCGACGAACAACCCCCCAACCGACTCACTGATTTGTTGATTGATTCATTGAGTGATTGACTGGTAGGTTGATTGGTTCATTGACATTTCTTACCATAGTGGGGGATGATGGCCCAGGCCATGGCAGAGGCGTAGATGCCACCGATCATCCAGAACATGCAGAGCCAGCTGAGGTGCTCTCCTCTCTTCTCCTGGGCCAGGAACTCAGAATAGTAGGAGAACACGATGGGGATGGAGCCACCGATGCTGCAGAGAGAGAGAGAGAGAGAGAGAGAGAGAGAAGGAGACAGAGAGAGGGATAAAGCGGGAGGAGAGAGAGAGAGAGAGAGAGAGAGAGAGAGAGAGAGAGAGAGAGAAATAGAGACAGAAAGAGAGGTAATAAAGTCTCTTCAGGCTATTAAGCCAGTTAAATAATCTGTGCCAGCACAATAACATTGTCAACATCAATAATAGATAGGCTTCATACACATTTCATCCAGTTGATTTAACCAAGCTGGGATCGCTTTCAGACTTCCAGCTTTGGGAGTCATTGTGGGGCACATTAATTTTGGCATAATTTACAGTCGGCACTAGTATTTATAGCCAAGTTGTTCTCAGAGGAGAAGGGGTGTGTGACACAGCATGCTTCCTTACCCCACACCGGAGAGCAGACGGCATAAAAGGAAGGAGCTGTATCCTTGAACGAAGGAGGAGAAGAAGGCAAACACACTGTTGATGGAGAGGGAGATGAGGAGGGTCTGTCGCCGTCCAATCCGGTCGGCCAGGCCGCCCCACAGGAAGGCCCCCACCATCATCCCCAGGTACACAATAAGACCTGAAAGAGGGAGAGAGAGAGAAGGGGTGGGGAAGTGGGAAGGAGAACAAGGGAGAGAGAGAGAAAGAGGAGAAAAGGTGAGAGGGAATATAGGGATGGAGGGGGAGAGAGAAGGTTATTAATACCTATTAGGGTTATTATAAAAAAGGGTTCCAAAATGGTTATTTCGCTGTCCCCATAGGAGAACCCTTTTTGGTTCCAGGTAGAACTATTTTGGGGTCCACGTAGAACCCTCTGCGTAAAGGGTTCTACATGGAACTCAAAGAGGTTCTACCTGGAAATAAAAGTGTTCTACCCGGAACGAAAAATTGTTTTTCAAAGGGTTCTCCTATGGGGACAGCCAAAGAACCCCTTTAGATTCTAGATAGCACCTATTTTTCTAAAAGTGTATGGATCATAGAAATAGAATGGATGGAACGGGCGTCCCCATTCAAGTCAATGATGGTGTAATGGGTGGACAGCCATTGTGAGTGTACCCATAGGAGCAAATCAGGAAGTAAAAGCAGGAAGTGTACCCATCAATCTCTGCCGTGATTTTTTGACTCAACTCAACTGACATTACAAAAATGAGCCACATCAGTTAGCATCATGTGAATGAACATTCTAAACTCAGAAAAAAAAGAAAGAGAAGAAACATCTTCTCACTGTCAAATGCGTTTGTTTCCCAGAAAACTTAACATGTGTAAATATCTGTATGAACATAACAAGATTCAACAACTGAGACATAAACTGAACAAGTTCCACAGACATGTGACTAACAGAAATGGAATAATGTGTCCCTGAACAAAGGGATGGTCAAAATCAAAAGTAACAGTCAGTCTCTGGTGTGGCCACCAGCTGCATTAAGTACTGCAGTGCATCTCCTCCTCATGGACTGCACCAGATTTGCCAGTTCTTGCTGTGAGATGTTACCCCACTCTTCCACCACGGCACCTGCAAGTTCCCGGACATTTCTGGGGGGAATGACCCTAGTCCTCACCCTCTGATCCAACAGGTCCCAGACGTGCTCAATGGGATTGAGATCCGGGCTCTTCGTTGGCCATGGCAGAACACTGGCATTCCTGTCTTGCAGGAAATCAAGCATAGAACGAGCAGTATGGCTGGTGACATTGTCATGCTGGAGGGTCATGTCAGGATGAGCCTGCAGGAAGGGTACCACATGAGGGAGGAGGATGTCTTCCCTTCAACGCACAGTGTTGAGATTGCCTGCAATGACAACAAGCTCAGTCCAATGATGCTGTGACACACCGCCCCAGACCATGACAGACCCTCCACCTCCAAATCGATCCCGTTCCAGAGTACAGGCCTCGGTGTAATGCTCATTCCTTCGACGATAAATGCGAATCCGACCATCATCCCCGGTGAGACAAAACCGCGACTCATCAGTGAAGAGCACTTTTTGCCAATCCTGTCTGGTCCAGCGACAGTGGGTTGGTGCCCATAGGCAATGTTGTTGCCGGTGATGTCTGGTGAGGACCTGCCTTACAACAGGCCTACAAGCCCTCAATCCAGCCTCTTTTAGCCTAGAGTCAGTAGAAAGGCCTCTTTAGTGTCCTAAGTTTTCATAACTGTGACCTTAATTGCCTACCGTCTGTAAGCTGTTAGTGTCATGTATTGTCATGTTGTGTCTTGTTCCTGTTCTTTCTCTTCACCCTGTCTCCCTCTGCTGGTCGTATTAGGTTACCTTTTCTTACCCTCCTTCCCCCAGCTGTTCCTTGTCTCCTCTAACTACCTCGTTCACCCCTTTTCCCACCTGTTCCCTTTTTCCCTCTGATTAGGTCTCTATATCTCTCTCTGTTCCTGCTTCTGTCTTTGTCGGATTCTCGTTTGTGTTTCTCATGCCTGAACCAGACTATCGTCGTGTTTGCTGCAACCTTGTCCTGTCCTGTCGGAATC
Source organism: Oncorhynchus mykiss (assembly GCF_057628025.1). NCBI lineage: Eukaryota > Metazoa > Chordata > Actinopteri > Salmoniformes > Salmonidae > Oncorhynchus > Oncorhynchus mykiss. The sequence goes on from NC_143024.1 coordinate 36,050,776, forward strand.
TGCCAGTTCATCTAACCTTGTCCTGTCCTGTCGGAATCTGCCTGTCCATCTGAGCCTACATGTGTTTCGTCATTAAAGAAACTCTGTTTTGTTAATTCGCTTTTGGGTCCTCATTCACGCACCTGACAGAAGAATCCGACCAAGAATGGACCCAGCGACTTCGGATCCTCTCCACTCAGCCGTCGAGATCCAGGGAGCGATGCTAGGCAGACACGAGCAGGAATTGTCTGCTGCTCGACATGCCGTTGAGACCCTGGCCGCCCAAGTCTCCAACCTCACAGAACAGGTTCACCATCTCCGCCTCGATCCACCGGCCACTTCCAGGGCTTTCGAATCTCCGGAGCCCAGAATCAATAACCCGCCGTGTTACTCTGGGGAGCCCACTGAATGCCGCTCGTTCCTCACCCAGTGTGATATTGTGTTTTCTCTCCAGCCCAACACTTACTCCAGGAGCACTGCTCGTATCGCCTACGTCATATCTCTCCTTACTGGACGGGCTCGTGAGTGGGGCACGGCAATCTGGGAGGCAAGGGCTGAGTGTACTAACCAGTATCAGGACTTTAAGGAGGAGGTGATACGGGTTTTTGATCGATCTGTTTTTGGGGAGGAAGCTTCCAGGGTCCTGTCTTCCCTATGTCAAGGTAATCGATCCATAACAGACTACTCTATTGAGTTTCGCACTCTTGCTGCCTCCAGTGACTGGAACGAGCCGGCTTTGCTCGCTCGTTTTCTGGAGGGTCTCCGCGCGGAGGTAAAGGATGAGATTCTCTCCCGGGAGGTTCCTTCCAGCGTGGATTCCTTGATTGAACTCGCTATTCGCATAGAGCGACGGGTTGATCTTCGTCACCGAGCTCGTGGAAAGGAGCTCGCGTTCTCCGTTGCCCCCCTCTCCGCATCACTACCATCTTCCTCTGCCGGCTCGGGTGCTGAGCCTATGCAGCTGGGAGGTATCCGCATCTCGACTAAAGAGAGGGAACGGAGAATCACCAACCGCCTCTGTCTCTATTGCGGTTCCGCTGGTCATTTTGTCACTTCATGTCCAGTAAAAGCCAGAGCTCATCAGTAAGCGGAGGGCTACTGGTGAGCGCTACTACTCCTGTCTCTCCTTCAAGATCCTGCACTACCTTGTCGGTCCATCTACGCTGGACCGGTTCGTCAGCTTCCTGCAGTGCCTTGATAGACTCTGGGGCGGAGGGCTGTTTTATGGACGAGACCTGGGCTCGGGAACATGACATTCCTCTCAGACAGTTAAGGGAGCCCACGGCCTTGTTCGCTTTGGATGGTAGTCCTCTCCCCAGGATTCAGCGTGAGACGCTACCTTTAACCCTCACTGTCTCTGGTAATCATAGCGAAACCATTTCTTTTTTGATTTTTCGTTCACCTTTTACACCTGTTGTTTTGGGCCATCCCTGGCTAGTTTGTCATAATCCTTCTATTAATTGGTCTAGTAATTCTATCCTCTCCTGGAACGTCTCTTGTCATGTGAAATGTTTAATGTCTGCTATCCCTCCTGTTTCCTCTGTCTCTTCTTCACAGGAGGAGCCTGGTGATTTGACAGGGGTGCCGGAGGAATATCACGATCTGCGCACGGTGTTCAGTAGGTCCAGGGCCACCTCTCTTCCTCCACACCGGTCGTATGATTGTAGTATTGATCTCCTTCCGGGAACCACTCCCCCCCGGGGTAGACTATACTCTCTGTCGGCTCCCGAACGTAAGGCTCTCGAAGATTATTTGTCTGTAGCTCTTGACGCCGGTACCATAGTCCCCTCCTCCTCTCCCGCCGGAGCGGGGTTTTTTTTTGTCAAGAAGAAGGACGGGTCTCTGCGTCCCTGCATAGATTATCGAGGGCTGAATGACATAACAGTGAAGAATCGTTATCCGCTTCCTCTTATGTCTTCAGCCTTCGAGATCCTGCAGGGAGCCAGGTTTTTCACTAAGTTGGACCTTCGTAACGCTTACCATCTCGTGCGCATCAGGGAGGGGGACGAGTGGAAGACGGCATTTAACACTCCGTTAGGGCACTTTGAATACCGGGTTCTTCCTTTCGGCCTCGCTAACGCTCCAGCTGTCTTTCAGGCATTAGTCAATGACGTCCTGAGAGACATGCTGAACATCTTTGTTTTCGTTTACCTTGACGATATCCTGATTTTTTCACCGTCACTCCAGATTCATGTTCAGCACGTTCGACGTGTCCTCCAGCGCCTTTTAGAGAATTGTCTTTTTGTGAAGGCTGAGAAGTGCACTTTTCATGCCTCCTCCGTCACATTTCTCGGTTCTGTTATTTCCGCTGAAGGCATTAAGATGGATCCCGCTAAGGTCCAAGCTGTCATTGATTGGCCCGTCCCTAAGTCACGCGTCGAGCTGCAGCGCTTTCTCGGCTTTGCGAACTTCTATCGTCGTTTCATCCGTAATTTCGGTCAGGTGGCAGCTCCTCTCACAGCCCTTACTTCTGTCAAGACGTGCTTTAAGTGGTCCGTTTCCGCCCAGGGAGCTTTCGATCTCCTCAAGAATCGTTTTACTTCCGCACCTATCCTTGTTACACCTGACGTCTCTAGACAGTTCGTTGTCGAGGTTGACGCGTCAGAGGTGGGCGTGGGAGCCATTCTTTCTCAGCGCTCCCTCTCTGACGACAAGGTCCACCCTTGCGCGTATTTTTCTCATCGCCTGTCGCCGTCGGAACGTAACTATGATGTGGGAAACCGCGAACTGCTCGCCATCCGCTTAGCCCTAGGCGAATGGCGACAGTGGTTGGAGGGGGCGACCGTTCCTTTTATCGTTTGGACTGACCATAGGAACCTTGAGTACATCCGTTCTGCCAAACGACTTAATGCGCGTCAGGCTCGTTGGGCGCTGTTTTTCGCTCGTTTCGAGTTCGTGATTTCTTATCGTCCGGGCTCTAAGAACACCAAGCCTGATGCTTTATCTCGTCTCTTCAGTTCTTCAGTAGCCTCCACTGACCCCGAGGGGATTCTCCCTGAGGGGCGTGTTGTCGGGTTGACTGTCTGGGGAATTGAGAGGCAGGTAAAGCAAGCACTCACTCACACTCCGTCGCCGCGCGCTTGTCCTAGGAACCTTCTTTTCGTTCCCGTTCCTACTCGTCTGGCCGTTCTTCAGTGGGCTCACTCTGCCAAGTTAGCCGGCCACCCTGGCGTTCAGGGTACGCTTGCTTCCATTCGCCAGCGTTTTTGGTGGCCCACCCGGGAGCATGACACGCGTCGTTTCGTGGCTGCTTGTTCGGTCTGCGCGCAGACTAAGTCCGGTAACTCCCCTCCTGCCGGCCGTCTCAGGCCGCTTCCCATTCCCTCTCGACCGTGGTCTCACATCGCCTTAGATTTTATCACCGGACTGCCTTCGTCAGCGGGGAAGACTGTTATTCTTACGGTTGTCGATAGGTTCTCTAAGGCGGCTCATTTTATTCCCCTTGCTAAGCTTCCTTCTGCTAAAGAGACGGCACAAATCATCATCGAGAATGTTTTCAGAATTCATGGCCTTCCGTCAGACGTTGTTTCGGACAGGGGTCCGCAATTCACGTCTCAATTTTGGAGGGAGTTTTGCCGTTTGATTGGGGCTTCCGTCAGTCTCTCTTCCGGCTTTCACCCCCAGTCTAACGGTCAAGCAGAACGGGCCAATCAGACTATTGGTCGCATCTTACGCAGTCTTTCTTTTCGTAACCCTGCGTCTTGGTCAGAACAGCTCCCCTGGGCAGAATACGCCCACAACTCGCTTCCTTCGTCTGCGACCGGGCTATCTCCTTTTCAGAGTAGCCTCGGGTACCAGCCTCCGCTGTTCTCGTCTCAGTTCGCCGAGTCCAGCGTCCCCTCCGCTCAGGCTTTTGTCCAACGTTGCGAGCGCACCTGGAAGAGGGTCAGGTCTGCACTTTGCCGTTATAGGGGGCAGACTGTGAGAGCCGCTAATAAGCGTAGAACTAAGAGTCCTAGATATTGTCGCGGTCAGAGAGTTTGGCTCTCCACTCAGAACCTTCCCCTTAAGACAGCTTCTCGCAAGCTGACCCCGCGGTTCATTGGTCCGTTCCGTATTTCTCAGATCATTAATCCTGTCGCAGTGCGACTTCTTCTTCCGCGATATCTTCGTCGCGTCCACCCGGTCTTCCATGTCTCCTGTGTTAAGCCCGTTCTTCGCGCTCCCGCTCGTCTCCCCCCCCCCCCCCCCATCCTTGTCGAGGGCGCACCTATCTACAGGGTCCGTAAGATTTTGGACATGCGTCCTCGGGGCCGTGGTCATCAGTACCTAGTGGATTGGGAGGGGTACGGTCCTGAGGAAAGGAGTTGGGTTCCCTCTCGGGACGTGCTGGACCGTTCGCTGATCGATGATTTCCTCCGTTGCCGCCAGGTTTCCTCCTCGAGTGCGCCAGGAGGCGCTCGGTGAGTGGGGGGGTACTGTCATGTATTGTCATGTTGTGTCTTGTTCCTGTTCTTTCTCGTCACCCTGTCTCCCTCTGCTGGTCGTATTAGGTTACCTTTTCTTACCCTCCTTCCCCCAGCTGTTCCTTGTCTCCTCTAACTACCTCGTTCACCCCTTTTCCCACCTGTTCCCTTTTTCCCTCTGATTAGGTCTCTATATCTCTCTCTGTTCCTGCTTCTGTCTTTGTCGGATTCTCGTTTGTGTTTCTCATGCCTGAACCAGACTATCGTCGTGTTTGCTGCAACCTTGTCCTGTCCTGTCGGAATCTGCCAGTTCATCTAACCTTGTCCTGTCCTGTCGGAATCTGCCTGTCCATCTGAGCCTACATGTGTTTCGTCATTAAAGAAACTCTGTTTTGTTAATTCGCTTTTGGGTCCTCATTCACGCACCTGACAGTTAGTGTCTTAACAACCATTCCACAGGTGCATGTTCATTAATTGTTTATGGTTCATTGAACAATCATGGGAAACAGTGTTAAAACCCTTTATAATGAAGATCTGTGAAGTTATTTGGATTATTACGAATTATCTTTGAAAGACAGGGTCCTGAAAAAGGGACTTTTCTTTTTTTGCTCAGTTTACATTACCATGGAAATGATTGCATCACAATACCAGGTAGCCACTGAGAGTGTACCCATGAGTTTGCCAGGCAAATTGCCAGGGTTAGAGGTTCCAAGCATGTTCCTTTCATTTTATTTTATAGTATGGATCAATACATTCATTGACATTTCATTCAGTTTAGCTCTTGATAGAGTTCCAGGCAATCCTTAATCTAGCTAACTAGACAGTCTCATCGGACAGATACACAATTGCTTCTTCTACCACAAAAATGTATTAAAGAATGTTGTATCCTTTAACATTATTACACATCAGGGGACATATTCAGTGTCTTTAGATATTTTTGTCAGATGTTACTATGGAATACTGAAGGAATAATTACAAGCATTTCATAAGTGTCAAAGGCTTTTATTGACAACTACATGAAGTTGATGCAAAGAGTCAATATTTGCAGTGTTGACCTTATTTTTCAAGACCTCTGCAATCCGCCCTGGCATGCTGTCAATTAACTTCTGGGCCACATCCTGACTGATGGCAGCACATTCTTGCAAAATCAATGCTTGGAGTTTGTCAGAATTTGTGGGGTTTTGTTTGTCCACCTGCCTCTTGAGGATTGACCACAAGTTCTCAATGGGATTAAGGTCTGGGGAGTTTTCTGGCCATGGACCCAAAATATCGATGTTTTGTTCCCCAAGCCACTTAGTTATCACTTTTGCCTTATGGCAAGGTGCTCCCTCATGCTGGAAAAGGCATTGTTCATCACCAAACTGTTCCTGGATGGTTGGGAGAAGTTGCTCTCGGAGGATGTGTTGGTACCATTCTTTATTCATGGCTGTGTTCTTAGGCAAAATTGTGAGTGAGCCCACTCCCTTGGCTGAGAAGCAACCCCACACATGAATGGTCTCAGGATTCTTTACTGTTGGCATGACACAGGACTGATGGTAGCACCAACCTTGTCTTCTCCGGACAAGCTTTTTTCCGGATGCCCCAAACAATCGGAAAAAGGGGATTCATCAGAGAAAATGACTTTACCCCAGTCCTCAGCAGTCCAATCCCTGTACCTTTTGCAGAATATCAGTCTGTCCCTGATGTTTTTCCTTCATAAGTGTCAAAGGCTTTTATTGACAACTACATGAAGTTGATGCAAAGAGTCAATATTTGCAGTGTTGACCTTATTTTTCAAGACCTCTGCAATCCGCCCTGGCATGCTGTCAATTAACTTCTGGGCCACATCCTGACTGATGGCAGCACATTCTTGCAAAATCAATGCTTGGAGTTTGTCAGAATTTGTGGGGTTTTGTTTGTCCACCTGCCTCTTGAGGATTGACCACAAGTTCTCAATGGGATTAAGGTCTGGGGAGTTTTCTGGCCATGGACCCAAAATATCGATGTTTTGTTCCCCAAGCCACTTAGTTATCACTTTTGCCTTATGGCAAGGTGCTCCCTCATGCTGGAAAAGGCATTGTTCATCACCAAACTGTTCCTGGATGGTTGGGAGAAGTTGCTCTCGGAGGATGTGTTGGTACCATTCTTTATTCATGGCTGTGTTCTTAGGCAAAATTGTGAGTGAGCCCACTCCCTTGGCTGAGAAGCAACCCCACACATGAATGGTCTCAGGATTCTTTACTGTTGGCATGACACAGGACTGATGGTAGCACCAACCTTGTCTTCTCCGGACAAGCTTTTTTCCGGATGCCCCAAACAATCGGAAAAAGGGGATTCATCAGAGAAAATGACTTTACCCCAGTCCTCAGCAGTCCAATCCCTGTACCTTTTGCAGAATATCAGTCTGTCCCTGATGTTTTTCCTGGAGATAAGTGGCTTCTTTGCTGCCCTTCTTGACACCTGGCCACCCTCCAAAAGTCTTCGCCTTACTGTGCGTGCAGATGCACTTACACCTGCCTGCTGCCATTCCTGAGCAAGCTCTGTACTGGTGGTGCCCCGATCCCGCAGCTGAATCTACTTTAGGAGACGGTCCTGGCGCTTGCTGGACTTTCCTGGGCGCCCTGAAGCCTTTTTCACAACAATTGAACCGCTCTCCTTGAAGTTCATGATGATCCGATAAATGTTTGATTTAGGTGCAATCTTACTGGCAGCAATATCCTTGCCTGTGAAGACCTTTTTGTTCAAAGCAATGATGACGGCACGTGTTTCCTTGCAGGCAACCACGGATGATAGAGGAAGAACAATGATTGCAAACATCACCCTCCTTTTGAAGCTTCCAGTCTGTTATTCGAACTCAATCAGCATGACAGAGTGATCTCCAGCCTTGTCCTCGTCAACACTTACACCTGTGTTAACAAGAGAATCACTGACATGATGTCAGCTGGTCCTTTTTGTGGCAGGGCTGAAATGCAGTGGAAATGTTTTTTGTGGGGTTCAGTTCATTTGCATGGCAAAGAGGGACTTTTCAATTAATTGCAATTCATCTGATCACTCTTCATAACATTCTGGAGTATTTGCAAATTGCCATCATACAAACTGAGGCAGCAGACTTTGTGAAAATTAATATTTGTGTCATTCTCTAAACTTTTGGCCTGCACAGTACCAGTCAAATGTTTGGACACAACTACTCATTCCAGGGTTTTTCTTTATGTTTATTATTTTCTACAGTGAAGACATCAAAACTATGAAATAACACATATGGAATAATTTAGAAATCAAATAAGTGTTAAACAAATCAAAATATATGTAACCACCCTTTAACTTAATGAAAGCGTTGCACACTGGCATTCTCTCAACTAGCTTTTTATAAAAAATGTATTTAACCTTTATTTAACTAGGCAAGTCAGTTAAAGAACAAATTCTTATTTACAATGACGGCCTACCAAAAGGAAAAAGGCCTGCTGCGGGGACAGGGGCATGGGATTAAAAATAAATACAATAAGAGAGACAACACAACAAGAGAGACAACACAATACTACATAAAGAGAGACCGAAGACAACAACATAGCAAGGAAGCAACACATGACAACACAGCATGGTAGCAACACAACATAACAACAACATGTTAGCAACACAATATGGTAGCAGCACAAAACATGGTAGAAACATTATTTGGCGCAGACAACAGCACAAAGGGCAAAAAGGTAGAGACAACAATACATCACACAAAGCAGCCACAACTGTCAGTAAGAGTTTCCATGATTGAGTCTTCGAATGAAGAGATTGAGATAAAACTGTCGAATTTGAGTGTTTGTTGCAGCTCGTTCCAGTCGCTAGCTGCAGCGAACTGAAAAGAGGAGCGACCCAGGGATTTGTGTGCTTTGGGGACCTTTAACAGAATGTGACTGGCAGAACGGGTGTTGTATGTGGAGGATGAGGGCTGCAGTAGATATCTCAGATAGGGGGGAGTGAGGTCAAAGAGGGTTTTATAAATAAGCATCAACCAGTGGGTCTTGCGACAGGTATACAGAGATGACCAGTTTACAGAGGAGTATAGAGTGCAGTGATGTGTCCTATAAGGAGCATTGGTGGCAAATCTGATGGCCGAATGGTAAAGAATATCTAGCCGCTCGAGAGCACCCTTACCTGCTAAATTATGTCTCCGTAATCTAGCATGGGTAGGATGGTCAGCTGAATCAGGGTTAGTTTCAGCTTCATGTGGTAGTCACCTGGAATGCATTTCAATTAACAGGTGTGCCTTGTTAAAAGTTAATTGGTTGAATTTCTTTCCTTCCAAATAAATGCTTCACAGCGTTCAAGTAACAGACACATCTCACACCTGTTCAGAGGAGACTGCGTGAATCAGTCCTCCATGGTTGAATTTCTGCAAAGAAACCACTACTAAAGGACACCAATGAGTTAAAGAGACTTGTTTCGGCCAAGAAACACGAGCAATGGACATTAGACCGGTAGAAATCTGTCCTTTGGTCTGATGAATCCAAATCTGAGATTTTTGATTCCAACCTCCGTGGCTTTGTGAAATGCAGAGTAGGTGAACGGATGATCTCCGCATGTGTGGTTCCCACCGTGAAGCATAGAGGAGGAGGTGTGATGGTGTGTGGGTGCTTTTTTGGTGACACTGTCTGTGATTTATTTAGAATTCAAGGCACACTTAACGAGCATGGCTACCACAGCAATCTGCAGCAATACACCATCCCATCTGTTTTGCAGTTAGTGGGACTATCCTTTGTTTTTCAACAGGACAATGACCCAACACACCTCCAGGCTGTGTAAGGGCTATTTGACCAAGAAGGAGAGTGATGGAGTGCTGCATCAGATGACCTGGCCTCCACAATCACCCGACCTCAACCCAACTGAGATGGTTTGGGATGAGTTGGACCGCGGAGTGAAGGAAAAGCAACCAACAAGTGCTCAGCATATGTGGGAACTCCTTCAAGATTGTTGGAAAAGCATTCCTCATGAAGCTGGTTGAGAGAATGCCAAGAGTGTGCAAAGCTGTCATCAAGGCAAAGGGTGGCTACTTTGAAGAATCTAAAATCTAAAGTATATTTTAATTTGTTTAACACTTTTTTGGTTACTACATGATTCCATATGTGTTATTTCATAGTTGTAATGTCTTCACTATTATCCTATAATGGAGAAAATAGTAAATGAAATCCCTTGAATGAGTAGGTGTGCCCAAACTTTTGACTGGTACTGTATATAAAAAATTGTATTTGAAGACATCCACACACACTCCTACAGTATATTATTAACACAAACAAATCCAATGTAAGTCACTGGTGAGTGAGATCTGCTAAAGGATTCTCCTTCTTTTTACATTTTAGTCATTTAGCAGATGCTCTCATCCAGAGCAACTTGCAGGAGCAATTAGGTCTAAGTGCCTTGCTCAAGGGCACCTGGACAGATTTTTCACCTAGTCATCTACGGGATTCGAACCAGCAACCTGTTTGGTAACTGGCCCAACATTCTTAACCGCATTCTCACAAGCACAATTTGTACACACATACCACAGACATCAATTCAGACCCACTTGTGTGTACTGTATGTCTGTCGTATGTGTGTATACCACAGACATACAGTCTCAAGTTCTTTTTATACCTCAGTGGTGTAAATACACCATCACGATGACTCACACACACCGACCACACTATGGGCCCATTCACACAGATAAGTTAACAAGCCCATAATGGGTACAAGGGATCTATAATATCAGCTGTGCTAATCCATCACTAAGGCTAGGAAGCGAATTAGTGGAGCTCAGGTGAATGCAGGGTCAGTGTAGGCTAACGTTGAAATAGCGATTTCATGGTACCAAGTCTAACAGTACAGAAGCACTGTGTTGTTGGTGAGTCAGAGACCTGTGTGATGTTGGGTGTCCCACCGCCTTCCCCTTCAGCTGTGTGTGTGTGTGTGTGTGTGTGTGTGTGTGTGTGTGTGTGTGTGTGTGTGTGTGTGTGTGTGTGTGTGTGTGTGTGTGTGTGTGTGTGTGTGTGTGTGTGTGTGTGTGTGTGTGTGTGTGTGTTGAACAATGCCTAGATGGGTCTGAAGGTGACTTTCTTCCTCGTGCTAGGAGGTGTGTACGAGACCTCTCTATCTCTGTTTGTGCAGCGACGGTGTAGAGAGGCAGCTGTCAACGCCATTGTGTGTCCCCCGCCTTAACAATAGGCCTGAGCGGCAGGAGGGAGCTGGTGATGATGACTGAGCTTGAAAGCCATCGCCGCAATGCAGTATCAGTGGCAGCCAGTGGCCTGGGTGGCTGTGCCTCTCTCCCTCTCTTCCCTGGCCTATAGGGGGAGCAGAGCTCTGCCGGGGGAGCTGTCTGTGGTGCTGATCCTCAATCTACCCTAGCACTCACTGTATTGCTCAATGCTTCCCAAATGGTACCCTACTTCCTGTATAGTGCACTTATTTTGACCAGGGCCCTTGAGCTCTGGTCAAAAGTAGCCTCAATCTCTAAATCTGTATTTCTGTCGTCAAGTTAGCCACCAAGGCTATCGCAGCCACAGTCAGCAGCACATCCCAGGGACTGGCCGGAATGCAATAGCCCAGCCACAGAGGAAATCACATAGGGTGTGATAAATGCTTTATCTTTTAATGTTGTGAGAGATTGTTCCTGGTGAATTGAGTCAGTCTGACACGGCCTGAGAAATACATCTACAGGCCTTTTATTACCAATACAGCGGGAGAATATTAAAAACGCCAACAGGTCTAAAAATAGGAGATCTGACAAAATAAATGATTTGCAATGTTAAAATAATGGTTGCCAATGGCAACTGTATAAAATATTCACACTCACAAAAAAAAAAATGCTATAGTTGAGAAGATATTCACAGATGGCTTGTGAATTCTGCCATGATACCCCTTCCATACTTCATATTAGGCATTTTACAAATTGTGGCATATTGGCTACGGATCCCATGATGAAACATACAGTAGCCTAAAGTAGCACTCATAAACATTGCTAATGTTTATTTTTCATTGATGCATAGTTGAGTGAGTTTATTACGATATTAATTCTGTAGTGCCGACTTGCATCCAATGGTGGTGGTCTGTTATCATTCTGCCAACTCTGAGTGCTGTTGTTAACCAAAGTTGAATCTGTTTACTGTACCCAAGAGGATCACGGAAACAGTAGGGGAGACTCCCATGGGAGGCAGTTAGAGAGAGAGATGGGAGAGAGAGAGAGCCAGAGAGAGAGAGAGGTAGGAGGAGCCTTCCAGACAGCTGAGCTCCACATGATTCAAAAGAGAAAATAGGATGTGGGGAGTGGAGAGGAGGAGAAGAGAGAGAGAGTGATGAGAGGAGGGAGTCCACAATCTGTGAGCTGCAGCGTGGTGAGGCTCACTGAGGCTGCAGGGCTATGGAGGAGTGTTATCTGTATGTGTATGTGTGTGTGTGTGTGTGTGTGTGTGTGTGTGTGTGTGTGTGTGTGTGTGAGCGTGTGTGCGCGCACGTGTGTGTGTGGGAAGGGGGGTTAAGGGGGCATTATTAATAGCTCCTTTCTGCGAGAGCGTACAGGGCTTTTTGAGTGAGCCAGGGGCATAGAGTAGAGAGCATTGTGCCAGTTGATTTAGTTGACCATCACCATTACAGTCAAAATGCTACTGCTCTCACAAATTCTGTCCCCTCGTGTAAAAAAGCAGTATAAATCTATCATGGTGTTACTGTTTCTTTGCAAAAGCTAAAACGCTTCCTACTTTGCTGTACATTGTTAAAATACTGATGTTGCACACTGAACATAGGACATTCTGTTCCCTAAAATATTCAAAATGCTAATATAATACTACCAATGCTAAGATCGTTTTCTAATACACTACTATATCCATCATGCATCACTAAATGCTATCATGACTCTACCCTTGCTAAAAAGCTCTACACCAATTGCTAATATGCTCACACACTGCCTTCACAGTCCCTTAAATGCTAACCATGTTCCTCCTTGCTTTGCTGAGTAAAACAGACACACCTCTGCTCTGCTGTCACGGTCCAGCCCTTTTTTAAATCATCCCTCTCTCCCTCCTTCCATCTCTCCCACCCTTCCGTTGATATGCTAAGCAGTGCCATGTTGTCTAAAGGCCAAGGAGACGCCGGGAGAGAAAGGTTCTCTTTGCCCTCAGGGCTACCAGCCGAGCTATCTGAAAACAAGAGACAAGCACACAATGAAAAGACCAAAGGGGACAATGTGAATTTTCCCAAGGTTATGGCTATGTTAACATCCACCTTGAAAACATAACCACGGTAAAGAGAAAAGGAACCACGACTAACGGTCTGAATATAACCACACTGTCAACAAGACACAATGGTATCATTTTAGAAAATGGAGTCTTGATATTGTATGTCAGTAGAAATGAAGTGTATCTGCTCAACTGTGTTAAATCTGTCTGACAGTGAAATCTTACAGCTACATCTCCAGCAGTTCCCCAGAAATCTCTTGCTGAGCGGCAGACAGTACTGCCGTAAAATGGCAACCAGAGATTCTCCATTTGCGTTCTGTACAGAGAAATGTAACAATGCATCTGTAGCCATGCACCTTTCTGTCTTTCGTGAAAAAATGGATGTTCCAAGCACAGTGTCACGATTTCCAAATTCACCTCTTTGACTAATGTGGATACTTACCGCTGCTGGATGGGCGCAGCAGGGGGGAATATATTATGGTCATTGCCGCACACACACACACAGACACACACATACACTGTGTGGTTCCGCCAGAGTGCGTCAGGTTAAAGAGACTGGCTCCTTGACAACACTAACAGCGGTCTATTCTGACTACTAATACAATGGCAGGCAGGGTAACACAATGGCAGTCAGGGAGGAGGGAACAGCGAGGACACTAGGACCCATGGGCGGCACCGTGGCAAACACGAGTGAAGCACTCCAGCATGAGTCAGGCATGTTGTGTAACAGGGGAGAGACCAAGGGCCTTGTTTCCATACTGGCTCCCCCAACACAGCACGTACAGAGACCCAGTGAGGGACATAGAGAGTGAGAGCGAGAGAGATACACATGCAAGCCAGTCGTCAGCCAGAGACCACACATACAGTTCACACAGACACAAACACAAACATATACGCCTGCCAGAGCACATGTGGGGGAGTGTCACTGCTGGGTCCATACCTACACACCCATTACATACGAAAGCATGCACACATGCCATAGGTCGACTAGAAAACAACCCACACACGCATGACTGAATGTCAAATGAGTCATCTCTATGTCAGTGTTATGTGGAGTGTATATGATCATTCACTGAATTAATCTAAATATGAGCGAAAACTGCCATTGACAAAATAATCAATATGGATCAGTATGACTTTTGTCCGAACAACAAGAGAGGGGAACGTAATGGTGATGGAGAGAGGTTGTTTGAGTTCATTCTCAATTCTGCTCTGCTATAAAAACATGATACCCCTTTGAACACGCCATTCAATACGCTGACCCCACTCCCCACATCAAACAAAAAGCAACAAGACAAACAAAACAAATCGATAAACAACAACATGCATAACACATGGCCTGCCAGTATAAATACAGAATGAGTTGAATGTGTTAGGACCATAGCCCTCGTTCATTGTGTCCTTGCTGAATGGCCAAAGACAGATGGCATGGAATGGACATTGTCCCCCAGCAAAGGAAATGGTCACGTGAGTAACTTCACACAGCACACACCATTCTCTTAATGGGCCTGTGCTATGGTCTCCAGTGTGCAGTATAATCTGCTATAAAACACCTGAACCAAAGCATGTATAGGATTTGGCTTGGATTTCAGAGACGGTTTGAGAATTAAAGGGGGCGTTCAGTAGTTACATGGGCAGTGAATCCTAAAGGCCTTTAGCTACTGTAACTTCATATAAAGTGTGTTAAAATAATAAGAGTATGGGGAAAATGTGGCATGGGGAACATTTTATATTAAAGGGATACTTCAGCATTTTGGCAATGCGGCCCTTTATCTACTTCCCCAGCATAAGATGAATTTCTGGATAGCATTTTTATGTCTCATTTTTTTTAAATTTACTTTATTTAACTAGACAAGTCAGCTAAGAACAAATTCTTATTTACAATGACGGCCTGCCTCAGCCAAACCCGGACAACGCTGGGACAATTGTGCGCCGCCCTATGGGAATCCCAATCACGGCCGGATGTGATACAGCCTGGAATCGAACCAGGGACTGAGATGCAATGCCCTAGACCTCTGCGCCACCCAGGAGCCCAGTATGAAGGACGTTAGAGGTAGTTTCTCGAGCTAATGCTAACTAGTGGTAGCGCAATGACTGGAAGTCTATGGGTATCTACTAGCATGCATGCCTCTGCCAAAATCCTGAAGTATCCCTTGAATAGGCCACCTCTTTGAACTCAAGCTTGATTTTGTAGGGAATAAAGAGATGCAGACAAAAACTGATGAAGAGAGTGAGAAGGCTAAATAGAGTGAGAGGGCTAAATAGAGTGAGAGGGCTAAATAGAGTGAGAGGGCTAAATAGAGTGAGAGGGCTAAATAGAGTGAGAGGGCTAAATAGAGTGAGAGGGCTAAATAGAGTGAGAAGGCTAAATAGAGTGAGAGGGCTAAATAGAGTGAGAGGGCTAAATAGAGTGAGAGGGCTAAATAGAGTGAGAAGGCTAAATAGAGTGAGAGGGCTAAATAGAGTGAGAAGGCTAAATAGAGTGAGAGGGCTAAATAGAGTGAGAGGGCTAAATAGAGTGAGAGGGCTAAATAGAGTGAGAAGGCTAAATAGAGTGAGAGGGCTAAATAGAGTGAGAGGGCTAAATAGAGTGAGAGGGCTAAATAGAGTGAGAGGGAAAAAGAGAGTGAGAGGGAAAAAGAGAGAGAGGGAAAAAGAGAGAGAGAGGGCTAAAGAGCGAATAAAGAAGGAGGGAAAGAGGAATAAGGGAACCAGAATAGAGAGAGAGTAACACAGTTAGAATAATCGATAGCAGGCTGGCCATTAGAACCATCTTACCCAACATGCCCTTGCTTTCCTCTGACAGACACATGTCCTTCTCTGCGCTGGGCAGCACAAAGCCCACCACGAAGATCTCCACACCGTCTGCCATGAGGGCCAGCCCCAGAACAAAGTACAGCGTCCACTGGAACTTCCCATGGCCACACTCCTGCAGGATGGTCTCGTACTGCTGGGCCAGCTCCTCCTGATCCTTCCTCCTCTCTGCCTCGAACTGGGCCAGGTCCCTGATCTGAGCTTGGGGGGCCATCCCGTCCACCGGAACCGTTTTGCCGGACTCCGCCCGGGGGATCCCCTGGTACTCTCCCTCGTAGATCTCATCGTCTTCGTCGTGACCTTCCGTGGAGTCGCTGTGGCCGCCCTCGTCGTCGTTGGCCCGGCTGTCATTGCGGTAGTAGCCGTCGCCATCTTGGCTCTGATGCACGGGGTAGTCGTCATCCTCGTCCTCTTCCTCGAAGCGCTTGTATGAGCGCTTGGTGTACTCGTCGGCCATTTTGTCCACACTGCGGCCCACCTTCTTGCCCGCCTGCTTCTTCACCACCTTGGCGATGTCTTTGGCACCGCGGATGAAGTCCTGACGTCCGTCTTGTCCGTAGCCGTCGTCCATCTTGGCTCTGGCGGTGAGGTTGGTTGCTGCTAGGAACGCGAGATATCAGGAGTGGCACAAGGGCATGGGTGTGCACTGGGGATCTCTGTGGATCTGGAATTCAGCACCACGGACAGCTCCTTTATCAGCTACAGATAGAATATCTTCCTCCAAATTGAGACCTGGAATGAAAGAGGAGATTGTGTTAGAACGGCACCTCCAACACTGTGGAAAGACACTACGCAGCATCAACTGTCCATCGCAGTTCTCACTCATTCTCACTCCGTCAACTTCCAATCAAGAAATACAAACTATGGTGTCTACATACGGTTGGAATTTTCATGAGTATACACCTGCGTCTGTACATGACAGCTGGCCGGTGGCACCTTAATTGGGAGGACGGGCTCATAGTAATGGCTTGAGGGGAATAAATGGAATCACATCAAACACGTGTTTGACACCATTCCATTTCCTCCATCCCAGCCATTATTATGATCCGTCCTGCCTCCTGTGCTGCATGTGCCACAGAAAGCCAAACTCAAGTGAAGTCAGTAACCGCATGGAGGTTCTCAGTGCCTGTATTCATGATTCTCAACAAATGGCCTTATTCCTATGGCTGAGCCCATTCAGCCCACCTGATCTGACCCAATGTAATGTCCTTAATAAGTGGAAATGACAGCTTAAATTAGAAAATGACAGAAGAGCACCTGTTCTAACTCAGTGGCCTGCATTGATTGAGCACCAGTTATCTCATAGCTCTCTCCCAGCCCGTCCACAAGTCACAGCATGGCATTTCTAATGGCTCTCGGCTTGAATCAAACCTTCAAGGGAACATTTTTTTTAAACCTTTATTTTACTAGGCAGGTCAGTTACGAACAAATTCTTATTTTCAATGACAGCCTAGGAACAGCGGGTTCAGGGACAGAACGACAGATTTGTACCTTGTCAGCTAAGGGATTTGAACTTGCAACCTTCCAGTTGCTAGTCCACCACTCTAACCACTAGGCTACAAACATCAACACTGAAGGTTAAGAGCAGTTAGAAATCTCTGTCCCTCCTTCCCTATCTCTGTTTCTCTCTCTCCCTCCTTCCCTATCTCTGTTTCTCTCTCTCCCTCCTTCCCTATCTATTTTTATCTCTCTCCCTCTCCTGGCTCTCTATCTCTGTTTCTCTCTCTCCCTCCCCTGGCTCTCTATCTCTGTTTCTCTCTCTCCCTCCATACCTATCTCTGTTTCTCTCTCTCCCTCCCCTGGCTCTCTATCTCTGTTTCTCTCTCTCCCTCCCCTGGCTCTCTATCTCTGTTTCTCTCTCTCCCTCCCCTGGCTCTCTATCTCTGTTTCTCTCTGTCCCTCCTTCCCTATCTCTGTTTCTCTCTCTCCCTCCCCTGGTTATCTCTCTCCGTTTCTCTCTCTCCCTCCCATGGCTCTCTATCTCTGTATCTCTCTCTCCCTCCCCTGGTTCTCTCTCTCTGTTTTTCTCTCTCTCTCCCCTGGCTCTCTATCTCTGTTTCTCTCTCTCCCTCCCCTGGTTCTCTCTCTCTGTTTCTCTCTCTCCCTCCCCTGGCTCTCTATCTCTGTTTCTCTCTCTCCCTCCCTTGGTTCTCTCTCTCTGTTTCTCTCTATCCCTCCCCTGGTTCTCTCTCTCTGTTTTTCTCTGTCCCACTCCTGGTTCTCTCTCTCTGTTTCTCTCTCTCTCCCTCCCCTGGCTCTCTATCTCTGTTTCTCTCTGTCCCTCCCCAGGTTCTCTATCTCTGTCCCTCCCCTGGCTCTCTATCTCTGTTTCTCTCTGTCCCTCCTTCCCTATCTCTGTTTCTCTCTGTCCCTCCATCTCTATCTCTGTTTCTCTCGCTCCCTCCCCTGGCTCTCTATCTCTGTTTCTCTCTCTCCCTCCCCTGACTCTCTATCTCTGTTTCTCTCTCTCCCTCCCCTGGCTCTCTATCTCTGTTTCTCTCTCTCCCTCCCCTGGTTCTCTCTCTCTGTTTCTCTCTCTCCCCCCCTGGTTCTCTCTCTCTGTTTCTCTCTGTCTCTCCCCTGGCTCTCTATCTCTGTTTCTCTCTCTCCCTCCCCTGGTTCTCTCTCTCTGTTTCTCTCTCTCCCTCCCCTGGTTCTCTCTCTCTCTGTTTCTCTCTCCTTCCCCTGGTTCTCTCTCTGTGTTATTTGTGGGTAAGGATAATTGGTTCTCAGCTTCACTCTGTTCTTTCTGTTGTGTATTCCTCTCCTCGTGGCGCTATCGGCAACGCTAACCTGCCTGGGCTGTGCTGTTTAACCTCCCAGTCTCTCTCTCCTGCTAGAGTCTCCAGAGATAGCAGGCAGGTTAAACCTTGACCCGGAGAACAAGGCTGACAGAAAAATGGGCAGCCGAGTGGCCTGCTCTTTTCCCTGCACCTCTGTCACCATAACACACACAGGCCCATCAAATGTGTCTCACAGAGGAATACAGCAATACAGCCAAGGGAAACAGATGCAGTCAGATTGTCAGATTAATATACAATATCTTAAGAGAGAAAGTGTGCACACTGTTCATTGAAATCCATGCACAATATGTGCCTAGCCTACTATACAAACTTAAAATATGATGTTTCTTTAGTGAATACTAATTCGATTTTTTTCAGAAATGTGACTGTATGCTGTTAGTTTGAGAATAACACCAATCCCAAATGGGGATGTGTAGGAGACAGTGTGAAGCTGATCCCTTGATAGAGTGGTGTTGGTGCCCACTGTGGCTGCCTAGTGCTATTGGATTCTCTGGCCCTTTGAAGAGGAGGAGACACAGCAGGAGAAGAGAACAGGCCTCAGGGAGGGTCCATAGACCATAGCTGAACCCAATGACCATGCACACACTCTGAAATACTGTAACAGTCCCCACCCTTCTTTGGTTAGTGGCCCCCCTTTAATCTGTTAACACTTTATTTTACGGTCCTAGTTCAGCTAGTACCTGTTGGACAAGGGGTACTCTCTGGTGCTGCGATTCAGTACCTGGTACCTAAAAGGCACATACGTAATTACCAAGTCAACTGTGTAACAGGCTACTATTACAGCCTTACCAAACTGACTACTTCCTATACTGTGTTAGGAGTGTCCTGGCTAAGTAGCATGAGATCAGATGGGATAGAAACTGGAGGAGAGGAGAGAAGAGGAGAGGAGAAGAGAGGAGAGGAGAGGAGAGGAGAGGAGAGGAGAGGAGAGGAGAGGAGAGGAGAGGAGAGGAGAGGAGAGAAACTGGAGAAGAGGATGGAGGGCTGGGGAGCTTCTCAGACAACAGACTGGCAGAGATCACTGAACCCAAAGGTCTTCTGGGAAGACTGTGTTTCCAAGTAACACTCACTTAGACTGAAAATGAACCCCGGAAACAACAGCAGCTATATCAGTCATCTCTGACCTCTGTCTTTTCTACCAAGGTAAGGAGCAGTAATGTGCCACACATATAAAGGTGACTTTGGTGATGTCTATGCATTGAGAATAATATGAATACAGTGGATGAATACAATGGATGGAAATGATTAAATTCATATGAATATGGCATATTTTCCCAGCTTTGTGTCCTATGTATGACCAGTTCCTCCAAACATGCACTGTATTAGCAGATACTGTGACACTGAAAGATGATTGCATGTCAATGTAAATTAAATAGATTGCATTGAATTGCATGTTAAAATTCTCTACATATCATGTCCTCTCCTTGTTCGCTGCCGGGCTAATATAGGCCAGTATATTGTATGTGGATTTGCTTCATCCACTTCACACGGTAAAGTGCGCATTAGGTGCCACCAGAGTGGAACATAGAAGCCTGATTTCCATATAAATGGCAGTGAGTGAGATGGCCCCTACTAGCCCTTGAAATCCCTGACTCTGAGTCAGACCCCATCTGCTAGCTACAGATGTAGGATCTTAATCTGATCACTTTTTTGTTGCTGAGAATGTTCATGCACAGCAGGAAATGCAAACGTGTAGTGTATTAGAGTTTTAAAAAGGCTTCTAAAGTTTGTCATTTCCACTTTGAAATTTCAGACTTGATTTGCCCTAACGGAAAATGTATCAACCCCTTCAAAAATATCCATGAATTATTATCCACATAATAATTCACATTGCCTGTTGCTGTAAGATTATTTTCCTGCTGTAGCAAACTGGCGCAAATTAGGAACCTACATCTGTATTGCTCGAGAATCCTGAAGCCATTGCATTTAAACCTGGGTCCATTGTACCACAAGCATCGTTCAGGGAAGAGAAAGCACAAGAGAGACAATCTTCCATTCCTACTGCACAGAGCTTGTCGTGAAGGTGGGAATATGAATTATATTTAAAAAATACTTGAAAAACATATGGAGGTAAATATGAAATTGAAATCCTCCTGTAGGACCTTTGGCAGGTGAACAAGAGCAGACATACAGTATGTATAAAACATGAGGCCTGCAGTAACAAGCAGGTTTCCCAGGAAGGGAACAACCTTGTGGTTGCATTACACATGGAGTTAGTGCGTAAAGAGGAGGAAGCTCAAGAATAGTTCTATATGCAGATGTGTAGATGTGTATCAGAATATGTCACCATGCAAAGAAAACTTTTGTCCCTTGTGCCTGCCTGTATTGATGCAGGAGTTTCCTGCCTTGACATCATTAGTGTTTAATGGTCCATAGTTTACAAGGATCCTTACACAGAATGACTCTGTTGGGAGCTGTCTGCTTTGGTAAGACATCTCAATCTAGCAACCAGAGGACATAGAGTTGAAGTTTACAATCACCTTAGCCAAATGCATTTAAACTCAGTTTTTCACAATTCCTGACATTTAATCCCAGTAAACATTCCCTGTTTAAGGTCAGTTAGGATCACCACTTTATTTAAGAATGTTAAATGTCAGAATAAAGCAGAGATAATTAATTATTTCAGCTTTTATTACTTTCATCACATTCCCAGTGGGTCAGAAGTTTACATACACTCAATTAGTATTTGCTAGCATTGTCTTCAAATTGCTTAACTTGGGTCAAACGTTTCAGGTAGTCTTCCACAAGCTTCCCACAATAAGTTGGGTGAATTTTGGCCCATTCCTCCTGACAGAGCTGGTGTAACTGAGTCAGGTTTGTAGGCCTCCTTGCTCGCACACGCCTTTTCAGTTCTGCCCACAATTTCTATAGGATTGAGGTTAGCGCTTTGTGACGGCCACTCCAATACCTTGACTTTGATGTCCTTAAGCCATTTTGCAACAACTTTGGAAGTATGCTTGGGGTCATTGTCCATTTGGAAGACCCATTTGCGACCAAGCTTTAACTTCCTGACTGAGGTCTTGAGATGTTGCTTCAATATATCCACATAACTTTCCACCCTCATGATGCCATCTATTTTGTGAAGTGCACCAGTCCCTCCTGCAGCAAAGCACCCCACAACATGATGCTGCCAACCCCGTGCTTCACGGTTGGGATGGTGTTCTTCGGCTTGCAAGCCTCCCCCTTTTTCCTCCAAACATAATGATGGTCATTATGGCCAAACAGTTCTATTTTTGTTTCATCAGACCAAAATACTTTTCTCCAAAAAGTACGATATTTGTCCCCATGTGCAGATATAAACCGTAGTCTGGCTTTTTTTCTGGCTGTTTTGGAGCAGTGGCTTCTTCCTTGCTGAGCCGCCTTTCAGGTTATTTCGATATAGATACTTTTATACCTGTTTCCTCCAGCATCTTCACAAGGCCCTTTGCTGTTATTCTGGGATTGATTTGCACTTTTCGCACCAAAGTAGGTTAATCTCAAGGAGACAGAATGCCTCTCCTTCCTGAGCAGTATGACGGCTGCGTGGTCCCATGGTGTTTATACTTGCGTACTATTGTTTGTACAGATGAACGTGGTACCTTCAGGTGTTTGGAAATTGCTCCCAAGGATGAACCAGATTTGTGGAGGTTTACAATTTTTTTTCTGAGGTCTTGGCTGATTTCTTTTGATTTTCCCATGATGTCAAGCAAAGAGGAACTGAGTTTGAAGGTAGGCCTTGAAATACATCCACAGGTACACCTCCAATTGACTCAAATTATGTCAATTAGCCTATCAGAAGCTTCTAAAGCCATGACATCATTTTCTGGAATTTCCCAAGCTGTTTAAAGGCACAGTCAACTTAGTGTATGTAAACTTCTGACACACTGGAATTGTGATACAGTGAATTATAAGTGAAATAATCTGTCTGTAAACAATTGTTGGAAAAATTACTTGTGTCATGCACAAAGTAGATGTCCTAACCAACTCGCCAAAACTATAGTTTGTTAAAAATAAATTTGTGGAGTGGTTGAAAAATGAGTTTTAATGACTCCAACATAAGTGTATGTAAACTTCCAACGTTATTTCATGTGTAGTCAAAGAAGATGAATGAGGCCCTCCCATAGGACCTATTTAGTTATATGTTTGGATAAGAAAACGTGACAATAAAACAGAAGAATAAAAGCTGCATTAGACCTCCTCCACCTACTGAAATATAGTTACTCCTTACTCCCTAAAGGTCTAACCTCTGCTCTTGATCTTTAATAGTTTAAGAGGGCTATTACTCACCTACCCCATTCTAGATACCCCGGTGTACCTTACTTTAATGGCCCACTGATCTAAGCTATTCTGTAAAATAGCTGCTCCAAAACCAAAAGCATATTGTATCATCTCTTAGCAATCCAAGATCTTCAGGGCACATAAAACCGCCCACCTCTGTTCTTGGTCTAGAAATCTTGATCTTCGCACAGCGCCTCAATCTCTCTCGGAGGCGCCAGCCGGTTGGCTGGTCATTCTTTGTCTCCATGGTCACAACCTTCACACCAGGAGCCGCTCACTACTCCATCTAAATGCAATGAGCTAGCCATCACCATCAGATTACCCTTTACATCCCCACTACTGATCGATATGAGTAGGTACAAATAGGCTCTTTAGCCTGGAATAATAAGCCATTATCTTCTTAAGAGTCATGCTGCTGCAAGTACGCGGTTGTTAGCACTAAAAAATCTAGATGAGAATATTTAATTTCCCTAATCTGTGAGTCATGATATGGACATTTGGCAGCAAATCCTTCTGGAAATATGCAACAACAAAAGGCTTAATATATGGGATAAACAGCAAGAAAGTCGATAAGATAACAACGTAATGAGTTATTCCAAAGTAAAGCACATCTCCTATTGGGCCTGGCATCTTTAATGAAGTGTAAATTGATAATAAATTAAGTGTCCGAGAGGAGCCGGACCAAAACCCTAGCTGTCGTTTGCCAGTGATGAAAGACTTAATTATGTAAACCTATTTTCTTCTAGTGAGCTGAGAGGATGCCAGGGGGCCAGTGGAGCTCCTCTCTACACCACACACAATACTGGAACAGAGCAGCAGCTTGCTAACAACAAAAGAGAGCAGAGAGAAACAGGAAATAAGATAACGCTAGCTAGCACGTTAAAAGTGAGGCAGTGCACTAAAGCGGAACAGTCTTACGCTCTGGCTGAAGCTACTTTATTTGCTTATCTTAGCAGGCCCTACCACGGCTAAAATACAGCTAGTAAATGTAGACTCGAGCACTGGGCTAGGCAACTGTCAACAGCTGAAATTGTGTGGGTCAATTTCCAATCAAAATCATTGTTAATGCTAACATGAGCAACCATTTGTTAAATGTGATACAACACTGCCCATTTCCACCCTTAAACCATTGTGGTGATAGTAATGGAGGAATATTAGCTTAGAGCTAATACTACCAAGGCTATTAATCCAGCCAAGAAGGTTTATGAGAGTGGGAATACTGTATGTATGTTGAAAGAGAATTGTAGAGACACAGGCCCAACTTTATGTAATGCGGTATTAGGTGTGAGACAATCAATAAAAGTCACAAGTCAATGAAAACAGATTCGGTGGAGTAGGCCCTGTAACTCAATAGAAGATTTGTTTGCACAGTACAGTTGTCTGGCCGGCTGTCCAAAAGTCTTGTTTGTTTAATCACAGCACATGAGACCCTAAATACCTTTCAGTGTATAAATTCGTACCGTAAACCGTATTGACTTGTGCACAGTGTCTCCCTCTGTTCAAACAGTGGAGTAAGGAGGAAATATGATGTTTCCGTTTCAGTCGACTCTCTCTGACTCCTCTGTTTACAGTTCACTAGAGCCCAGATTGCCAGATTGCCAGGACAAGAGTCAAGATCCCATTAGAAAATGGCATGAGTCGCTCGGGGAGTCTGTCAGTGAACACTAACTGCTGTCATATCTCCTACCAGCAAGAAAACCCTTCCACAGAAAACCAGAAAGATCCACAACTGTGCTGAATAAGGACACGTCAATTTAGCCTTTGGCTACACTTGGATAAGCTAGGTGAATGTGCATATAAATCGGTCATTTAAATCCACTTCAAACAGATCTCCATTTGACAAAGTCGGGTATATACCCACCAAAGAGAGAAATGCACGTGATAAAGGAGTGACATTTTATTCAGCGGAGGCTTTCTAAACGTTTATCAGGAGACAGGGTTGCCGGGGAGAAGTCAGCCAGTAATGGAGTAAGAAGATGGATGACAGTAGGACTAAAGACACCAAACAGATAGATAGTGCACTGTTTTGACAGGAGGCCTAATCTCCCACTCAAATCATATCCTCTCGACTAAACTGGGGTTTGATGGAATTCTACATATACTGTATGGGTTTGGACAACTAAATTTACTTCCACGAGAGCATAGTTTGCCTCAACAATATAGTATTGTTTGGCTGTCCAATACAGTAGTCTGGTGAGTGCTTACGTGAACTAGCTAATCAGGAAGATTATCCATAATGCTCCGGACAGAGTTTACAGTAAAGTATTATTTGAGGACAGAAGAGTGAATGAGATTGGCTCTTTATGGATGTGTTGATCTATGGGGTTTTGGTGACAGGGTACAAACAGTAGGGCTTTAGCATTGTGTTACATCTCTCTAGGGATGCATATACCTCCACTTCTAATCACACACACACACACATTATCTCTCCCCACCTCCATGTTGGCCCTCTGCCACCACCTCCAAATGCAGATGTCTGTAATAACTCCCCCTTGTAGGTATGTGCTCCACTGTCATCACTCTAAATCACATTTATTTTGTGTATTTTTATTTCAACTTTATTTAACCAGGTAGGCCAGTTGAGAACAAGTTCTCATTTACAACTGCGACCTGGCCACATGGAACAAACAAGCGTAGAGTCAATAACACAATAGTAAAAAAAAATTACGTCTATATACAGTGTGTGCAAATGGCGTGAGGAGGTAAGGCAATAAATATGGCCATAGTAGCGGAGTAATTACAATTTAGCAAACTAACACTGGAGTGATAGATGAGCAGATGATGATGTGCAAGTAGAAATACTGGTGTGCAAAAGAGCAGAAAAGTAAATAAAAACAATATGGGGATGAGGTAGGTAGAATTTCTTTGCAGTCATTGGTAGCAGAGAACTGGAATGAAAGGCGGCCAAAGGAGGTGTTGGCTTTGGGGATGACCAGTGAGATATACCTGCTGGAGCGCGTGCTATGGGTGGGTGCTGTTATCGTGACCAGTGAGCTGAGATAAGGTGGAGCTTTACCTAGCATAGACTTATAGATGACCTGAAGCCAGTGGGTCTGGCGATGAATATGTAGCGAGGGCCAGCCGACTAGAGCATGCATACAGGTCGCAGTGGTGGGTTGTATATGTGGCTTTGGTGACAAAATGGATGGCACTGTGATAGACTGCATCCAGTTAGTTGAGTAGAGTATTGGAAGCTATTTTGTAAATGACATCGCTGCAGTCGAGGATTGGTAGGATAGTCAGTTTTACGAAGGCATGTTTGGCAGCGTGAGTGAAGGAGGCTTTGTTTGCAAAATAGGAAGCCAATTCTAGATTTAATTTTGGATTGGAGATGTTTAATATGAGTCTAGGAGAAGAGTTTACAGTCTAGCCAGACACCTAGGTATTTGTATTTGTCCACATATTCAGAAGTCAGAACCGTCCAGAGTAGTGACGCTAGTCGGGCAGGCGGGTGCGGGCAGTGAACGGTTGAAAAGCGTGCATTTGGTTTTACTAGCGTTCAAGAGCAGTTGGAGGCCACGGAAGGAGTGTTGTATGGCATTGAAGCTCGTTTGGAGGTTAGTTAACACAGTGTCCAAAGAAGGGCCAGATGTTTCTTGATTATCGTGGATTTATCGGTGGTAACAGTGTTACCTAGCCTCAGTGCAGTGGGCAGCTGGGAGGAGGTGCTCTTATTCTCCATGGACTTTACAGTGTCCCAAAATGTTTTGGAGCTAGAGCTACAGGATGCAAATTTCTGTTTGAAAAAGCTAGTCTTTGCTTTCCTGACTGACTGGGTGTATTGGTTCCTGACTTCCCTAACAAGTTGCATATCGCGGGGACTTTTCGATGCTAGTGCAGAAAGCCACAGGATGTTTTTGTGCTGGTCGAGGGAAGTCAGGTCTGGAGTGAACCAAGGGCTATATCTGTTCTTAGTTCTACATTTTTTGAAAGGGGCATGCTTATTTAAGATGGTGAGGAAATTACTTTTAAAGAACGACCAGGCATCATCGACTGATGGGATGAGGTCAATATCCTTCCAGGATAACTGGGCCAGGTCGATTAGAAAGGCCTGCTCGTAGAAGTGTTTTAGGGAACGTTTGACAATGATGAGGGGTGGTCGTTTTACCGCGGACCCATAGCGGATGCAGGCAATGAGGCAGTGATCGCTGAGATCCTGATTGAAAACAGCAGAGGTGTATTTGGAGGGCAAGTTGGTCAGGATAATATCTATGAGGGTGCCCATGTTTACGGATTTAGGGTTGTACCTGGTGGGTTCCTTGATAATTTGTGTGAGATTGCATCTATCTTAGATTGTAGGACTGCCAGGGTGTTAAGCATATCCCAGTTCAGATATTTTTTTCTAATATTTGGTCTTTTGACCAATCACATCTGATCTTTTCACATCAGATTTTTTTCAGAGCCCAATATAACAATAATGTGCATTTGAAAAGCCACTTATACTTACATTGGTTCAAAATACCGCCTTCATCAAGGCAAAAGGATCTGTCCTCTCCAGCTGTGGATTAAGAAGGACAGCTGTCGGTTGGTATGATCACATATCTTCCCTTAAGCTATGCTATTCTGGTGAGAAGACTTGCTAAACCAGTAACCGAAAGGTTGCTAAGACGAATCCCCGAGCTGACAAGGTACAAATCTGTCGTTCTGCCCCTGAACAAGGCAGTAAACCCACTGTTCCTAGGCTGTCATTGTAAATAAGAATGTGTTCTTAACTGACTTGCCTTGTTAAATAAAGGTTAACATTTTTTTTTTTTAAATAACAATGTTACAGCATATTATCTAGAGCTTCCGAAAGAATTGAATGAAACTTGCAGAACAACATAATAAAAAATAGATCAGAATTGGCCTGCCTGTGTAAACGCAGACATTGAGGCTGACTAAGAGGTAACATAATAGAACATTTAATGGAAAACCTCATCAACACCAAGTTACAGTAGAATACTGCAGAGAGAGAGTGGCTTGGTCATCAGCAGCCTTGCAATATTCATCAGAAGTGTAGCTAAAGCAGCTCAGCTAAACTGCAGCTCCAGTGCATTCATGCCTGATAAACCCAACTGAAATACAGTGGAAAATGCCAGTAATTGCCTGCTGATGTCCAGAAGAGTTTTCTTACTATTAATAAACACACAGTCAAATGTGAATTCAGTTGCTGGGAATTTCCACATATATGATTTGAAGTGTTATGGTCCAAATGAATAGCAATGGGCTTCAGATTTACATGGTGACGAGATAAGACGCATGGCCATGTTTAGTTATGGGGAAAACCATCAATATCCTTTATAGGTAACTGCAGTATATCTTCATCCCTGTCAAGACTTCTACCGAAGTCGAAGCCTCTCCTTGTTCGGGCGGTGCTCGGCGGTCGGCGTCACCGGTCTTCTAGCCATCATTGATCCATTTTTCATTTTCCATTAGTTTTTGTCTTGTCTTCCTACACACCTGGTTTCAATCCCATGCATTACCTGTTGTGTATTTAACCCTCTGTTTCCCCTCATGTCTTTGTCAGAGATGGTTTGTTATTCAGTGTTGTGTTGTTTTTGTATTGACCGCAAAGGGGTCCTCGTACCCACTTTGTTTATTGTTACATTGTGTTTGGAGTATGTTTTGTTTATTTGTTATTAAACACTCCATTACACTTGATTCTCCTGCGCCTGACTTCCCTGCCACCTATACACACGACTCTGACAATCCCTGTTTCTTCATTACCTGGGTAGGCCTACAGCATATGTAATTATAAACTGGGTGAATGCTTATTGACTGACAGCCATGGTATATCAGACTGTATACCATGGGTATGACAAAACGTTTATTTTTACTGCTCTAATTATGTTGGTAACCAGTTTATTATAGCAATAAGGCACCTCGGGAGTTTGTGGGTAATGGCCAATATACCACGGCTAAGGGCTGTATCCAGGCACTCCGCGTTGCATCGTTCTTAAGAACAGCCTTTAGCCGTTGTATATTGGCCACATACCACACCCGCTCGTGCTTAAATATACCTCAAACAGTATCCAATGTATCACGTTTCTGGTTGAGCCATATTTTCACACCATACTCCCACTTGTGGTTTTGCTAACAAAACCTTGGCTTGCCTCAATGTCATGTGTGCAGAGCAATGCATGCTGGGCCGTGTCAGTGCGGCCCACTCACTGCTGGCACACGTCTGGTCTGTTGGAAGTGATCCCCACAGGGTCCAGTCAACAAACCCCTATGCTGGTACCATCCTGTCCACCATGGTGAAACACATACACACTGAGGAGGATGTGTATCTAGTCAAGTCTATTTGATTGGGAGTTCTGTTCAACAGGGAGCAAATAACACTTTGATAGGTATTACTCATTTCCAGTGTACACACCGAGCGAGAGGTCAACTTCACATTCTTGTGAGTGTCTTTTTAGATTTTTATAATTTCCTCAATACCAGAAAGCTTGTTAGTAAATGTGTTTAAATTGGTTCCCCTTGGAGCGGATGAGGTGCCGCTTTGAAAGACCAGAGGTTAAACCAATACCATCTAACTCGAAGCGAGAGTTGCATGAGTTGCAGTTTGGAGGATACTCAACATGATAGACTAGACAGAGTCTGTCTAGGTAATAAAGTCATTGAATTGCCCTCAAGGAATAAGTCTAGGAAGACAATTGAGTGATCTGTTGAGGCAAGGCAGACTAAGGTAGAGAGCCTTGGGACTCCCCTGAGGACATGCATACAAGCTCGCACGCACTCACACACCATTTTATTTAATGTCAATCTACCACAAACTGCAAAGAAAGGAGAGAAAAGAGTATCATTTTGAAAAAGAAAGTTGTGGAAAATAGGAAAGGGTCAGGTGAGGTTTTTACAGTAACTTTCAAAATATGATCTACTTAGACAGCTAAGTTATCCTTTTTTCTCTCCCATTATTCAGATATCTGCTGCTCTGGTTTTAGCATCCAGGGGTGGCCTGGGCTGGTCAAAGCATCCATCAGTTATTGACTGCTCTGGTCTGAGTGTCCAGGGGTGGCCTGGACCGATCGAAACACCCATCCATTATTCATGCCTGGTTGTCTGGGCACAAGGACAGAGGTGCAGCAGCCAAGTCATCCCTAAGTGATGATGTATAGGCACGTGAGGTGATAAACTCCCACCAACAGGACATTGGTCAAATGTATTCAGCTTACAGTAGTCTACAACGATGTGGGCAATATACAATACCCGTCAAAAGTTTGGACACCTACTCATTCAAGGGTTTTCTTTATTTTTTCTATTTTCTACATTGTAGAGTAATAGTGAAGACATCAAAACTATGAAATAACACATATGGAATCATGTAGTAACCAAAAAAAGTGTTAAACAAATCCAAATATATTTGAGATTTGAGATTCTTCAAAGTAGCCACCATTTGCCTTGATGACAGCTTTGCACACACTTGTCATTCTCTCAACCAGCTTCATGAGAATGCATTTCAATTAATAGGTGTGCCTAAAAGTTAGTTTGTGAAATGTCTTTCCTTCCTAATGCATTTGAGCCAATCAGTTGTGTTGTGACAAGGTAGGGGTGGTATACAAAAGATAGCCCTATTTGGTAAAAGACCAAGTCCATATTATGGCAAGCACAGCTCAAATAATCAAAGAGAAATGACAGTTCATCATTACTTTAACCTCTACAGGATCGGTGTTCTCACCCACGGGACGGTTGAGCTAACATAGGCTAATGTGATTAGCGTGAGGTTGTAAGTAACAAGAACATTTCCCAGGACAAAGTCATATCTGATATGGGCAGAAAGCTTAACTTCTTGGTGACAGGGAGGCAGTATTGAGTAGCTTGGATGAATAAGGTGCCCAGAGAAAACTGCCTGCTACTCTGTCCCAGATGATAGTATATGCATATTGTTAGTAGTATTGGATAGAAAACACTCTGAAGTTTCTAAAACAGTTTGAATGATGTATGTGAGTATAACAGAACTCATATGGCAGGCGAAAACCTGAGACAAATCCAACCAGGAAGTGGGAAATCTGAGGTTTGTAGTTTAATTTAAGTGATTGCCTGTCCAATATGCTGTGTCTATGGGGCCAGATTGCACTTCCCAAGGCTTCCAGCAGATGTCAACAGTCTTTAGAAAGTTGTTTGAGGCTTCTATTGTGGAACGGGGTCAAATAAGAGCTGTTTCAACAAGTGAACTAGGCTGTGGCCAATCAGTTGTTTACTGCGCGGTCATGTTCCTTCTTTTTCCTCTGTAATGAATACGCTATTGTCCTGTTGGAATATTATTGAAGATTTATTATAAAAAGACCGTAAGTATTGATTGTAAACATCGTTTGACATGTTTCTACAAACTGCATGGAACTATTTTGACTTTTTATCTGGATTTGGTGCTCGCGCATTGTGCCTTTGGAATAGTGAACTAAACACGCAAACAAAACGGAGGTATTTGGACATAAATATGGATGTAATCGAGAAAAACGAACATTTCTTGTGGAAGTGGGAGTCCTGTGAGTGTATTCCGACGGCAATCAGCAAAAGTAAGTGAAGATTTATAATACTATTTATGACTTTTGTTGACTCTACAACTTGGCGGGTAACTGTATGGCTTGCTTTTGTGGCTGAACGATGTTCTCAGATTATTGAATATTGTGCTTTTGCCGTAAAGCTTTTTTTAAATCTGACACAGCGGTTAAATTAAGAACAAGTGTATCTTTAATTCTATGTAAAAACATGTATCTTTCATCAAAGTTTATGATGAGTATTTCTGTTATTTGATGTGGCTCTATGCAATTTCTCCGGATGTTTTGGAGGCATTTCTGAACATTGCGCCAATGTAAACTGAGGTTTTTGGATATAAATATGAACTTGATCGAACAAAACATACATTAAATTCTTGTTAATCTAACTGCACTGTCCAATTTACAGTAGTTGTTACAGTGAAACAATACCATGCTATTGCTTGAGGAGAGTGCACAGTTATGAACTTGAAAATGTATTAATAAACCAATTAGGCACATTTGGGCAGTCTTGACACAACATTTTGAACAGAAATGCAAAGGTTCATTGAATCAGTCTAAAACTTTGCACATACACTGCTGCCATCAAGAGGCCAAAATCTAAATTGCGCCTAACCTGGAATATTACATTTAGGCCTTTCTCTTGCATTTCAAAGATGATTTTAAAAAAACTTTTAAAAACATGTTTTTTTATTTGTATTATCTTTTACCAAATCGAATGTGTTAAATTCTCCTACATTAATTTGACATTTCCACAAACTTCAAAGTGTTTACTTTCAAATGGAATCAAGAATATGTATATCCTTGCTTCAGGTCCTGAGCTACAGGCAGTTAGATTTGGGTATGTAATTTTAGTTGAAAATTTAAAAAAAAGGGTCTGATCCTTTATGACATGAAGGTCAGTCAATCCGGAACACTTCAATAACTTTTAAAGTTTATTCAAGTATAGTTGCAAAAACCATCAAGCGCTATTATGAAACGGGCCTTCATCAGGACCGCCACAGGAAAGGAAGACCCAGAGTTACCTCTGCTGCAGATATGTTCACTAGAGTTAACTGCACCTCAGATTGCAGCCCAAATAAATGCTTCACAAAGTTCAAGTAACAGACACATCTCAACATCAACTGTTCAGAGGAGACTGCGTGAATTCGGCCTTCGTGGTCGAATTGCTGCAAAGAAATCACTACTAAAGGACACCAATATAAGAAGAAGAGACTTGCTTCGGCCAAAAAAACATGAGCAATGGACATTAGACCAGTGGAAATCTGTCCTTTGGTCTGATGAGTCCAAATTTGAGATTTTTGGATACAATCGCCTTATCTTTATGAAACGGATGATCTCCGCATGTGTGATTCCCACCGTGAAGCATGGAGGAGGAGATGTGGGGGTGCTTATTTAGAATTCAACGCACAGTTAACCAGCATGGCTACCACAGCATTCTGCAACAATACGCCATCCCATCTGGTTTGCGCTTAGTGGGACTATCATTTGTTTTTCAACAATTACCTAAAATACACCTCCAGGCTGTGTAAGGGCTATTTGACCAAGAAGGAGAGTGATGGAGTGCTGCATCAGATAACCTGGCCTCCACAATCAGCCAACCTCAACCCAATTGAGATGGTTTGGGATGAATTGGACCGCAGAGTGAAGGAAAAGCACCCAACAAATGCTCAGCATTCCTTCAAGACTCATGAAGCTGGTTGAGAGAATGCAAAGAGTGTGCAAAGCCATCATCAAGGCAAAGGGTGGCTACTTTGAAGAATTTAAAATATAAAACACTTTTTTTGGTTACTACATGATTCCATATGTGTTTTTCATAGTGTTGATGTCTTCACTATACATTGTGTCCCTGCTGCCTGAACACTGCACAGGCTGGACACTCCTGGGTTGGGCATTACAGGGTGGAAGTATTCCTGAGAGAGGATGATGAGAGGCTGTTCAGCAGGAGTAGCAAACAGAGAGGAAACAATATCTATTCATTTAGCTGTTCTTTTCTGTCCAGCTCCAGTGCCATGTTTGGATGTGCGTAAACACGCTCCTTTCATGGATCATACAGTAGCTCCACCCACCTAGACAGTATGCATGGTTCTGCAGAGAAAGAGAGAGAGAGGTCCCCTCTGGAAAGGGCACAGCCCAACATGAGTCACGTCATCATTGTCATCTTTCCCTGGGTGGAACCTCTCAGTGTGCATAGTCAACCTGGGCTCACTACAGCAGCTAGCAACACCATGTCAAACAGCATGTCATCCCAGCATCCATTTTAGTTCCCTTCACTGCTATATGGATATTGAAAGAAAAAACTGCTGTGGATGCAGTCGCAGTACCTATAATGAAAAAGTGAATTATAAGCATCTGTGGCAGTTGCCCTTGCTCCAGAAAAGTTGAATATACAAAATATTGTACTATTTGAGAGGGCTTCTTCATGTCAGTTTGGAGAGGTAACAAGGGAATGAAATGGGTGATATATGCAGAGGGAGACAACTCAATGAGCTTGTTAAACCCTTCAATGATGTAACGGTCCATAGGTTTTAACGGTCCAGTACTTGAATTGGATGTTGGTGGTATCCATGTCAAGGCGAACTACTTTGTACCACTCCTGTCCACCTTTAAACGGGGGCACTGATTCTCTAATAGAAGCTATTGGCATTTGATTATACCTACTGTAATGCCTGAGTTGTAATGCCTACGTATGAAATAATAGATATGTAGAGGGTTTTTACCATTTTCATGGTCGTTTCATGACTCATAACAACAATGTTGTCTTCAATCTACTGTTTCAAATGTAGCAGCAGGTGTAGATGCTAACACAATAATGCCAATCTTTGAACTGAAATATGAGGAGACAGTGATTATGTGTGCTGGATTGTGAAAGCTTGGAGAGGAAAGTATAAAGCATCCTTGCTGGAGAAAAGGAATCTTACAAACAGGAAATTGTACACTGCAGTGAAATACCAGAGAGGAGAAGGTAATTTCTCTAACAGAACCCAATAATATACTGCAGGGATTATGGGAGGAGAAGATGATGATGCTGGGGACTGGGGTACTCTCTATGCAGATATCCTCACCACTGCATTATGTAGAAAATATGGCAAGCTCTCCATGCTCAGTGTTATGCATTGGATTAAAACCATTTGGTTGTTGTTGGACTCTGATGAAAATAGCCAATGTGAAGCGTTTGAAATGGCTACTTTACAGCTACAATGTTTGCTCTCCTGTACTGCGTGCACTGGGGCTATTTGTTATGCTATTGTGCAGCTACACTGTGTGGTTTACTACCGCTTTACCATTTGGTTTACAACATTACGTTCCTCTGAGGTAGATACCCCATATGGCAGATTAAAAGCACATTTGCTGTCAGTGGAAGACTGATGGTAATGTGCTTTGAGAAGAAAAAATGCATTGATTATCTCTCAGTTGTACAGTAAATCTACAAGAGAGTAGAAATGTAAAACACGTAAGTATGTATTTGACCGATGGCCTGTGTTTCTGGGTCGCTAGGTGGTGATGGAAGTGGACTGTCTAAATTTAGCAAGACCTGCACTGATCAAGTGATCTCAATGATATGTACTGGTGGATGGGAATGAGAATGAGTTGAATGTCTGTGTTGCTGGTCCACAGGCTATTTCAGCCTGTCTTAGGATGTGTTATGTTAATGCAGTAAGCCCCAGTGCTCACAGCCACCGCAGAGTGAAGTTGTAACTTGTGACAAGTCTAATCTTTGAGGACAGCCCAGAGCACACCCTAATCAGCAGAGGTAGCAGGCAGAAAATAAGACCACCAAACTGTCCAGCTCCCTTCCCTGTCGTCTGGCTAACTGTGGAGGCTGTAGCTGCTGTCTCATATCCACCACACTCTCTCTCTTCAATGGATAACCTCCAGTATATTGTTATTGTATCGATTAGATCAACTCTCCCTTAGTATAACCACCCAGAGCTTGATGCCTCAATACTTCCCCAGTTTGCTGGTACTTGATGTACTTGATTGTACTTCTGTGCCACATCACACACAGCTAAAGGAGACCAAATAGCCACTGTATTTAATGAATACTGCCTTTAACACCACTTTAGCAATGGCTCGTCTGGCTTCAAAGGGTTGTTGAACAAGCACAAACAACAGAGGGAGTAATAGCAAAACTCCAATAAAGATTATGCACTGAAGAGGAACGTATCATCATGGGCATGACTGTAGCTGTCATCAACCTGAGCTGCCAAGTCATTCTCAATGTATTCTGTTTTACCCTGTACTCTACAGTACACAAACCTTTCAGATGTAATCTCTTAAGGTGACACTACAATGAGTATTGCAGTATCAAAAGAGTAGGGAATCAGCCAAGAGACTGACGGAGGAATTACTGCAAGGTTAGATAAAAACATACATTTATATATCTGAGTCACCAACAGGCTTTGCAAGTAGCTACAGCAGGACTTGATTGACAACAAGCATAACAAATGAAAGGGAGGGTAGTAAATACTGTGTCACTATTTGGCAAGCACTGTAATCCAATCCATAGGCCTAGTCAATTAGATTGTGAACTGATGTACTTCACAAAGCTTCCAATCTTCCAATCACATTTCGATCTTAATAAATAGTGTGTTAGCCTATAAATGTATATTTTATTTAGCTATCATTATATTGGTAAAGGCCATATTGTAGTTGATCCTATCCAAGGTGAGAACACATGGACATTGTAACAACATTCTATGGCTATAGCCTAGTAAACAAAATGTAACAATGATTGTGAATAAATGATTTTAAAAGAGATAGGTGTCAATTGTTGTCAAATTATTTTACAATCAGATCGAATATTTTTCCCTGAAGGCCCTTTCTATCAGGCCAACATGTCAATCAGTAACCGTAGCCTATCCATTCTAGACGCTGGGACAACCCGAAGATGCCTTCAAAAATCGACTGTATAGGCCTATGTGTCATGTTTTTAAATGACAAGGTCATTGTAGCAGAACTAACGCGACACTGCACTGACAAAGAAAAAAATAAGTTCTAAGCAAGTTCCGTTCATCTTCGAGATCACAGAGCGCAAGGTCATTTATCGCGTTCTACGCGTAATGAATAGGACGCAGCCGTTTATGCCGCTTATCTTAAAAATAATAATAAACAGTCTACATATAGCCTATGGTTAAAAAAAAAACATTCACTGATGCTCAACAGTGTGTGCAGCCTATACCTTATGGTTCAGAGTGAATATATCCAATCATCAAATCAAATTCAAGCAGTCCAGACTGGTGAAGCGGCGAGGCGATAAGGTGAGAGTCATTATTTAAATCAACGCCAATTAACCATAAACTAAACTATGGAAGAGTCTTCACCACTATACGTAAATGCACTGTAGCCTATATTTAGCCAGGTTATGTCATGCTTGAGAAGACCTCAGTTTTCAGTAGTAATAATGGCTCAAATGTGATGGTACGGGGATGGAGCAGGGATGCAGGTTTACATTATTACGCACGAGACCACCGGACCAAATTTGGTGGCTTTAGAAATGCTATTCGTTCTTTGGAGATATGTTGTTTTTGTTGTAGAAACAGATGTATATCACTTGTATTTTACACACAGACGTTGACTTCTCTTCTGGCTATTTCACTAACAGGCTATTTAGGGATGGGTGGGGGGTTTTCTATCGGTTGTGCTTTCTTGCTATCGCTCAAAATAACCTCGGCAGCTCGGCGTGGACAGCCGTGGAAAACTATTGACTAGGCTATTTAACACAATTATTGCAATACTACCCTAAATGCTCTTGATAAACATCGAGTATGACGAAATTTACGGCAAATAAATGTAACTGAGACTTATACTCTTCCTTACCTTTGGTAGAGAAGGTTGGCGTTTTTCCAGTCGACCTCAACTGTATTTATTTGTTAATAAGGTTGTCACCGTGTTAAAAAAAAATCTAAAGGTGTTAAATCCGGCCTATGAAAATTGTTCTGTGGTCACCTACCCAGTTTAGAATACAACATAACCCTGTTGTGTGCACAAGGCTGACGTCGTACGCTACCCTACCACACAGCATCCTTCTTGGAGCACCCCCCTCCTCTCGAGCATCCCCCTCCTCTCGAGCATCCATCCCTCTAGTCTCGCGTACACAATTCTCTTCGGAGACGGTGTTCTTCTTTTGCTTCAGTGTGGACGTTAGAATGTCAATGGAACCGTACGCTGTTTGTGATGTGGCATTCATTAATTCTTCAAACCACGGGAGCATTTGAAGACATATTTGGCAATATTATAGACGCTATAGATTTCTACCCAAACTGTCTTTCTCGCCATACTCACCAAATTGTTGGTGCATTGAGCTGTGCACGAGATGCTTCAGCCTACAAGTGCTGCAGCTCGTGGCTATAATTGGACATGAGAAATGATACTGTTTGATACTGTGTTTGTAAAAGACTGATAAATCATTTGGGAGAGGTAAAAGGTGTAAAATCTTTTGGGAAAGGTATTGCTCTAAAGTCATTGGGTATTCACAGTCTGCGCAAACCATAAGTTGTAACACCAAAATAGACTAACATACACTACCAAACTGTACACTGCACCATACATCTAACTCTAATAAGCCTACATATTGCCATGCCAACTGCAAACCCTGATCTCATCAGACCAGATGAGTTCCTGGCCTTTAGCTTCAGGCGTTACTATAGTCACCAGCCACAGTCTGTTTCAGAGATGGCCAGCTGCCATTTGGACAGGTCCTACAGGCTGGTATCTATTGACCACAACAGTTATACTCCTATATTTCCCCCAATCTCTGCACTGATTCCACATTAGATAAGCCTATACCCTTTCATTCACATAAAGTGAGAAGTGATTGATTGAAGCTGTCAAAGTAACAGGTCACATGACCGTGATGATGATGGGAACAGGACATCAGGACACCCCATAGTACTCCTGACCTCTGATGCTCTGCACTCAGTCCCAGTGGGATGCTCAGTGCATGACTGGCATTATGTTAGAATAGCTATATGGCTTCTCTTACACTCTTCCCTCCACCCTGGCTGACATATGGGAGTAGTACAGTGCAACTTCGTCACTGTCTTCCAATCATTTCCAGCACGGTTTGTTGGTGAGAGATCTGATTGGTTGGGGTCAAAAGTCGACAGATTAAAGCTGCCTTGTTATTTAATCAGCATTGATGTGAGAGATATGCATTAGAGTTCCAAGGGACTTCTCCCTTGTAGCACGATCCAACTTGGAAAGCATACTTGAAAAGCATACAATTAAAATCAGAACAGAAGTCAGGAAATGGAACTCTCAGGGTGCTGTGATACCAGCTCAGAATTCATTAGGGAGGACATGCTGTTTTTAATGAAACACATTAAAAGATGTTTGGGGAAGTTGTGTTGCCTATTGCTACAGTAAACAAAACATGTTTCTATATGATTTTCATGTTATGAAATTGCATGATAACAATACTGTAATGAACAGAGACCAACATTTCATTTCCGTTACAATCTATAATACTTAAACTAAATTCATATTAATATAATACTATAATCCTTATAATCACTGTATCACTGCAACCACACACAACCCTGAGTAAAATGATCATCCTGTATTGCAGTAGGTGCTTATAATGCTGTACTGTATCTTAACTAGACATCATTTCCACAGGTGGTCCAGACTCCAGTGGAGGGAGGAGCAACAGCTATCCATGCATCACCCTCAGAGGAACCTGTTAGAAAACTGACAGACCTGATCAACACTCCCACACAGCTGCACAAATTGCCCCCAAACCAGTCAGCAGATGGGCTGGCTGGTGTGAGACCCACATAACTGACAGAAAAGATTACAATCTTAACAAACAAATGTTCCTGAAAGTAAACACTGCCCAGACTAGCTAGCATCTCAATGTGGCCTACCGTAGAATGGTCTTCATTGCTATTTGCAGCTATTTGACTATTATTTGCCTGTTATTACATTTAATTTAGAAGAATATAGGACTGTGTCATATATTTGTACTATAACAAAAGTGAGCCTAGCCAGTGCTAGTTTACCAAGAACACCTAATTTAATTACAAAGATATCCAATTTCCTGTGCACAATAGTGGCATCATCATTTCCTTCCCTGCCTTATAATTTCATACTTTATGATAACAATATAAGACAAATAATATAACACTTGCATTGGAACAACTCTTTTTTTCAAACGTAAAGTTAAAACGATTGACTGACTATATAATTAAAAACATTGATTGTAGCCCATAGCTGACATTAAAACTCAGTGGGTCAGTAAATTTAGTCAAAGAATGCTCAGGTATGTATCGCCACCATGTGGCTACCTTGTAAAGTTATGCCTTCATGTAGCGATCGCCGCATCTTAATGACCCGATTTTCCACAAGAACACATGAACATGGCCCTTAAAGAGAAAAACCCTATGCGCGTTTGGCGTCAGACCATTTAATTAATGTATTGCTATATTCC
The DNA here is from genome assembly GCF_057628025.1 of Oncorhynchus mykiss. Classification (NCBI taxonomy): domain Eukaryota; kingdom Metazoa; phylum Chordata; class Actinopteri; order Salmoniformes; family Salmonidae; genus Oncorhynchus; species Oncorhynchus mykiss. Next base: position 36,090,118 of record NC_143024.1, read on the forward strand.
GAAACGCCAAGTGTAGCCTATAGACTTTCCATGTATTATAATAAATAACGTAAAGATCAATATCAACTGTCCCGTTTTCATCGCATTGGTCAAATCTAGTCTACGTCGTGTGCGCTTTTAGTCTATCCTGATTACTCCAGCTGCTCCACTTCGTATTCCGTTTCTGTTCGCGTGCGGTGTATACTTGGTGTCAATGTAACCTACTGTAGGTACAGGAAAAATCGCCATTGTAACGTTATTCATTTTTTCTCGACTGGAACTAGTACAACGATACTGCTTTGTTATGGTTTTTGGATTTGCCTAAATTTCATATTTAGATAGGGTGGTTTTAAGGACTACAGAGATTGTAACATATGAAATAAGACCGACGCAAAGAGGATGTGGCCCAGAAACCAGGTCGATGAAATATTGGCGCTATCATGAGAGGAAATGGTATGGACCTTTTATGGAGAATCTTAGCGGCTCTGAGCTTCGATTGTTTTAAGGATTCGGCGTCTTCACAGAGGTGAGTGTGAGAAAATCAAATTTTCCCAATGACCATAATTGTTTGTATGATATCCCACAGTTTTTGATGCCATTATATATTACAACTGAACAAAAATGTAAAGGCAACATGCAACAATTTCAAAGATTTTACCGAGTTACAGTTCATATAAGGATATCATTCAATTTAAATAAATTATTTAGGCCCTAATCTATGGATTTCATGACTGGGAATACAGATATGCATCTGTTGTGCACAGATGCCTTAAAAAAAAAAGGTAGGGGCGTGAATCAGAACCAGTCAGTATCTAGTGTGACCATCCATTTTCCAGTGCCTCATGCAGCACAAGACATCTCCTTCGCATAAAGGTGATCAGGCTGTTGTGGTCTGTGGAATGTTGTCCCACTCCTCTTCAATGGCTGTGTGAAGTTGCTGGATATTGGTGGGAACTGGAACACTCTGTCATACATGTCGATCCAGAGCATCCCACACATGCTCAATGGGTGTCATGTTTGGTGAGTATGCAGGCCATGGAAGAACTGGGACATCTTCAGCTTCCAATAATTGTGTACAGACCCTTGCGACATGTGGCCATGCATTATCATGGTGAAACATGAGGGGATGGTGGCAGATTAATGGTACGACAATGGGCCTCAGGATCTAGTCACGGTATCTCTGTGTATTCAAATTGCCATTGATCAAATGCAATTGCGTTTGTTGTCCCGTAGCTTATGCCTGCCCATACCATAACCCTACCGCCACCATGGGGCACTCTGTTCCCAACATTGACATCAGAAAACCGATCGACCACAAACGCCATACACGCTGTCTGCCATCTGTCCGGTACCCTTGGAACCGGGATTAATCCGTGAAGAACACACTTCTCCAGTTGCCATCGAAAGGTGTGAATTTTCCCGCTAAAGTCACTTACAACGTCGAACTGCAGTCAGATCAAGACCCTGGTGAGCACGACGAGCATGTAGATGAGCTTCCCTGAGAAGGTTTCTAACAGTTTGTGGATAAATTCTTCAGTTGTGCAAACCCATAGTTTTATCAGCTTTCTGGGTGGCTTGTCTCAAACAATCCCGCAGGTGAATGAGCCGGATGTGGAGGTCCTGGACTGGCGTGGTTGTGAGGCCAGTTGGACGTAATGCTAAATTCCCTAAAACGACGTTGGATGCGGCTTATGGTAGATAAATTAACATTCAGTTCTCTGGAAACAGCTCTGGTGGACATTCCTGCAGTAAGCATGCCAATTGCATGCTCCCTCAACTTGAGACATCTGTGGCATTGAGTTGTGACAAAACTGCACATTTTAGTGGCCTTTTGTCCCCAGCACAAGGTGCACCTGTGTAATGATCATGCTGTTTAATCCGCTCCTTGATTATGCCACACCTGTCAGGTGGATGGAATATCTTGGCAAATGATAAATGCTCACTAACGGATCTAAACCATTTTGTGCCAGAATTGGAGAGAAATGAGCTTTTTGTGCATATGGAATATTTCTGGGATCTTTTATTTGAGCTCATGAAACATGGGACCAACACGTTACATGTTGCGCTTTATATTTTTGTTCGGTATATTATGGAGTCAGAGCCGAAGTGTCAATATCACACTAAGTAATATTTCATTTCCGTTTTAAGACTAGATTAATAGCATATGGACCATCTATTTGATCCCCCCTCTATAAGAGTTTGTGAAGTGTAACAATATATTTGCTATTTAGTTGTTACGACAAAAGGTTTGTGAAGCAAAAAGGCTTACCTCCATTCTCCAGCATTGTCTTCATGAGACGCATTATGAAAGGAATGAAATAATGTGTTACATGACCACAAATGTAGCCAGAAATACATCTGACTTTGTTGGAAACCCTTTGTTAAACCAAAACATATCATACAGTGTATATCGTACTGAAAATGCAATGATATCTGCATGTATGATATGTGTTTTCTATTCAGGATTGCTGAATGATAGTTTCTATACTTATAGGATCCTATTACATACCATTTTGCCCCACAGCATTTGTTTGGGATAAATTCATTTCAAAAGATTCACAGAGTACTACACTGTATAGTCTTTACCATTGCACTTCAGCAAACACCTTGTCACGCCTACTTCTGCTCCCTCCCTCGGGCGCTCAACATCAACGGTCTACTAACTACCAGTCCTGGCAACCCACATTGCGTAAACCTGGCAACCATCATGGCGCACACCTGCTCCCCATTGTTAAGCACACCTGGATTTCATCACCACCCTGATTACTTTCCCTTTATATATAGCCCTCAGTAATCCTCAGTCATCCGGCAGTATTGGGTTTTGGTCACGTTCAGTACGCGTATCCTGTTTTGTATTTTCTTCATGTTTATTATTATTAAACTCACCTTCTGCGCCTGCTCCCTGACTCCCTGTGTATACATTACACACCTCTTACCCAGAGTCCAACCCCTAACTTCTCATCCCCTCTGTAGGTCTCCAGGCAAGCTGAGCTCCAGCCAGGCAGGTAGTCTGGAAAGCAGCTCCCTGACTGGCTCTCTCTCCTTGGGGCCAGACCTGCCTCACTGCCAGTGCTGCATCTCCTACGAAGCCCGTCTGAAACGCCTGTCCTGTGGCCACCTCTACTGTGACCCCTGCACAGACCAGATCGTCAACCTGGCCTTCGAGGACATCGAGGGCCTCTCTGATTACCCCTGCCCCATGTGCAAGTCCCTCCGCCAGCTAGGGGACCTGGGCCCCCCCTCTTATGGGTACCTGGGTACCCCCTCCTTTGGGCCATGTGGGACCCTGCAGCAGCAGGTGGCTAAAGAGCATGGGAGCAGCTGGGGGTAAAACTGAGGCAGTTTATACTGTACATCAAGGGGTGTGGTTAAAAAACAAATGCATGTTGTCCCCTCTCCAGATGAAATACTGTAGGAACCATTTAGACTTTTCAGTTATGTCTTTAGTGTTTTGATTTGAATATTTTAATGCACTGCCTTACACTGAGATTGTGATCTGGTAATGTGTGATGGATAGTGGCTCAGTGTTTCTTCCTTGTGTAATATGGTGGTGGAAGTGAAACTAATGGAAGTGCATAACATTACAGATAATGTCCATTGGTGTGCCATGACATACTGTAAATTGATATTACAGGGTGATTAAGCCAGAGCTAAGTATTAGATGTTTGTGTCAGACAGTTCTTTACATTTATGTGTAATGATTATTATTAGTAGACATTTGGACCTTACTTTAAAAATATTATATTTTGAGTATACTTACTGCTTATGCATTTTAATTTAATTTAATTGTACAGTGCCATGCTACTTTTAAAGTGTTCAATATCATATTGTAAATATATATTTTGCTAAAAAAATAAAGTTTGTGAATTGTATTACTCTGTTTGAAGACTTGAATGATTGCAGAACATCATCATCTGGTCATCTGGGGTCCATGGCATGCCCTCCATTGTGATCTCTGGCCTGACTCTTCTGCAGACTGGAATATGTTCCGGGATTAATCCGATGGCATTGAGAAGTATACTACCACATCCGTCACCGCCTTCATTAACTGCATCGATGACGTCGTTCCCCAAAGTGACCGTACATACATATCCCAACCAGAAGCCATGGATTACAGTCAATATCCACACTGAGCTAAAGGATAGAGCTGCTGCTTTCAAGGAGCGGGAGACTAATCCGGGCACTTATAAGAAATCCCGCTACACCCTCCAATGAACCATCAAACAGGGAAAGCGTTAATACAGGACTAAGATCGAATCCTACTACACCAGCTCTGACGCTCGTCGGTTGTGGCAGGGCTTGCAAACTACTACGGATTACAAAGGGAAGTCCATCCACGACCTGCCCTGTGATGTGAGCATACCAGACGAGCTAAATGCCTTCTATGCTCGCTTCGAGGCAAGCAACACTGAACCTTGCATTAGTGCACCAGCTGTTCCGGATGACTGTGTGATTCATAGATGATGTGAGTAAGTCCCCTTTTAAACAGGTTATCATTCAGATTATCAGGACACATACTCAGAGCATGCGCTGACCAGCTGGCAAGTGTCTTCACTGACATTTTCAATCTCTCCCTGACTCGGTCTGTAATACATGTTTCAAGCAGACCACCATAGTCCCTGTGCGCAGGAATGCAAAGGTAACCTGCCTAAATCAAATCAATACTGACTGCTACCCTGTGGCACTCACATCTGTAGCCATGAAATGTTTTGAAAGGCTGGTCATGGCTAACATCATCATCCCAGAAACCCTGGACCGGCTCCGGTTTACATACTGCCCAACAGATCCACATATGATGCAATCTCTATTGCACTCCACACTGCCCTCGACAAAAGGATCACCTACGTGAGAATGCTGTTCATTGACTACTCAGCGTTCAACACCATAGTGCCCTCCAAGCTCATCACTAAGCTAAGGATCCTTGGACTGAACATGTCCCTCTGCAACTGGATCCTGGACCTCCTGACAGGCCTCCTCCAGGTGGTGAGTGTAGGCAACAACACATCCACCACGCTGACCCTCAACACGGAGGCCCCTCCAGTGCGCGCTTAGTCCCCTCCTGTACTCCCTGTTCACCCATGACTGCGTGGCCATGCATGACTCAAACACCATCATTAAGTTTGCAGACACAACGGTGTTATGCCTGATCACCGACAACGATGAGACAGTCTATAGGGAGAAGGTAAGAGATGGTATGTTACATTACGGTTGTCCATCGTATCCGATGATGACTTCTAAGTTAACAGTGAATTCTTTGGTGACTGTAGAAACCAATCCGAGATCCACAAACTTTATTGCAGGTGGGGCATATGCAGTCTGTGTTGGCGGGGCATGGTTGTATGTCTCCTGAGATATTTTTGCAGTTTTGTTGTGCTCCCCTCCTCCCAACTATGTACACCGCTATGGCAGAGCTGCCGCCAGGTGGAACGGTCAGCAGCAGCATCCTCCAGGTCTGTGGGTTTGATGCTGCACTACTTCAGCAACGTTTTCAGCATATCGCCGGACAAGATGTAGCTGGCCATACAGGATCTTCCGCGTCAAGCACTTCTGAGACATTCTAATGACATGCTCAAGCCAGCGCAGTTGGTGTTGTGTGATCATGGCATCCATACTCTTGCAGTTGGTCTATGCAAATATTTCTGTATGGGGCACACGGTCGCACCAGGTGATTCCCAGGATGCGCTTCAGGCATCTTATGTGACCCATGCTTCACAGCTGTGAAGAAGTGTGGTGATACAGACTGCTTGAGAGACAGCAACTTTGGTTTGGATGTGGAGATCCCTGTTTTGGAAGACCCTTAGTCTGAGTTTCCCGAAGGCAGTTGATGCTTGCTTGATCCTATATTTAATTTAGAGGTCGATGCTGCAGTCCTCAGAGAGGATGATGCCCAGGTATTTGAAGGATGTGACTGTTGCCAGTGATTTGTGTTCAATGGTGAAGACAGGCATGTTGGGTGGAGGGCAGGATCTCCATTGGTAGACCACCTCTGTCTTGGTGGTGTTGATAGACGGTCCCATCCTGCTATAGACCCTCACAGCCGCTACAAGGACGGACTGAAGGTCTTCCAGAGTGTGGCCATGAGCACAGTCATCAGCATACTGCAGCTCAAGAACCCGTGTCGTCAAAACCTTGGTGGCTGCTTGGAGCCTCCTGATGTTGAATAGGTTTCCATCCAGCCTGAAGTCCACTGCAAACCTGCTGCTGTCCTCAAGCTTATTATGTAGATGCTGGGTGACACATAGAAGGAAGATGTTGGGGGTGCAGGTGCCAGCACACGCCCCTGCCTCCCAGCGATGATTACTCCAAATGGCACTGACTCCTGCCTTCCTATGGCCACCCAAGCCATCATCCCATCATGGAACTGGCAAAGGATGTTCACAAATTTGTCTGGACAGCCAAATTTGAGTAGAATGCCCCATAGTAGTTCCCTGTTTTGTGTCGAAGGCCTTGGAGAGGTTGACAAAGGCCATGAAAAGGTCCTGATGTTGTTCACAGCACTTCTGGAGATGCCGTGCGGTGAATATCATGTCGACTGTACTCCTGTTCTTTCTGAAGCTGCATTGAACTGCTGCCAGAGTCACCTCTGTTGTTTACCAGCCTGTGTAGCATCACCTTGGCCAGGACCTTGCTGGCAACAACCAGAAGGGATATTCCCCAGCTGTTTCCGCAGATGGACTTGTCACCCTTGTTCTTATAGATGGTGCAATGTTTGCATCCCACCACTGTTTGGGGACGATCTCCCGGTCCCAAACCTCAGTGATGTACTGGTGGAGTGTTCTGGTGCAGAAGTAACCTCCCTTAAGTAGCTCTGCCAGGATGCTATTAGCACCAGGATCCGTGTTGTTCTTGAGGGAACGGATAGCTGATAACACCTCTTGGAAGGTTGGCGAATGGTTGAGGTCTTGAATGGGTGGACGGACTGGCAGTTCTTCCAGGATGGAGTGGTAGTAGGAGAGCGCTGATTGAGTAGTGCTTCAAAGTGGTCAGCTCACCTCATCAGGATCTGGTTTTGGTCCTTCAAGAGATTCAGACCATCAGCTGTTTTCAGGGGGGTGATGGAGCGACTTCTAGGGCCATAGATAAAAATTGTGCATGCCGTTTTTGTCAGCATAAATTTGGATTTCCTCTGCCTTATTCATCCATCATTCATTCTGCAGTGCACACAATGTTTGCACTTCCTTGCATGATGCATTTTAACCTTTATTTAACTAGGCAAGTCAGTTAAGAACCAATTCTTATTTACAATGACGGCCAAACCCTCCCCTAACCATGCTGGGCCAATTGTGCGCTGCCTTATGGGACTCCCGATCACGGCCGGTTGTGATACAGCCCAGATCGAACCAGGGTCTGTAGTGACGCCTCTAGCATGCCATTGATGGTGGAGGGTAGTAGATGTGTGGCTGTTGAGAGTAACCCTGTGTGCTTTGTGGATATTGTCTAGTATGGTTGTGATGGTGTCATAGTTCTCATCAAACCAGTTCTTATGTTTCCTACCTCTGTAGCCAGTGAAGTGGGCCACTTCCCGATAGAGCACTGAGCTGATAGATGCCCACTTCTGGTCCATGGGGTCCTCTGCGCTCAGAAAAGGCTACATTTCCCTCAGCCTTTTAGTGAGAGGGCGACGGAACTCGTCCCTTACTGCAGCTTTCTCAAGCTGGGTACAGTGCAGAGGCTTCTTACTGGACTTCTGCAGGCGTTGGGGGATTTATTCTCACCTGGAGGTTATCCAGTATCATACAGTGATCTGTCCAGCATTCAGCACCCCTCATGGCATGTGTCAGCAGGACGTCATTAGTGTCAGGGTGCATCCATGATGTTTTATATTTGTTCTTCTGCTGGAACAAGGTGTCAGTGAAAAATGAGATTGTGCTCGGCACATAGTTAGCAGTCTCATGCCGTTCTCATTGACCTGGCCAACACCATGCCTACCCAGTACTCCACTCCATATCCTGTTGTTCTGTCCCACCCTAACATTGAAGTCACACAGCAGAAAGATCTTGTCATTCCTGGGGATGTGGTGAAAGGCCTCATGTAGTGATTGGTAGAAGCAGTCCTTTGCCTCATTTTCTGATGGTAAAGTTGGTGCGTATGCACTGAGAGGAGTAGCATAACGCACCTTGGCTAGGGGGATATGGAGAGACAGGAGACTTTCACTTAGGCTGACAGGTGTTTTTGGTGAGGCTGGGTAAAAGGCCGTTCTTAATTGCCAGTCCCACACCATGCTGATGTTGTCCACCCGGAGGATAACCTTTCCAGAAGAAGGTGTAGTCTTCTTCCTCCTCTTTCAGGGAACCTTCATCCAGGAACCTGGTCTCACTCAGGGCAGCAATGTCAATGGTGTAGCGCCTTAGTTCTGCAGCAATCAAAGCTCTTCTCCGATGGGTCTATCACCATTATCAACAGTGTCCAAAAGAGTTCTGATGTTCCATGTCGCCAGTTTCAGGGGAATTATTATTGTTAGCATTTTTCGACCGCTGAGTGGAACTCTGATAGGTGCGGTAGCCTATCCAGGATGGAGTAAGTGGGTAATTTTTTGGCCACCTTTTCTATGCCTCTCCTCTGCTGGGGTGAGCAGTGTGGCTCCTAAATAGGGCTGCTCAGTCACACAAGGGTCTGCCGAGAGCAGCTGCCACTCAAGTCCCAACTGCTGGCGACCATAATAGTCCTGTGCCGCTGGTGTGCAGTGGTCTGATTTTTAAGGGTGCATTCACTCCTGCCCCCGTCACCAGACACCCCAACACCACCAGACTTTAGTCCGCTTTCCGATCGATGGCTTCACTGAGGACAGAAGTGGATACCTGCGCAAAGGAAGTTACTTAAAGTGCCACTGAGGGTGCACAATCCCCAATAGAACTACTTCACTGTAGGACGGTGAATTCCTGTGGCCAGGATGACCGGTATCTTTCACAGCTGCAGGAGGCTGCCGGATACCCAGACTGTCGGTGTCCGCCTGCCGCCAGCACGCTGCTTTACTCTCAGCGTGTGCTCCCCTTGCCTTTGTCGTACCAGACTAACCCACAAGGCAGCAGGGCAGTGGTTGACGGCTGCCAGGATGTGTCCACACAGAGGTGGGCCTGTACAGATGCATCTCTGGGGCCCACTGCTGCTCTGAGATCCCCTGCCGGATAGCCTAGAATTTCAAGACAACCAGTTAACTGGGAGGAGGTCAGAGAACTGGCAGTGTGGTGCCGGGACAACAACCTCTCCCTCAATGTCAGCAAGACAAAGTAGCTGATCATAGACTACAGGAAAAGGAGGGCAAAGCACGCCCCCATTCACATCGCCTGGGCTGGGTGGAGCGGATTGAGTGCTTCATGTTCCTTGGTGTCTACATCACTAAGAACCTATCATGGTCCAAACACACCAACACTGTCCTGAAGAGGGCACGACAACACCTATTCCCCCGCAGGAGAATGAGAAGATTTGGCATGGGACCTCAGATCCTCAAAATGTTCGACAGCTGCACCACCAAGTGGTGGTTATCCTCCGGGTGGACAACATTTTTCTCTGGTTGCATCACCACTTGGTATGGCAACTGCATGGCATCCGACCGCAAGGCGATTCAGAGGGTACTGCGTATGGCCCAGTACATCACTCAGGCCAAGCTTGCTGCCAGCCAGGACCTCTATACCAGGCGGTGTCAGAGGAAGGCCCTAAAAATTGTCAAACTCCAGCCACCCAAGTCATAGACTGTTCTCCCTGCTACCCTACAGCAAGCGGTACCGGAGCGCCAAGTCTGGGACCAAAAGGCTCGTTAACAGCTTCTACCCCCAAGCCATATGACTGCTGAACAGTTAGTCTGCATAGCCATTTGATTATTTGCATTGACCCCCTTGTTTTATTCTTATTTACTATAATTTTTTGCACTCACTCTTGCACAGGCTCATTGTACACTCACTGGACTCTAACTACACACTCACACATACTACACTGACATTCCAACATAGACACGCACATGCATATTGACGCCACACACATACACTCACACTCACATACGCTGCTGCTACTCTGTTTATTTATTTATACATAGTCACTCTACCTGCATGTACATATTCCCTTGACTAACCCGTACCCCTGCACATTGACTCGGTACCGATACACCTTGTATATATCCTAATTATTGTTATTTTGTTACTTTTCTTCTTTTAGTTTATTTAGCATAACTCTAAATTGTTGGTTAAGGGTTCGTAAAGTAAGCATTTCACGGTAATGTCTACACCTGTTGTATAATTTGGTTGCCAGAGGAACAGTTCACTAGCAGGGGTGTCCTTCTGCCTGTAGACATGGCCGACACGAACAGACAGACACAGCAAAAGCAAGACTGCTTCCCCAATCAAAAGCCCTGGATTTAACACAAGAGGTATGCGCTCAAGTAAAGGACAGAGCTACCCCACACAGAGCTATCGCAGTCAACCCAGAGGCGATGACTAAGGACACAAACGTGTACAAGAAGTCCCACTACGACCTCTGCAGAGTCATCAAACAGGCAAAAGGACAATGAAGGAACAAGGTGGAATCCTATTACACCGACTCCGCTGCTCAATGCATGTGGCAGGGGCTACAGTCCATTACAAAGGTAGACCTAGCCGTGATCTATCCAATGGTGCCTCTCTACCAGACGGGTGTTCTCTGAGCATGCACAGACCACCTGGCAGGCATCTTCATGTTCAACCTCTCCAGTCTGTAATCCCCACGTCTCAAGCTGAACAATATCATTCCTGTTTCCAAGAACTCGGAGGTTAACTTCCACAATGACTACTGCTCTGTAGCACTAACATCTGTAATCATGAAGTGCTTTGAAAGGCTGGTCATGGCACACATCACCTCCATCATCACAGACACCCTAGACCCACTCTAATTTGCATACCGCCCAGACAGATCTACAGACAATGCAATCTCAATTGCACTTGTAGGTGAAAAATTCATGACCATGCTTGATTTTCCACTGACCACCTTGAAGTATTGAGACAGAAAACATAGGGCTAACAAATAAGACATGTGTAAGCAGAATATAGGCTGAGCTCAGTTAAATGGAAAGAGCTGGATAAACAGAGTTAAACATTGAACTGCAGTAAAAACACAATTTAGGCAGAATCCATAAGAATGTACAGACTGGGTCAACATGAAGTTAATCACCAGACATGTAAAACAGAACGTAAGCAGAAAATGTAACAAGGAACCCATGGTTGTACTAATCAAGGATCATTAGAAAAGCACATCCCTGGAACATACAGTGGGGCAAAAAAGTATTTAGTCAGCCACCAATTGTGCAAGTTCTCCCACTTAAAAATATGAGAGGCCTGTAATTTTCATCATAGGTACACTTCAATAAATTCATAAACAATCCAACAATGTGATTTTCTGGATTTTTTTTCTAATTTTGTCTGTCATCTTTTTAAGTGGGAGAACTTGCACAATTGGTGGCTGACTAAATACTTTTTTGCCCCACTGTATATATGCAATAAATGTATTTTTTGTGTTACAACTAGGACCCCGCCACCATTATAACCTAAACCGATGTGGGCGTTAACAAGCAAGAACTGAGACTGGAAGATAATGGTGGTGCAAGGCCAAGGGGAGTTATTCATCTACATAGAGGGGAGTGACTGTGTGTTATGAAAAGAAGCAAAACTATAAAGCCTGAGCTCTGTGGCAAGAAAGGCAGTTGTTCCATGGAATTGCTCGGCTCTGTTACTTTGTAATAAAGTCTAATTGAATGGGACCCCCACGTGTGTGCTTAGCCCCCTTCCTGTACTCCCTGTTTACCCACGACTATGTGGCCACGCACAACCAACTCCAAGTTTGCTGACGACACGAAGATGGTAGGCCTGATCACCAACGGCGATGAGACAACATACAGGGAGGAGGTCAGAGAACTGGCAGTGTGGTGCCAGGACAACAAGCCCTCCCTAAACGTCAGCAAGACCAAGGAGCTGATTGTGGACTACAGGAAACGCGGGTGCACACACCCATCCACATCAACGTGGCCACAGTGGAGAGGGTAAAGAGCTTAAATTTCCTCTGTATCCACATCACTGAGGACTTAACATGGTCAGCAACACCTTTTCTCCCTCAGGAGGCTGAAATGATTTGGCATGGCCCCTCAAACTTTTACAGCTGCATCATTTGAGAGCAGCCTGACTGTATCACCGTCTAGTATGGTAACTGCACAGCCCGCGACCGGAAGGCCCTCCAGAGGTTTGGTGCGGACAACACAGCGTATCACTGGGGGCGAGCTCCATGCCATCCAGGAAGTACATGCCAGGCGGAATCTGAGAAAGGCCCGAAAAATTGCCAGTCTCCAGCCACCCGAGACATGGACTGTTCTCCATGCTCCCATCTGGCAGACGGTACAGGTGCATCAAGGCTCAGACAGCTTCTATCCCCTGGCCATAAGGCTTAATGGCTAACTAACTGCTCTCCCACAGACTATCCACACGGACTCTATGCCTATTCACAGGTCTCTACTCTACCCACTGACAAAACCTATGCTAGAATGAGTATTGATTTGATGTATTACTCCATTACGCTGCTGTCCATTGACTATTGATTGCTATTACCATTAGTATTTATCTATTTATACTGCTACTGGTCACTATTACTCCTGTTTACATGTATATCCTACTACCAGTCACTTTTCATGTTTAAACCCACCTCAACCACTCCAGTACCCCTGCACATTGAATAAGGTAAATACTGTAAATACTTGCATTCTCCTGTTCTTCAGCTCTCGTCATAGTTCGAGGTTTTTATTCTTACTTGTATTTTTTAATTCCATTATCTACTGTATATTACTTTCATTGCATTGTTGGAAAGAGCTCTCAAGGTAAGAATTGAACTGTTCTGTTTTACACCTGTTGGATCCTGTGCACGTGGCGAATAAACTTTGAAACTTGAAAGCAACGATTTTATGAACTTATAATAGTTTATTAATCAGGATCCTAACATGCTGATACAAAAAATATGTACATCTGGCAAATCATTGTGTCATTCGTACCAAAACATTTAAATATATAATGGTGTAGAGACACAGGAAGTGGGGTTGCATGCTGAAAGGGACATTTCATTTTCTCTCTGTAGAGCCAATGCCATTAAGGAATGTGATGACCTTGTTTTTTCCATGGAAGACGAGAGCAAAAGTACTGGCATCAAATCCAAAAACACAAACAACCTGATATTCAGTAACTGATATCAGTGTGCTGTGATATTCAACAATGAATATTTACAGCCATTGAATAATTCAAAATGCTCTCGTACTGAGGCATAGGAATGACTGTAGGTAATACAGACCAATGTAAGTCACATACATTACCACCTTCAGCCTTTATAGTTCATAAACATAATGAGACATTTCAGTGAGAAATACATTGTATGCCAGCCAGAAACCCTTTCATCCTATGTCACACAATACAAGTACTTCTCGGTATGGAAATGCTAGTTTGGTATAAACACACAGTACATCCCTGTAGTCTTGAGTGTTACAGTATATGGAAATCATGCCAGTGTATTTGCTGCTTAATATCCACATCATGCAAACAACAATCTGGCTGGACTGAGTAGCCCAGTCCCAATAGCTCACTGGGTTTTGAATGAAATGACGCATTTAGAAGTCCTCGACCTGAATGCAAGCTGAATACGAAACTAGCAGTCAGGACAAGTCATGAAGAAATACACTATTGAAAAAAAAGTTGCTTACCTTAAAGCTACATCTAGAAGTACCAAATAAAAGTAAATTATAAATATGAACCATCAGAACTTATGGTTTGCACAATGACAGCATAAGGGGAAAAAAAAAGAGTAATACTCATCTTGGTCACGATCACTTAAAAATGTATCGTTACAATTTCTGAAATTCTTACGCAACCAAAGTTGGTCAATAATACTTCGAACTCTCAATAGAGATGCACAGACAATAGAAATATTAGCACTTTTATCCCAATCATGCACACTTACAGCAATATTAACTGACCATGGCCATATTCTGAAAAACAGGGTTATGATACAGAGTCACACAACTCAGCTTATGCCTCTCATTGTTCACTACTAGCATGCATGCAAGTATAAAGATATGGGAACGGCACCAAAATAGCTCCAGTGCCCTAAATTCCAGGTTAAATTTGCTGGACAAAATGCCTGGAGTTAAAACTGCATGTTTTTTGTGACGCCAATGTCTCTCCCTAGTGTTTACTTGGTGAGCAGCTCTCTGTATTTTTCCTCTCAAGGCTGAGTTGGTTTTGGAACTGGAGGTTGTAGTCACTCAAAAGGACTAAGAGACCGAGTCAGGACAACAGTCCTATTATAGCCGTCTGGTCAAGAATGAAGGTTGTCACTCCGTTGAAATCATGATTCTAAAAACAGCTGAAGTCTGATCAATAGAGGTATTTGATTCCATATTTCAGCCAACAGCTCATTATTTGTGCCCTTATGTCATTAGCTTATCAATCATCATCAGCCCTTATTCATTTTGGGTATTAGCTTGCTGCTTTTAAAAACACCAATACGTTCTCAGGGATGCTGACCAGAACCTTCAGTTTGGGTGTCATATTCAGTAAAACAGACAATTTGTTACAAGTTAAACAATCTTTCAAATACTATTTGTGCTTTGCACTGCTCAATGCATTATTACTGCAGTTTAGACTCTCCTCCCTGCTCAGTACATGACCCTCCTCGTCTTGTTATTGCCTCAAAGCCACTCAAACAGGCCTTGACAGGAAAATCACATCTGGTTCCACCCAGAGATCAGGTGTCAGGGAAGGAAATAGAGTCTTGGAGGGTGTGTATAGGTGATCTCATTCTAGAGTTCAGAGCCGGGGGAACAGTTTGTACCATTTGTGCTAACTGACAGGGGACACCCAGAGCTCAGGAACCCAGTGAAGGACCGTTGCTCTTGGGCAGCTTGGCATTATTATTGGGCGCGGGCAAGTAACGCTGGTCTGGACGGGACTCTGAAGAGGATGGGTGGCCAAATAGGAATGTGTGCTTGCTGCTGTCTCTGTGACCAGCTCTAGAACGAGCTGGAGGAACCCTGGGTTGGAGGTTTGAGATAGGGGGCGTGATTCTGGAGGCAACCGGCCCAGGGGGTCTGGAGGCTGGGAAGAGGAAGGTGCTATTGTTGGTGTTCTGGTTGAGGTTGGAATCTGTCCGACGGGGCTCCTGTGTCTTGGCTGGGACTGTGTTAGTGGGGCTGGAGGCCAACGTCAGCTTGTCTCTGAGCTGCTGGACCTCCCAGGCTAGCTGTTCCACTGGGTGCTGAGTGGATGAGGAGATGGGGTGGGAGAATGCCTGAGGACACAACATGGCCAGGGTTTCTGTTAGTTTATAACACCATCATGACTACAGTCATCCATGAGCAACTAAATGTAGTTTCTAATGTGACCAACAAAAATTAGGAGCTTTTCCAGTACAACATTGCACTATTCAGTTGAATAAAAATATGAATTTCAACTTCTTACTACATTTTTTTATGCAATACCTCTAGTTGAAATCCTTTTTCAGTTACCGAGTTCAAAGTTCATTTTGATCACCCACCCACATACCAGTAGAGTAGGCTATTATAAACATCCCCATGGCAACAGTGTTTTAGGCTCTGTATAGTAGTGAGAATGATAATCCTTCCCTATATACCTGAGCATGAAGAGCCCCACGGAGGTAGCAGTCCCTCCACACACCTAAGCAGGGCCCCAGGAGCAGGGGCAGCAGAGGCTCGTAGGAGTCCAGGGGCCCCTGGAGACCGGATGTGGTGGTGGTGTGGCCCTGAGGGAGCTCTGTGAGGGCCCAGGCCTTCAGAAGCCTCTCCAGGCCCGGCAGGTTCTCTGAGGAGGACCCCCCTCTCCGGTGGCTCTTCCGGTAGACGCCTGAGCCCCCTCCACTGCGCCAGGGCAGGAGGTTAGCAGAGCAGGAGAAGGAGCCCCTGGAGAGCAGGAACACAGAACCTGGTGCGCTGTCACTCAGCTGAAAGAGGGATGGAGAGGAGAGGAAGAGAGAGTAATATGTTTGACTATCCCTTTTCTGCATTAAGCATGTTGCAATACTGAGACCTACCACACGGAGGTGCAGTGGGCCTGTGTTCATCCCTCATCATGGTCGTTAATATTTAGTAAGTGGATTTATGTGTGTGTGTGAGCGGGGTGGCTTTTGTAAGACAGGAGCTCATTGAAATAGCATTTGAATTACTAAGTACCCTAACATGAATGATCAAATGCACGATTTGCATTTATATAGTGCTTTTTACACTCCTTGCGCCTGACTGTATCCCCCATAATATCATCCTCTCACTCCTACCATGTGTGCCTCAGGGTTGGTGTTGAGGTTGCCGTTGAGTAGGGGCTGTGGCAGGGTGAGCGGGGGCACTGGCTGGGTGAAACGTTCACGTCTCTGGCTGCTGTACTGCAGAGCCCAGTCCCACACAGGGGGCAGAGGGGGGTCTGAGGGGTCTGGGAAGGAGCCCCTGGGTACCAGGTCTCTCCAGCCATTCACTGGAGTGTAACTCTGGGATAGGTTCTGGGAGAGAGAGGAAGAAGAGGTGAGAGAACAGTGATTCGTCTGATTCAATCTGAGCTCATTCAAGAGTTATCGTTGAAGTCAATATGAGCTGATGCATGTGTGGGATTAAAAATGACGTGGACTCGCCTCGCAAATCAACCGCTTTAATCTGAGATGGTTTACAGAATTTATGACTTTCAAACTTTGATACAGGTATTTCCAACATTTTCCATGTTAGCCTACAGTAGCATACCTACAATGTATCTTCTCTAGTACTACAGCTTCAGCATTAGCGGTGGTGTTGCTGAACATTGGCCTACCTGTGAACGTTTGCACCTCTCCCTGTGGCAGTTGGCCAGGAAGCTGCTGAAGAGGGGCAGGTGGAAACTGTCATGGAGGGCCAGCAGGAAGTCCCCTGTCAGCTGGAAGCGGCATGGGTATTGGACCCAAAGCTGCCACACACAGTCCAGGAAGAGCAGGAACACTGGCGCCTAGTGGGGAGAAAAACACAGGGTTAAGAAAGATGGGAGAAAGAGCCCCAAAGACATATGACTGGCATTAAACACTGTGTCCTAATGCAAATAGTTTCCTTTCCTTGCCCCCCCCCCCCCCGTGACCACTGATAGGTGAATTTACTGATAGGTTGCAGCTTATCGTCTCACCTCTTCCTTATCGCTGTCCCTGTGGTAGTTGATGCGGCTGAGGAAGCGGTGTCCAGCCATCACCCACTCCTTCTGCACCAGACCCTGGAAGCCCACCCTGGTCCTGCAGTGGGGGTCACACATCACCTGGACCAGACTGGACACCACACAGGTCATGTCTCGGTCCTCCGCCTCTGCACACAACAGGAGGAAATAGACCATCAATAATCAATTGTAATTGAATACAGTAACAGTATGCATATTCAAGGCTCAGAGGATAAGAGACGTGTCCTTGAGTTTATCATCTACCCCAAAAACACACAAAATAAAAGATTTGAGAAGGGTAATGCCTTGTATAAAAAAACAACACAACATGACAATCCAAATGCTACAGTCTCACATCAGCCCTTTCATTCTCACAAAAAGTGCCCCCCCTCTGTGGACTTGAATAGAACTTCTCCCGAATCCCCACATCTGGTTGGCAGGTTTTTTCTAACCACAGGCAGTAGGGAGTGTTGTCTGGGCCTGTCTGAAAATGCCATTGGGTCATTTCTCCAGTCATTTACTTGTGTTTAGGACACAGTCAGCTCTGTGGTTTTATGGGGGTGATATACAACCCTCTTCTCCAAAAGGCCCACTTGAAACTGGCCAGGCAACACAACTCATACGGGGGAAGGGAAAATCACAGGGCAGTAGCAGCCATTGTTCATGTGACACAGATTCCTGTTGACTTTTCAGTCTGCGGTAGCTACCTTCGGTATCAACAGACTAGGACTGACTCTCACAGCCCAATTATATGTTTCAGTACATGGAGTCATGTAATAATAATGTATGAACATAGTTGTATTTAGTCAAGGATGTCTGTATGTTTGCCATAAGACTGTTCTCCCTATAATAGACCGTAATATTACACTTATCTCTCCAAGGCCGTGGTCTCCAGCCTGGGTGCCAGACTATTTATGTTCAACATCGCTAGTTCGCTGCGTCCTTGCCTTGTGTGGCAAGACAACCACAAGCTGGATAAAATAGAAACAGACAGACTGGCATCCACCTTGAACTTCCAACACACTCCTGTATACTTCCACAACTAAGTGAGCCAGTCAGCATGACAATATAGTACACTATCCTAACACAATCTCAACAGACACAATAGACTACCACCTGCTGTATTAGCTGTGGTGTAAAGTACTTAAGTAGTTTTTGGGGGAATCTGTACTCTACTTTACTATTTATATTTTTGACAACTTTTACTTTTACTCCAATACATTCTTAAAGAAAATAATCCACTTTCTAATCCCTACATTTTTCCTGACACCCAAAAGTACTCATTACATTTTGAATGCTTAGCAGGACAGGAAAATTGTCTAATTCACGCACTTATCAAGAGAATATCCCTGGTCATCCCTACTGTCTCTGACTTGGCAGACTCACTAAACACAAATGCTTCGTTTGTTAATTATGTCTGAGTGTTGGACCATGCCCCTGGCTATCCGTAATTTTAAAAAACAAGAAAATCCTGTCGTCTGGTTTGCTTAATATAAGACATTTTAAATCATTTATACTTATACTACATTTAAAACCAAATACTTTAAAGCTTTTACTCAAGTAGTATTTTCCTGGGTGACTTTTACTTGAGTCATTTCCTTTTAAGGTGTCTTTACTTTTACTCAAGTTGGAAAATTGGGTACTTTTTCCATCACTATGTATTGGTGTCCTAGTAGAGTAGTGCATCTACAGTAAGAGTCTCCTTCAGGGTAAGCCCTAACGCCGCTTTAATGAGGGACGCAGCGTGAATAATAAATGAACGGATTGAATATTCGGTGCTGCTTGGCCCTCGTCATGTGACTCACCTTGCAGCACCACGGTCAGGTGACCTCCGCGGAGCAGGCAGGCCACCTCAGCAGCTTTCCTCAGACAGCACCTGGGGAGGGAGCAGAGCAGCATGCGAATCAGGCTAATGCTATGCTACTATCACAGTTCTAGCTTGTTTCAGCACATAGACGCTTCAACATCCATGTGTGTAAGCCTGTAAAAAAAGCTATGCACTAGGTCTTGGTCTACTGTGTAGATATAGCAGGCTCACGTGTTGAATATATGAGAGCTACATTCAACATCCATGTGTGTAGGCCTATTATAACCTCATGCTAACGGTATGTTCTGTAACAGTATGTTAGAGCATTCTAAATCTGCTTACAGCTAATGTAACACAATAAAACCACATATTCAACCAGGGATAGGCTAATGTGCTATAATGGTACATTCATACTACATCAACATTGCGCTATTCACGATCATTGCTAGGTAGACATAAAAAAAAATCAGCCAAATCAATGTAGGCCCGGCACATTTATTACAGATGATTTATTGCTTTGATGAGAAGCCAATCAGGACCGCTCACCTGGTGTAGTCCAGCCAATGGGTGCTCTCCAGCGTAGACAGCCATTTGTCATCTGGCACCGACACAGATGTGGAGATGTCTGTGGACCAACACAGAAGACAAAGAAACCTTGTTCATGTTTTTGTCGAAGGAGCTTTATTGTACATAAATTAGAGTGGGGATTTGACAAGTTTTAAGATATACTATTGCACCTGAAATCTTTAAATAAGATCCATAGCTCTGCATATCAAATGAGTTTGGTTGTAAATAAATATCTTCTGAAACATATTGTTTTAGTCTTAAAAAAATATTTCACAATTGTTAAGGTAGTTGAAGCATGACATGATGAGTGAGGCCCATAGATGTGTGTGGTTGTTGTCTATCCAAATCCCTTGGCCTTGTGTAGAGGTATCACACAATAAACCAAACAATGTGAGCATTGTGTTGGCAATGTGTGAGCCAATGGGAGTCAGTGACCTGTGGTGTGCCCTGCCCTGTCCCTGTGAACTCCACATCAGCACAACAGAGAGGGTGTTGTCTAGGAAACTAGTTGTCTCCTAGTCTAGGAAACAGTCTCTCAAAGATGTTTGACATCTCACAGCATTAGAGGAAGAAGCGTCAGGAAAAACACGCCACCATCACATGGTGCTCACATATCGTAAAATAAGAGTAGTGTACGCCAGTGATCGGAAAAGTACCTCATTTTCATACTTGTAAAGTAAAGATACCTTCAAAGGAAATGGCTCCAGTAAAAGTGAAAGTCCCCCAGTAAAATACTACTTGAGTAAAAGTCTAAAAGCATTTGGTTTGAAATGTACTTAAGTATAAAAGGTAAAAGTATAAATCATTAAACATGTCTTATATTAAGCAAACCAGACGACATAATTCAATTTTTTTATTGACGGATAGCTAGGGGCACAGTTCAACACTCAAACATAGTTTACAAATGAAGCATTTGTGTTTAGTGAGTCTGCCAGATCAGAGGCAGTAGAGATGACCAGGGATGTTCTCTTGATAAGTGCGAGAATTAGACAAATTTCCTGTCCTCCTAAGCGTTCAAAATGTAATGAGTACTTTTGGGTGTCAGGGAAAATGTAAGGAGTAAAAAGTACATTATTCTATTTAGGAATGTAGTGGAGTAAAAGAAGTCAAAAATATAAATAGCAACTCCTTAAGTAGTCCTTTAAAGTATTTTTACTTAAGTACTTTACACCACTGGAGTACACTTATATGAGGGGGTATACATTCATTTATTGGGGATTTTGTCTTGAATCCAAATCCGTAATTTCAGGAGGTAAATTGGTGTCTGGGGTCTTGTCATCTGGATGTGATCTCTACTAGCCCACCATCTCTGTCTCAGTAGCATTGTAATGGGAAGCACATGGAAACAGATTAACACCACTTTATGTCCTCTATAAAATCTGCATGCCCACTGTCCCTCAGGGCTAGAGTGCCCCTCCATAGATGCGGCGTAAAACCTGTGCTAAAGCGAATTAATTTGTCAACAAATAAAAAAAGACGGCACGGGAGAGGCAAGGGGAGGGCTTGCCAATGAAACTGGCAACCCCACTCAAATGTCACTGGTTACAGGCTATCATGTGAAACTGGCAACCCCACTCAAATGTCACTGGTTACAGGCTATCATGTGAAACTGGCAACCCCACTCAAATGTCACTGGTTACAGGCTATCATGTGAAACTGGCAACCCCACTCAAATGTCACTGGTTACAGGCTATCATGTGAAACTGGCAACCCCACTCAAATGTCACTGGTTACAGGCTATCATGTGAAACGGAAACAGAATACACTCCTATGTTTAAATGCACTGTAGCAACATTTTGACCAACATTTTATCCAATGTGGGTCTTGGTCAGATACATTAAAACACAGACTAATACACTTGACTTTCCAAAAGGTGCAGAAGGTTTGTACTGACCTCCCAGACACAGAGCCCGTAGGCGGGTGTGTGCCAGCTGTATGTCTGTGGGTGAAGGCATCTCGTCTCCCAGCTCCACCACCACACATAGAGACTGGCCCCCAAACAGGATCAACTCCAGGTTCCTACAGTAACACCCCACAGGACAGACACACAGGGAGCCCTTAGCATTATTCTCTGTGATTAGACATGTCACATTCCATTACTTTGTAACCATAGCCCAGGGCTAGTAAACTGTCTTGCCCCCAGGCTAAGCTCTGTCTCAGACATGCACAAGGAATAGCATTTCACAAAAGCCTGCTAACCTGTCCCATCTCAAGAATGGACGGGTAACATGTACATGATTACAGGTTAGTTTTGACTTAAACATTCTGTTGAGAAGCAATAGCCTTTGCCATAAAAGCAATCAACAACACTATGACTATGTTTATCTCTATCTTCCTCTGTCTCTCTCTCTCTCACACACACACACACACACACACACACACACCTGATGTCATCCTTCTCATGATAGATGTTGTTCTGGAAGCTGGCCATCCGTAGCAGGTCACTGCCCCGAGGATGACGCCAACACCAGCGCTGGAGGACAACAGTCACACAGATTTAGACACAACGTGGTCTCAATAGTAATGGTTTTTGGATATGTTCTAAAATCCCTGTATGAGTTCTTAGTGACCAGGGCATGAGATTTTAACTGGGTTTTCTGACCTGACTGATATTGAGGGGTCATATGATGAGTGGTAAAGTTCTACTTACAGGAATGACTGATATTGATGAGTGGTAGAGTTCTACTTACAGGAATGACTGATATTGATGAGTGGTAGAGTTCTACTTACAGGAATGACTGATATTGATGAGTGGTAGAGTTCTACTTACAGGAATGACTGATATTGATGAGTGGTAGAGTTCTACTTACAGGAATGACTAATATTGATGAGTGGTAGAGTTCTACTTACAGGAATGACTGATATTGATGAGTGGTAGAGTTCTACTTACAGGAATGACTGATATTGATGAGTGGTAGAGTTCTACTTACAAGAATGACTAATATTGATGAGTGGTAGAGTTCTACTTACAGGAATGCGTCCCTCGTTGAAGTGGGCAAAGGTCTTCTTCAGCTCAGTGTCTAGAACTTTCTGAGGGACCACGTTGAACTTGGGCAGACTGACATGAAGTAGGATAAAATGACATTAACCATTGCAAGTTTAATGGGCATTTGGGCTAGGACACTGACTTTACACTAGGAGCACAGTGTGCGCAGGCTTCTGTTCCAGCCCAACACTAACAGGACCAGAGTGGGCAACTATATAACATATTTTATATTTTCCACTAATAAAGTTCCAAACAGGTGAACCACCAGGAAAGTTTCAGGTGGTGGGTGTATAGGCTACCTGGTGGACATCTCAAAGCGGTCATTGACAGAGCTGACCCTCCAGCCGCAGGCCCCGGTCCTCTCCAGCTCCTGCTCCCAGTCCGAAGAACTATCAAACCAGTTCATGTGGGAGTCACGCCTACGGTTGCTCAAGAACTGCTTCATCTCTGGGGGGAAGAGAGAGGGGGTGGTAGAGAGATTTAGCTTTCCTTGAGAAAAGCTACACTGAAATATTGGTTATGCTGATTTGATGTGGATCACCATTAACCTGTTAGATCTCTAGGGGCGCTATTTCATTTTTGGATAAAAAACGTTCCCGTTTTAAGCGCGATATTTTGTCACGAAAAGATGCTCGACTATGCATATTCTTGACAGTTTTGGAAAGAAAACACTCTGAAGTTTCAGAATCTGCAAAGATTTTGTCTGTAAATGCCCCAGAACTCATTCTACAGGCGAAACCAAGATGATGCATCAACCAGGAATTAGCAGAATTTCTGAAGCTCTGTTTTCCATTGTCTCCTTATATGGCTGTGATTGCGCAAGGAATGAGCCTACACTTTCTGTCGTTCGCCCAAGGTCTTAGCAGCATTGTGACGTATTTGTAGGCATATCATTGGAAGATTGACCATAAGAGACTACATTTTCCAAGTGTCCGCCTGGTGTCCTGCGTCGAATTCGGTGCGCAATTGCCAGCTGCTTCTACTTTACCATTTGATTCAGGGGAGAAAGCATGTGTCCAAGAACGATGTATCAATTAAGAGATATGTGAAAAACACCTTGATGATTGATTCTAAACAACGTTTGCCATGTTTTCAGTCGATATTATGGAGTTAATTTGGAAAAAAGTTCGCGTTTTGAGGACTGAATTTTCGGATTTTTTTTGGTAGCCAAATGTGATGTATAAAACGGAGCTATTTCTAATACACAAGGAATCTTTTTGGAAAAACTGAGCATCTGCTATCTAACTGAGAGTATCCTCATTGAAAACATCAGAAGTTCTTCAAAGGTAAATGATTTTATTTGAAGGCTTTTATGTTTTTGTTAATGTTGCGTGCTGGATGCCAACGCTAATGCTAACGCTAAATGCTAACGCTAAATGCTAACGCTAGCTAGCTACTTTTACACAAATGATTGTTTTCCTATGGTTGAGAAGCATATTTTGAAAATCTGAGATGACAGTGTTGTTTACAAAAGGCTAAGCTTGAGAGATGGCATATTTATTTCATTTCATTTGCGATTTTCATAAATAGTTAACGTTGTGTTATGCTAATGAGCTTGCTGATAGATTTACACAATCCTGGATACAGGGGTTTTTTCATAGCTAAACGTGACGCAGAAAACGGAGCGATTTGTCCTAAACAAATAATCTTTCAGGAAAAACTGAACATTTGCTATCTGAGAGTCTCCTCATTGAAAACATCTGAAGTTCTTCAAAGGTAAATGATTTTATTTGAATGCTTTTCTGTTTTTTTGTGTAAATGTTGCCAGCTGAATGCTAATGCTAAATGCTACGTTAGCCATCAATACTGTTACACAAATGCTTGTTTTGCAATGGTTGAGAAGCATATTTAGAAAATCTGAGATGACAGTGTTGTTAACAAAAGGCTAAGCATGAGAGCTAGCATATTTATTTCATTTCATTTGCGATTTTCATGAATAGTTAACGTTGCGTTATGGTAATGAGCTTGAGTCTGTATTCACGATCCCGGATCCGGGATGGGGAGATCAGAAAGGTTAATACATTTTTTTATATCACACTTAAAGCTGCATTATGTAACTTTTTAGGCAACCTGACCAAATTCACATAGAAATGTGTGTTATAGATCTGTCATTCTCATTTAAAAATAGTCTAAGAAACGGTATATCTGTTTTATGTATGCTATTTCTATGGTTCCCGTTCTTAAGTTTAGTTTTTGGTGTCTTTTACCTTGGGTTTTGTACACCAGCGTCAAACAGCTGAAAATACTAGATTTTTGCTTATGGGGAATATATTTCACATCGGTTTACATGGTACAGTATTTTCTACACTATACTTGCTTGTTTTGGCAGTACTGGCAGCTTCATAAAATACTACCCGCAAAACTCCAGTCTCAACGTCAACAGTGAAGAGGCGACTCAGGGATGCTTGCCTTCTAGGCAGAGTTCCTCTGTCCAGTGTCTGTGTTCTTTTGTCCATCTTAATCTTTTATTTTTATTGGCCAGTCTGATATATGGCTTTTTTTTTGTTGTGTATATATATATATTTTTTTTTTATATTTGATGACAAAGGCCCAACCTTCTTACCATTTAATACCAAACAAATACAGTAATACAGTTTCTAACTTGTCTGTTTAACAAACCCCTATAATGCTTTCATTATGTGAAGAGCTTCAGTGCACTGTATTAAAAACAGTATGTTCTTTATTTTTTTTGGGGGGGGGGGGGGGGGATCTTTGAGAGCCAGAGAGAATACCTGTAAGCTTGAGATCTTATCAAGGGCCTGCATGCAATAGCAATTATTTCCAGCCCCATAATCCTTCAGACAAAAACAGTTGTGTGTCTGTGTGTATTTGTTTGTGTGTGGATGTATGAATGACTCATAATGAAACGATTCCAAGTATCCCTATGACCTTTAAAATACTTTAGTTCTTTGTACTCAGAATGTACTCTCGTCAATGTGACTTTTTGAATAAAGTATTCCAGCGTGTGTGTGACTCACCAACGCTCCCCAGGGCTGCATTCTGGAACGCGAGGACAGTCCCTGGCTTCAGAGGCTGGTAGGTCTTGGCAATGGTGTACGTTATCTGAGGAGGAGGAACACGACTCATTCTGCTGATCAGCATGACAAAGTGCATCAGCTTTCAACATGGAGGGAGACCCTGTGTGCATGATCACAATGACCTAGCAGACACATCAGTTTCTCTACTCACAGGGTACATGCTGCATAATAGCCATTTGAAACTCAAATCACAACCGTCTGAAGTCAACCTTCAAATCAGGAGACGCTGGGCATGCTACATGGTAATTATTATATAGGTGCTGAATATGCTTTGAAGGTAATTTTGTATTTAATCACAAGGACCCAGTATACTAAAACATACACACACTTGCTGACAGTGAATTTGGAAAGTATTCAGACCCCTTGACTTTTCCCACATTTTGTTATGTTACAGCTTTATTCTAAAATTGATTAAATTAAATGTTTTCCTCATCAATCTACACACACTACCCCATAATAACAAATATATAAAAAACTAAATAAAAACGTATTTACATAAGTATTCAGACCCTTTGCTATGAGACTCGAAGTTGAGCTCAGGTGCATCTTGTTTCTATTGATCATCCTTGAGGTGTTTCTACCACTTGATTGGAGTCCACCTGTGGTAAATTCAATTGATTGGGCATGATTTGGAAAGGCATACCTGTCTATACAAGGTCCCACAGTTGACAGTGCATGTCAGAGCAAAAACCAAGCCATGAGGTCAAAGGAATTGCCCGAGGACCTCCGAGACAGGATTGTGTCGAGGCACAGATCTGGGGAAGGGTACCAAAATATTTATGCAGCATTGAAGGTCCCCAAGAACACAGTGGCCTCCATCATTCTTCAATGGAAAAAGTTTGGAACCACCAAGACTCATAGAGCTGGCCGCTCAGCCAAACTGAGCAATCGGGAGAGAAGGGCCTTGGTTAGAGATGTGCCCAAGAACCCATTGGTCACTCTGACAGAGCTCCAGAGTTCCTCTGTGGAGATGGGAGAACCTTCCGGAAGGAAAATCATCTCTGCAGCAATCAACCAATCAGGCCTTTATGGTAGAGTGGCCAGACGGAAGCCACTCCTCAGTAAAAGGCACATGACAGCCCCTTGGAGTTTGCCAAAAGGCACCTAAAGGGCTCTCAGACCATGAGACAGAAGATTCTCTGTTCTGATTAACCTAAGATTGAACTCTTGACGCGTGACTTGACCTTCGCCTCTCCCGAGCCCGTTGGGGAGTTGCAGCGATGAGACAAGATCATAATTGGATTGTCACGCTGGGGGGGGGGGGCTTTACTTGGCTCATCGTACTCTAGCGACTCCTTGTACCGGGCCGTGCGCCTGCAGGCTGACTTCTGTCTTCAGTTGAACAGTGTTTCCTCCGACACATTCTTCTGGGTTAAGCAGGCGGGTGTTAAGGAGCGTGGTTTGGCGGGTCATGTTTCAGAGGACGCGTGACTTGACCTTTGCCTCTCCCGAGCCCGTTGGGGAGTTGCAGCGATGAGTCAAGATCGTAATTGGATATGACGAAATTGGGGAGAAAAATAAGTCAAATGTAACAAATCACATATTAATAACTTATATGGACTCACTCTGTGTGAAATAATAGGGGTTGACATGATTTTTGAATAACTACCCCTTCCTCTGTCCCATACATACAACATCTATAAAGGTCCCTTAGTCAAGTATTGAATTTCAAGCACATATTCAACTAAAATGACCAGGGGACTTTTCGAAAGCCTCATAAAGAAGAGCAGTGATTGGTAGATGTGTAACAATAACAAATCAGACATGAAATATATCTTTAAGCACGGTCCAGTTAATAATTATGCTGTGGATGATGCATTAAACTACTTAGACACATCAAAGATGCAGTCTTCCTCCTGAACTGAGCTGCAGGACAGGAAATAAACTGCTTAGAGATGTCGCTATGAGGCCGTTGGTGATTTTAAAACAGCTGCAGAGTGGCTGTGATGGTAAAAAAAAAAATGAGGATGGATCAACAGCATTGTATTAACCTAATTGACAGAGTGAAAAAAATTGGGGAAATATGTAGACAGAAATATTCCAAAACATGCATATGTACGCAACACGACACTAAAGTAATACTGCAACAACAACAAAAATACTCTAAAGGAATAAACATTTTGGCCTAAATGCATGGTATGTGTATGCCTGACAATGACAAAGACTGGAGAGTTTTTCAGTATGAAAATTAATGTGATGGAGCTAAACACAGGCAAACTCCTAGAGAAAAAACTGCTTCAGTCTGCTTTACACCAGACTGGGAAAGGAATTCACCTTTCAACAGGACAATAACCTACTACACAAAGCCAAATCTACACTGGAGTTGCTTACCAAGAAGACAGTGGATGTTTCTGAGTGGCCAAGTTACAGTTTTGACTTAAATCTGCTTGGCAAGACTTGAAAATTGCTGTCTAGCTATGATACCCAAAACCTTGACAAAGCTGGAGGAATTGTGAAAAGAACAATGGGCATATATGGCACAATACAGGTGTGCAAAGCTCTTATGAGACTTACCCAAGAAGACTCACAGCTGTAATCGCTGCCAAAAGTGAGTCTAACATGTATTGACTCAGGAGGTGAATACTTATCTAATCAACGAATAGTAGTGTTTTATTTTTCATTCATCTTAAAAAATATATCACATTTTTCTTCCACTTGGATATTATAGTATTTCATGTAGATAGTTGCCAAAAAGGAAAATTAGTCTAAATCTTATTTTAATCCTACTTCGTAACACAATAAAATCTGAAGATATCCAAGGGGATTGTAGACTTTTATAGGCACTGTAGACATATAAATCAAATCAAATCTAATTTTATTGGTCACATACACATGGTTAGCAGATGTTAATGTGAGTGTAGCGAAATGCTTGTGCTTCTAGTTCCGACCATGCAGCAATATCTAACAAGTAATCTAACAATTTCACAACAACTACCTTTTACACACAAGTGTAAAGGAATGAATAAGAATATGTACATATAAATATATGGATGAGCGATGGCCGAACGGCATAGGCAAGATGCAGTAGATGGTATAGAGTACAGTATATACATATGAGATGAGTAATGTAGGGTATGTAAACATTATATAAAGTGGCATTGTTTAAAGTGACTAGTTATACATTTATTACATCCAATTTTTAATTATTAAAGTGGCTAGAGATTTGAGTCAGTATGTTGGCAGCAGCCACTCAATGTGATGGCAGTGATGGCTGTTTAACAGTCTGATGGCCTTGATGATCTTTTTGGCCTTCCTGTGACATCGGGTGGTGTAGGTGTCCTGGTCTAAATTCCAAGCGTCACATCTGGAGGAAACCTGGCACCATCCCTACAGTGAAGCATGGTGGTGGCATCATGCTGTGGGGATGTTTTTCAGCGGCAGGAACTGGGAGACTTGTCAGGATTGAGGGAAAGGTAAATGTAGAAAAGTATAGAGAGAGATCCTTGATGAAAACCTGCTCCAGAGTAGGGCTGTTACAGTGACCGTATTACTGCCACACCGGCAGTCAAGAGTTATGAAGGCAGTCAAATTCCACGTGACTGTTTAGTCACGGGAATTGGGTTTCTCCAAGCTCTAATGCTCCAAACTGCCTGGTACTCAGCACTCGATTGTCCCTCTAATTACTCTGACATCAATGTAAATGTAATCGAAAATCTAATCAAACACTTCATGAGAGCCCATGAGCTTATGTTTATGCAATTGCATGAGAAAACAGGGTGATGGCCTCTATTAAAAAGAGGAGGATCCTATCAGCTTTCTATAGGCTAAACCTACTATATTTTTTACTCAACATTACTAATATGAAGCACATTGCTTCTCTTTACAACAGGAGTATAGCCTACCTAACTGGCATGAAAATTAACTGTGGGAAAAGCTGCTCCCGTCGCTATTTAAGTGCATAGATTACATGTATTTTTTCCCTTTCCACTGTTTCGAGACAGGTGCAGGATAATGATCCATTCTAAATCAAAACAAATTTCACACATACAGTGCCTTGCGAAAGTATTTGGCCCCCTTGAACTTTGCGACCTTTTGCCACATTTCAGGCTTCAAACATAAAGATATAAAACTGTATTTTTTTGTGAAGAATCAACAACAAGTGGGACACAATCATGAAGTGGAACGACATTTATTGGATATTTCAAACTTTTTTAACAAATCAAAAACTGAAAAATTGGGCGTGCAAAATTATTCAGCCCCCTTAAGTTAATACTTTGTAGCGCCACCTTTTACTGCGATTACAGCTGTAAGTCGCTTGGGGTGTGTCTCTATCAGTTTTGCACATTGAGAGACTGACATTTTTTCCCATTCCTCCTTGCAAAACAGCTCGAGCTCAGTGAGGTTGGATGGAGAGCATTTGTGAACAGCAGTTTTCAGTTCTTTCCACAGATTCTCGACTGGATTCAGGTCTGGACTTTCACTTGGCCATTCTAACACCTGGATATGTTTTTTTGAACCATTCCATTGTAGATTTTGCTTTATGTTTTGGATCATTGTTTTGTTGGAAGACAAATCTCCGTCCCAGTCTCAGGTCTTTTGCAGACTCCATCAGGTTCTCTTCCAGAATGGTCCTGTATTTGTCTCCATCCATTTTCCCATCAATTTTAACCATCTTCCCTGTCCCTGCTGAAGAAAAGCAGGCCCAAACCATGATGCTGCCACCACCATGTTTGACAGTGGGGATGGTGTGTTCAGCTGTGTTGCTTTTACGCCAAACATAACGTTTTGCATTGTTGCCAAAAAGTTCAATTTTGGTTTCATCTGACCAGAGCACCTTCTTCCACATGTTTGGTGTGTCTCCCAGGTGGCTTGTGGCAAACTTTAAACAACACTTTTTATGGATATCTTTAAGAAATGGCTTTCTTCTTGCCACTCTTCCATAAAGGCCAGATTTGTGCAATATACGACTGATTGTTGGATTATGGACAGAGTCTCCCACCTCAGCTGTAGATCTCTGCAGTTCATCCAGAGGGAGCATGGGCCTCTTGGCTGCATCTCTGATCAGTCTTCTCCTTGTATGAGCTGAAAGTTTAGAGGGACGGCCAGGTCTTGGTAGATTTGCAGTGGTCTGATACTCCTTACATTTCAATATTATTCCTTCCATTTCAATATTATCGCTTGCACTGTGCTCCTTGGGATGTTTAAAGCTTGGGAAATCTTTTTGTATCCAAATCCGGCTTTAAACTTCTTCACAACAGTATCTCGGACCTGCCTGGTGTGTTCCTTGTTCTTCATGATGCTCTCCGCGCTTTTGACGGATCTCTGAGACTATCACAGTGCAGGTGCATTTATACGGAGACTTGATTACACACAGGTGGATTGTATTTATCATCATTAGTCAATTAGGTCAACATGGGATCATTCAGAGATCCTCACTGAACTTCTGGAGAGTTTGCTGCACTGAAAGTAAAGGGGCTGAATAATTTTGCACGCCCAATTTTTCAGTTTTTGATTTGTTAAAAAAGTTTGAAATATCCAATAAATGTCGTTCCACTTCATGATTGTGTCCCACTTGTTGTTGATTCTTCACAAAAAAATACATTTTTATATCTTTATGTTTGAAGCCTGAAATGTGGCAAAAGGTCGCAAAGTTCAAGGGGGCCGAATACTTTCGCAAGGCACTGTATATGTAAAGACAGGATTAAAATCAAGAATTGTCTGATGGGTGACAATATTAGCCAATAATATCACTTGTGAATTATATATTATCACTTGTGAATGATGCCCAGCTTAAGGCAAGTGTTACGTGTGCACTGAGAGTCGGGAAGCAAGTTCAGGGAATGAGTGTTTAAATAAATAAACATAACATACTCCAAAACACGAACAATGCACAGACATGAAACTGAAACACAAAACTTGACGCCCGGGGAAGAAACCATAGGGAAGGTAATCAGGGAAGTGATGGAGTCCAGGTGAGTCTGACGACACGTAGGTGTGCGCCATAATGAGCAGCCTAGTGACCTAGAGGCCGGAGAGGGAGCACATGGCAGTACCCCCTTCCTAACGCGCAGCTCCAGCCGCTGACCTAAATGACGATCCCGGGGATCAGGAGCAGACCAGTCACCTCTGCTGAGGTGCGGGAAACCTGTCAGTCTGGCTGAGATGCGAGAGCATGGCGACCTAGAGCGCCGGAGAGAGAGCATACGCCCCTCCCCGGCATGTTCAGCGCCAGCCGCAGGACGCAAACCAAAGGGACGATCCCGGGGATTAGGAGCGGACCGGTCACCCCTGCTGATGCGCGGGAACTTGTTACCGGCTGGGAAGCGGGAACCTGACAGACTGGTGATCCGGCTGAGGCATGAGAGCCTGACGAGCCGGTGGAAGCAGGGGAGCCTGAGTCCAGATGAGTCTGATGACACACAGGTGCACGTAATGATGGTGACAGGTTTGCGCCATAATGAGCAGCCTGGTGACCTAGAGGACGGAGAGGGAGCAGGTGACAGCAAGAAACAAAGCCTTTATTTTCAACTCATCGTCACACACCTCATGTAGCTTAGCCCATAGGCCTGTATGTTTTGAAAAGGTTTGTGCCAAATAACATCTTAAAATTAAGCACATTAATCCGCTTTACAAAGGGTGTAGAGCCTAACTGGCATACATAAGCAGTGCGTGAGTTTCACGTTTAGGGAAGATAATTTCCACCATAAAAATGTACCGTTATGATAAAAGCATTACATTTGCGGTGACTTTTGATAATGGTGTTTTCCCGCTAATGGAACATTCAAGCTTATAGCCTACTGCCATGTGCACATTTCTGCGCTTAGAAATAATAGTTTATCAAAATTTTAAGCTAAACGTTCTGATCTGTTGCGTCAGCCTCATTGCATAAAAAAGCATTTTTTTATGCTAGTGGTTGTATTAATTTGGGATCTATCGCATCCCACAACTGTCCAAGACTATGTTTGGAATATTTATTTCTCTCACAGAATATGTCAACTTTTGTACTATGGGGGATAGTAGATTGACATAGGCTAATGCTTTTGCTGTTCGTTAGGCCTACTCATCTTGTTGGCTGATGAAACGTAAATGTGAAAGTTCTTTCAATATCTTCAATATGGAACTCGGAATTGGATAAGGACACCCTCAGTTGCGTCTCCGTTGTGTCTGTCTTCACTTGTAGCCTGTGAGGAAGACCCGATCATGTGATGAGAGAAATGTGACTGAGAGGTGCTACGGAGCTTGCAGCACTCAGGGAGAAGGGGATTAGAATTATTATATTTAACCCAAGAGCACAACGACCACTGGGGCATTATGGCCACACAAAGGGGATGCCGCTGGGAAATTCTAGTGCTTGTCAAATTATCAGACTGATGAAGTGTGTACAGCCTTAGCAAATAACAAAGCAGAGCTCATGCCTTTCAAGCAACGTTTTTCAAATCATCATTAGAGTCGAGTCAGGTAGCCTTACAATTAATACAAATTCGAAATATATAGCCCAACATTTGTAGAACAACTGAAGTTAAATGAATAACTCTAAATTAGGCATATAGGAGTACCAATTTCTTTGTTAACCGCTCAACACAGAATAGCTGCATGTGCGCAGTTCCTCAAATAGTTTGGAGAAAATATCCTTTCTATTTTATTCAGCTTTGTTCAATTGTATTCTTCATACTATAAATTAATGGCACAGAATTCTAAGCAACTCTTGTCTGCTAAATGAACTAGCGTAGCCCACAGCCATATGGCATAGCCAGATCAGAACCTAACATAAGGACATACATGGATTTATTGTGAAGGAGTAAGCTATATTACATGGATTTATTAGACTTCATAAAATGTAGATGTATCGGTGGCTTGTAGGCAGTGTGGAAGCCCGGAGTTGCTAAATGTGTTTATGTTAATTAACAGTAAATTACCGTGAAACGGCAGTTATTTGCTTGACAATCACTGGATGACTAAATTTCGTGACCTCCACTGCCCTACTGCAGAGCGCTCAGGACTTCAGACTAGGGTGAAGGTTCACCTTCCAACAGGACAACGACCCTAAGCACATAGCCAAGACAACACAGGAGTATCTTCGGGACAGTCTCTGAATGTCCTTTGAGTGGCCCAGCCAGAGCCCGGACTTGAACCCGATCAAACATCTCTTGAGAGACCTGAAAATAGCTCTGCAGAGATGCTCCCCATCCAACCCGAAAAAGCTTGAGATCTGCAGACAAGAATGGGAGAAACTCCCCAAATACAGGTGCCAAGCTTGTAGTGTCATACCCAAGAAGACCCGAGTCTGTAATCGCTGCCAAAGCTGCTTCAACAAAGTACTGAGTAAAGGGTCTGAATACTTATGTAAATGTGATATTTCCATTTTAAAAACCTGGTTTTGCTTCGTCAATTTGGAGTATTGTGTGTAGATTGATGAGGAGTTTTAGAATAAGGCTGTAATGTAACAAAATGGGGAAAAAATCAAGGGGTCTGAATACTTTCTGAATGCACTGTATACACGCCAGCACTCATTCACACACGCACGCACACACGCACGCACACACACACACGCACACGCGCAGACACACGCACTACCTCCACAGCCTGTGTGTCGGGGGTGAGGCGGTCGAAGAGGAAGCAGAGAACACGCAGGTCCCGGCAGTACAACACCAGCTCCTCAGGAGTGAACTTCAGAGAGGAGCTAGCCGTCACCAGCTTGGTCCGGGATGGGCCCACTGCAGCACAGAGGTTACACAACCATCTTACAGTCAAAACCCAGGTACACAGAACACAGTACACCACTGATGGTTCACAGCTAAAGCTTCCTGTGTCAAGCCCATACTTGAATTGGGTTTAGGATATTACGATTGTTTATTATTTCATCATATTTTTTTACAAGTACATCTCGTGGCTCTCATAGCACAAAGGACTTTGGGAGCACTACAGCCTAGTAGAGTTGTAGAAGAAGCCTTACCAGCTACAACCTTCTCAATGGAGGCCAGGGCCACGTCATGATCCCCCAGGAGCACAGGGTCTGCGTTGTCCTACATAATGAGGGTTAGAGGGATGGTTCAAATATAGGTCAGTTTGTCTGATCAGGATTTTTTTACACCAATGAATGGATGGTCTGAAAACATTCTATATGATGTTGTTGATTGTGATGATGATGATGATTATGCCCACAAGCCTTCTTCTAGCAATAATAGGGCATCATTACTACTTTCCTACTACGATACCAGGCGAGCTGTCCTTCAACAGTCCATACTCAGAGCTAGTCCAGCACTCACGTCAGGTTTGGGGCTGTCCTGAGGCACAAAGGCCACTCTGAAGTGGGTACAGAAGAGAGTGCCAGACAGCCATCCACCCCCCTCCTTGGCAGTTAGCTTCTTCCTCACCAACAGAGCCCTCTGCAGCACACACTCTCCTGGGAAACACAGACAGGGGGTTTAGGCTGGAGCTTACTGAATAGAATACAACAACTATATTGTCCACAGAGTGTTTTAAATGGGGTTGATATTGAAAACAATTTTTAAAAAGTAGACAATTTTAGAACATCATGAGAGTTTCATCGTCAAGACTGAGCATTCCAAGGTAAAGTGATAAATTGTGGAAAATACCAGAATGATTGTGTGTTTGAGGGAGATGGTAACGTTGAATATTACATATAACAGAAATGTGAATGAAAGTAAACTTCTGCATGGAGTTTATCAAGGGTCTGGGAGGTGCTATTTTCTCAGCTATGTCAGCCACTGAACGATTGAGTCAAACAGATGTAGTTGCCTGGCATCCGGGTCCAGCTTGGCATTCGCCTCATATTTCCGATCACATTGACATTTCACATACACATGATAAAATACTGTGTGTGCAACGAATGTGATGACAGTTCTAGTGTACATAACATTTAGCTATGTTGTAAATAACAGACCTTACATATAAGACCTCTCTCATGTACTTTGATCCGCAATCACAATACATCAGCTTGTGATAAAATCAAAATCACTGAAAAGGTACTCAGACACTAATTTTCTCTCTAAAACGGCACGCAACATTCAACTCTCTGAATTAGTATCTATTTCTTTACCTTCATACAAATAGTTTAGCTCAGTCTGTCTACGTATCTATCAGTCTGTATCAAAATGGCAGCTGCTAATGTCTCAGTAGAGAAGGACCAATTCTCCTGTCCGATCAGGTCTGGATCTACTGAAAGATCCAGTGACTGCCTAGGGACACAGCTACTGTAAGGACCGTATTGAGAGCTACTGGGATCAGGATGATGAGAAGGTGGTCTACAGCAGCCCCCAGTGCAGACAGACCTTTATCCCAAGGCATTTTCTAAACAGAAATACCATCCTGGCTGATATGGTGGAGAAACTGAACAGATAATTCCAAAGTGTTTCCTTTTATGCTAGACCCGGAGATATGCAGTGTGACGTCTGCTCGGGGAGAAACCACAAAGCGGATACTTCCTGCCTGGTGTGTATGACCAGCTACTGTAGGACTGCCCTCCAGCATCACTATGAATCTTCTGCATCTAAGATGTACACGCTAGTCAAAGCCTTGCCAAAACTGCAGGAGAAGGTCTGCTCTCGTCATAACAAACTGCTGGACGAGTACTTCGAAAAACAGCAATGTTTCTGTTATCTGTGTAGGTGAATATAAAGGCCACGATAGAGTCTCAGCTGAAGCAGAAAGGAGTGTGAAAGAAATTAAGGTGAAAATACGGTGGGAAACATTCCAACTGAAGAGAAAAGAGAAGACATGGGAGATAGAACAGCTCAGAGGAGCTACGGCGTCACTCGAGAGCTCTGCACAGGCAGCAGCAGAGGACAGTGAGAGGATGTTTACTGAGCTGATCCACTCCATTGAGAGAAGGTGTTCTGAGGTGAAGGAGTCGATCAGAGCCCAGGAGGAGGCTGAAGTGAGTCGGGTTGAACTGCTCCTGAAGAGACTGGGGCAGGAGGTGGGTAAGCTCTGGATGAGAGAAGCTGAGCTGGAACAGCTCACACAAAATATCAAATATATTTCGTTCAGATGTACAAGGAACATTGTAACCCTGTCTCTGAAGATTTGCTGTGATTTTGGGGCGGTGAGGAAATCAGACACTGAACTCAAGAAAAAGTTGAAGAGCTACTAGAAGGGAGGGGTGGCGATAATACCATGGCAGTGAAAGCTGTCCAAATGCTAGTGCTACTCAAACATATTTAAAGCAAGTGAGGAATCATTCCGTCATCGCAATTGTTGATATCAGTGCAAACATTGTCGCAAATACAAAAAGCAGCATGATAACAGAGGCATGTCTGTGTCAATTATTACATTTTCCTATTTAGATTAATGGACAGTCCCCTGCCTTTTCTCACTGTGGTGTTTTGGCCTTAAATGAAGCTGCATGTATCAACGCCAGTCATATACTATTCCATCTCAGTCTCCAACTTTATCGCATCAATATACTGTACTTATGTATCCTCATTACACTTCAGATGCATTTTCCAATCCAAATGCATGACTTCCCTTCTGGGCAGGGATGCATTGGTGCATATTTACAGAGCCTTTTTTTATGTCAATAAAACTTGCAACTTAACCTGCTCTTGTCCCTTGGGATACAGGGCCAATATATTTTCCAGATTGATACAGCTTGGGCTCTACAGCTATCAATATTAGTCTATTACCATGTTATTATGCCATAAATGTGTTTAAATGCTTTGTTGGGAATTATGAATTTATGCAACATATTTTGAAATCTGTTTGTAATATTTAGTTCATGCTTGAAAATAAAAATTAGATTCCAGAACTCTAGAACTCTAGAACAAAGCTTCCAAAAACAAGCCCATTCACCCATACAGCTTTCTCACATCTAAACACACTGAGCACACAGACACACCTTATTTCACACAGCAGTGAGACAGCACATTTGTAATGCTCCCTGGCAGCAAAACAAAGCCTTTGCCAGCTAGACTTGGGTTTCCATGGCAACAGAGTCCAGGAGAGAGTAGAGGGGGAACATGGCCTTTTTGTCTCTTGCAAGGGAAGTGTTGGGCCAGACACCATCATGGTGGAGAGAATGTTTTCATTTTCAGTTTTTAGAACAATAAAAAGGATTTGGTGGGTTGTTAACAGGGCTGAATTCCTTCAAAACTAATTTTAAGGAACAACTGAATTCCTTCAAAATAACGTTTAAGGAAAACAAAAAATGAATAAGTCAAAAACATAACTGCACAAAGCATGCCATTTTTGGTACAGCTCAACCTCCTCAGATTAGACCTCAACCTCGGTTAAGAGAAGATTTTCAGGGATACCGAATTGCATAAAAAGAGAATTACAGGAAATCTTCATTTAACACATCAAATGCTTGTTTATCCTATAAGAAAGGGAAGTGTGGTTGTAATCACGGTCATCACAGCTAACACTCCAATACTTCGCCCATTGCGCAAGATTAACACCAAAGCCTGGCAAAAGCTACAAAGAAATCTTCAAAGGGTCCCTCAGCGAAGCCACAAGATCTTTGGGGTGTGTGAGCTGAAGACTGGAATCAAGCAAGGCACTGAGATTAGGCTACGTTTACACCGATTTCGGTCTCACGACGCAGGATCAAAGTCACAAACCCTCAGCACAAGTATTCCCTTTCTAAAGTCTCAGACATATAGCTACAAATTAAACTCTTGAACCAGGCGCCCTATGGACAATTTAGGTTGTAGGATTGCCTGTTACTCTGTGGCCAATCAGGCTCAGTGGGATTCGCGTGCTCCTTTTAATGGCTCCGTGGGTGCAACAGTGTTGAAGACATTTCTCAGGCATTGTGGCTCACAGATGTGAGAGAGGGGACAGGAAGTGTCTGTTTCTGGTTTGAGATCTGGACTGGAGAGTCTGCAGGTAGTTTACATTCCCACAGCATGGGAAGCTGAGGATCGAGTCACTCAATACTCTGTATACAGTGAAGCTGTTTATGAGACGACACTGGTAATTTAACATTTTAAACAGTTTTACTGTCGTCCTACAGAGTGCAGGCCCCACCCCCACCACACACACAACGCTCAAGTGCCTTTGGCGCTCTCTCTTTCTAACCCTCTCTCGCACACAAAAACACATGTACACACAGACTCACATATGCACGCAGACAAACACATACACATGCACAGACACTTTCATGCAAACACACATAAACACTGGAAAATCCCCACTGTGGCCATCTTTCTCTTTGTCCATTGGTGTTCTGCCAGTGGATTGAAAAACCTGAGAAATCGGCCAGAGAGAACACAGCTGCATGTGATATGAACCAAATGCTCCATTTTCAATTTCATTTGTGTCCAACCACATTTGTTCTCCATTTTGTTCCTATGTGTGTGCAGAGCAGACGTTTCTGGCCCTCTGCTAACCGATGGGAGAGATTAAGACAAATCGGTTGTACCAGAGCAGTGTCATGAGACGTCTGATGAAACAACACACAGCTTTGTTTTCCTGAACTTACAGGACGTTTTGGGGAATAGAAATGTATTCCCATTCAAAAATCCTATTCTCCCTAACCCTAAATAGAACCCTAGCTTCAACCCCAAAACTTAGCACTTAAGCCTAAAATAGCATTTTAACTAAATTCAGGACATGCAAAAAGTTCTGACCTTTCAAAATGTTTCTTGTTTTCCTTGTGGTCGAGATAATGTGGGAAAACATGTATACACATGCACACACAGAATGCACAGAGCTCTTCGCTACTTCTTTAGGTAGTGTGCTATCCAAACTGAGCTCATAAAGCATACAATTGTATATTCTTTCATTGATATTGACCTGCTCTTCTCTTGTCACTCAGCAAGGCCAGCAGTGACAGTCCAATGCTTGACACCAACCCAAATCCTGTGTAACATAAGCGCATGGATCAGGGGATTGTGGTTATGCTCTGAGGAGGGTCCTCAGAGGAGGGTCCTCAGGCCCCTCACATTCAAAAGGTACACAATCTATCTATCTATCTATCCACCCATAGCTGTTTGCGCTGCCCTGATCCATTCACCCCC
The DNA here is from genome assembly GCF_057628025.1 of Oncorhynchus mykiss. Classification (NCBI taxonomy): domain Eukaryota; kingdom Metazoa; phylum Chordata; class Actinopteri; order Salmoniformes; family Salmonidae; genus Oncorhynchus; species Oncorhynchus mykiss. Next base: position 36,129,582 of record NC_143024.1, read on the forward strand.
TGGAGCCTGTTCTGGTTTCCCCTGTCCTGTGTCTGAGTGTTATCTGAGAATGTGATGAATGGCACGCAGGGTTGTATAGTATACAGTACACTGAGGCCTGGGACTGTTCTGACCGTCTGTGGGATGCTGCATCGTGAGCCCTTTCACCCTGTTTGCTTCCACAGATTTCCCATTCCCTTGCGTGGTGCCTCTGAAAGTGTGTGTAGCACATTTTTCAGAGCCGAAAGTCAGTTCTCCTTCGCAGAAACTGACAGTGTTTCCCATTCGGATGAACCCTTTCTGCCTTAATGTGAGGCAGGTTTCCATGACCAGCTGTGTTTCAAATCTTCCATGACATAGAAAATTGGTCAGAGAAAGGGAAGAAGAGGGATGTGAGAGCCGGAGAGAAAGAAAGACTGTCTGTCTGTCTGACGGACAGCATGTCACAGTCACACGATAAAAAAACAACAACTCAGAATGGGACCATAGTGATCCTCAGACAGACTGGGAGAGTCTGGAAAGAATGAGATAAAAACAGTTTCTGAATCAGACAGAAAAAGTGAATGAAGTGGAAAGTGAGAGAGGAGGGACGGGGAGGGCTGTGTCTAGGTCAGCGGTACAAGGTGGAAGTGAGAGCTGAAAGTGAAAGGGACAAGGAAACACACACACACTGCTCCCACAGAGGTGCTGTGAATAACTGCTGATATGAAACGGTAGAGATTAGCATGGCTCTGGAGGGGCCCTGGCCTGCCAACATTCCTGTTGGAAAGCTCATGCCACGCGGCGTGCTGCTGAAACTGAGATTATGACCAGGGGCAGAGGCCTACAGCACTGCTCTCCACAGCACACAGACACACTGTTCTCACAGAGGCTACATTACAGTAGCTTAGCACTAGGATTTAGTAAGAAAACAAGAGATATAGATGGGTGCAGTTTCAAAAGATGGACTTGCCTAAAGAGATGTGGCTGACACTGTGTTTTCAGACCCACATGTTATGATATGCGTATGGCTACTGTATTTCTGACATGGAAATAGCATCATATTCATCAGCGCTCTGCAGTCTGGGACTTACCTGGTAAGCAGCGCAGTCCAAACACATCTCTACCCCGTGCGTTGACACCACTGTGACTCAGCATCCTCTCCTGCGGGGGGGGGGGGGGGGGGCAGAAAACAGACCTGGTGTTATTACTGCAACCTTTCAAAAAATAATTAGAGAACAAACACTCATGTGATTTTGCTTCAACTCAAGATCTTCTTATTGACCACATTCCCCAAAACCATAGCCAATCCCACAATGCTCCATGTTGACTCTCAGTTTCCATGTTTTATTAGTTGTTTTGCTCTGTACTGTATGATTTGATGCGGTCTCGAAGTACTCCAGGCTGTTCTGCTAGCGGCATAATCCAATCCCATAGAACCACAGGTTGCTATTACCGGACTACTGGCTAGCTGCTAGAACATATGGGCCCATTTAGCCTGAGCTCCCACCCCCCACAGAAGACCATTTACACAGGGTAGAAATCACACAATGCACAAGACATAGGCCTAGGCATTGAAAAAGGAACTGTTTGTTCTGGTAATGACCACTCAGGCGGTCCAGTATAGAAACATGGAGATTGCTTTGGACTGAGGTCAAAGTATACAATGAATCCTTATGGTACTGACTACTCACTCAGCAATTCTTCACTGCCTACAAGGCCGCTATTCACAATCATGTTACATTTTTGCGCCAGTTTAGTCACATATTTCTTGGTAGAACGAACTAAAAACAACTTACTATAATGTGTGACAAATACTCTTAGGCTACTATAACTCTTGTGACACACACAATGTAGTGGTGAAGTGAACTGCGTGCTAACATGCTAATGAAAATGTATGGCACTCTTCTGGTTAACTTTAGATTGACAGTGGCTAAAACCTCACGAGAGTGTTAAAACAAAGATAACTGTTGCTCCATCAAAAGGTTGTAAGTTCCATTCATTCATAGCATAGCTGTTTGCCTTGTCTGTGAAACACATATGCCCAACCGACCATATCAACAGAGGCCTAAACTCACGAGCACTCCACTAACATTAGCATGATGCTAGCATCATTTGGTTTTCAGCTTCTTTCCCATCATCAAATCTCACAGCTTTTAAATTCTTGCCTCAGAATGCAAGTGACAATTCTCAAGTGAAGTCATGTGGTTAATACATTTTCCAAATTCATTGGCTGCAGTTAGTGTGAGAGAAACCCCCAACCCCAAACTGCCAACCCCCCCTAACAAATACCTCAGAAACGGGCTAACAATCCTTACTTTCTCAAAACAGAAGATGAAGTCCTGGGTCATACCAAGACATCCTGGACAGGGTTATTGTTCCACCAATTTTATTGACTCAATCCTCCTCCCAAGACCTGAGTTAGCAGAAGGGAATGGTGGAAAAACAAGCCTGTTTTTAAATTACAAGGGAGAACACTAAAACTTTACAAGGTTCTTGGTTTCTGCTTGCCAGCAGACCATTGTTCATTTTTGTTTTCATCTGGCTTTTCAAGTCATTTGTTTATCCATTGTTTCAGCACCAATTCCCCATGTATAACTAAAACATTCTGCATTCCGTGCTCTTTTTCAGAACTTATTTAGATATTTAGATCTTGTTTTATTTATTTTTTATCTGAAACTCAGTTTCTTGTATCAACCAATATTAACAAACGCTGTGTCTGTGCCTTGGGGTTGTGTTATATTCCGAAAGTTCAGTAAACATATTTGGATTCCAACAGCAGAAATTCTCCAAACTGCTCCACCAGCTAAAACTACATTGGAGGCTGAGGAAGAATAGAGCCCATCAAATAAACTACAACAAAATGTGTCATAACAGGAAGAGGAACTGCACTAGGCAAGTCAGTTAAGAACAAATTCTTATTTTCAACGACGGTCTAGGAACAGTGGGTTAACTGCCTTGTTCAGGGGCAGAAGAACAGATGTGTACTTTGTCAGCTCGGGGATTTGAACTTGCAACCTTTCCGTTCCATGCTCTAACCACTAGGCTACCTTGCCGCCCCAATAGGAGAGAAGGGCGAGGTGAAGTTGTCTAGATTAAAATGACTGGAACCCTAAATCAGTGAAGGAGAGGAAAAATCCCAAATTAGAGTCCCAAATCCAATTCACCCCCCAAAATGAATAACCACATGTCCAGGCTCTGTTTCTGCTGATGTTTCACTCCTTGACTCTGCCTTAAGTATCTGGCTTCTGCGTGTGTACTACTCAATCAACTCTTTCCCTCCCTCCCTTTCTCCTCAGGGAGTGCAGCCAAGGCCCATTGCAGTTTCCATTGCTCATGGCTTCCCCTTGCTACTGCGACCAGACTTCTTCTGCAGAGGAGAACATACCTCCTCTGCCCTGAAATAGACCAAACTTTACCGGAGGGAGGAAAGTGGCAGTCCAACACCACATAAACCTCACACTGTAGGGTTGAACAACGTCCCTCGCCAACAAGCACAACAAGGGGCCTGTGTGTAGCTCTGGTAGTTACATTTTTACTAGTTAGATCATTACAACACATTGTTTTAACATGTGGTGCTGCTGTAGAGGGAGGTTAGCCTGTCGGTTTATGTGGTATTGTCAATTTCCTCACATCAATAAGCAGGTTTATGGCATTGTCGTAGGGGCTCTAAAAATATAAACAAGGATGTGGGGTCTTTTCTCTAATCATGGACTCACTTTGAAGTGTTTTTACCTCTTGCCCCATTTGGAGCAACCCCTGAAACATAAACCAGACAAAAGTCGTCCTGAAACCCAAAACCGTTTCTGTCTAGCCGTGAGTTGTGGCTTTGCTTTAATGCCGCCTCTTTCTTTTGCTTTCAAGGAGCATCTACGACAGTGCAATACATTTCCTACAACATAGTCACATCACACACTTTATTATACAGAGAGAAGAAAACCCCAAAGACAAAACAACAAAAGAGAACCCACAATGGAATAGACTACTGAGAATTCCACCTCGGAATGTACAAAAAACAAGGAAGGAAAGTGATTTAAACATATAGGAGAAAATATGAATGTTTTTAATGAAACGTGAATTCATATGCCATTATCCACTTGCCCTGCTTAAAATGCAGCTTTGAACCACTAGCTTACTCTACAGCCTGCAGAAGCAGTACTATAACTCTCCCTGTGGAATCAAATGTGAAAAAAGTATTTGATCCCCTGCTGATTTTGTACGTTTGCCCACTGACAAAGAAATGATCCGTCAATCATTTTAATGGTAGGTTTATTTGAACAGTGAGAGACAGGATAACAAAAAAAAATCCAGAAAAACGCATGTCAAAAATGTTATAAATTGATTTGCATTTTAATGAGGGAAATAAATATTTGACCCCCTCTCAACCAGAAATATTTGTGGCTCCCAGGTGTCTTTTATACAGGTAACGAGCTGAGATTAGGAGCACACTCTTAAAGGGAGTGCTCCTAATCTCAGTTTGTTACCTGTATAAAAGACACCTGTCCACAGAAGCAATCAATCAATCAGATTACAAACTCTCCACCATGGCCAAGACCAAAGAGCTCTCCAAGGATGTCAGGGACAAGATTGTAGACCTACACAAGGCTGGAATGGGCTACAAGACCATCGCCAAGCATCTTGGTGACAACAGTTCATAGGCGATTATAGGCAAATGGAAGAAACACAAAATAACTGTCAATCTCCCTCGGCCTGGGGCTCCATGCAAGATCTCACCTCGTGGAGTTGCAATGATCATGAGACCGGTGAGGTATCAGCCCAGAACTACATGGGAGGATCTTGTCAATGATCTCAAGGCAGCTGGGACCATAGTCACCAAGAAAACAATTGGTAACACACTACGCCGCGAAGGACTGAAATCCTGCAGCGCCCGCAAGGTCCCCCTGCTCAAGAAAGCACATATACATGCCCGTCTGAAGTTTGCCAATGAACATCTGAATGATTCAGAGGACAACTGGGTGAAAGTGTTGTGGTCAGATGAGACCAAAATGGAGCTCTTTGGCATCAACTCAACTCACCGTGTTTGGAGGAGGAGGAATGCTGCCTATGACCCCAAGAACACCATCCCCACCGTCAAACATGGAGGTGGAAACATTATGCTTTGGGGGTGTTTTTCTGCTAAGGTGACAGGACAACTTCACCGCATCAAAGGGACGATGGACGGGTTCATGTACCGTCAAATCATGGGTGAGAACCTCCTTCCCTCAGCCAGGGCATTGAAAATGGGTCGTGGATGGGTATTCCAGCATGACAATGACCCAAAACACACAGCCAAGGCAATAAAGGAGTGGCTCGAGAAAAAGCACATTAAGGTCCGGGAGTGGCCTAGCCAGTCTCCAGACCTTAATCCCATAGAAAATCTGTGGAGGGAGCTGAAGGTTCGAGTTGCCAAACGTCAGCCTCGAAACCTTAATGACTTGGAGAAGATCTGCAAAGAGGAGTGGGACAAAATCCCTCCTGAGATGTGTGCAAACCTGGTGGCCAACTACAAGAAATGCCGGACCTCTGTGATTGCCAACAAGGGTTTTGCCACCAAGTACTAAGTCATGTTTTGCAGGGGGTCAAATACCTATTTCCCTCATTAAAATGCAAATCAATTTATAACATTTTTGACATGCATTTTTCTGATTTTTTTTGTTGTTATTCTGTCTCTCACTGTTCAAATAAACCTACCATTAAAATTATAGACTGATCATTTATTTGTCAGTGGGCAAACGTACAAAATCAGCAGGGGATCAAATACTTTTATCCCCTCACTGTAATGCCTATGGTGTCTTGGCCTTATATCATTATAACGACCTCCGTATAGACTTGGTCTGCAACAATCACTCGTTAACTGCCCTTAACGATAGTCGAAATGAGTTGTTCATGGTGGGATATTTTGTATTCTAATCCTCTTCTATATCCCTCTCCATTCAACTGTGTATAATCTAGTCCGAAGTAAACTGTTTGTGTACTCAGTGATGCACTCGCTGTGAAAGTAAGGTTCAAAGTTAAATCAGAGTGTGTGTGTGGCACGCGTGTGTCAGAGGGTGTATCTGGCGATACATATTTCAAGCTTCTATTTGTCACTGTGCATGTGCATGTGTCAGTACGTTGCTTAAGTATGTCTATTTGTAGACTGTAATAACAGGACAGGTTTCAATAACTCATGTTTTAAATGTGCTTCTTGTTTAACAAAAATGTGTGACTCTAGCAACTCATAAACATACAACTCCCACATTGGGTGTTGCCCAAAACAATCTAGACACTTGAAATGGACAGAAATAGGCTACTATCCTTGTTTCACGCTTTCCCTGGGGGATAGCAGTATTGGTTAATAATCACTCAATGGACGATCAATAAACCCTTGAAAACAAGCCTACATCTTGTTTACTAATGAGAGGCGGCATTGTTTTTGTTCAGTTTCTGCATGGGAAGCACCGCCAGTTCCATAGCTTGTTTCAGGATCTGAGGTCTTGGCCCTATGGGACTGGGTGTGTGAATACCATTTTGGCTCTCTTTTATGAGCCCTCCTGGATCTCCAGCCACTCTGAATAGAGCTGAGCCCGCCTCTTACATTTTCACTACTGTGGCACTTGCATTGTGTTGTGTGGCTGACTGACTGCTTCCAGATTCCAGCCCATAGACATATGTTCTAGCTAGCTGAGGAGCCAGCATGTGAACAATTCAGGGGAGGGGAAAGACAGAGTGTGGGAAAACAACCAGCCTGGAGTGTAATTATGAAAAGTAACATGCAAACCTCCTTATAACCCAATCAGTCTGCATGTGATGTGAAATGAATGGGAGAACTTTTCTGAACCTTATGTAATTTCTCAATGGTAGCCTACATACACAAGAGTTTCAACACTATTCCACAAATGTCATTTAGTTCAGTATTGGGGTGCTGTAGCCTACTTACTAAATACAAAATGAGAGCGACAAAGGTTTCAGATCCATAGACAACGCATTCCTAATTTCTATTCAGTGCGTTTCTAAACCTCAACACGTTAGTGGAAGTGAAACCAGAATGTGTAGGTGTATAATTTTCAGGACATCACCATGTGTTTCTCTACAGCCACATTGCAAACGTATATTTAAGATGGCTAAAATAAACTGCCGTCTCTGTTAGGCACTTATATTCATAATCAAATTCAAAACATCCTGCTCCTCAGGCTGTCGTTTCCATGGCAACGGGCAGATGTTGCACTAATCACCACCACTCCACGTGAGCAGAAATGCCTAAGGGTGGAGTTGAGGCATCTTTTATTGTTTCCCCCTGCGGCTTCTCAAAATAACCATGGAGGAAGAGCTAAGCAGCACAGGGCGCACAAGCATAACATTTAAAATTCAAAAGAATATCTAGGCTATGACATAAACCATCACTGTAATAATCAGTCCACCAATTTTCCCCGATTTAAATTGGTTTTAATTGTATTGGGCTTATAGACATGTCCCTCGCCCCGAATGTGCTCACATAGACACAGTCTTCCATGTAATGACGTCCAAAACTGTTGTCTCTCTTGTAAAGGAGGCAGCAATGCAGATTTACCAAGACTTCTCCAAAGACTGGCGTGACAAAGCACGTTGACTGACATACTGTAGGTAAAAGGTTGATTGATCCCTCTGTGGTGGTATAACAGAGTTGAAGGCATCAACAGTGTAGACAGACCCATACACCACAATGTGTAGTGTGCAACAACAAAAAATTCAAGGCCACAACACATGAAAGATCTCAGAAATAAACCTGAATGTTAAGAAACCACAGGGCTCTCTGCGGTTCATATATATATATATATATATATATATATATATATATATATATATATATTATATATACACATATATATTATATATACACACACACGCCTTTAGTGATAAACTGTGTGATGATAGCAGCTTCCTGGATGATTGCTTCCTGGCCACCCAAGCTTAGAATCACATGAGGTGCTGCTGAAGAGTAGTTATGAGTGGTTTAAGAAAACAGGCATCGCTCTATGCATGATGATCCAGGGTCTTAAATATGTAGCCTAATCACACTTGCTGAAGTCAATTAATATTCCCACATTTCATTCTTCTCATATAATACTGTACAGTATGCAACTGTACACTATGTGCCTGTAGTGTTTAAGTTTTGGTTTAGTCCATCAGCTACAAAATGTTTTTTTTCTTTCTCTAAATACATAAACCATATGGACATTCATAGCACATGCCATCATTTGGTATGGATAATAATTCATACAATCCAAGCAGGCAAAACTCAGTGCACACGTGCTGCCTGTCTACCATATAGAAACATTGTACATAAAACAAAGAATGCTACGATGAAAAGCTTGTATTTGTTGCTACATAAAAGGAAAACAACTCCCTCAGTCCCAGACAGTAAGAATTAAAGGCCTTCTGCCTGTGGAATGTAGGTTATCAAACCATGAAACTGTTTCCACAAGTAATACCGTCTTAAAATGTTTCATAAAATTCGATACAATGTGTCCAACTAATTCGACAATGTAACTAACCATTCTGAACACAGCTAAATATCTAGGTGGAATCTACACTCTACCTCTGTGTATATAGTCCACCAATGATCTAACAAAGTATTTCAGTTTATTATTCTCATTGGTACCTAAAAAGTTCAGCCAGGGCACGCTACATTTCAGGATATGAAGAAAATGAAACAGAATATTAAAACATTGCGTCGAAAGCCTACCTTTATATCTGGAACCATTTGCCTCACTTTGAACGTGGTTTTGGATCCCGTTAACATTTTGACGTCCAATATCCAACTCTCTCGGCACGAACTACAGAAAGTAAGCTATCAGACTTTAGTTAATTTACGTTTTTTCCGATGGCGAGAAGAAAAAATGCCTTTAATCGCTCCATGTCTTTTCCAGGAAAACATAAGAAACGGTCCACTTTCTTCGAATGTCAGCGAGTCCATGCATCACCGGTTTCGAGAACAGAAGTGGTCTCTGAATTACAAACTAATTTAGTTTCTTTCACGTTTATCATTGGCGAAAGCATCCATGTCTGTACGCTACTGTGTAGAGCACGCCACGCATAAATGTGCCGCCTGTCAGGAATATTTGCTTATAGGTTGTCAGTCACTGGTAAGGGGAATTAATGTATACCTCTGCTTGTCCCTCTTGCGTTCCATTTGTTGTTTCCCCTCACCATAGTTAAAACGACACACACCAGTGAAAACAAGCAAGTGCAGTAGAGCCTCTTAAAGGGCCAGCAGTGTAAAAAGCATCTAATAGGAATCCATTTTTTTGTTTTACCAGTAGTTTGTTCTTCACTAATGGTCCTGCAAATTAAGCCACAAGGTGTGCATGTTCGGTCTAGGAAAGGTGACCGTATGTAGAGCTTTTGAAGTAGGCCTAGTTTTATGAAAATGGTGATGGTTCAAATGGGCCAATTAATAAGTTGTTAAATACAGGCCTATACACAGATGCACATATATTTCTAAATACAAATGTTTTGCCTCCAATGCTACACTGTCATTTGTAATTGACAAACTGATTCACTGAAATTAGAACGTGATATCTTAGACAGTCTAGTCCCATTAACTCATATAGATACTTCACATCAGCCGCATTATAACATTTTACAGGATCATACATGCTTGTAAAATAGTTGTAAATCATTATACCCATGTTACTAATGCAGAATGAGTTGGATGCTGCATTTGTAGTATTCGGTAAAATGGCATTGTCACTAAGTGTTCAACTTCTCGCCTACCTTGAGAATTTCAAACAAGAATGGAAGCAACGATGTAAACATAAGAAAAAGCCATGAGGATGACTAAGCTTAAAGAGCACAGAAGCTATAAAAACAATACTTCAAAATCTACATAAATTACCAGTAGTTTCAACCAGCATACAACTACATACAAAATAATTATTGGGGCCCCAAGAAAAGGTACCCATTTGTAGGCGTTAGTCTTATTAGTCTTAACAAAGGCAAGTGATGGATGAGTGATACAGTACCTGCAGTTGATCCTTTGATAAATGGCTGCTCTGTCATCGGAACTGACAATGTAGAAAGGTAGTACTGCAGTAATGCAGACAGATGCTATTGGAAGAATATTCCAGTGGGAATGTACTGCATAAATTCCTTTCGATGAGCAAATAGAAATTCTAAATGGATGAAGTACAGTCTGTCCCTCCTAACAGCCAGGTGGGGAGACCGTGTCCTTGTGAACGAGCTATAAATCCAAACCTCGTTCGACCACATGGGACCCTATTCAATATTAAATAAGGGTCTCCAATTTCTCTAATACATAGAACAGCTTCAGGCAGTGTGGGCTGCATCATCTGGGTGAAAGTTACTTCTAATGTGTAACGCTGTGATGAGTTGTTTCTAATATGTAAAAACAGCTTTTGCTGTTAAGTCTCTCTTGCATGGTTGATTTGAGTGTTTCAACACAATTGATAATTGGACAATATAATCCAATAGTTTTACATTTAAATCCACTGGCTGGCATCAGATGTAGATGTATCGATGTACAAACTGACTCTAACAATGTAATTTCAGTTAACCCAGAACTAAAATCTGGTGTCATTTGGTCAGATGATCGATAAATGTACTGGACTACGGTACTATTTATGTTTACATCGTTTGGCCACGAAAGATTATAAATCAACGGTGTCACAATTACATCATCCTTAGATCAAGATAATACCAATTCTCACCTTTCATCCAACATTATTGTACATCCAATGAGCACATTGAAAAACAGAATCCCTTTTCTGTACATCTCTGGAATACCTACCATACATTTGTAAACCCCCCCCCCAAAAAAAGTCAGAAACAGAGTAAAACTTTTGGGATTGCCACCATGTTGTTGAAATACAATGAGAATTTATTCAAACAGTGCATCAACAAAAAAAAACACAAAAAAAAACAATTAAATCAGATGTTCTTTCCATCCAGATTGCACTGTCACAGCCTCTCCTCTCCAAACATGAAAAGATGAAAAAAACTGGTCACAAAACCAGGACTGCCCAAATCAGGTCAAAATAATGCACAAATTTGTTTAAATGGATAGTCATTTACATGCAACAATTCCAGTCCCATGCAACTAAAGTATCCCATGTTCATGTTGCTGATGACTATTCTGTCCCATAGAAATGAGAAAATGTACTATAGAAAAAAAAATGGGTCAGTTACTTAGTAAAACAAATTCAAAGCCATCTTATTCCGAGAGAGGGATTGCAGCAAGAGTATAGGTTGAAAACACCAACAATCAAGTATTGAATCATTGCTGTAATGTGTTAGCATTGCATGGATTGGTGGTGAGAAATAAAAAATAAAAAACGTAAAATTCAAATAAAAACAAACAAATAAAAGCCAGTCTGCTTGACACGTAGGAAAGATACTAAAAGTTTCTCAACTAAACATTCCAAAAGGAAGCTTCTGGAAAAAAAGAAAAAAAAAAAGATTCTCACTATAAATATATATTCTCAAATCATATCGTCAGGTCAGCAAGAAGGAAACTAGTTTGCTAATGAGAAACCTTTGAGTTTAGGAGGCTCTTTTGTGATCAACCTTGACAGCCAAACTGTCCATTCTGATGAATACTGACTCCTCCATAAACCCAGGCTATAAGCTTATCTTCCACTAATTTTAGCATCCGTCAATATAGATTATCTTTAAAAACATTGTAAAACTTTGGGTTTACAAAAATAACTTGAACATATACAACCTCAGTCATTTGTTTTTTATACAAAAATGTTTGCAGTCTAAGTCAAATGTTCAAGATGTTGTCTGTAAGCCATCCAATTCTTAAAAAAAAAAAAATTGTTGTTGATGTAAGCAAATATTATTACATTGGAAGGAGAGGAGAAAGCACACATACACCCATTTCTTAGTTAGCCATCATCTTTTCATTAAAGATGACCTGTTTGTGCCTTATGAGCTGCAATTTTTTGTTGCAAAATGGTTTCATACAGCGTAAGCGCACAAACACACGCGCGCGCACCCCCCACCCACCCACACCCACACACACACACAGAGAAATATTGTTTGGGATATAGCTTAATGGTATTGTGGGGAATGGTTGGTTCCAATTCAAGATGCACATGCCACCTCGAAGTCATGGAGCATTCCCTTGAAGGGTGACTATTTTGAGCCGCATGTTTGAACTGCCTCTCAAAAGACAAATGTTACTTAAAAAGAGAGAAGAGTCCCTCATACCCTTGGGCAAATGTTATTTTTTTAAATAAACTCAAATCTTAGTACCCATAAATTGTTCTCTTTTGTATTTTTGGTTAAGTCAAGCATGGAAACTTCCAGGAACATTGAATACAAATACAAGAGCGCCATCCATTGAGCAAGGCAGTGAATTGCATACAGATATTCTCTCGCTATTGTGCTTCAAGTGAAAAGACGTTTATAGAGTCAGGAAGATTAGTCTTCCTCATGATTCTACATGGCTCATTGGTAATAACACGGCTTGGATGAGAAAGTGTTAATACATTGGTGATGAGAAAAACAAATCAATTCCTAATCTGCAAATCATTGTGTAACACGAGACCAAAACGGTATCTAAAAAATGTGATATGTTCCAAACTCCAGAATTATTATGATACTGGGAGACATCTAAAAATGGTAGATATATATATATATATATATATATATGTGTATGTGTATGAGATGTGTGTGTATATATATATATATATATATATATATATATATATATATATATATATATATATATATATATATATATATATATATATATATATATATGTGTATGAGATGTGTGTGTGTATATATATATATATATATATATATATATATATATATATATATATATATATATATTACATTTGATCTCTAAATCACTTTGTTATGATCTTCGAAAATGACTCCATGTCTGGGTGCAAAATGAACATATTTAAAAACAGGGGATTTACACTGAGTAGGGTACAAAAATACTAGACGAGAAACTGCAGCAAAAACGAGTATTGTACACCTGATGCACATTTTGTAAAACATACAAACAAGATTGTAATGCCACAAGGACAAGAGACTGAAAAAAGGCAACTAGGAAATAGAGTTAAACCACAACACTGGCACCAAAAAGCTGTTCCCATGGTAACTGAATCCTTAGCAAAGGGGTTCTAGCCCATGCGTCTGCCTTCCTGCAAGTAGAGGTGCAGTGTCTACAGTTCTGACATGACCTAAGGACAACATAACAGTCAGATACCTTCAAAACGGTAACAAAATGTCTACGGACATTAGGAAAGTGCTTGAATTTGTGCAGAGAGGTTAAGCGACGGGGGTCAGTCACTTGTTTGGAATCAACACAATGCCCTCAATTAGGACTTGAAGGGGAGTTGGGTTAAATAATCCAACTTGTTTTTAATCGTATCAATGGGGTGTCCATGTCAGGAATTTGGGGTTTGCCATAAGTAGGTATTCACGAAAAGTTATTAATATTTAGACTAAAGTAACACAGCCCTATGGACAAGATTCCATAAAATACCTGTTACCTTTCTCAGCCACAAGAGAAGCAGAGTTACAATGTTACAATGGACAGTGTCTTTTTCAACCAAAATGTGAACGTTCATCAGTTTAGCATGTACTGATTACCTTGAGGTCTTGAGCTGAAAATGCGAGGGGAGTTGGTTTTGAATGCCAGTTTAGTAGTGTTGGATGACCCTAAATGTACCAGCATATTATTGAAATGCCTCATTTTCATGATGGATATAAAATGACAAAAACAAGCCAGGAACAGTAAGATTCTAGCAACCTTATTAAAAACTGTATATTAGCCATTTGGGAATATCTACCACAGTACTCCGCCATGTATGTTCTATAATTGATACTGGGAGACATCTAAACATGGTAGATGTATAAAAATGGACTTGACTGACATCTGGACACAGTGGTGAATTTAGATTGGATGGCTACTTTGCCATAAAAGGCATCTTAAGGGTGGATAGGACTATCTGTTTTGCTTGTTATATTTGAGATGAACTTGAATAGAGGTCTGTTGCATTCTGGAACATTAGCAGCACCATTGAAGCCAGAAAGAGCAACCACTGTAACATTATACTGTAGTTTCAATTTGCATTACAAGAGCGAGGACCAACGCAAAAGAAACCCAACTACTCATCAGGAAAGAGCACTGTTCATTCCCAAGTCATACATGAGCACCCGGTAACAGTAATGCCCTGGGCTAGTCCGTCTGCATACATCTCTAACCCTCTGGTTGAAAAGACTAACAAGACATTGAAGGGTTGATTCGTATGTTAAAATACCACCAATTTACAGGGCCAAATATAGGTCGTCTCCACATATGGAGAAGAGTGATAATCAAGAAGTTTCTGGTTGTGCTTGTGCAGTGTTAGTTTGTGTGTGTAATGTGAATGTCAGTGTGCGTGTATCGCCTGCCGTATACATTCTCTCCACCAGGAGGAGACAGCTGCAAGGCAACAAGGGGACAAAGTGGATGAGAGCTTGCAGTTCTCACACACACACACAGCCTGCATAAGAGCCACAACAAATGTAAGAGATGTGCACAGTCCTATTGTCTAACGCTCGCCGCAGCCCCCTTCTCTCCAGTCTCTGAAGTCACTGCACTGATCCTGTCCAGGACGCTCTCCACACACAGTGTTGCCTTTAGAAAAGGAAGTGATGCGATAAGAGGGCCAGGCTCTGTATCGTCCTATAGCAAGAAACCTCATCCATCAGTTTCCTTGTGGTTGGTGGCCACAAAGCCAGTTCTGGTCAGTCCGTCTGTTCAGAACCTGTGGATGGCTGGCTCCGTCTCCCTCCTCTTCAGCTCCTCTCGGTAGCAGCAGGAGCAGTAGTTGCCCGTCTCGGGGTGACCGTAGTAGTTGCAGCTGGGCGTCCGGCAGCGGCTGGACAGGCCTCCGGCGCTGCCCAGGGAGTAGTGTCTGACCGGGAGAGGCCCGCTGCGAGGAACATCCAGGGCAGCGCGCAAGTCCCGGAATCCGTTAGTGTAGCCCCCGCCTACAGGCTCTGAGGTGGGGTAGTCTGGAGTGTCGTGCTCTGGGAGGTATGAGGGTGCGAAAGAGGGGATGAGGCGAAAGGGGCTGAGGGGTACCGGTGCCTGCGGGGGGTGGTACTGGGGGTGAGGGGGGCCCTGCGCCATGGGGCAGTGGCGGGGGAGGGTGGCATAGGAAGGCAGCCCGGGATAAGACGAGGCTGGGGAGCCACCTGCAAGCTGGCGCCGCGTCTCCATGTAGCCGTGCATGTGTGGGTGCTGAGTGAGCGGGGCCGGGGAGGGCGGCTGGTCCATGAAGGTTGGCCGGGGGATGGGCACCACGCCGGAGTAGAGTGAGGGGTTGAATGAGGACGACTTGAGGTGGCTGAAGTTGGGCGGTGAGCTCTCAGTCGGCTCCTCTTTCGGTTCATAGGTGCGGTAGCCCACCTCTGTGCCTGCCGTTGCCTCCTTCTTGGGCTGCTGGATGCCGTTGGTGCTTCCTTTCCGCTCTGCCTCTCTCCGCTGCTGCTCCTGCTCTACCCGGAAGCGCTCCTCAGCGTCAGACAGGTAGCGCTGGATCATCTCCTCCTGGAAGGGCTGGCGGTTGCTGGTGATGAGCAGGCCAGCGAAGATGAACTTCCTCTCGCCCTGCATGGCCGCCCGCAGGATGCTCAGGCTCGCCTTCACGTCAGCACTGTACTTATACGGGTCACTCTCGCTGCTGCCACTGCCCGTGCCATTCTGACGCTCACTGCCCGACGACGGCGAGCCCTTCCCAGAGTCCTCAGAGGCGTGGGCCGAAGGCGAGCTGTCCTTGCTGCCCTTCCGCCCCCTCAGCGAACTTTTCTTCTTCTCTGTGCCCTCCTGCTTGGCCCCGCTGCCTCCTGCATTCTTCCCCGTCATCAGCCCGCCCACGTTCTTTTTAAGCTTGCTGCCCAGGCTCTTGCCGAAGCTGCCCAGCTTGTTGGCCACAGAGTCAGCCCTTTTCTTGTCTTTGTCTTTCTCCTTCTTGGGCTTTTCCTTTCCCCCTGTACCCGTCGTCAATGTTGCCGAGCTGTTACTGGACGAGCTGGAGGAGGAGGAGCTGTTCTTAGTCGACACACCTCCACCTACGCTGGCAGCCCCTGCTGTCATCATTGCATCACCGTTGGAGCTGCTGCTGACTGACTCCTTGTCGGATTCTCCTGAGTCGGGAGGGGTGCGGGCGTCCTCTCCTGCAGAGGCGGTGGGGGACTCGGGCTGAGCCAAAGGTGCCTGCTGAAAGAACAGACACACCGATGATGAATTATAGAGAAATAAAAAAGAAACAGGGAGCGTGTGATGCAGAGAGAAACAGAGAGATTAAGAGCAGGAGTGAGAGGTGCAGATGACTCGGTTCAGAAAGCTTCTTTGCCATTTCTATAGATTCTATTGGAAAATATACATGCTATAATTGGAGAGGGTGGGACCTACAATGAAGATAATGATGACACTAGTTCACACAATGGACAGTTATCAAAACGGTCCTTTCTGCCAAGCCCCATAACCGTGACAACCGAAGTGTTGTAACACCAACGTCCTCGTTTTTATTGGAAAGTCAGAATACCTCAGCTCTTCAACAGCGATCCGTCTATTGCTACTTCTCACTAGAGGTTAACGGTGAAATTGCCATGAGGTTGATATTCTTTCTAACTCCCAGCATTAGATTGGAATGCACAAAAAGGCCCCTCAAACCATTTAGTGTGAGGTCATTTTATGGGTGGCTTGTTTTCAACATGGGGTTTGTGAAGCAGAGGGAATGACTACAGACTAGAACAAAACATCAAATTACAACCCACATAATAACAGAAACCCACACAGTTATGTAACACAGTAAATAGCCTATCTACATTTTATATATCTCTCTTCATTTCAATTTAACCATCCAATACAACATGCTAAAAACGTAACCAGGTAGGTAACATATGATCTAAGCTTCACATTCACAAACAATTTAGAGGGGGTGTTCAGGTATGCTATTGTTACAAAATTATCTGCAACCAGGGCTGAATCCAAACCGACAACTCAAATGGTCACAGTCTCCCATTGACATCAATGCATGACTGAGGGAAGTGTGTTAAGAGTTAGGATTCCCCCTTAGCGAATGAGAACACGAAAGATACCTCACAGGGCAGGGGCAGCCAGGTGACAGTCATGTAGCTGTGTAGCAGCTGGAGCTTTGCCTCCAGGGACAGGGTCACACTGAGGGAGGAAGACAGACAGGTCAAAGTTCAAAATGGAGGGTGAAATCGCCTTGTCGTGCCCCCAACAGTAACACCATGTTGGGTGAAACGTTTAGAGAAAGGGCTGCTTCCCAGAATATTACATGCATCATTTAGAGAAAGGGAAATAAGAACTAGGCTACATAAGTGATGTCTGGAAACATGGCAGTTATTCAAACTAGGCTAATGGCGTGGCATCTGTTCAAGTCTTGAGGCCCAAACGGCTCACTTGAAACTATGTAACCTTTGATAATGGATAAATACTGTCAGAAATGTAGCCAACATGAATGCATAATTGTGTAGAGCTGAAATTCTAATTCCCCATAAAAATTGTTCTATAATCCATTTGACGAACTATGTGCAGGGCCTTCAGAAAGTATTCATACCCCTTGACTTATTCCACATTTTGTTGTGTTTCAGCCTGAATTCAAAATTGATAAAATAATCTCACCCATCTACACACAATACCCCAATGGTATACCCCACGTTTTTAGAAATGTTTGCTAATTTATTTCCGTAAAGTATTCACACCCGAGTCAATACATGTTAGAATCACCTTAGGCAGCGATTACATCCGTGAGTCTTTCTGGGTAGGTCTCTAAGAGCCTTGCACACCTGGATTGTACAATATTTGCACATTTTATCAGTTTATTCTTCAAGCTCTGTCAAGTTGGTTGTTGATCATTGATAGACAGCCTTTTTCAAGTCTTGCCATAGATATTCAAGCTGATTTAAGTCAAAACTGTAACTGACATTCAATGTTATCTTGGTAAGCAGCTCCAGTGTATATTTGGCCTTGTTTTAGGTTATTGTCCTGCTAAAAGGTGAATGCTAAAAGAGAAATGTGTCTACCAGTGTCTGTTGGAAAGCAAACTGAAGCAGGTTTTCCTTCCTCTAGGATTTTGCCTGTGCTTAGCTCTATTCTGTTTCTTTTTATCCTAAATAACTCAATAGTCCTTGCTGAATACCAGCATACCCATAACAGGATGCAGCCACCACCATGCTTGAAAATATGAAGAGCGGTACTCAGTGATGTGTTGTTGGATTTGCCCCAAACATAATGCTTCGAATTCAGGACATAAAGTTAATTTCTTTGCAGTTTTACTTTAGTGCCTTTTTGTAATATTTGTATTCTATATAGTCATCCTTCTTTTCACTCTGCCATTTAGTTTAGTATAGGGGAGTAGTGCTGAGAAATTAAATACAAGTTATTTTTTGTTTTTTAAAAGAACTAATCGTGTTGTTGGTTCAATTATTTGAAATCCATTTTTCCCCGTGAGCTCAATGCGCACATTGCAGTTTCTCTAGAGATAAATCTGATCCAGCCTGAACTGTGCGATGTAGTAGTGAGTTGTAGTTTCCAGCAGACAAATATTTTACATATTTTGGAACTTAAAATGTGGTAATTAACTACAATGACCATAATCCATTGCACATCTACTTTTCCGGACTTTCTTTTACGCCTGCTACAGAAGAGACACGAATATTTGATCGTGATTGGACATAACTAGCGAAGCAACAGCTGCTTTCTATCTCTACCTGAAAATACAGGAGTCATAAAAGTATGCCTTTGAAGAACTAAAACAAATTGGGATTTTGTCAGACAGCAGCTCTACAGAGATGAGGACTTCAAATGAAATAAAGCCATAAAACAAATGTAATATACACAACTGAAATATTATTAAAGTAATGTGAATAAATGATAAGCAGTAATGGACAGTCCACTACCATCATGGGACTTTTATTAATTGTTTTATTCAACCCAAATAATCAAGACGTGATTATTTTTCTATAATCAAACCAAAACGACCTACAAAAAAAGCACCAATCGCTCAGCACTACTGTGGAGTAACTACAATGTTGTTGATCCGTCCTCAGTTCTATCACAGCCATTAAACTTTAACTGTTTTAAAGTCACCATTGGCCTCCTAGTGAAATCCCTGAGCGGTTTCCTTCTTCTCTGGCAATGGAAAAGTCACTGGGTGTATTGACAAACCGTCCGAAGTGTAATTAATAACTTCACCATGCTCAAAGGGGTATTCAATGTATTCACTGCTCGGCTAAGAGACCTTAAAGATAATTGTATGTGTGGGGTAAAGATGAGGTAGTCATTCAAAAATCATGTTAAACACTTATTGCAACATGTTTCCTCCTGAACTTATTTAGGGTTGCCATAACAAAGGGGTTGAATACTTACTGGCCAAAGACATTTCAACTTTTCAGATTTTTTTTATTCATTAGTAAAAATGTATAAAAACATAATTCCGCTACAAAATGTGGAAAAAGTCAAGGAGTTTGAATGCTTTCTGAAGGCACTGTGTTAATTCCATTTAAGTTATTTTTGTACACCATTCCAGTTGAAACAGCAGCAAATCTTAATCCCGTGGAATAATTATCCAGTTATTTTTATTTCAGGCTATTTCTGTATTCCCCCTTGTTCCAATCATAGAAGGCATTTAGAGCTAATCTCACTGACTGACGAGCATTTCTCTAATCTGGAGCAGGGGCCAATACAGGATATTAGGTCCTACGAGGACATAGTGACTGCGTGTGTGTTTTTGGAGGGGGTAATGCAGACCCAATTTGAAGTGCAATGAGTCGGATCATACCTTGCCAACATGACATTGTCCGTGTCATCCTTGCCCCATTCCCAGTCCTTCCCAGGGTCCACTGCAAAGTGTACAGGCAGCATCTTGTGTTCTGAGTCAGTGAGAGGGATCACAACTGTGGGGGAGAGGGAGCAAAAATGTTCAAAGTAAAATTAAAAGCATTCTTCAATCCAGCAATTGTCATTCAACTGATGCAAAGTACTAATTAAAGAGGGACCGTAATGGCCAATTTCTGTGCCTCATTAACAATGCAACTGAAAAGACTAGATTCGTGTCTTGGAGGCGTACTTTGATGTTGGTCATGGGGTGAGTTCGTAAACACTGGCAATCTACTCCAATTAGTACTCTGGTTTGAGAGACCCAGAGTGCAGAATAATTGATGAATTTACAAATGACATACACCCAGTTGACATGTTTCAGTAAAGACTGGCTAAAAATGTTTTATTGTTACAGTCATTAACCCTTCTTGATAAGAGAAGTCTAACCAGCTTTTCTAGGGTGAGTAAAATGGTCAGAAGCTAGCCAACTTCTGCGTGAGTGTTTGACTGATGTTGTGAGATCAGAATGCTACTCTTCAGTCGGAGCGTCAAGTGAGTGATACTTTACAAACAAAACACTGTCAGTCAAGGGAATTACTTGAAACCAAAACCGAATCTTCAAATATTACAAAGAAATCAGATGTCACAGGTACCCGTTAGTCCATTTTGGGACTATGATTGATGTGCAGTTCCTCTAATTTCAACCTTGGTGAGGTATAGTCTATTCATGTGGTCCACTTCACTATGAAACATGTTGGTTGTGATAGGTAGTTAAGAGGATGATGAACACGTAACATTACCTTGCTCTTTCGAGCCGTCCTTCTGCTCCATGGAGACGAGGGCAGAGAAGTGGGCCTGGTCGTACGCCAGCACTAAAGGCGAGCGGTGGCACTTGGCAGCTGGCACCTCCAGGGGTAGATAGATCCCTCCAAATGGGATGGGGGCAAAAGCTGGTGAGGGAAGGAAGGAGGAGGAGAACAACATTCAGCATAAAACATCACAATCAGTTACAACACTAAAGTTCATAAAGCACAGCTTATGGATGTAAGGCGGCCAAATTGGTAATATCAAAATGTGTCACCTTACCCTCTCCTCCAGAGTCCCTGAGCATGGTGTCTGCCACCACTACTATGGGCCTCCTCAAGACATGGGCCAGGACGAACACATGGAACTCCTCCAGACTCTCGTACACAGGCTCCTCTGATGACTCCGTCCTGTACATAGGAAACGAACGGGGTCAGATCAGGAAACACACAGGAAGTGACATAGGTAGCCACTACCTAACATTTTCCTCTTACTATCTTAGTCTTTGTTCCAAAACAGAGGCTCATGATGGGCCACACCTCCATTTGGCATGCCTCAAACTTAATATAATAGTATACATACTTAAGATAAATAATGCGTGCGAGAGGTGTCCGAGACAGGTCTTACCCATTGCTGCCATTGGTGCTATAGTGTATCCTAGGTTCACTGGAGGCCAGTTTAAGCAGCTCATTCCACTCCTTCTGCCACTCCTCCTCTGTGTACACCAGACCAGACTGTGGACACACACACTTCAATACACTGAAATGGAAGTTTGGACTGTAAACAATCCCTTGGACTAAGTTTCACATGGATCCAACCTAGTGAATCCCCCACCTCTTTGTTCTGCAGGGTCTGCTGCCACCTCCACCTGCGTCTCAGCGACTCCCTCTCCTGGCCGTGGTCCATCAGTGCATACAGAGACTTCCGCAGCATCAGGTCGCGGTCATGAAAGCCCCACATACCTGCAAGGCCGTACAGGCACATAGTATAAACAACATCTCAAAGAAAGGAAAACCAGTGGTTACATCCAAACCTTACTCAAGGCAAAAGGCAAGTTGTTTGATGTGGGAGTTGTGTTCTTAATTAGCCTTGTGTGCCATTATGGGCTGTAGCTTCAGGAATATCACAAATGAAGTCCAATTTCTAAGGATGGATTACAAGGCATTTTAGCTACAATGCTTACACCTCAATTGGATCCTAATTAACTGCTCTGGGCTAAGCCTCTCCAGTAGGACACTGACGCTTAGCTATAATGTGTACCACAATTATTCAAGGGCTTACTTCAGCTAACAATGAAGCTCTCATCATTGATTGACATAGCAGAGTATGACCTAACACGTTAGATTTGGATCTTGTTTGAAAGGCTATGACACTCACCCAATGACGCTGCATGTAACAGGCAGTTTCCGTCCCCACTCGTCGCCAATGGCAATAGACTCTGACAGTTAGGTCCCACCCGTGTCCACCAATTGAGTCGGCCTTAATGTAAACAGAACAGGCACTCGCGATTTCATTCACACTAAAAACAATTCAGCATGCACGTCTAGTACTGAGAAGCTATGGTGTAGACGGTCACCTACACAACACAATTAACAAGATTGCCTTAGAAGTGAATAAAGTCATTTATTTGTAATTGGTGGCAGCAGTGGGACCCGTGCAGTTAAACTCACCGGCGTGCTCTAGGGCCACCATCATAGATTGCTCGATGAGGTCCCTCTCGATGAAGCCACGAAAGTCGTCCCGGTACACGGTGAGGTCGGGCAGCTGGAATGTGCACAGAGGCGTGTCCAGAAGGGGCTCACTACTACAGTTGCCCGTACTGGAGACGTGTGACCGTGCCAGGGACACAATGGTAGAGCTGGCATGGGAGATGCCTCTCGATAGACGCTTCTCTGTGGCTGCGGAGGGAGGTATCACAAGAGAGAAAGAGGAGTTTAGGTTAGTTGTGGGAAGGGGTAGGAAAGAGAAATTGGACAAGGGGAAAGTATACAAGGAAGGTTGACTTGAGAATTGACAAACATAAAAAGTGAACTAAAAAAACAAAAGGAGAGGGTTATAGTTCATCACAATGAGGAGAACAAGAGGACAACAGATAAGTGGTTGTAAATAAGTGACATTATGCCCAAAATATATATATTTTTACTTACCACTGTTCTCACCTTGCAGCACCTCCTCTTGACGGTGAAGAAGGGGCCGCCCCACTCTGGCCATCTCCTTCTCCGGGCCTGGGTACGTCCTCTCCTCAGCAAAAGAGTATGACAGGTTCCCAGCATGCACTTGTCGCAGCTGTTCAAAGTCACTGAGGGCAGCGGTGAGATCCCAGTTCTTCCCTGCAAATGGAAAGGACAAGTCAAACCTGACCGAAAAAGCCAACGCATTCTATAAAAGTCAGATCCACTCAACAGTCATTAGTATAAATATTTACCATACGTCAGAATCATAGCGACTGTTATGTAAAGGCCACTGACACATTCCATTGCTTGAGTAAATATTTGAATTTTGAGCACGTCTTGTCTCTCACCACCGTATAGCTACTGCACTGCTCAATGTATACCCCTCACTAGCAGTTGACCATAAAACCATCTATTTTACCCCAGAATGCCTTGCAACTCACCCTCTAGCAGGTCTCTGGCTAGTCCTGGCTCGGCTCCAGTGGAACGGACAAAGTCGGACAGGACTGCGTCCATATCCAAGGTCATGTGATCATGAATTTACAGGGCGGCATCAGGGTAGGAAAAAAAACAGGGGATCTGCCCTCCCCTACAACACTGGACCAAGGGGAAGGGGGACTCTTCAACTTGCCTTACACGTCCAGCCAAACCTAAATAGAATCAAAAAGAAGCAAAAACGGATGAAAATGTAAACCTGAATTGGCATCAAACTATGATCCATTTGTACAGCAGGCAGGTACTGTGAAATGTAACGTTATAGGACCAGGAAAAATGATTCAAGTGTGTTAAATGTAATCTTAACAGCTAACACACCAAAAAAAAGATGGACCATAACCCCACTGACCCTTTCATAGTGCCCATGTGGAAGCCTGTTTTTGTAAAGGGCAACACCTCTGTGGAAAATTATTTTCCAGTTGACCCTTCTGCCTGGCCACGTCTCACTCACCCATGACCCCTGTTGTGGTAGGCTGCTCACAGAGCCGCTACACAAAGGTGTTCACATTTGCATTGAATCATGGCAACAAGATAACATGTTGGGATGACGCAGATGGGTCTCTGTTTTCTACCTACACAGCAACACTCCTAATAGCAAATCTTTACTTGTGCTATTGTGCACAGCCACAGATTCAGTTAACTGGCCGTCACTCCTATCACGATGGGCAATAAAGAATGCTTTACAAAAAGCACCACAGAAAAATGCTCATTGCAAAAAGTAATAACATTGAATTCGGGAACCTTGACAGCACAATTATAAAGTTGGCAAACATTTAAGGCCAGACATAAGACAGAAAATCTCTACACAAGGACATTATTGAACTCGCCTTCAGTTGGAGGCGAGCCTTCCCTTTAAGAAACCATTCTGACTATAAACATGGCTCAGTCAGTGAACCTCCAAACTACAGGGCACAAAGAAGTCTCAAACAATGACCAGGGTTTAGAAAAAGTCAAAAACTGCAGCATTCCATGGGTAATAGAAATCACATTACTGAAAAGAGGCATTGCTGGATCAGGCAACATGTCATTTTACTATGGTAAGTGTGATAGGTTTTCAGTGTAGAAAATAGCAATGATGACCCCCAATCGAGACTGGGGAACAATACATTTTCTACAGATGGGCTATTGAAAGGAGAGATGCAGAGGGCAATCAATACAAGTGCAAGGATGACTGGAAATGTCCCTGACAGAAATAAGATGGGCTTCTAGTGTCAACATCAGTCCATAAGGTAGCCTAGTGTTTGGCTGTAAGCACTGTGCCAATGTGACCTATAATACATTTAGCAAATATATAAAACACACAACATGCAAACTGTTGGTCCCATGTTTCATGGGCTGAAATAAAAATCCCAGAAAAGTTCCATACAAAAACCTTATTTCTCTAAGAGTTTATGCACAAATTTGTTCACTTCACTGTTTGTGAGCATTTCCCCTTAGCCAAGATAATCCATCCACCCAGCAGGTGTGGCATATCAAGAACATAATGCCACACACTCAAGTTGAGGGAGCGTGCAATTAGCATGCTGACTGCAGGAATGTCCACAAGAGCTGTTGCCTGAGAATTGAATGTTCATTTCTCTACCATAAGCTGCCTCCAATGTCGTTTTAGAAAAGTTGGTAGTATGTCCAGGCAGCTTAACAACTGCAGGACCTCCACATTTGGCTTCTTCACCTGCGGGATTGCCTGACGGAGGTGCTTAAGAGTATTTCTGGCTGTAATAATGCCATTTTGTGGGGGGAAACAAATTCTGATTGACTGGGCCTGGCTCCCCCCCATGGCTACACCCCTGCCCAGTCATGTGAAATCCATAGACTTTGGCCAAATGTATTGATTTTCAATTGACTGATTTCCTTATATGACCTGTAACTCTGTAAAACCTTTGAAATGTTTACATGTTGCGTTTATATTTTTCGTTCAGTATAGATATCTGAATTGAGATTATGCTCTCTTTGAGCATACACTGCCTAAAGCAGTAATTCAAATTCCTTTGGTACCCTAGTGTACATCTTAGAGTCTAAAACCCCATTTCCCTTCTATCCTCCTAAATGGTCAAATGTTCCACCTCTCATGTTATGTTATGAATTTGAGATAGTGAAGTTCAAGCTTCAAGCTGTGACTGGACTACTGTCCTTGTTACCTGCAGTCATCTAGCCCCACCCATGCCTCAGTGAACTCTTCACCACCGCACCTGATGAATCAGGAGTTCTCTTTCTTTCTTTTTTACACCCATCCCTCTCTCACTCTCTTGACCCAGCCTCACTCGCTCTCCCCTCCTTACAACAAAGGCACACTGGCAGGCAAGATAAGAAAGGTAACAGGACAAAAGGTCTTTCTAAACCAGTGAATTTACAGTGCCCTCGTTCCAAATTCGGCCACAAAAAAAAAAAAAAAAGAGAAAGACTTCTCTCTGCAGGGTCTCCAACACACTTGCGGTGTAGCAATTCACTGATGTTCACATCTCTTGTAATAGTCTTTTCCCAAAGCCGCTGTAACACACAGCTAGGAGCTGTGGATAGGGGCCAGCCTACCCTTCAACAAAACTATACAGTGCCTTCGGAAAATATTCAGACCCCTTGACTTTTCCACATTTTGCTACGTTACAGTCTTATTCTAAAATCGATTAAACATTTTTTAAATTTTACTCAATCTACACACAATACCCAATAATGACAAACCAAAACCAGGTTTTTAGAAATGTTTGCTAATGTATAAAATATATTAAACTGAAATAACACATTAACATAAGTATTCAGACCCTTTACTCAGCACTTTTGGCAGTGATTACAGCACTGAGTCTTCTTGGTATGATGCTACAAGCTTGGCACACATGTATTTTGGGAGTATCTAAACACTCTTCTCTGCAGATCCTCTCAAGCGTTCAGGTTGAATGGGGAGAGTTGCTGCACAGCTATTTTCAGCTCTCTCCAGAGATGTTGATCGGGTTCAAGTCCAGGCTCTGGCTACTCAAGCTACTTCTGCATTGTCTTGGCTGTGTGCTTAGGGTTGTTGTCCTGTTGGAAGGTGAACCTTCCAACTCGATCTCCCAGTCCATGCCACTGAAAAATATCCCCACAGCATGGGGATATCCATGATGCACTGTAGGGATTGTGCCATGTTTCCTCCAGACGTGACGCTTGGCATTCAGGACAAAGAGTTCAATCTTGGTTTCATCAAACCAGAGAATGTTGTTTCTCATGGTCTGAGAGTCTTTAGGTGCCTTTTGGCAAACTCAAAGCGGGTTTTCATGTGCCTTTTAGAGCAGGGTGGCTTCCGTCTGGCCACTCTACCATAAAGGCCTGATTTGTGGAGGGCTACAGAGATGGTTGTCCTTCTGGAAGGTTTTCCCATCTGCACAGAGGAACTCTGGAGCTCTGTCAGAATGACCATCGGATTCTTGGTCACAATCCCTGACCAAGGCCCTTCTCCCCTGACTGCTCAGTTTGACCGGGCGACTAGCTCTAGGAAGTCTTGGTGGTTCCAAACTTCTTCCATTTAAGAATGATGGAGGCCACTGTGTTCTTGTGGATCTTCAATGTTGCAGACATTTTTTGGTACCCTTCCCCAGATCTGTGCCTCGACACAATCCTGGCTAGGAGCTCTATGGACAATTTCTTCGGCATCATAGCTTGGTTTTTGTTCAGACATGCACTGTCAACTTTGGGACCTTATATATAGTCAGGTGTGTGCCCTTCCAAATCAATAGAATTTATCACAGGTGGACTCCAAGTTGTAGAAGCATCTCAAGGATGATCAATGGAAAAAGGATGCACCTGAGCTCAATTTCGAGTCTCATAGCAAAGGGTCTGAATATTTACATATATAAAAGGATTCTAAAAACCTGTTTTCACTTTGTCATCATTGGGTATTTTGAGTAGATTGCTGAGGATTTTTTTTTTTAAATCAATTTTAGAATAAGACTTTAACGTAACAAAACGTGGAAAAAGGGGTCTGAATACTTTCAGAAGGCACTGTTGACAAGAGGCCTGTGTGAGTATACCCATAATTCAAAAGAGATAGGTGTTGAGTTGAGTGGACAAGTACTTCTGGCCCTGGAGGTAGGTTAGTGTTTACACTAGTGAGAGAAGCAGAAGCCAGCAACACAATATCTTCCTAGGGCCTGGCTGCCATACAAAGCCTCTTGTTGTGTTGACTTTACTGCATCTCATAAAGATAATTTTATGACCTGATTGGTGTGAGACACTATTACACCTACTGCTGGGAGTTGAGCAAACTAAGTCCTGCAAATAATGATGTATCAACGGACAAGCTAGTGCCAATGCCTGTTGGTAATGTGTCGCTCTGTGGACAGAATGTACGCTGACAGACCAGTGAAAGGACTTTGTTATTCCCAGCCTCTAACATCAGCCATTCCTGTGGACGCACTCAGCTTCTGACGCATCAACCAGCAGGAGCTCCTGACAATGGGGTGAGATCCACAAAACTAGGGAAGGGTCCCACTAAATTATTCGTTGACAGCTGCTAGGGGTGATAAACCGACAAAGACAACAAATTAATGTCAATGTTGTGTCTGCAAGTATTGACAGCAATGTAAGCGATCCGGGGTTGAAACTGTCAGAATTTCCCAAAAATAGTTTAATTCAAGTTTAGGTTTTGTGAGAGACACACCTAAGCGATGGCCTGACTAGCATAATGGCCGTGTTGCCAGCACAGAGCAGTCAGTTGTGTGTGTGCAGGCCAGCCATGCTTTTGTCTGAAAGGTTACATAATGGGGGGTGCTGAGCCTGGGTGAGGCCTGGTACACTGAAGCAGACATGGTCACCACGGCCTGCTGCAGCCATTGTGGGCCCCTGGAAGATTCATGGAGGTAAACAAGGGATGTAGAGACAACCTCCATTACAGTATAGGCTTCCAGCAGTGAAACAACTGCAGGCTAACCAAAACAGAGACTTTCACAAGACTGAGAAGTCTAATTTAAGCATGTGAAGAACAGGCCTACTGCAAGTGATTTAGGAGAAACGAGAGTTGTGTAAGCACAGTCAATGCAGTGCTAATCTGACTTGGGCTAACAGGTTAGTACAAAGTTAAATGTCAGCAAACCAGAATCTCTGGCCAGCTACTCCATTAGGTTCTGGGTGTAGGACGGGGAGATGTTGGACTAGTGCGAGAAACAGATCCTGTTTGGTAGCTTCCCACCCCCACTATCTCGCTCTGCAAGCCTATGGGCCAAATATACCCTCCTGTTCCGAAATTCAAAATAATGTATGGTCTGGTGTAGGTGAACCCTTTCAAAAATCGTGATTCTTCCAAATAAACCATTTCACAAAACAGGCGCAACAGAAGAAATGTTCCACACTATCCTTCATATCCCAGTCTCCTGACAGACATTTTAATGTTTTTTTTGTTGTCACAAGAGACTAGTAGAAACCTAAAAATCAAACACGGAATCAATTGAAAATAGAAAAAAAGGATAGTGCTGCCTGCCACAATTTGAATGATAAATTGGACCCAAAAGAGGCATGGCCTGAAATCATGACACTAAATTATTAGTCACTGAAACAGCGGAGGCCTCCTTGGCATGTAGTTTGGGGCCATGTTGGTCTAACACATAGCTACAGAACCTGGGGTGGTGAGCCAGCTAAAACCAGAGAGCTGCTACCACAGCAGCTAAGAGCCACAGAAGAATACTAGTTATATCATTCTGAACAGGAATAGGTATATAGAACCACTGCTTTAAACTGAGTCAGATATGATAGGAAGTAATCTAGCCTAAGATAAATGTTTAGCACAACAAGACAGAGAGACTAGGCTATAGTCTACTTATTAAGGGTGGGACTGCTCCAAATGCTTTGCCATGTCACATTGTGCATTCATGTAAGGTCACTCAATATGCCCTACATTACTTAAGTAGGCTTACCCCAAGCCCTAGATGTGTTTTTTGCACTTGCTCCACTATAGGTCCATCACTTAGAAAACCTTGCCTATCAAGGCCTACAAGACATCCTGCTCCAACTTCCATCAAGCCTGGACAATAAATTAGGTCCAGCTGTACCAGGCACTCTTTCATGATAAATCTGCATAGCCTGTGGTAGTGCACATAGGGAGTATCAAGTATCCACAAGGCAGTCATAAACTGGTAGGCCTACTGCTAAGATGGATGCACAGGTCTGGAATGACCAATATTTCAGAATTTGTGACCTCTGCCAACCCTTTACATAGACGTAATCAGAACCTCGTTAAGCAAACAGACCCCATTTTGGGGCGACTATTAAAGGGAGTTCAACTTCCTGATTTGGCTTTGTTTAGCGACTTGGTCATTACATGCAACGGCCATGACTGAAGCCAAAGTAGAGTTGCCTTGGTGGGTGGTTTAATGTGGGTGGTTTAGTGTTCTCACGTGGCAGGCATTTGTACATAACTTAAAACAGTTTAACCAGGTCGTGTCTTGAAGTTGCCTAGGTTAGTTATTGACTAAACAAGTTGGCTAGCACTAAGCAGGCTGGTGTGAACTGTGGCAATGTTGGTTTGACATTGGATAGTTCATATCTGGGGCTAGTTAGGCACCGTCAATAGATTACACAATGTAAATGGGACAATATTTTCATGTTGCACATCTTTTAGTTGTCTCATTTAATGCCTCAATATTTGTATATGCATTTTTATACAAAGTTCATTTGAGGTTAAGTCATTAAAATTGGGAGCTACTGACATTTTAAAATAATTGTCCCATGTAGGCCTACGTTATGTAATTTACTGATATCCCTATGGTGTTAATTGGGGACTATCGAATGTCAAACCAAATTGACCATGGGCTTTACGAAGGGGGCTCGAGCAGCTACACGTACCTAATTGATGATTGCTTGTGTCCTGCCAGCTGTGTACAGGATTGAAATAAACTCAACCCAAGGAAAACTGTTACAGTACCCTTTATTCTGTGACATACCATTTTTTCCTTTAAAATCTCAGCTTTGGACCAGATTGACTTTATGACCAAATTAAAATGGGCTTTTTAGGGGCAGTCACTTTTTAAAGTGAGCCCTCTATGCATCCTTACAAAATGAGAGTGATCTGCACTTCCAGTGAAGGGGGAGCAGGGTTGTTGCCTGTCACTAGTACACAGCAGAAGGACTTGCCATTTCATGTTTAGCCCACTAAGTCATTCATCATGTGAAACATGAACCTCACTTTCCAGTCGAGAGGGAGAGTAAGCTAGAGCCTGAGGCCCAATATGAAAACGGTAAGGTAAGCCACTATACCTGAAGATACTCAGGCTTTACAATTATATTGTTCCATTATCATCAACATATAGTCTAAAGTCAGCATTTTCCAAAGATTGATAATTGTGTTGTTCAATTCCCATTTCATGCTCAAGATGATGGATGACCACACCTCTAAATGAATCAGTTCTATTTTAGTTTAATCAAAGTTTCCCTGTGATCTCAGTGAGTGTGTAACACCCTCACACCACTGCTAAAACATGAGTGATGATATAGAAGGGCTGATAAGACAACCGAGGCTGTGTGAGTTGCGCCAGTGATGATAAATGTTGCCCAGTGGTAGGCCCATACCTCTGGGCTGGAGGAAAGGTGGAGAGGGGTTAGGAAATGGCACAGTAGTCCGAGGCACAGCAGCTCAGAGATGGCCATAAACGCTGGAACAACAGCTTAAGCTATTTGGTTTGACTGATTTATGAACTTTATGAAGTTGCATACTAGACCGTCGACTATAATCAGATAAGCTACATGGAACATGGAAAACTTTTAGAGCATTTAAGGCTAGCCTAATCATTGGAATAATTCTGATAAACCACAGCTTTAAATATATATATATTATCTGCAATAGCCCCAAGCCTTCCTTGTTTTGTACTAATAGTCCCTCATTCTGAGCAAGTCAAATGTACCAGGGATCAGTCAGAAACAGGATCAAGAGATCATAAAGTGACTAAACAGAGTACAGACACTTCACAACTAGAGGAATTTAAACAATGTGGTGATTACTGACTGAAGCTGAGCCCACTTGCTCATTACATAACTGCACCGCTACGTCTGAGGCGGCCGAGTTTGTCTGGCGGAGGAATGAAGTAAAATCAAGCCCATTTACCCAGTTCCTCCTGAGCTTCAGAACCCTGCAACTACAGCTAAGCATACCGCACAGCAGCAACGGTCTTGTTGTACAAGTCAGCATAACGCATCTCAACTGAAGTAGCCTACTTCTTGCTTTGCATAGCTGCAGAAACGTAAAAAGGCAGGAGGCCTGGACAAAGAAGCCCAAGCAAAGATTACAGGTTACACACTGCAAGGCAACGAATCGCAGGACATCATAAGAGACATAGCTGCCCAACATAATGCTACACAACGTAACACCATGGTAGTCAACACAATGCAAATCATTGCGTGCCCATTCAACACTGGCGCAGGAACACAGCAATGTCTGTGTCCAGTCAGGAGCCGAGAAAGCACTACTGCCCATACGCTCCTGTTCCACATCTTGCCTTTACAGGGGGGGGGAAGAAATATTTATTTTTTTAAATACTCCTGTTCTGCAAGCAAATTGGTGTGTTGATAATTGTACCGTTAATGTTTTGTCCGTTTGGTTGAGTAAATGTGCTTAGTTCAGGTGGCGAGACTAATGTCTCCGGTTTTCAATGCCTTCCAGCTCTTAGCCAAATCAATATACACTGCTCAAAAAAAATAAATGGAACACTAAAATAACACATCCTAGATCTGAATGAATTAAATATTCTTATTAAATACATTTTTCTTTACATAGGTGAATGTGCTGACAACAAAATCACACAAAAATTATCAATGGAATCAAATTTATCAACCCATGGAGGTCTGGATTTGGAGTCACACTCAAAAGTAAAGTGGGAAAAAAAACACACTACAGGCACACTACAACTTTGATGTAATGTCCTTAAAACAAGTCAAAATGAGGCTCAGTAGTGTGTGTGGCCTCCACGTACCTGTATGACATCCCTACAACGCCTGGGCATGCTCCTGATGAAGTGGCGGATGGTCTCCTGAGGGATCTCCTCCCAGACCTGGACTAAAGCATCCGCCAACTCCTGGAAAGTCTGGTGCAACGTGGCGTTGGTGGATGGAGCGAGACATGATGTCCCACATGTGCTCAATTGGATTCAGGTCTGGAGAACGGGCGCGCCAGTCCATAGCATCAATGCCTTCCTCTTGCAGGAACTGCTGACACACTCCAGCCACATGAGGTCTAGCATTGTCTTGCATTAGGAGGAACCCAGGGCCAACTGCACCAGCATAGGGGGTCTGAGGATCTCATCTCGGTACCTAATGGCAGTCAGGCTACCTCTGGCGAGCACATGGAGGGCTGTGCGGCCCCCCAAAGAAATGCCACCCCACACCATGACTGACCCACCGCCAAACCGGTCATGCTGGAGGATGTTGCAGGCAGCAGAACGTTCTCCACGGTGTCTCCAGACTCTGTCACGTCTGTCTCGTGCTCAGTGTGAACCTGCTTTCATCTGTGAAGAGCACAGGGTGCCAGTGGCGAATTTGCCAATCTTGGTGTTCTCTGGCAAATGCCAAACGTCCTGCACGGTGTTGGGCTGTAAGCACAAGCCACATCTGTGGACGTCGGGCCCTCATACCACCCTCATGGAGTCTGTTTCTGACCGTTTAAGCAGACACATGCACATTTGTGGCCTGCTGGAGGTCATTTTGCAGGGCTCTGGCAGTGCTCCTCCTGTTCCTCCTCGCACAAAGGCGGAGGTAGCGGTCCTGCTGCTGGGTTGTTTCCCTCCTACGGCCTCCTCCACGTCTCCTGATGTACTGGCCTGTCTCCTGGTAGCGCGTCCATGCTCTGGACACTACGCTGACAGAGACAGCAAACCTTCTTGCCACAGCTCGCATTGATGTGCCATCCTGGATGAGCTGCACTACCTGAGCCACTTGTGTGGGTTGTAGACTCCGTCTCATGCTACCACTAGAGTGAAAGCACCGCCAGCATTCAAAAGTGACCAAAACATCAGCCAGGAAGCATAGGAACCGAGAAGTGGTCTGTGGTCACCACCTGCAGAACCACTCCTTTATTGGGGGTGTCTTGCTAATTGCCTATAATTTCCGCCTGTTGTCTATTCCATTTGCACAACAGCATGTGAAATTTGTCAATCAGTGTTGCTTCCTAAGTAGACAGTTTGATTTCACAGAAGTGTGATTGACTTGGAGTTACATTGTGTTGTTTAAGTGTTCCCTTTATCTTTTTGAGCAGTGTATTTAATTGGATTTGGACCATTTTCCCTGGTCAAATAACATTTGTTTAAGCTGGTCATTGGAGAAAAATCTATGAAATGCACAACTTAAGCCTAGAACATTTTCTGAGATGTCAGCTAATTGAACCATGAAAACCACTGACTTGAGTTTTAGTGAAAAATTGGTTTTCCATAGCGAAACAAGCTTTAGTTTGGTGTCAATGGCACAAACAGCCATTCTGTTACCAAACTTTTCATCTTCTCTGTTCTCCCTTCTCCAAATACGGTAACGCAACACAGGTGCAAGAGTTTGGTGAAACAAAGGATTGTTACTGGTTTCCCCTTTGAATTAGGCCTGGTCTTTTGGTCATCTTCTATTCATTCATGAACTCGGAGATTCCAGTCTTGAACAAGGCTTGGACACCAGCTGAGGTTAGTAGTGTCACTGAATACAAAGACACTGCTCATGCGCTAACCAAAAGAGAAAGGGGGAGAAAGAGCTGATGTCAGAGATTCCATGGGATGACCACCCTCCGAGGGGGCATGTTGCTGGAGCCAGGGCTTAGAGATGTCCAGTCATCACCCAAAAATCTGACCCTTTCACCCTTCCCAGGAATGGGAAGTTAAGGCCGGGAATTTTACTTAAATTCATTAAAAAAAAGTTACCTTATAACAGTGAACCTTTTTTGTGGGATACACATAGGGCAATTCTAGGGCTTGTAGCATATTTTGGTTAAACTATCCCCAATTCAATAGAATTGCCTGCACAGTGCATTCTTCCATCACATGTGCAGTGCAGTGCACTCTTCCATCACATGTGTGCAAGATCTTGAGAATCAGCTGTACTAATGAGATGCTATTGAGCCCACACTACTACACTGTCTGAGTCAAGGACTACGTGCTTTCTGGTAAACTTTGATTACAATACTGGGTGGGGTGAATATATTTTATATGACATGATTTTTTTGTTAACTAGTAAATAGTAGCCTACAGCAAAGTGTGTTTAAATCATTTCTAACAATTTCTGCTAGTTAGTTTTTGCTACCATGTGGGTTTTAGCTTTCTTGAGCCTGCTAACTGAGGAGTGTTAACGCACCTGTTTCCATACATGTTTAATTTTAAAACATGTATCTTACAAAGGAGGTATTTAATCTAACTGCTTAACTATTTATCTCTACATGAAATTGTATTTGGGGGTTTTTGTCTTTTTTTTCTAATATTTACAGGAAAATGCCACGGGCACTATCTGATGTGTGGAAACATTTCATTGCAGCTAATGTAGAAGGAATAGCTGTGTACATTTGCAAATACTGTGCCAAATCATATGTGAAGAATGCAACAAAAGATGCAGAATCATCTGGCCAAGTGCATAAAGTTCCCTCAGCGCTCACAAAAAGCAACCTCTGATAAAAGTCCCTCTACTTCTATTCAAGGTGAAAATTATAAATCAGATACCTTATCGATAGCAACAGCTCATAGTCCTCCTGGAATCAGAAGTTTTTTTTGACTCAATGGAGGAATGCTGATGGATGTCTTGTTCAAGCTGTGTATGCAACTGGTGCACCTCTGATGGTCACAAGCAATGTGTATTGGAAGAGATTTCTGAATGGAGCGGTGTATGCAGGGCGAAGAACAACCAGACATGCTTTATCTACTAATTTGCTGGATGCAGAGTTCAACGGCTCAAGTGAAGGTCAAGCAAATCATAGAGAATGCAGTCTATAATGCAATCATCTCTGGTGGGTGGTTGAATGTTCTTGGAATAATTAACTACATTATCTCCACACCTAAACCAGCAATCTCCACACCTAAACCAGCATTCTACAAGAGCACAGACACAAGGGACAACAGACACACCGGTCTCTACATTGCAGATGAGCTGAAGGCAGTAATGAATGACCTTGGACCACAGAAGGTATTTGCACTGGTGACAGACTATGCAGCGAACATGAAAGCTGCTTGGTCTAAAGTGGAGGAGTCTTAACCTCACATCATACCCATTTGCTGTGCTGCCAATGCATTGAATCTGCTCCTCAAGGACATCATTGCACTGAAAACAATGGATACACTCTATAAGAGCCAAGGAAATGGTTAGTTATGTGAAGGGTCATCAAGTTATAGCAGCAATCTACCTCACCAAGCAAAGTGAGAAGAATAAGAGCACCACATTGAAGCTTCCCAGCAACACCCGTTGGGGTGGTGTTGTCATGTTTGACAGTCTCCTGGAGGGGAAGGAGTCTCTCCAGGAAATGGCCATATCACAGTCTGCTGATATGGACAGCCCCATCAAGAGGATCCTCCTGGATTATGTATTTTGGGAGAGAGTGGTAAGCAGCCTGAAACTCCTGAAACCTATAGCAGTAGCCATTGCACGGATTGAGGGAGACAATGCCATCCTGTCTGATGTTCAGACTCCGCATGCAGATGCAAGAAGAAATCCGTACTGCCCTGCCCACTTCATTGTTGCTCCAAGCAGAGGAAACTGCAGTTCTGAAATACATCAAAAAGCGTTAAGACTTCTGCTTGAAGCCCATACACGCCCCAGTGTACATGTTGGACCCCAAGTATGCTGGCAAGAGCATCCTGTCTGGTATAGAGATCAACAAGGCCTATGGTGTCATCACTACCGTGTCTCACCACCTTGGCCTGGATGAAGGCAAGGTTCTGGCAAAGTACACTTCCAAGCAAGGGCTTTGGGGTGGAAATGCAATATGGTAGTCGTGCAAACATATCTCATCAGCCACCTGGTGGAAGGGACTTTGTGGATCTGAGGCTCTTTCCCCTGTTGCCTCCATCATCCTCCAAAACCCAACAACATCAGCAGCCTCAGAGCACAACTGGTCCTTGTTTGGGAACACACACCAAAGCACACAGCATACAGACCAATACAAGGGTTGAAAAATTATGGACAAAATTGTGGCAAATTTGAGGCTTTTTGAGCCTGCAATGAGCCATCCCCAACAAGGATGGAAAGTGAAGTGCAGATGAGGCCTCAGTCTGATGTTCAAGAGGTGGACATTGAGGTTTAGGAAGAAGACATGGAAACCTGAGAGTAAGACAACCAAAGCTTTAGTTTCTACACTATCATTTTACAGATGTACGTTGAAAATGTTTTGGGGAGATGCGATGGCTCATTCAATATTCCCTTTTGTTGTTCAGTGAAATCATCCCATGTGAAGAGTCAAGTCATTTAATTTGAGTTCAGTTTGTAACAAAAAAAATAATAATCTATTGGAAGGATTTAATAATTTGCAATTATGATAAGGTAAAATGGTTATGTTTCTGTCTCTATATGATATGGTAAATATATCCAATGCAAAAAAACATTACATTTAAATGGTATTAACATTCATTTGCATATATTCCTGTTAATTCCCACAGAAAGTTTCCACCTCTGAATATTCCCCAAAATGTGAAACCCCTAACATCCCATCCGAAGGAGGCTATAAAACAAAGTGGCATCAAACATTGAATGGCATAAGGGGATCCCACGTGTTGTCTAAGCCTGCTGTAAGCATTCAGTGACGCTTGTTCCCAGTCTTCCCTCACTCCTTAAATACTCAAGCTTCTAATTCCATGTGATAGCAAACTGTCAACCCTGTAAGTTGTACAGTGAAAAAAGGAGACTTTACATTTGTACAGTTTGTTACCATAGCTACCATAGCTAGAAATGCATACAGAATGCCAGCCCCTCATCTGCAAGGTGTCAAAATTAAAACAGACTTTTCACAGCCTAAAAATACCACTCCATGAACCAAATATAGCACCTCCCCTCAGTGCAAAGTTTTTAAACAGCAGACAACTGAAAGAAAACAGGCGGGAAACAGACAAAACGTTCTGGCGAGCAAACAAGACAGCTAAGCTATGTCTGCAAGTGTCATGGCTCGGGAAGCTTGTCTACAACGACCACAAAGCATCCCTGATAGGCTACTGCTCTTTCTCTCTGGTGTATCTGCTGAACTTCAATGGGAAAATGGGTTATGCCACCAATAAGGTGTGCAGTGTTCTCTGACAGTGTAGGACTAGCTACTGCAGGCTTTTCACTAGCAACTGACAGTGTAGGCTAACTCCAGTAGGGTAAGAAGTTAGGGGGCCTGGTAGTCAGTCACTCTTTTTGGCAGCTAGAGGCCCGATTTCCTCTTGTTGACATGCACAGCGGCGTGGTAGCAACTGCCAAGTTCAAGCAGTTAAAAATGGGCAGAGTAATAGTTTTCCAGAGAACTGTTTATCAAGTGTCTGAGAGCCGATGTCATGGCTAAGCCAAGCATTTTGTGGCCAAGGTCTCAACGAAGTTTCATTTACCCACAAACTTGTCTTTCTCAAGTGAGGAAAAGGATGTCTCGGTTCACAATTGGTGGTGTGGGTCATGTGCATGGAGTATTTCTGAGCAGCCTGTTCTCTCCTCTCCTGTCACCATGCTCCATTGGGCACTTTATTAGAGCTGACCAGTACCTGGCTTCAGAGGTAACCCTGCCCTGTGCCCAGGGTCTGTCGTTGTAGTCACACCCAGTCATCAACAGTCAAGCGGTGATAATTAACAGCCACTCATAGCAGACGGCTTCAGATGGAGATGTGGGGTGCCGAGGCAGCTGCCAACAGTACTGACACCTCCGACCAGTGCTGTGTGCCATGCAGTGCCGTGCCATGCTGTGTCATGCCACACCGTGAACGGTGGTGCTGACCCATGCCATATTGTGCCTTGCTGTGCCATGTAGCAACGTAAGAGGACACACGGGTAGTTCACAGAGAATGGTTGCAGAAAGGGAGTAACAGGACAATTTACGAGGGCATGTTTCATTTGTGTGTGTTTTGTAATGAGACTAGGCCTACACTTTGTGCCCATCTGCATACATGTCAATGCTCTTCAATGCTGTGGATAATCAAAATAATAGAGCTTGATTCTGTCAGCTGCAGTGTGCGAGCAGAGTGCTGCTATGTCAATGAAGGACTGCAGCACAGAGATATGCAGCAGAAGTGTTTTTGTTGGACTCAGGGAACAATCTGCCCTGGTTTCAGTATTCCCGGAGCACTGCCAACCTAAACTCAGCACACCGTGGGCGGGAACTCCTCATACGGCACAAGCAGATTTTTATTGATGTCTTGTCTTTGAGCAGAAATGCCAGCTTCTGCATCTGCACAGCTAGCCTATTTGGATGAAATGTGCAATCAATATGAAATTAAGCAGTAAGACACGAGAGGGTGTGGTATATGCCCAATATACACAGCTATGGGCTGTTCTCAGACACGACGCATCGCAGAGTGCCTGGACACAGCCCTTAGCGTGGTGTATTGGCCATATACCACAAATCCCCAAGGTGCCTTATTGCTATTATAAACTGGTTATAAAAGCAATTAGAGCAGTAAAACTAAACGCTGTCATACCCGTGGAATGCGGTCTGATATACCCCGGCTGTCAGCCAATCAGCATTCAGGCCTCTAACCACCCAGTTTATAAAAACAACTAAAACACTATGGACAGTAAAACCTGAGGGCAGTAAGAGGAATGAGCCTGAATTCAAACATGTGTACCAACATTTGCTTTCCCCAGTAGCTCAATATGCAAAGGCCATCAATGTCTTGTGGATGCCAATGAGACTTCACAAAACAATGAGCTAGGGCTTACATAACTCACATTTAAAAGAAGGGTGGGAGTTCGCTTTTGCAGTAATTTATGCATTACTCCTTCACGGATATCAGAAATTTCTTAGACGCAAACCTGCATCTTTGGCTGCACTGATCTGTGGAAACAACCACAAGACTAAGCAATAACAGTACACATCCTAACCATGTTACAAAACTTGTAAATTAAGTCTTAAAGTAAAAATCCTATGAAAGATTTATGGTATATATATATATATATATATATATATATATTTTTTTTTTTTAAGGAGGCAACAATAGCCTTCTTGTAGAAAAACACTGAAAACAAAAAGGTCTATATTTGCAATTGTTTAAAGACCTACCATTATGATCAGAATGGGCAATATTGAACTTGATATCTTGAATGTTAAGACTCTCATTGAAATTAGCCTAAATGAATGATGATTAATGCAGAGTTGCGCCTGTGGATCTCAAGTCAGAATACCGTCAGCCCAAATTGAATTGTAAATGGTCTATTTTGCAGTTATAGAATTAGCCTTGCACTCCGAAAACACACATAAAATAACTGATTTTCAACATCAGGTAGGCCATCCTATGTATGTGCAAGGCCTACCGAACCTGTATGCAGTCCGTGGCTAGGCTAACAGCAGTGGTTAAACGAGCATTAGCAGCAACAGGCCTGGGCACTAATGCTCATGCAAATCCCCACGTGGTGCTGGCTTGGCAGTCAACGCAGTGAGGTGGCTTTACATGCCCAGGGCGAGAGGCTCCTCTCCTGCGGGGACAGGATTACTGCGGTCCTGGATCTAGAGTGGAGAGAGTGGGAAGGACTGCTGTTATGTAGTAACGGCATGGTGAGGAGCCAGCAGCCATGTGATCTTACCATGGCTTTCTTCCGGTAGAGGGCCCAGTCAAGGGGGATTGTGGAGCTTTTTTTACGTGAGAGAGCAAAAGGATAGCCTCCATTCACCCCTCTATTAGGCTTTACCCATCAACCGTTTAACCCGGTTGGCCCATCCGTAGAGCGATGCTGAGATAATATTGGGCATGCTTCAGAATGGAAAAAAATCGGGAGCATGTGTCCCACTGTTTTATATCAGTCGAAATCAATGTATTCAACATCCTACAATCAGTGATGCATCTGTGAAAAGAGTTGGCATAGCAAAGTTGAGTACAAAAACACGTCATAAAATTATAAAATAACTAGTCAGAGTATCCCAAAGCATTGGGCACACTCACCCA
The DNA here is from genome assembly GCF_057628025.1 of Oncorhynchus mykiss. Classification (NCBI taxonomy): domain Eukaryota; kingdom Metazoa; phylum Chordata; class Actinopteri; order Salmoniformes; family Salmonidae; genus Oncorhynchus; species Oncorhynchus mykiss. The sequence continues at coordinate 36,169,874 of NC_143024.1, forward strand.
GTCTCTGGTTGAACACAAAGGAAGTAGGTACTAGGTAGGGCCGAGGTGCAATTGCTGATGCTTGGTTTTGAAGGCCTCGTCACCCTGACACAAACAGCCCTGGGCCCTGGCTGCTGTGTCAAAGGGCTGGCAGGCATCCAGGCATGCAGGGGAGGGTGGGGCTGAACAGGGTTTTATGAGTCGCTGTCTGTGTGCACAGGCTCTCAGAGACAAGCTTCCTATTGATTGCCCCTCTGCTGAGGAATCATGGGGATGTTTTTTTCTTCCAAAGCACATCTGGTACATTCTTGTTTTGACCATGCTGTATGCTGGCAAACAAGGATGCAGGGGTGCATGGTGGTGGAATTCTAGATGCCATGGTGATAAAGTCTTATGAAAATGTATGGAGTAGACTATATGTTCTGTGTAAAGCAGTAAATTGTGACCAACAGAAATAGTCTGAAGAATAAATCTTTGCCTAGTTAGAGAATTTCTTCAGAGGCTAGCAGGATGTTTCCATTCATGTTAACGTTTACATTACATTTGACATTTTAGTAATTTAGCAGACACTTATCCAGAGCGACTTAAAGTTAGTGCATTCATCTTAAGGTAGCTAGGTGAGATAACCACATACAGTATCACAGTCACTGTAAGCAACAAGGCCCAAGCAATCTCGGTTAACCCAGAACTAAAGTCTTGCGGAATTGGTCAGCTGCTCAATTAAGTTCTCCCAACATGATGAAATGCCCATGTAGGCCACCTCTACCCTGTTATTTTCAGGAGTCCAGGTTAACTTTGACCTTCCTGATGAAAGCAATGAAATGCCTCTGTTGGCTAGAACATTAAGCTGGAAACAACTAGGGTTGAAGGGATGATTCCTGCATGCATGGGCCTACTAAAAGCCTAGATATGCATTGCATTCCCTTCCCTGTAGCATATGGTCGTGGTAGGACAAATTACAATCCTTGAACACAGACTAGATAGAGGCAATAAGACACGTATGGTCATGCAGTTGTCCCACTAACCTGGAGAAGCACTCAACTATTTACTTATTAATCTGACCTTGTTTTCAGGGGTAAAGGGATCCTATGGAGATAGTTTTAATCTACATGGGCCTGGCACTGAAGCTGACACTGGATCCTTGAAACACACTTACTGAACAGCTGTTTGGGGGAGCCCAGCGAGAGACCACTAAAATTGTATCTCTAGATTAGGCGTTGCTGCGGAAGCAGGGTTCCACACTGAAATATAATATTCAGTCTACTACCACACAGAGACAGTCAAGATGGCTAAAGCCAACCAACACAATGGTAGGCTAAATGGCTTTGTGTGAGAGATAGAGGGTTTAGGCTTAACTCATAACTTCACGTAGGTAGGGCTTGATCATTTATAAACTGTACAGTGACACACCATTTAGACTAGAGCTTGGAGAGTGCTAGTTGAAGAGAGTGGAAAGAGGGAAAGGATCCTGAAGGACAAATGGATGGACTCTGGGGGTTTTTCTCCAAAGAACTGTCCGAATAAGACTTGAGTGCTCACAAAGGAACTGCACACAGATCAGTCATGTGTGGATGACTTCACTGTGTGTCACACATAAGCTAAAGGACACCAATAAATTAGCCAAGCACACCCTGAAAACTTCCACAATGCTCAACTGGTGATAAAACCGAAGCGAATTATGACGTCAATAGGATAATCCCTTGCCTTGATGGATTATGGCGATAATGCTCTCTGTCATCAGTGTCATGTTTCTCCCACCTGTGATTCAGCCAGCCATCCTGTTTGACATAGTGTAGTGTTTATACATCGCAGGGCTTCTTTAGAGGCAAAAAAACAAACCATTTGAATGTTGGTGGAGAAGCATGAAAAGTTGCAAATTAAGCACAGGTTTGCCATGTTTCATTGTGAAGAGTCAAAGGGCTCTACGCAAAACAATTAGTGATCACTGTCAAACAAATGCCATCCGAACACCATTTTGTTCTATGTGATAGTCATTTTTAATAGTTATTTTTTTGTGTAATGTTGGGGATTACCCTGGGGGTCGGTGTGGGGCTACACCAGTGCCATGATTACTGTATATATGTGATAACCTTTGTATGCCTGCAATGCGCAATGATGGAAAAGTACTGGGTAAATGGAGATGTACTGCTTTAGTTCTCAGGCTGAGAATTGTCTGCACCTGCTGATAGTCACCCAGCCTCAAGGCCGAGATAGTAAAGTGAGAATCCACAGTCTAGACATGTTTTTCTCATCTTAGATACTTTGTATCTAATCCAATGCAACAATATTAAGATATGATTGACGATAGGGCCTGTGGTCGCCTGTTTCGCCACACAGATCTTTACTATAGACTACTGAGGTATTCTGTATGTGAATCTCTGTCTGCAATTGCATTTTATTACTAAATAGTTTTATACCAAGGTTCCTGTGTCTGTGTCAGCTATCTGGAAGACTGATTGTTAAAGGAAACTGACATCACACCATGCAAAGGACCACCCAACAGTAACATATTTGACATTTACTGCTGGATAATTTACAAAAAACAGTCATTCACAGTGTCTTGGTTGTACTAGAGAATCTCAATATCACAGAGGGACACTATACAGGCTCCCCAAAAGATGACCTCAAGGTGTTCTGTGTGACGCTGCATGGATCAATGCGTTCCTTGAAAAAGGGAAGACTTGCGTAACAATGCAAACTTGCACTCACACCCTAGCAGTCTGCTCACTGAGGAACACTCCTCTTGCCAGTTAGCCCTTCCAGTTTGCCTTTCCAGCATCCCCCTGCATTGTCATTGAAATTTGTAGAGGTAGGAGGGATAGATGCATTTCTTCCTCCCACTGCAAAAATAGATCCCTCAGAATTCCACTGTGCTTGTGCGCTCCCTCTGAATTCTACTTGTACTAATATTAAGGCATTTGCTGCATTTGTCCCTTTTGTTCTCTCTCCTCAAGTGGTAGGCTCGATCGACTAATGTTTTAATGCAAATGGTCACAACTTGAATGACACCACAATCACATGGTCTTAAGTGAAAATGTCCTGCCAAATCACAGATATAACAAATCCCAAAATGATGCTTAATCTGTTACATGCATCATGTTATAATGCATAGTGTACTTGTAGTGGGAGCAAGACAAGCATGGGTTCAGGTTCAAGTGCATACAAACAGCAGTCAGAAAGCTACAGGGAAGGTAGAGTTGATAAGGGTTAGTCTTCTTCATCTTCTAACAATGTGCCTTCTTTACATAATGAAAAAGAGAAAAGGCCCTGTATGCCTAAGCAGTGAAGAGCCTGTCGCTCTGTCCTACTTTTATGTTGCAGGTTGTCTGCCTATACTAGACTACAAGCAAACAAAATAAATTGTAAATAAAGAGCTGAATAATTCAAGTGTAATGATACCCTTTCATTGTAGTGGTGTTGGCAATGGCGCAACGCATAGTTTACATAATGACGAGGTCTTTAAATAAACCCACTGTGGAGCTGTCAAAGCCTATATCACTCGTTTCAATCATCCAGGGAAGAATATTAGTGACCTAAGAGTGTCATTGAAATGTATTATCAATGTTTTACAATTAACTAAGCAATAGCCTAAATACGGGCAAGTATTAAACTCTCTGGGGTAAATAACTATAAAGCAGGAGTCCTTTGCATTGATATAACGTTTACTTTAAACGTTAATTATAGCAAGCAACAGGGCTACGACTTGCTGAATATTTCACCAACAATTGACTGGCAGAGGCCTCCCGTTTGAAGTTGCTCATTCCTCAAATGGATTCATAGGCCTAACGTTAGATGGGGAAAGGATGATACCAGGAGATAGTAGAATGGCTAACTAGTCAGCTAACTCAACATACCGTTAGTTAGCCCAATAATGTAACGTTAAAGGATCCGACTGATGTGTGTATATCGTCTATGAATGGGATAAGCGTTAGTTAGCTAACTAAGCATAGTACATTTGCGTCCTATCCTTTCCTGGCTAACTAGGCAGATGAGCAATAGAGAGAACTAGCCAGCTAGTTAACGTTAATGTTAGCAAAGTTATCCTGAACGTCGTTAACTAACGTTAGCTAGCAAGGCATAGTAACCGAAGCGACATTGTTAACGCGACTCGAATTAAATTGGAAGCTAACGTTATAGCTATCTATCCCGTTAATAAGTTACGGTAACAAGTCTAGCTAGCTTGTAGCTAAATTAGTTAGCTAGCTGGGCTGACTAGCTAACATCAGCTAGGTAACTTAGTTAGCTAGTTGGTCAATCGAACCAGCTCTGTTTCATGTCTTAGCCGTCTAGGAGTCTCCCACTTAAAACTTCCCATTTAATGAGTTAGCGAGCTAGTTCCTTCCAACTCATTAAAAAGGTTCATACAAAGCCAGCTACGGGTCGTCCTGTCCAAAATGTTTCCAGCTAGCTATAATGTTACAAGCTAAAGTCGCTAGCTAGCTAGCAGTTGAGTGTCCCTTGTCTGCTTACCTTGAGCGGCCTCGCAGACATTTCTTTCATCGTCCCATAATGGTCCTCCCTCTTGACAAATACTGTGAAAACCTCCACCTTTATTAGACCAGTTTTTCCTGACTTTGAGCCAATCCAGAGGTTGCAGTCTACTGTAAATCCAAAACAGGACTCAACGACAAAGTAGTTTCTTACTTACAACAACAACAATGTCAACCAAGGCGCTTCTGAGTCGAGCCAGCTGAGGTAGCCAAATTATGTCGCCTGCCAATCGCAAAACAGACAGAAGTTGACTGCCAATCTAAAACACCAATGACCACACGATACTTTTTGACTGAAATATCCCAGTGTAGCTAACGTCAAATGGAAACGGGAGAGGGGGAAACCTTCATACCCCGATTGGCTGCAGAGAAAAGAGAGGCAGGCAATCGATTCAAGGCTATGGATGGGACGGGAACTGTTCCTTCGATGAGGTCATCTGAGTGATGTTGCTAATGTGCAAACTTGTGCTTTCAGAAAGTATTCATACCCCTTGACCTATTCCACATGTTGTTGTGTTACAGCATGAACTCAAAACGGATGACATTTTAATTTTTCTCACCCATCTACACACAATACCCAATAATGACCATTTCTAAAAACTGTTTTTAGAAATGTGTGCAAATGTATTGAAAATGAAATACATTCATATCTAATTTACACAAGTATTCACACCCCTTTTCTATGACACTCCAAATTGAGCTCAGGTGCATCTAATTTCCTTTGATTGTCCTTGAGATATCACTACAACTTGATTGGAGTCTACCTGTAGCCAATTCAATTGTTTGGACATAATTTAGAAAGAAACACCCCTGTCTGTATAAGGTCTCACAGTTGACAGTGAATGTCAGAAGATTTTGAGACAAGACAAGGGTTTCCACCAGGCGCTGAGTCGAGATGACCTGTAAAATGGTGGACAGGAAAGAAAGGAGGAAAGTGGAACATATTATGAGTAAATATGGAGTGGGGGATTTCACAAGCCTTCTGGAAGATATGATGAAGGAGAAGATGGAGGGTGAAGAAGGAAAAAAAGGAGAAAGGTGTAACATGTTTTGAGGATCACACAGAACTTTTGGAGGAGCTACAGAAGAAATTGAACGTGACAAGAGTGAGGATTAATTCAATGTGGTGGCAGGTGCAGTGGTAACTGCCGAAAAGGAACTGAGTGAGAGAGTGAGGGTGAAGCACCTGCGGCGAAGTTCGTTCCTCGTCCCGATGATGACAGGGATGGTTCTGTTCCAGTGGGAGTGAGATTTGTGGAGAGAATGGATCCTTGTATTCTAGCTGATCCATATGTGGTGTCAGGTCGGGTGGAGAAGAGGTTGGTGAAAGTAACTCGAAGTGGACTTTATTATGTTTCTTCTTTCCAGAAGGAGTGGGCGCCCTGGACTACGGTACTAGGGACAATAACTGTGACTTGAAAGGAGTGATAACGTGGGTAGCATTAAGTGTTGAGGAAGATCAGCTTTAATGGAAGATTCCTAGTGTCTGTGACGCCCGTCGTTTCGTGCGACGTAGACCCGGTGGAGAGCATGGGGAAACAGAAGACGTTGTCTGACTGAGTTTTTAGGCAGTCTTTGCCTGACAAGGTCAAGTTAGGATGTGCTAGTTATCTCGTGAGAGCATTTATTCCAAAAATAGTACAGTGTTTTAGGTGACAAGCTTATGGTCATGTTGAAGCAGTGTATAGGAGGGAGATTCCTAGATGTAAGAAGGGTGCAGTAGGTAATGAGATAAAGGAATGTGAAGTATCGGTGGAGAAAGTAATGTATGCAAGCTGTGGGGGTGCCCATGGGGCTGGTGATCAGATGTGTCCGGTGAGAGAAAGATAGGTTGAGGTTGCCAGGTTCAGAGTTGTACAGACTGTGTGTGTGCACGCTGAAGCAGCGAAAACAGTGGTAGAGGAAGATGGGTACAGGGTGAGGGATCCTGAAAGGACCCAATCAAGAGAGGGCTGGGAATAATATGTGCTTCAGTAAGGTGGGTTTCTAAGCATTCATAACCATGGTTGTCAACTGTACTGCATAAATGGAACGTAAGTCACAGAAAATAGAGGTTGTGTGGTGGCAGCTGCAGAGAAGTACTTGGGATAAGAACCTCTCCCTCAACATGATCAAGACAAAGGAGATGATTGTGGACTACTGGAAAAGGAGGACCGAGCACGGCCCCATTCTCATCGAGGGGGCTGCAGTGGAGCAGGATGAGAGCTTCAAGTTCCTTGAAACTAGAATGGTCCAAACACACCAAGACAGTTGTGAAGAGGGCACAACAAATTTGTCATGGGTCCTCAGATCCTCAAAAGGTTCTACAGCTGCTACATCGAGCGCATCCTGACTGGTTGCATCACTGCCTGGTACGGCAACTGCCCAGCCTCCGACCGCAAGGCACTACAGAGGGTAGTGCGTACGGCCTAGTACATCACTGGGGCTAAGATGCTTGGCAACCAGGACCTTCTATACCAAGAGGTGTCAGAGGAAGGCCTTAAAAATTGTCAAAGACAACAGAGGAAGGCACCTAAAAGTTGGATGCGACCTGCCAACCCAATCCCAAAGACGAAGAAGAAGAAGAAGAAGAAGCGCAAATCAGATCAGTAACTATACCATAAAGTTCAAGGAACTGTCTGTAGATGTCCAACATAGAATTGTGATGAGGCCAGTGGCGACCCGTCATTCAGGGCAGGTGAGTTAATAAAGCCGCATACAAACACTGTCTCTTTTTTGCTTTCTTGAGTAAGGCAGCTCCAAAACACAGGTGTTTCAGCCTAGCTCAGTGCTTTCTGTGGTGGTGGGGCAGCCAGCAGAAAATACGAAGTGTAGGAGTTGGTAATGTTCTCTAGTTGCGCCGTGTTTGGCTCAGTGTTCTGTCACTCATGGGGACACCATGTCGCTGCAAAATCTACAGGTGGAGCTCAAAAATTCAAGCCCCTTGGTTGCTGCCATAGAGTTACATTAGAAGTGCCCATCCAAGAAGGCTCAAGGTCATTGGCCACAGATACAATTATGTCAAATAAAGTTATATCTACCGTAGCTTTGATTGGACTGATCATGTCAACATCATACTTTAAAAAAATGTATCGGTGCTCATCGGCCATTGGACATAAACACTACACAACAAGTTGGAAATCGCAAATTCAACGAGTGGTTTGGAAGGAATCAGTGGCTAACTGCAAGCATTGCAATGCAATCACTAGCCTGCTATTCATGGAAGTGGGTGTGTGGTCCAAGTCTGGGTTTAAGGGTCTCTTTTCCAAGCTTAAAATTATAAACATTCAACATTGGCCATGCTGTCAATCCATCAAAACAACTGGAAACTCTCAACTGGAAACTCGGAAGAAAATGAGTACAGACTGGAAAAATGCGTTTCGAACGGTCATCCAACTCGAAATTGCAAGTCGGGAACTCGGGCCTCTTTCTAGAGCTCTGACCTGAAGATCACTGACATCATCATGTTTCAACCTTGTTTTTTTTCCAGAGTTCCCAGTTGTCTTGAAAGCACCATAAATCCAGAGAATGCCAGATATTGATGACAAAGTTTGATGACAAAATTTGCCCACGATGGACTGCCGCGCCACCTTCCTGTTCAAGTGAGCACAGCATAACAAGGTGAGTCCAAAAATATATTATATGTTGCTGCTTAAGTGATGTAATATGCCAGGGAGATATGTATACTGTAGCTAAGAAATTAATACTAAGTGTATTTTGTGTAGTAAGCTGTTAGTAGCCCATGTATCCCACCCTAATAATTTGGTACCTTTTCCCCCTCACAACTTAGCCTACTGTTCAGACTTGTTGCTGCACATTTTTTCTATAGCCTGTTGTATAGATATGTCATTGAATAGTGTAAGAGTTTCATTGTCTGCTTATATGCCCCCTTTATTTATCCTACGGTTCTGGCTTGGTGTACAGGGAGGATAGGGCCCATGTGCTGAATTCGGTCACTGTACATTTAAAAGTGCTGAACAAATAGTTATATCGACTACGTCCGTCCTAGCTCACTCATTGTCTTAATCGAAATGACGGATTGCTTCTTATCCTCTCGTCGTCCCCTTATGCCATAGTTTGTACTTCTCTATTGTGAGTAGAAACCACATTTTATTTAAGCAAGTCAGCCATATCAGCTATGTTTTTTTTAAAGGTAGTAAATGAGGCTGAATGAACTGTTTCACTGCCAGACAAGGCTCGGCTGATAGCCAGGTGTAGCAATGGAAAGGTGTTTGGACCCTGCTGTTGGGACAGCTTTATATCGGCCCTAACAGTTTGTGGGCACCGTTTGTCACCATTACAGTGCAATTAATGTATTGTTTAGTGTTGTGTAGTGGCTTTGCTGGCATACATCTAAAAGAAAATGTGGTTTGCCCCACAAAGATTGACAAGGATAAGGCATATAACTGGGGATGGGTATAAAACAACAGTGGTCTCCTTCATTGGAAATGGAACAAATATGGAACTACCCAGACTCTGCCTAGAGCAGGCCATCAGACCAGACTGAGCAACCAGGCAAGACCTGCCTTGGTGAGGGAGGTGACCAAGAACCCAATGTCCACTCTGACAGAACTACAGAGTTCATTGGCTGAGATGGGAGAACCTGCCAGAAGGACAACCGTCTCTACAGTACTTCACCAATCTGGGCTTTATGGGAGAGCGGCCAGATGGAAAGTCTCCTGAGAAAAAGACACATGACAGCACGCCAGGGGCCTCATTAATATACTGTGCATACTGTATGTACAACATTTGCAAACCTCCATGCAAATTTGGAAAGTAAGTATTTTGTGCAAATGTGGGATATGATAAAGCTTTTTAAAAAAGGGGTTTAACCGATTAACAAGAAAGCAACCATTCTTGTTTAAGATTTTATTTTTAGAATCTAAAATGATTATAGAGCAATATTGTCCTTATTTATTTTATTTTCACAACCATTGAAAAGATATTCCTCACTTTCTCTGGCCATGATGGGTTCATATTCCCGAAGGACCCATACAACAAATTACCATGTGCATCTCTGATGTAATTTGACCTAGTAGCCTAGTAAATATATAGGCTATATAGGCTATATAGTTTTGCAATATCATATGCAGTGCGGTTTATAATGCCGGTATACAGTTGAATTTAATATTTTACATTGAAGTAGGCCCATGTATCAAGTTTATATTGTCATGTGCAGAAGTACATTGAAAGGCCTTTCTTGCTTGCTCTTTCCCAACGATGCAGTAATGAATATCAATAGTAGGCCTACTATATAATATAAATAAAAAAGTAAACTAGAACAAAAACACACGAGTTCATCCTATTTTATTTAGGTTTGGTGGAAAAGTCGATGCAAAACATTGTTGAAATCCAACGATCTGCTGACAGGTCCACAACAATTTGCCATGTTTTTCACTTTAAGAAACGCATGCATTCCTTTTCCAGATACAGTGTAAATTACTGATAAAGATTAAAACATTCTGCCAACACAGTAAATAGGCCGATAGTTTATGTAACATACTGTATTTGACAGTATGGGCTGCAGTATTGCTGTGCCGTTTCATCTAACTAATGCTAGTGCACGCACAGTTTTATTATAAAGGAAACATGCCTATGTATGGTGTGTGCCAAGTTTTATAAATGTCAATATTTGTATCTGCACTGACTTTTCAAAAATGGCGCAAGCACATATTTAGTGTGACATTTACATAACTGTTATGAGGCCCCTGGAGTTTGAAAAAAGGCACTCGAAAGACTTTGATCGTAAGACAAATTGAACTCTTTGACCTGAATGCAAAGCACTATGTCTGGAGAAAACCAGGCACAGCTCATCACCTGTCTAACACCATCCCTACCGTGAAGCATGGTGGTAGCATCATCAAGCTGTGGGGATGTTTTTCAGTGGCAGGGACTAGGGGACTGGTTAGGGTAGAGGGAACAATGAATGAAGCCAAATACAGGCAAATCCTTGATGAGAACCTGCTTCAGAGTGCAAACGACCTTAGACTGGGGCAAAGATTTGCATCTCAACAGGACAATGACCACACAGCCAAAGCAATGCTGGATTGGCTAAAGAACAAGAATGTGAGTTCTGGAGTGGCCCAGCCAAAACCTAAACGTGGATCCCATTGAAAGTCTTGAAGACTGCTGTTCACCGCCACCCCCCATTTAACTTAACAGAGCTGGAGAAAATCTGCAAGGAAGAGTGGGAGAAAATCCATTCTAGATGTGCAAATCTGATAGACATACCCAAGACAACTCAAAGATGTAATCGCCACCAAAGGTGCTTCAACAAACTATTGACCAGGGGAGTGAGTACTTAAATTAGCAAAGATTTCTAAACCATGTCTCCAATTTGTCATTATGGGGTATTGTGTATAGATGGGTGAGGAGAAAAAAAAATATTATTTTGAATTCAGGCTGTAACAAAATGTGGAATAACTCAAGGGGTATGAATACTTTCTTAAGGCAATGTACCTGTACATTTCATTACCTTGCATAAAGGTTGATAGGTTTATATACATATACTGTACATACATACCCCACAGGAGGCTGCTGGGGGGAGAATGGCTCATAATAATGGCCGGAACGGAGCAAATTGAATGACAAACACCTGGAAACCATGTGTTTGATACCATTCCACTAATTCTGCTCCAGTAATTATCACAAGTGCCACCAACCTCCTGTGAAAAACGTACGCAATAATTTAAATTTTTTTTTACCTTTATTTAACTAGGCAAGTCAGTTAAGAACAAATTCTTATTTTCAATGACGGCCTAGGAACAGTGGGTTAACTGCCTGTTCAGGGGCAGAACGACAGATTTGTACCTTGTCAGCTTGGGGATTTGAACTTGCAACCTTTCGGTTACTAGCCCAACACTCTAACCACTAGGCTACCCTGCCGCCCCAGGGCACGAGGGGGTGTGGTATATGGCCAATATACCACACACCCCCGAGGTGCCTCATTGCTATTATAAACTGGTTACCAATGTAATTAGAGCAGTTAAAAATACATGTTTTGTCAGGGCTCGAACCACCCAGTTTCTAAATGTACATACACTGCTCAAAAAAATAAAGGGAACACTAAAATAACACATCCTAGATCTAAATGAATGAAATATTCTTATTAAATACTTTTTTCTTTACATAGTTGAATGTGCTGACAACAAAATCACACAAAAATTATCAATGGAAATCAAATTTATCAACCCATGGAGGTCTGGATTTGGAGTCGCACTCAAAATTAAAGTGGAAAACCACACTACAGGCTGATCCAACTTTGATGTAATGTCCTTAAAACATGTCAAAATGAGGCTCAATAGTGTGTGTGGCCTCCACGTGCCTGTATGACCTCCCTACAACGCCTGGGCATGCTCCTGATGAAGTGGCGGATGGTCTCCTGAGGGATCTCCTCCCAGACCTGGACTAAAGCATCCGCCAACTCCTGGACAGTCTGTGGTGCAACGTGGCGTTGGTGGATGAAGCGAGACATGATGTCCCAGATGTGCTCAATTGGATTCAGGTCTGGGGAACGGGCGGGCCAGTCCATAGCATCAATGCCTTCCTCTTGCAGGAACTGCTGACACACTCCAGCCACATGAGGTCTAGCATTGTCTTGCATTAGGAGGAACCCAGGGCCAACCGCACCAGCATATGGTCTCACAAGGGGTCTGAGGATCTCATCTCGGTACATAATGGCAGTCAGGCTACCTCTGGCGAGCACATGGAGGGCTGTGCGGCCCCCCAAAGAAATGCCACCCCACACCATGACTGACCCACCGCCAAACCGGTCATGCTGGAGGATGTTGCAGGCAGCAGAACGTTCTCCACGGCATCTCCAGATTCTGTCACGTCTGTCACATGTGCTCAGTGTGGACCTGCTTTCTTTCAGCTGTGAAGAGCACAGGGCGCCAGTGGCGAATTTGCCAATCTTGGTGTTCTCTGGCAAATGCCAAACGTCCTGCACGGTGTTGGGCTGTAAGCACAACCCCCACATGTGGACGCCGGGCTCTCATACCACCCTCATGGAGTCTGTTTATGACCGTTTGAGCAGACACATGCACATTTGTGGCCTGCTGGAGGTCATTTTGCAGGGCTCTGGCAGTGCTCCTCCTTGCACAAAGGCGGAGGTAGCGGTCCTGCTGCTGGGTTGTTGCCCTCCTACACATCTCCTGATGTACTGGCCTGTCTCCTGGTAGCGCCTCCATGCTCTGGACACTACACTGACAGACACAGCAAACCTTCTTGCCACAGCTCGCATTGATGTGCCGCACTACCTGAGCCACTTGTGTGGGTTGTAGACTCCGTCTCATGCTACCACTAGAGTGAAAGCACCGCCAGCATTCAAAAGTGACCAAAACATCAGCCAGGAAGCATAGGAACCGAGGAGTGGTCTGTGGTCACCACCTGCAGAACCACTCCTTTATTGGGGGTGTCTTACTAATTGCCTATAATTTCCACTTGTCTATTCCATTTGCACAACAGCATGTGAAATTTGTCAATCAGTGTTGCTTCCTAAGTGGACAGTTTGATTTCACAGAAGTGTGATTGACTTGAAGTTATATTGTGTTGTTTAAATGTTCCCTTTATTTTTTTGAGCAGTGTACAAACTGAACAAAAATATAAACGCAACATACAATGACTTACAGTTCATATAAGGACATCAGTCAAAATAAATAAGACTCAAATCTATAAATTTCACATGGGAATACAGATTTTATTTAACCTTTAACGAGGCAAGTCAGTTTAAGAACAAATTCTTATTTACAATGACAGCCTACCCCGGCCAACGCTGGGCCAATTGTGCGCCACCCTATGGGACTCCCAATCACAGCCAGATGTGATACAGCCTGGATTCAAACAAGGGACTTTAGTAACGCCTACACATATGTTGGTCACAGATATCTTTAAAAATAGGTTGGACACACTGCCAAATTCTCTAACAACATTGGAGCTGCTTATGGTAGAAATTAACATTAAATTGTCTGGCAACATTCTTGCAGTCGGCATGCTAATTGCACACTACCTCAACTTGAGACATCTGTGGTGTTGTGTGACAAAACTGCATATTTTAGAGTGACCTTCTGTCCCCAGCACAAGGTGCATCTGTGTAATGATCATGCTGTTTAATCAGCTTCTTGATACACCCCACCTTTCAGGTGGATGGATTATCTTGGCAAGAAAAATATTGTGCATAACATTGAGAAATACATTTTGTGCAAATGGACAGTTTCTGGGATCTTTAAATTCAGATCATGGAACCAACACTTTACATGTTGCGTTTATACTTTTGTTCAGTGTACACACATATATAGAAATTAAAACATTTGTAACATCGTAACAAAACAATGACCATGGCACACATGATTCACTTAAAAATGTTTTATTCCCATGTAATACATTAAAAAAAAGGCCACACAAATGCACAGATTTCCAAAAGCATCTTAAGGCTAAGTTCATCATGAAAACCAAGGATCCTATGGTTCTAACAATGAACAGAATAGAGGGATCCATAAGAAAACACATACCACTACTTTAAAACAGTTTGTTGTTGATGCAAACAAAGTTTCACCGATCAGTGTATTTGGTGTTTGTTTCAGTAAAAAAAAAAAATGGCAACCCTGTCATTTTGCTGGAACAACTAATAATTTTGGCTCTAAAGCACACTTGTCAGGGCCATTTGCAATTAAACAGTTAATTACCATAGACATCAGTAAAGTTAACGCTATTACAGAACGCAAATGTAATGAAATAAAAAGAAGCCTTTCAAGAGCAGATGTGGGGAATCAACGTCGTCTCCTGTCTGGACTCCTGCTGCGTCTCCGTCCACCACCCCTGTGGGGAACAGAGGGAGGGTTAACTCAACAAAATCATTTACAACACGTCAAATTTGAAATCAGTCATTTCTCTTTTTCCCCCCATTCAAGTCATGCCTCTACACCCATTCTGTCCCCCTCTTCATATTAGACCCAAACAAGTCATCTCATACTTAAAATGTGAAATGGGTTTTTGTTTCAAATGTTCTCACAGCTCTAAACCCCTACAGTTACCCTCCACAGTAGACTACTGCTCACTCTACGACACTCACCTCCTCTTGCTCTTGGGTGGTCCCCTGACAAAGCCCCAGTCCACACTGATAGGCTGGCCCATCATGTCCTGGCCATTCAACCCTTCCATGGCTGCCTGGGCTTCTTTGTATGTCTCATACTCCACCAGCGCATAACCCTGTGAAAAGAATTGATGAGCAAATCCATGAGAAAGTCAAATTCTAGTCTTAATATTACGACGAGAAGGGCTTACCCTTGTCGTAACGGTCGCATGTCAACACGAGTACCTCTGTCAACCCAGACTAAAAAGGACAGGAAAACATACTGCAACACAGAAATGGCAGGTGTTGCTGTATTCCTAATTATCCCACAATGTAAAACGGCAGATCAAGGTGATCGAAATGCAGCTAGTTCTTAATTAAACTGACTTTTGCGTCACCATGCTAGGTAGCTAATGCGGCCCATTGGATTCCCCGAACGTGTGATGCCAAAGGTGGAGATGTGCAGCTGCAAGTGTTGGGGAATTCAATGTCCTGCTATAGTCCAACAACACCATACTTAAAAACCAGTTAATGACTGTACAGATACTGGAATGGCAAAAATGGATGAGGAGAATGCACGTCAAATCCTAAATTAAACAGTGCTTCAATTGATTAACAACAATAACAGAATTCCAGTGATGGAAAAAGTACTCAATTGTCACACTTGGGAAAAAGTAAAGATATCTTAATAGAAAATGACTCAAGTAAAAGTCACCCAGTAAAATACTACTTCAGTAAGTCTAAACGTCTCTTGTTTTAAAATGTACACTAGTGGGAAAAGTACATAATTATCATACTTCAGTAAAAGTAAATAAAATAAAATCAAATTTTATTTGTCACATACACATGGTTAGCAGATGTTAATGCGAGTGTAGCGAAATGCTTGTGCTTCTAGTTCCGACAATGCAGTAATAACCAACAAGTAATCTAACTAACAATTCCAAAACTACTGTCTTGTACACAGTGTGAGGGGATAAAGAATATGTACATAAGGATATATGAATGAGTGATGGTACAGAGCAGCATAGGCAAGATACAGTAGATGGTATCGAGTACAGTATATACATATGAGATGAGTATGTAAACAAAGTGGCATAGTTAAAGTGGCTAGTGATACATGTATTACATAAGGATTCAGTCGATGATATAGAGTACAGTATGCATATGAGATGAATAATGTAGGGTAAGTAACATTATATAAGGTAGCATTGTTTAAAGTGGCTAGTGATATATTTACATCATTTCCCATTATTGAAGTGGCTGGAGTTGAGTCAGTGTCAGTGTGTTGGCAGCAGCCACTCAATGTTAGTGGTGGCTGTTTAACAGTCTGATGGCCTTGAGATAGAAGCTGTTTTTCAGTCTCTCGGTCCCAGCTTTGAAGCACCTGTACTGACCTAGCCTTCTGGATGATAGCGGGGTGAACAGGCAGTGGCTCGGGTGGTTGATGTCCTTGATGATCTTTATGGCCTTCCTGTGACATCGGGTGGTGTAGGTGTCCTGGAGGGCAGGTAGTTTGCCCCCGGTGATGCGTTGTGCAGACCTCACTACCCTCTGGAGAGCCTTACGGTTGAGGGCGGAGCAGTTGCCGTACCAGGCGGTGATACAGCCCGCCAGGATGCTCTCGATTGTGCATCTGTAGAAGTTTGTGAGTGCTTTTGGTGACAAGCCGAATTTCTTCAGCCTCCTGAGGTTGAAGAGGCGCTGCTGCGCCTTCTTCACAATGCTGTCTGTGTGAGTGGACCAATTCAGTTTGTCTGTGATGTGTATGCCGAGGAACTTAAAACTTGCTACCCTCTCCACTACTGTTCCATCGATGTGGATAGGGGGGTGTTCCCTCTGCTGTTTCCTGAAGTCCACAATCATCTCCTTAGTTTTGTTGACGTTGAGTGTGAGGTTATTTTCCTGACACCACACTCCGAGGGCCCTCACCTCCTCCCTGTAGGCCGTCTCGTCGTTGTTGGTAATCAAGCCTACCACTGTTGTGTCGTCCACAAACTTGATGATTGAGTTGGAGGCGTGCGTGGCCACGCAGTCGTGGGTGAACAGGGAGTACAGGAGAGGGCTCAGAACACACCCTTGTGGGGCCCCTGTGTTGAGGATCAGCGGGGAGGAGATGTTGTTGCCTACCCTCACCACCTGGGGGCGGCCCGTCAGGAAGTCCAGTACCCAGTTGCACAGGGCGGGGTCGAGACCCAGGGTCTCGAGCTTGGAGGGTACTATGGTGTTGAATGCCGAGCTGTAGTCAATGAACAGCATTCTCACATAGGTATTCCTCTTGTCCAGATGGGTTAGGGCAGTGTGCAGTGTGGTTGAGATTGCATCGTCTGTGGACCTATTTGGGCGGTAAGCAAATTGGAGTGGGTCTAGGGTGTCAGGTAGGGTGGAGGTGATATGGTCCTTGACTAGTCTCTCAAAGCACTTCATGATGACGGAAGTGAGTGCTACGGGGCGGTAGTCGTTTAGCTCAGTTACCTTAGCTTTCTTGGGAACAGGAACAATGGTGGCCCTCTTGAAGCATGTGGGAACAGCAGACTGGTATAGGGATTGATTGAATATGTCCGTAAACACACCGGCCAGCTGGTCTGCGCATGCTCTGAGGGCGCGGCTGGGGATGCCGTCTGGGCCTGCAGCCTTGCGAGGGTTAACACGTTTAAATGTCTAACTCACCTCGGCTGCAGTGAAGGAGAGACCGCATGTTTTCGTTGCAGGCCGTGTCAATGGCACTGTATTGTCCTCAAAGCGGGCAAAAAAGTTATTTAGTCTGCCTGGGAGCAGGACATCCTGGTCCGTGACTGGGCTGGATTTCATCCTGTAGTCCGTGATTGACTGTAGACCCTGCCACATGCCTCTTGTGTCTGAGCCGTTGAATTGAGATTCTACTTTGTCTCTGTACTGACGCTTAGCTTGTTTGATAGCCTTGCGGAGGGAATAGCTGCACTGTTTGTATTCGGTCATGTTACCAGACACCTTGCCCTGATTAAAAGCAGTGGTTTGCGCTTTCAGTTTCACGCGAATGCTGCCATCAATCCACGGTTTCTGGTTAGGGAATGTTTTAATCGTTGCTATGGGAACGACATCTTCAACGCACGTTCTAATGAACTCGCACACCGAATCAGCGTATTCGTCAATGTTGTTGTCTGACGCAATACGAAACATGTCCCAGTCCACGTGATGGAAGCAGTCTTGGAGTGTGGAGTCAGCTTGGTCGGACCAGCGTTGGACAGACCTCAGCGTGGGAGCCTCTTGTTTTAATTTCTGTCTGTAGGCAGGGATCAACAAAATGGAGTCGTGGTCAGCTTTTCCGAGGGGCTTATATGCGTCGCAGGGCCTTATATGCGTCGCGGAAGTTAGAGTAACAATGATCCAAGGTCTTTCCACCCCTGGTTGCGCAATCGATATGCTGATAAAATTTAGGGAGTCTTGTTTTCAGATTAGCCTTGTTAAAATCCCCAGCTACAATGAATGCAGCCTCCGGATAAATGGTTTCCAGTTTGCAAAGAGTCAAATAAAGTTCATTCAGAGCCAACGATGTGTCTGCTTGGGGGGGGGATATATACGGCTGTGATTATAATCGAAGAGAATTCTCTTGGTAGATAATGCGGTCTACATTTGATTGTGAGGAATTCTAAATCAGGTGAACAGAAGGATTTGAGTTCCTGTATGTTTCTTTCATCACACCATGTCACGTTAGTCATAAGGCATACGCGCCCGCCCCTCTTCTTACCAGAAAGATGTTTGTTTCTGTCTGCGCGATGCGTGGAGAAACCTGTTGGCTGCACCGCCTCGGATAGCGTCTCTCCAGTAAGCCACGTTTCCGTGAAGCAAAGAATGTTACAGTCTCTGATGTCCCTCTGGAATGCTACCCTTGCTCGGATTTCATCAACCTTGTTGTCAAGAGACTGGACATTGGCAAGAAGAATGCTAGGGAATGGTGCACGGTGTGCCCGTCTCCGGAGTCTGACCAGAAGACCGCCTCGTTTCCCTCTTTTTCGGAGTCGTTTTTTTGGGTCGCTGCATGGGATCCACTCCGTTGTCCTGTTTGTAAGGCAGAACACAGGATCCGCGTCGCGAAAAACATTCTTGGTCGTACTGATGGTGAGTTGACGCTGATCTTATATTCAGCAGTTCTTCTCGACTGTATGTAATGAAACCTAAGATGACCTGGGGTACTAATGTAAGAAATAACACATAAAAAAACAAAAAACTGCATAGTTTCCTAGGAACGCGAAGCGAGGCGGCCATCTCTGTCGGCGCCGGAAATGCTATACATCAAGACTGCGCTTTTTTTTCTCTCGGAGCAAAACCAGACTTAAATTTACAAATGCAGTATGTGTGTTTAGTGAGTTCGCCAGATGAGAGGCGGTAGTGGTGACGCGTTATTATTGATAGCTGTGTGAATTGGACCATAAATCGGTCCAGCTTGAGCATTCGAAATGTAGCAAATACTTGTGTCAAGGAAAATGTACATATTTTCTTTAGGAATGTAGTGGAGTAAAAGTGGTCAAAAATATAAAGACACCGCCCAAAAACCTACTTTACTCCACCCTATAATTGTGTCTGCTTTGCAGTAAAGAAAGTAACAATTTCAACAAAAACACACATTGTCATTTGTCCATGTTCAGTGTAATGCTGCCACCTTGTGGCTTAAGAGCAGTGCACAACAAATTACACAATTATGAAACTTAATATTAGCCAGGAAAATTAACCCTGGCAAAACTGGCCAAGCAACAAACCCCAAATTAAAATGTGTTGTGTAAACATGGGGATTTGGCCTAACCTTGAGGTAACCTGTTCTTCGGTCCAGGTTCAGATGTAAGTTCTTGATCTCTCCAAACTCTGCAAACTTGTCGTGGATGTCCTCCTCAGTTGCCTCTTCATGTACCCCAGTCACGAAAAGGATCCAACCCTCCACAGCTGAGAGAATAAAAAAACAAACATGTCTGTGTTAATTAAATAACTGCTTCTATGGATAACTAGGGCTACCATCTGCTATAACACAATATTTAAATTAAACTCGTATTGTTATCAGCATTTTAAAACTTGGAAAGATGTACAAAAACACAGTTTCAAATCAACCCCCCCCATTCAGAAGTGACTGACAAAAGAATGTCCACCCTAAATTCATTATGGCACTTACATCTCTGAGGACCTGGCTCGTCTCCATCCTGCTCCACTGTATCATAGTCCTCTCTCACTCTGGACCTCGCTCCCTCCTCTAGCACAGCAGAGAACAAAGGGAATCATGCATCCCACCCCAAACATACAATTGTACACTGTCATACACTATTGAAAAATCGGAGAAGAAGAATACAGCCAGGTTAGGAGTCAGAACTGCAGTGGTAACTCACCTGAACCAAAACCTCGTCCCTTTCTCCTCTTTGCCTTTTCTTTTAACTTGTGGATGCTGTCTGGGGAATGAAGACATTACAGACACACATTAGTGAACTGAAAGTACAGACACACTGACTTAAAAACGCGTTGGGCTATTCATTAGTTAAGACAGCTAGCTACAGTAGCTAACTCGACCGAAATAAATATCTAATAACTACGTTAGTTGACAAGTTATTACCTTGACCTCACAGTTGACAAACAAATGAATTAGCTAGCTTGGTCACATACAAGTTGAAAGGGTGTTAGCTAACGTTAATGTTAGCTATCATACGTTAATTTTAGAATGGTGTAACGTTAGCTAGTAAATTAGCTAAGCTAGTTTAGCTAACGTTCAGTAGCTCACACGCTCATCGCCATCGGGTTACAATAGTCGACAGAAGAAATGCTGATTATGTAGTTGGTGAGTTATTAACACTGATCTCGCAGTTTCCAAACAAATGAACTGCCTACCTAGCTACCACTTGTGTTAGCCAGATAGCTTGCTAATGCGTTAGCGCAACCTACTCGCCATCTCTTAACAATGCCAAACAAACATTCATTGCAGTAACTGGAAGAGTGGCAACTGTACACATTCACTAGCTAACACCTATTTTTCAAACGACATAAGCACAATTCAAAAAGGTATTACACTACATAAGCCAACCAGCATGTTTGAATGGTTGCAACTAGGCCCAACAGTCAACACGCATCCACGATTTACGGATACTATTCACTCAGTTAGTCGAAAACTCCCCAAATACGCTATATTAGCGAGTCCATAGCAAGCACACAAAAAAACACAGAACTACTGTTTCATAAATTTTACCATCACCATCCTCATCCATAGCAAAGTCCTCGCCTCCCGCTTCATGAAGATCTAGTACGTCCGCCATGTTGTTAGCTCCTGTTTTTTGCGCTAATGCGCGTGAACGTTGATGATATCCGGGAAGCATCCCTGCCTGGTGTGTATTCATTAGTTAGATTACGATTTCAAAACGTTTCGTCTTTTGCTAAACGTTTTGCAACGGAAATGAGAGTTTCTATATGACAAATGCAGGTTGGTCCCTTTCTGTTTGTTATGTTTGTTTCCCTTTGGTTTCTAGAGTAAACAGTAAACGCTTTCTGTTAACGGAATCCTACTAATGAATAGACTGTTATCAGAGACGCTATAGAAAGCGTATAAATATACTCCAATATATTATAACTAGAAATGTGAAATAAATTAATACATGGGTATGGGCGTGTATTGTTCACATCGAATTATTTGTGTCAGTTAGTTTCAATTGATTAGTTGAATTTCACAGATTTAAATGGCAGGTAGCCTAGCGGTTAAGAGTATTGAGCCAGTAAATGAGCTAACTGGCTGAACACATTTCGTTGTGCTCTTGAGCAAGGCACTTAACCCCAATTGCTCCTGTAAGTCGCACTGTGTAAGAGCATCTGCTGAATGACTTAAATGTAAATTATTTGAGCAGAGACAGCACAGCACACAGCACAGCACCTTGGGAAAAGGTCATCATAAAAATTCAAACATCACATAACCTTGTGATGTTAGGTTACTTGGCTATGCTGAATGCGTCCACGATCCACCAAGCTGCCAGATGCCTAGAGAGAGAGATCTTCCTCAACAAAATAGGCTATGCCTTTCTGTAAAAAAAAGTTGCTGAAAGTACCTCAGCACAATCTTTTCCCAATTCCCTGTGGTGAATCATAGACTCCATACAAAGAAAGATGCAGAGAGATGCAGAGAAAAATAATGAAAGAACTTTGAAATACAAAAAGTACTTAATCCACGAGTCGGAGTGTGATATTTATGAGAAATTGCTCAATCAACATCTAGGGTACATGTCACATTGGGATCTCTGGTCCAGCCAATCTAATTTGCTGAGATAATTACATTCCTAGGAGAGATTCAAAATAATGAATGAAGTCATATTACATATTTTCTGTCTTAATGATGGGTCTTTCTATATTCATTCATGCAATGTGCAATTTATTTACAGTATGTCAGAGGATCATTCTTGCTGTATGTATGAATGATAATATGTATCATCATTACTTTAGATTACCCAGTAGAGAAAAAAAATCCAACAGTACAGAAAAAACTGGACATTGACCACATTAAACTATTAAGCATGCGACTATAGGAGCACATGCCAGTATCTATGTTCTCAATCTACAAACTGAATAGGAAATGTCAGCTCTTTTGCTGACTCTAACTGATTGTAACCCAACCATAAAACAATGCAATTACCATTAGTTTCACATTTATTACTGAAATATATGTCCTCAGCAATAACAAGTTCATATACAAGCAATGTATCTACCATTCCCCTGATGTGATGGGTTTATCTGAGGCCCTATATGTTTCTGGCTGATACTGTAACACTAGTAATGTGCAGTGAGGCAATGGCTGATGGAACGTCCAACCTGGAAAGTAGAAAAGGTGTTGTCAGTCGTGTTACCATCAGTCTTTTTCTAATGTGCGTTTTAAAGGCTGTGTAATAAAGACTAGCTCTTCAGAAGAGGTCAATTCAAATTGAAGTCAGTCAATTCAGGAAGTGATTTGAATTTAAAATCCCCAAACCTTTTGACATAAACAGCATCCCCTTTTCAGTTTATTGAGAACTCATTGACAACAGAGGCCCTTTTTCAATTGTTGTGAATTGGAATTTCAGTTTACTGGTATTAGCCAGACTAGAACTTATAGCCTTCAATTCGAATGGACCCCAACCCTGGTTAACACGCACACTACCAAGCTTTTCTAATTTGTGTTGTTGAGAGTTACTTCCCCCAAATCAACGTTATTTTTCTATAAAAATGCTAGCTCTGCCAATCCTTAAGAAAATAAGTTAATAAAACCCCAAAACATTGGAAACAAATGAGGGAAAATGAAATGATGCAACTTAAGCACCTTATCTCGAACCCAATCAGTACCCACACTTGGACTTTGTGTCTTTATTGGGACAGGCACCACATCAAGGTTCATCAGCCAACGCTACACATTTGCACATTCCACCTCAGGTCACTCCCTTACATGTTGTAGCCAATAAGATTTGGGCCAGGCCCCTTTTGTCCACCAGGAGCTATAAAAAACCCTTGGCCCCAGACACAAGGTACGTTAGGTCCAAGAACCCCCAGAAGTAAAGGTAAGTCTTCCATGGTTTTCTCTGTCTGATCCCAATGCCTCAGTATATTGGTTTAACACTTAAAGATTAGCCTCATATTTATTGTGTGTATTTTTGTTAGTGTAGTAACCTCAAGAGAGATTCATCAAAGTACTGTAAAGTTTTCATTATGACTACATGGTTAAATATGACGCCAATTTCTACTGCGATCTTAATGTGGTCAGAGTTTCATCACATTTACCTGGTTTCACCAAGGATAAGTGCAACTTCTGAAGGTGAACAGAATATCTTTTGAGTGTCAATCGTCATGTAGTGTACGATGTTGCATCTGAAACTCCCTGTTGTCGTCCTAATCCTCGTCTCCTCTTCTGTAGATCCACCTTGCCCATCAGCAATCATGAAATTCTCTCTCGTCGCTGCCCTTGTTGTTGTGCTGGCCATTGGTAAGAATCCATTACATAAATTGTTCCGCAACAAAGAAAAATCTTTATGACTTTCTATCTTATCTGCATATATACTTAATACTACTCATGAATAGTAATTGAGTAACACATAACTGATAAACAAGGTAATTCAGAGGATAAATATTTATTTGAAAATCAAGCCCTTTACTCCTCTGCTAATCTATAACCTCTTTAATCATAACTACATCCATCCTTGTTTTCAGATTGAATTAATACTGTGGTTTTAAACACAATACTGTGTGTGTAACTAAGTGTGTTTTCTGTGTGTGCGTATGACAGGCTGTGAGTCCGGTTCCCTGGTGAAGCGTGACATCCCTGCTGAGATCGAGACTCTCACAAAGTACTTCCAGGACGCCATTGAGACAGTGAAGTCTCATGAGCTGATCAGCCAGGCTCAGTACGTCACTGACCACCACAATCTTCCAATATAATATAAAATAATAGAATACTTCTCTTGAGGGGAGATTCTATTGCAGATCAACAAAATAAGTACCATCAACTCTGTATGGAGTTGAATCTCTTCACGTTTAAGATATGAAGTCATTCTAAATAGAACACTCATTCAAATGGTTACTATTCATTTTATTTATTCGTAACATTGTACTTGACAGGGATATTACATCTTAAACATGTCTGTTTTCACATCAGTACCGTACAGTCGGCTTTAAAGCTAACTTGCTCCCTGAGCCTACAGCTGTTGGAAAACGTCTCTCTAAGTGTGTCTCTCTACCCATAGGGGTTACCTGGAGGAGGGTAAGACTCAGATCACACCTCTGACCGACAAGATCCAGGAGCATGCTGAGAAGATCCAGGAGCAGATGAAGCCCTTCGTCAGTGACATCGAGAAGCAGGTGCGTCCCATGGCTGATAACCTGCAGGCCCAGTTCATGCCTCTGGTTGACAAGATGCAGGCCCAGTTCAAGCCTCTGGCTGATGACCTGCAGGCCCAGATGGAGCAGCTCTTCCAGACCGTGGTTGACCAAACCAAGGCACTCCTCCCCCCCCAGTCAAGCTAACGTTACATCCCCATAGAAAGGAAAAACCATCTCCACTCTGTCTGTTTCACCTGGGTCAAGTCCAGCTCACTCCTTCTCTTGACATCATCTTGAAATGAAGCTGAAATTTCACCAATAAAGGGCTTGAAAGGTGGCCATTTTGTCTGTGATTATTTTCTAGGGTAGCCTAGTGGTTAGAGCGTTGGACTAGTAACCAGAAGGTTGCAAGTTCAAACCCCCGAGCTGACAAGGTACAAATCTGTTGTTCTGCCCCTGAACAGGCCACCGTTCCTAGGCCGCCATTGAAGATAAGAATTTGTTCTTAACTGACTTGCCTAGTTAAATAAAAGTAAAAAAATAAATAAAAAAACATGGGCACATTGCAGATTAAATTAATACACTGTGTACTGCTGTGTAATTTAATGAAGGTTAAAGGTCAAATTATGGGGTTGAAATTAGATACATTTCTGGGTGGAATTTGATGGGAAGTGCTTATTGAAGTGCGAGTTAATATTTGTTTTGATATACTGACCTTTGGGCCACTCTATCATATAGCCTATAAGCAGAGTTGGGTAGTTTAGTTACTAAATATAATCAGTTACAGTTACTAGTTACCTGTCCAAAATTGTAATCAGTCATTTTGGATTACCCATACTCAGTAATGTAATCTTATTAATTTCAGTTACTTTTAGATTACTTTCCCCTTAAGAGGCATTAGAAGCCAAAAAGGATCCATCAAACGCATTTGGTGTGTCATCATAGTGGTCTCTAATTTGTGGTCAGACTCGCTCAGGTGGAACAAACTAAATTTGCCCTTTTTTTCAAGGCTGAATTGAATGTCATTGAGGAAAGGAAAAGTGTTAATGTATTTTGTCGCAAGCAAGTAATCCAAGGAGTAATCATCTAGTTTTTCAAAGTATCTGTAACCTGATTACACAATTCTAGCTGGAACTACTTTTTTTGTAATCAGATTACATGTACATGATTACATGCAATCAGTTTCTCTCCAACCTTGCCTAGGAGCCCGAGTTGTTAATATTCTTAA
This sequence comes from Oncorhynchus mykiss, assembly GCF_057628025.1. Lineage (NCBI taxonomy): Eukaryota > Metazoa > Chordata > Actinopteri > Salmoniformes > Salmonidae > Oncorhynchus > Oncorhynchus mykiss. The sequence continues at coordinate 36,195,393 of NC_143024.1, forward strand.
ATAGTTGTTTGTATTGGATGGAGTTTAGCATCAGCTAAATTTAGATTGTTATATTCAGATATAGTCATGTCATTGATTGTAACCTTGTCATCCTACACACACTCATTAATGCATAGAATAGAATGTTTTAAAGATGACAATAAAAATCTGATCTGACTGACTAGATAAGTGATGAAGTAGTATTGCTTGTCCTTTGTCTTGATGATATCATAGTTCTGCTGAATTGCCTGGGCAATAGAGACATGCAGGGACTACAAAGTGCATAGAAAAAGAAAAGGTTACACAAAGTCAGAAAAAGGCACTAACATACAGTCACGATTACACATTTAATAGGCTATAACTGATTTACACTGTGGACAGGGACTTGAGCCAAGCCCCTCGATGTCGCGGAAACCATCATCTATGATCTGATCCATGCACTCACGGCAGAAGTGGTGTCCGCAGGGATGGCGCCAAAGTCTCCAGTGTTGAATGAGACCACAACGCTGACAGCCGCGCAGCATAGTTGTGTATCCGAGAAGCCTGACATGAGTGACTTCCGAGGAATAGCCTACCACGTAACTGAAGGGGGTCAAAATAATAATATATATATATATTTTTTTTATAGTGCAATTCATAGGCCTAATCATCATCACGACATCTCCATTACATTCTTAAACTCTAATCCCACAGAGCTCGACAGTTTGTAGTCCTAAAAAACAGAAATGATTTACATCTGGTTCGTTCAGCCATTACTATGGGCAAAATTAATGGGGAAAGTATAGGGTTTTGGAATAAATAACGAAAATAAGGTATGTGGTTAAAACAGGTTTATGAGATTTTATACGTTTTGTTCTATGAGGTATCAGTCAGTTATCATGAACTTTATGAATTACAAATCCGTTATGTGCGTTATGTTTTTTGAAGTTACATAAATGTTTAAAAATTCACAAAAAGTGATGTAAGCTGATTAAGATGACCTCGTAGAACAAAACTGTATAAGATCTCCTCAGCCTGTGTTTACCACATATCTTATTTTCGGTGTTTATCCAAAAACCCTACAAAAACTCCATTCATTTTCCCATAGGCTTTGTTCAACGAACCATGGCAGAGTTAATGCCTACAAAAAGACGTCATCACTGTTGCTTTCTATATCGCCACCACCACCTTCTTCTTCATCATCATCGTCGTCGTCGTAAACAAATGCTCTCCTTTCAACCAATCAGCGTGCCGGAATGGACATTTGGGACGCTGATCCCTCCCACTTCAGGTAGACTAGACTAGAGTGTTGTCCGTGCATCCGTAATGTAAGTTTATGGTTTCATATTCATCATCATTGATACAATAGCCTAGATAAAAACGGTTGCAGTTTTAAACGGAAAGTTTATTGAAGTTTACCTAATTTAAATTTGGTGTAGGCCTACCTGTCTTTCGAATTTTGTCCTCTCAACTGGCAGCGCGGGAAGATGGAAAACATCACTCTCAAAAATCTCTGCAGTCCCTTCCATACCCTCATTGCTTTGGAAAGTCAATGGAAAAGGGTGAACGGGTCTGAAAATGAACGAGACAAAGAGTTAAGGAATGAGGCAGTGGTGTTTGTTCAGCCCAGGCTACAGCTTCCCAGATATTGTAACTTGAATTTAGGCCTGCCTACATACAGATATCTCCATTTTAAATAGCCAACAAAAAAACGACAGTACATTATAATGGAGAGATGGTTGCAATCTGGAGAAAGTTGTACATCCTTTAAAAATAACTATTAAATAAGTGTTGATATGGGACCTGCTTATTAGGGGTTTTTGTCTCAAAGCAATGAGGTAGACCATGACTTGTTGTCAATTTTGACACATAACAACAAAATCACTAGTCTTCCACACAGCTATGGACCCTTAAGATGAGAGGCTGCATGCTTTATTGGTTTTAGAAGACAAAACTCACATAGAGACACATTGGGTGTGCTGTAGCAACCCAAAGAATCAAATAATCATTAATCAAGTCAACGTTGAGTCTGATTTGGGAAAGAATAATATGTGTACTTTATCTCCTTATAATCTCATTATTAGCATGATGGCAGTGCATCTAAGTGTAAACAATAAGTAGGCCTATGCCCCCCTTGAATACACTATGCTCAGTCATTTGATAGCATGATCTCATCTAGCTTCACTTTACTGTACCCTTGCCTATTCAGTTGCCAGGCTACAAGATGTACTCAAGGTGGCCTCCTTTAGCTAATGTTTAAAGGACTGAAGCATATTTTCAGGGAAACTCAGCCTCCTTCCAGCTGAACTAATCTCTATACATCACAACAACCTTCAGGCTGAAGGCTAAAGGCATTTGAACGAGGTAATGCCAGTTCTAGGTGACCTTCTCCTTGTAATAGAAGATTTAATGAAGACAACTTATCAAGTGCCCTTACTTGCAATCAAAGAAGCACATGACAGAAAGTAAAAAATAAAAATGACATTATACGTTTTATACCTCTGCTCATTTTGATATGGCCAGATGTCTTGTCAGTTCTGCAACGTTGCCTCCTTGTCGTGAACATAAAATAAAATCTATGAACCATATTAAACCTAATTCAAATCTTGACTATGGGGTAACCAGGGATTGCCTCTGAGCTGTTTGTATAAAATATGTCCACCATATGTCTGTCTGACTTCTGTACTCATAACAAACGTATCATCAGTCAACATCAGATATCAAATGTTCTAGCGACCACTGTTACGAAGCAGCAGCAGCAGGACAGATGTTTATCAGACCATTAACTAATGACTGCATGTCTCATCGTGGTGCATCACATCATTTTTCATAAACGTTTAGAACTGCTTAATACATTTGGTAACACAGGCTTCATATCAGAGGGTTATGAAGGCGTATGAGGGACAGATGTTATTTCCGTAGTGTTAAAGAGACAGTTGATGGTGGTGCCACCTTGTTCTACAGCCTCTAAGACCCTGGGGTGGTAGTGGAAGGACAAGGCCAGGGTGATGTAGATGGGCACACCAGCTGGATGGAGAGCCAGTGATAACTGGGTATCAGGGCACACTGTGTGCCACAAAGGTTGGCACATGCAGTTTCTGCCCTGTAAGTTAGGCATAGAGAGAACCCCTAAAGATAAGCTGTGTCTTTGAGGTTCCCTTTGAATTGATCTGTTTCAATAACGTGTCCATAATGCTGGATTTGAATTGATCTGTTTCAATAACGTGTCCATAATGTTGGATTTGAATTGATCTGTTTCAATAACGTGTCCATAATGTTGGATTTGAATTGATCTGTTTCAATAACGTGTCCATAATGTTGGATTTGAATTGATCTGTTTCAATAATGTGTCCATAATGTTGGATTTGAATTGATCTGTTTCAATAACGTGTCCATAATGTTGGATTTGAATTGATCTGTTTCAATAACGTGTCCATAATGTTGGATTTGAATTGATCTGTTTCAATAACGTGTCCATAATGTTGGATTTGAATTGTATTTTTGAGCTCCAATTCAGTTTTTTATACTGGAAATATAGACATGAATAGCATAACACAAGCAAATGGTCATGTTTGTGCAATGATGTGATGATTAATCCATTTATTTGACTATGTTCTGTCAATTATTAATAACTATTAGAATCACAACAACATGTATTTTCTTCCCTTAACTCTTGTTGTCGCCCACTGAATATTTGCAACATCAAGGTATTGTGTAGTATGTACATATTGTATTATTCCCCCCAAAAAATCTCTGTTACTGTAGGCTGGTGAGTGATTTGGAAAAAGACTCCCTGCGGTGCAAAATTCATTTCCAGAATGTCGAGGGTATATGTAATCACGCAGCTGACCAAATTACACAATATTTACGTTCTGGGTTAACCAAGATAAATGTTTTTGGCATCTGAAGTCTGTTTGTGAGGTATGAAATATTGTGTGACATTTGTAGCTGGTATGTGGCCGTTATGTTACTGTTTGGACTCCAATAACACATGTATTGATATTTACACATTAAACACATGTAGTTAATGCCTAAAAACTATTTTAGCTATTTCAAAGTTATTGCCTATTCTATACTGGCATAGGCTTTCATCTAATGCATATTCTCCTCTGCATATTAAAGGCTATACTGCATGTGCATTATATTTATAGGGGTTTCCATCATATGTACAAGTCCTGCATGGTAACTTGATTGTCACGGACATGACAGGAAACACAGTTACAGTCAATGTTGTGTCCAGTTTGAGCCTGTATAACAAAAATAAATAGATTGGTATAATTTCACTACACAAGGAGTGTTGTGTGTGTGTGTGTGTGTGTGTGTGCGTGTGTGTGTGTGTGTGAGTGTGAGTGTGAGTGTGTGCCTTTGATAACATGCTCTGTGTGTCTATAGTCTTTAGGAAAATTGTATGCCAATGATGTCCATGCACTCTTCCTTAATAATCAAAGGAGAGCTAGTTAGACATGCAGATTTTTATCTAACAAATCCAATGAGTATAAGCTGAAGGATACTAGATAACCCAGAAGCATATAGTGTATATAGAGATATAATGCACTGGCTCAGAGACAAACCATAATTGACTTTGATTATGCAGGTAGAGAGCAGGTTAACATGATCCAATGTACCATTTAAAATCATGACATGTCAAGATCATAAATCATACATACATCTGTATGCACCCACATAATGACAGGACTACATTCTGCCCATTAGCAAAATGGAAGGTACTCACCATGTTTCAATTTAGGCACCTAGAAGGGTCATCCAGACGGCTTGATCTGCGTGTGGAAAACAGCGAACCCTGACAGAAAAGAAACGGTGGGCTATTATGAGAGCCTGAAAAGCACTTAAGAATTGGACAAAAATTTTAGAAAAGAGAGGAAAATAAGAAAGCACTACATGGAAGCCACACTTCAAGATGGTTTTGGGCTGTTAAAAGTGGGGGCCAATCCAATATCTACAGTTCCAAACGCCTTGTCTTTAAGAAGAGTGCTGTATGCTTTGGTCTCTAAGGAGTAAGGACACAGGCTGTCTCAATGGGCAGTGGGGAATACTGATGGATATGTTTTTGCTGGCATGGGTTATGTTTTTTACTCAAAGCTGACAGACAGACAACCCCCATGCACACAGGTGCTAGCCTATTCAAGGGAATTGTGTAAAAATGACATCACTGAAAATCTGCTCTGAAAGCCTTTCAACATAAAAGTCCTTCCTTCCACTTTAAGTTGCTCTACAGTACATTATTTTCTTTCTTTCTTTCTTTTTCTTTCTTTCTTTCTTTCTTTCTTTCTTTCTTTCTTTCTTTCTTTCTTTCTTTCTTTCTTTCTTTCTTTCTTTCTTTCTTTCTTTAATAATGTAATGCAATACTATACAGTACATATGTAGCAGCATTATGCATTTTCACACATATATAGTCACCATGCAAAAATGCAGAATATTTGTTTTCACAGTAGTTGCCATTTTCTGTGAATTTCTTCAGAAACAAATGACCAACTGAAACTTATTTTTCCCAATTGTCTGATCCTCCTGTTATTTTCGGTCTCTTCAATGCTGAAATACCACTTTGTGAAATTACAGTACCATTTTGAAAAGTAGACACAGGCAGCCAGCAATGTAGAAATAGAATGAATAGAACAAGGTTGGTAGCTCTAAACCTGGTCAACTCAAGGGTAGACTCGCAATGGCTGCTTGGTATTGTGATGCAATAATTCCCATGGTAATTTGTAATGTTTTATGAACTGATGCTTGATTGCCATAGTAATCTAGAATGTTCATTTAAATTATGCTGACTGATGAGGCTCATGCAATGGAATGTATTTGTTGTAATGTCAGTTGAGTTGACTCAACAAATGACAGCATAGATTGAAAGGTACACTTCCTGTTTTCACTTCCTGGCATGGGTCTAGGTTGAAGATGACAAAGGTAAGACAAGATGGTTCTAATATCTATTTGCAACAATGGGGCCAGCTACTGTATGCTAGTAAACAACGGTCTGGTAGCCTAGCGGTTAGAGCTTTTGGGCCAGTAACAGAAAGGTCGTTGGTTTGCATTTCTTAGCCGACATGGTGAAAAATCTGTTAATGTGCCCTTGAGCAAGGTATTTAACCCAAGTTTGTTACAGGTGTGCCATACTACTTTGGCAAAAAAAAAATATATATATATATAATAAAATAAAGTCATAACTTGTCCTCCTAACCTTCTATATTCAACCTAGGCATGGGTATACTCAAAAGGGCTGCCAGTCCACCGGTTATTCCATAATTGACTTGAATAGGGATGTGCGTTCTGTTCATTCTATTTCTATGGTTGGCAATTCATGTGCATAGCCTCAGCAACAATGGAGTGCTGGCCTTGGTGATGGTTGCTAGGCAATGGAGGAAATACAATGGCCTCCTTGGAAACCAAAGGCCCTTAAGTGGACTAAAAGGAATGAAATAACACAAAAAATATATTGATGAGGAAAACAGTGATGCTGTGCACCTTAGAGAAGACATAGAACAACATATTGCTGTGTTGTAGCACATGGGGAGACAGGAAATAGTAGGTACCCCTGAAACGTACGTTGGACTTGAATTCTAGTTCCACGCAGAGCCTTATGGCTTTGGTTCCATGTTGGCTAGACTTATCAATCAATCAATCAAACATACTAATCAATCTAATAATCATTAAATGTCTGGCTTGTTCTTGTGTTCTGTTTGTCTGTGATTCATGTAAGATGTCTCTTGTTTGACTAACATTTCTTAGTCTAGATGTGGTTACTGTAATAACAACAATCACAGTACAAATAGGGGCTACCCGTGTAAGTTTACACAAAATATGGAGTTTGTTGTCACTGTTGTATAATCGGTTACTTCCTCTATCAGATCACATCAGACCTTTACACGATTAAGACATTCTGTGTAAGATGAGGACTGGATGAACCAATTGATTAATTTTGATTGATTTTTGATTAATTAATAATAATAATAATAATAATTGATTCATTAATTATTTTTGATTGATTTTTGATTAATGATCCTTGTGTATTTTAGACAGGCATTGACGAAGTGTACGTGCGAAGGGGCTGAGGCTAGAGCGTAGCAGGCTTTACACATATAGATGTTGGGTTTGGCTACAAAATGGAAGCAAATTAGAGAGCGGTCTTAAAAACAGCAGCAGTCCACTTGGGCTTGACAATAGTGCTTCTGCTGTACAATATTGTTCTTTTGTGTGGCTAGATGAAACAGGTGCACTTTGCAAGTGGTTGACAGCAGGAAAAGAGAATTCCTAGCCTGTATTTTTAAGAGCTAGTTTGTTAGGAGCTAGTCCGACTAATGAAAATATGGGGAGTTCTCTCATTTAATGAAGGTTTATGCAACTGCATAATAACCCCATTATATGTCCATTGTCACGAATATATCGAGATGCCTCAATTGCAATCAAACATGAATTATTATCACACAACAAAGCCGACAGGGTTTCTTCTTTGATCAAAAGGAGCTTAGGTGGTGAGCTAGGCAGGAGGCGTGGCAATGGGTGTGGTTGCAATTTTAAAGCTAATTTCCTGCGATTTAACATATTCTACCTTGGAGCTGAAAGTATTTTTCTGTTTTAAATCAAATTTCCTGCATTTCTATGCATTTTTGCCATGGCTAATGCTGTGTTCTTATGCTCACACATAATAACAAAATCTATACTCCTGAATTCATAGTTTTGGGAATTTTCGATTCTCCCTGACTGTCTAGCTTTCATTTCGATGAGTTAGCTCTCAAAGACTATATAATGCAAAATATATAGGTCCATTATCGTTTCTACATACATTATATCTGGTTTTAGTCGCTTAAGTTCACACTGAAAGCGTTTTTCCATCTAGATGTTTTTCTTCTAAAAGCAGTGTTTGGTCCTAGACGGCTCGAAAAAAAACACTTAGGTGGCTCGCCCAATCATTTTCTATGCAGAAAAATCCCTGTCCAGCGGGAAAAAAGTAAAACAATTCAAATTAGATTTCAAGTTCCGATGACTAAATTGTTTTTTAGTCCACAACCAGACTGCATTATATGCACTGCACATTTGACACCTAACGTGATAAATTGTAGACGTCTGTAGGCATTAACAAGGTAAACACACTAAAATGAAGGAACCCACTGACCTTCTAAGACCAAACCATAAACTCAACTCAAAGATTCTAAGAGCCATGATGTCCTATTTCTCTGAAAATGCTCCTCCTCCTCTCAAATGAAATGTCATCTCTCTCCCAGCTCTGTGCAGTCTGTTGTGGAGAAACTGAAGCACCCACTCCAAAACAACACTATTATTTGCTCCTCCTGGGGCCGACCCCTGAAGTGTTCTACTCAGTTAGAGCTCCTAATGCAGATTCCATTTCAGTAGCTATTAGGCATCCTCCCTATCTACCAGACCCCCCACCCCATCCCTCCATCCCACCCCTGGGAAGCCCTGCAAACTGCTTATTCAAAAATCGCATAAATATATGTAATGACATTTCGGAGGCAAAGAGGCCTGTGTGGTTTTTAATTCATACTTAATGGCTGTCAGGCTAAATAGCGGGCCCACTATCCTAAATGGGAGCTGCTCTGCCACTCCCCTCCACTTAGGACTGATAGTTGTCTGCTTTGCTGCTCCTCGTGGCGCTCTCTCTTCCATCCTTGTTCTCTAGTTGAAACAGAGTAGTACACTCTTAGAAAAAACGATTACAAAAGGGTTCTTCGGCTGTCCCCATAGGAGAACCCGTTTTGGTTCCAAGTAAAACCCTTTCCGGTTCCAGGTAGAACTCTTTTGTGTTCCATGTAGAACCAAAATGGTTCTACCGGGAACCAAAAAGGGTTCTTCATAGGGTTCTCCTGTGGGGACAGCTGAAAAACTCTTTAATGTTCAAGATATAACCTTTTTTTCTGTAGCATGTTCCCTTACTTAGGTTGTTAAAAACAGCCATCTGAGTAGATCAGCCTGAGAAGTGAGGATGGCAAAAATGACCATTGTAACTGAAAAATGACCGTTGTAACTGATTCTATACTACTGATAGGACAGTTGAATAAACGTGACCATCCTCAGACAATGTAAAAGTGTACTTCATAACATCATAGAAAATATACACAAATAACTCAATGTGCAGACAGTCTGTGGACAGAAAAAATCTCCCCAAAATAGTTTTTCTTTATTTAACTAGGCAAGTCAGTTAAGAACAAATTCCTATTTACAATGACAGCTTACCGCGGGCCAATTCCCTATGGTACTCTCAATCACGGTCTGTTGTGATACAGCCTGGAATCAAACCAGGGTATGTAGTGATGCCTCTAGCACTGAGATGCAGTATCTTAGACCGCTGTGCCACTTGCTGAAGACAAATACAAGAAGACAGCAGGAAATAATCGGTAGCAAATTTTTAGATGTCCAGATAATGTACCTATTCTGACGACATTGACAAATAGAAGTAGGCCTACATTACTTTGCTCAGGCCTCTGAGTACAGCCAATGACTGATCAGTGCAACAATACGCACTGTGAAATAAAACGGTACCCAAAAGCCAAGAATAGCATTGAGTCATCACAAACAAAGAGGAGGGGTGGGTTAAAAAAACATAATCATAATTACTACTACAAATATTGATGCCCGTCCAGCTTCTTCTTCTTTTTTTTCCAGAGTTGGGCTGAAATGTAAATAAATCTATCAGGGCAAGGAGCTGGAGGCTCGTGTTACCACTACTAACAGTCAAGAGCCTTTTCATGCTGCCCAGGAGGGCCATTCCTGTAACGCTAGCACACTAGAGAGGCCCACAAATCATCTCTCTCTCTCTCTACTTCTCTCTCGTCTTTCTCCCACTCTACCCTCTGTATCTTGCTTTCTCACTTTCTGTTTCTCTCGCTCTCCTCTTTCATCCCTTTTTTGTTTCTATTCAGTTCTTGTTTGTATTAATCTTCACCCCATTCCCGGCCCATGCCCCTTCTACTATCTTATTCTCCTCCTCTTTCTTCACTCTCTCTTTATCCTCTCCACTCTTACACAGCTGCTTACATGCCTGAGAATAACACAATGGACCAAAGACAACCATAAGAAATGTAGTATTGTGTAGTACACATGCATGTAGAAAGAAGGGGTCGGGGTTGTGCTCTGTCCCTCATCATACACTATTCTCTTATCGTCATGTCCCTTATCTCAACAAACAGGTTAAAGCTGATCATTGATGAGCGATGATACTATCTCTGTCCCTGATCAATGCTGGGCTCAGCCTCTATCGATCTGTCTGCATGGCGGGATAGAGCTTTTCTAGTTCTGACCCACACAGGCCAAGTGGGTCACATGGGTCGCGACCACTGTTTGGACAGATCCTAGGAGAGGTTAATAACCATGGCAGAACAACAACACACAATAGGGAAGGGTTATGTCAATGTTCATTCAATATGTTTCTTCATTATTTCTTCAGCGGATGGTGAGATATCATTTTCTTTTACATTGACCTACAAACTGAAGAGCTTTGAGAAAACATCAAGACTGTGTGATAATACGTCACATTTTATATTTTATAAGAAATTGTGCAAAATATGACTTTATCTGATTTCATTTATGTCGAGCAGTCAGTCCTCAGCTTTACACAGTAGCAGTGTCCTAAGTACTCATAGATGAGGGGTAGCACTTCCCTTTTTTGGCCCAATTCCAAACCACACCCTAGCCCCTATTCCAGACCCTTGGTAATTCCCTCCTGTCAGATCCATGACAGGGAATCAACATGGGGCCCTAAGGGTATGGGGCTGGAGATTGGTTTGGTATTGGGCCTTTATCTCTGACATCTCCTGTCTCAGGATCAGTTAGTAGCACACTCAACAGTCATACACTTGCTGTTCCCATTGCCGAGTCCAGGTGCCTTTTTTCTGTATTGCTTTCCTTCTATGATTGTGTTTGTTTTTCACTGTGGCAGATCTCCATCTGATGTTTGGAGTTGACTTAGCTCCTGAATCAGAGCATCAATCAACGGTAATTACTGTCAGGCTTCCGGTAGGCCAACCCTCACACCCATATGGACCCGGTCTATCCATCCTGGCCAGTTGGCAGCTTTATAGGCTGGGGCCTGTGTGAAAGTGGGACTCTAACAATGAAACACATTTGACATGTGATTGAGGCATTGAGCCCCAGGGTTTGGCACTCCATTCAACGCCTCACTGCCAGAGCCAATTTACAGTATTCACAGTCTGCCACTCATTTTGTCTACTGTGGATTATCTGCTGTCTGCTTCTTCCTCTATTATAGTGTCATCACTATCAGAGTGTATGAGTGATCCCATAGATAGAACCATTCATAATGAATCAATGATAAGGCAAAAGAGAGTTTGAACAGGTGCTTTACAATATACATCATGCTGAATGATTCATCAATATTCTCCGTTCTTATGTTGATCAGAAGCCTCATTGTATCGTGATAGGGTTAATGGAACTACACGAGTGCATGGGATGTGTGTTTTTGTCAAGACCAGGAGAAAGCAATGTGAAGCCTCAGTGAGCGGCCATCCCAGGTGACTCCAGTCTGTTCCTGCCAGTTCCATAAGGATGCTTGGTGCGTAACTTGGAATGAGCTGCATGTGCATTCATGAGTGCTGTAGGTCTCACCTTGTGTCTAATTCAGTTATAGAGTGTGCTGCTGCTCACCCCAGGGCACAACTATCCAGATAAAATACATTAGTAATGATGCTCCCAAAGATAGAGCTGGAGATCTGGGCCGAGGAATCAATAGAATGAGGGGAAAATGCATAACAAACTGTAAGGAGAGCACTTATGTCTAATTGAATATATGCAGTAACTATCAGAGGAGTCCGGTGGGTTGTGATTTTGCTAGGTTAAAAAATATTAGGGAATAGGTTAAAAGTATATATAGCAGGACAAAAACACAATATTGGATTGAGATGGAAATACTTTAGATGGTAAGATTATCAGTGTTTGATTACTTCGTTCTTGGGACATAACAGGTCTCTCTTGTAAAATAGATTTTCAATGTGAAACGGAACATCTGTATGAAGAAATGATAAACGATTTGGTTCTTAGCAAAAAAATGTATTTTCAGAATAGATTAGAATGGGTTGAAAACATCTGTGTTGATTTGAAAGCAGCACCGAGGTTCATCAGTGAGAGGAACATATTGTCTGTCGATGGGGGCAATTGGCCTTGGACCTAAAAATGTGAGTTTATATCAAATAAAACATAATTGTATTTGTCACATGCTTTGTAAAAAAACAGGTGTAGACTAACAGTGAAATTCTTACTTTACCAACAATCCAGAGAGAATGAAAACAGAGAAATAATAGGAAAGTAAATCATGTAATAATAAATGTTGTAATAAATACACAATGAGTAATGACAATTTAGCTATATACACGGGGTACCAGTACCAGAGTCGATATGTAGGGGTAAGAGGTAATTGAGGTAGATATGTACATATAACTAGGATTATTACCTGATCATCTACCTATACTCAAAGCCCACCCAAATATGTTACCTTCCATTTATTTCATTTGATGTCAGCTACCAACTTTGTGTCAGTACACAATACATTTTTTTCACTGCAAATTCACTTTACTGTTGGTAAAAAAGGGGGGTAAAAACTGTTGAGAAGCCTTTTGGTCCTAGACTTGGCACTCCGGTACCGCTTGCCATGTGGTAGCGGAGAGAACAGCCTATGACTGGGGTGGCTGGGATCTTTGACAATTTTTAGGGCCTTCCTCTGACACCGCCTGGTGTAGAGGTCCTGGATGGCAGGCAGCTTAGCCCCAGTGATGTACTGGGCTGTACACACTACCCTCTGTAGTGCCTTGCGGTCGGAGGCCGAGCAATTGCCATCCCAGGCAGTGATGCAGCCAGTCAGGATGTTCTCGATGTTGCAGCTGTAGAACCTTTTGAGGATCTCTCGAAACTGAATCTTTTTAGTTTCCTGGGGGGGAATAGGCTTTGTCGTGCCCTCTTCCTGACTGTCTTGGTGTGTTTGGACCATTCTAGTTTGTTGGTGATGTGGCAACCAAGGAACTTGAAGCCCCCAACCTGCTCTACTACAGCCCCGTTGATGAGAATGGGGGCGTGCTCGGTCCTCCTTTTCCTGTAGTCCACAATCATCTCCTTAGTCTTGGTTACGTTGAGGGATAGGTTGTTATTCTGGCACCACCCGGCCAGGTCTCTGACCTCCTCCCTATAGGCTGTCTCGTCATTGTCGGTTATCAGGCCTAGCCCTGTTGTGTCATCTGCAAACTTAATGATAGTGTTGGAGTAGTGCCTGGCCATGCATTCGTGGGTGAACAGGGAGTACAGGAGGGGACTGAGCACGCACCCCTGGGGGGCTCCAGTGTTAAGGATCAGCATGGTAGATGTGTTGCTACCTACCCTCACCACCTGGGGGCGGCCCGTCAGGAAGTTCAGGATCCAGTTGCAGAGGAAGGTTTTTAGTCCCAGGATCCTTAGCTTAGTGATGAGCTTTGAGGGTACTATGGTGTTGAACGCTGAGCTGTAGTCAATGAATAGCATTCTCAGATCCCTTATCTTGCTTGATCCTTGTACTGATGTATATAAAATGAATAAGAGGGGTCAAAGCAACGACTTGTACAGACAATGGCCATTTATTATAATTTTTCAATCTGCTAATCTGCTATAACTTTTTGTTTATCCCTGTAAACATTTGAATATTAGCTGTGAATAACGTCATAGGTAAGAGAGAGAGAAAGAGGAGGTGGAGAAGGGGCTGGAGAGAGTGAAAGTGAGAAAGAAAACAGTAAGGGATTTTTGTTCAAAGTTTTGATAAATTGTATATTCCATCTATTGTACCTTAGTCCAAACATTAAACCTGGGCCTGTGCTGTATGTCCAAGAGGTGCCAGAGACAAATAATGAATGATACAGGGCAACAAATGTGTGAAGCAGAGAGAGAGAGAGACAATGGAATGAGAGAGAAAACTAGAACGAAAGAGAGATAGAGGGAGAGAGGGAGAGAGAGAGAAAGTGAAAGGGAAAGAGAGGGGGGAGCGACAAATAGAGGAAAGAAAGAGAGAATAGCGAGACGTGTGTTCATTAGTCCTGGAGCTAACTGCTCCTCTCTCATATAGCTCCTTGAGTTTCAGCTCATCTGCATGAGACAGCCAGGGCCTCTGCTGTCCCTGGTCGGCCAGAGCCCTGGTCTTAATGAGAGGGAGAGGGGGATTTGGGTTACACTCCCCCTTACCTTGCCCTGCTCCAGCCTGGGTATCGATTCTGGGTTTACCCATGTGAGTTTCACTCATACACACACTGGCGAGGGCAGGGTACTAATGTCTGGCTGGGTGGGTGTTGATGCTGGGCCGCTACCATGGAGAGATGCAAATGGGAAATAGGATAATATGGCTAGGATAGAGAGAGGAAGAAAAAAAGAGGAGAGGAGTGATGAATTTGAGACGGCTACACACATCGATCGGAGGAGAGACTTTGTCCAACCAGAGCAGTGATGTCGATGGTGTTGTTCCCGCTACCCTCAGATCTGGAGATAAAGATATAACCATGTTTTCAGAGTCCATGTCTCAGGCTGTGCATTCTGATCTAACAGTAAGATACTGGCAATGAGGCTTCACATAACAACCGGTTGAGCTGGGGGAAAATAATCAATAACAATAATTTCTTAAGAGGAATGAAATGAACATTTAAATTGGATTCTTGGAGGAGCAAGGACAGGACATACAGTATCTGGGTAGGATGTCCCTGAAGGAAGTTTTAGAATAGAACAATCCCTTCCCCTGTTGATCAAACCAAGGACGCATTTCTCAAGCTACACAGGGGAGACAGATTGTGGGCATTCTATAAAACCTAGTCAGAGGAGGGAGAGGAGAATACAAGTGGAATTGAGAGTGGGTGGTCTAGTACTGAAGGTAATGAAGTACTGTCCAGGGCACTTTCACGACCTAAGTGCAGTTATGCTGCCTTTCTCTGAGTTTTCTCTGTTCCACTCAACCAGTAGCATTAAGCAATTTAAAATCCTACCCTATATGCTGCTTCAGTGTAATTACTCATTAGTGCCAATCAAAAATCCATATGCTCCATTTTCCTTTTCAGAATCCTGCATTTCAAGCTCCTCGTATCAAGGATAGGGTTGGAAAACTACCAGTAATTTACCAAAGTTATCAGAATTGTCTGTCATTTTGGTAATGAACATACTTTTTGGCAACCTATGGAAATGTTGGTATTTTAAACATGAATAACTTTTTAAAAATCATATAAAAATAAAAATGTTCTAAATCTTGCGTCCATATTGTCCATGAGTTTCTAGTCTATATGTTTCAAGAGAATATAGCGTAATTAATGAAAAAAGCATCTAATCAACAATGACAACAGTTTGGCCTCAAAGGTTTTTACCACGAAGACATATAGACATAAATAAATCAAAGTGTGTTAAAATATAAAGGATATCCAACGCTGAAACCCTCATATTGAACACAAACCGTATTCATTAAGTTGATGGCTTGGATTTAGGATACTATTTTACAGCATATTTATTTATCTTGTTTTATTGTTTTATACCTTTTACATGTTATTCACATGTTGTTTACATGTAATTACCTAAACTCCTTAAAAGTTTCCCAAAATTCTGTACTTTACTGGTATATTTCTAAAGTTACCAGTAACATTCCCTCCCTTTGCAACCCTAATTGAGGAGGAAAAAAGGAACATATGGACAATTTACTGTCAATGTCTTGGCTGGAAGGCCTAAGCTACGCCTCTCAGGTTTCTTTGCCTGACATCTGTGCGATGCTGTTATTGGCCATTTTGTTGGTGGACTGTATGTGAGTGGGTCAATGTACAGCAACTGTAGTGTAGCAATGCAGGCTGGACATGGGCACTGTGTGCATTAACCACTCTCGGTGTAAAAGCCTTTCCTTGTACCTGGTCCAAAATAGCTTTTACTCACTCTCTCTCTTTACTCTGCGCTCACTCTCTAGCTCCCTTCCTCACGCGCTCCGACTATAGGACATTAAAATGAAGTGGATTGGCTGTTGTTTTAATGTTTGACAGGTATAGCCTCTCTTAGCCTACTCTTTCCTCTCTCGATCTTTCTCCCTCTCTTTCTCTGTTTCTCCCTTTCTCTCTCTCTTTCTTTCTCTCTCGCTCTCCCTTTCTCTATCTCTCTGCCCTCCATTTCAACAGCCGGGAATTCATCTGTGCTTCGGTAAAGTTTCAGAGGATGCATGGGATTGCTTTAATAACCCAGGAGAGATCAAGATATAATAATGGATTACAGCTGCATATTAATAGTTAATATACTGTATATTGCCATACCTTTCATTGCTTTTAATTATTGTTGCTTATGGTTATGTCTTGGATCGTGGCTATTCATTTAAGTTTCAAGACAATTAGCTAATGCTTCCCGAAGAATATGCAAAAGCTTTGGTAAAACTCTCATTTACATGAGAGCACTTAATTAGCAGGTGTGAGCCTGTGAGGCTTTCAAGGAGCAAGCATTTCATAATGTAATTGAATCTAATGGAATAGTAATTTGTAGAATAATGGTAAAAAGCTAGAGGGAGAAAGAGTGTGTGAGAGAGACAGAGTGGGGCTGTTCAGGGATGGTCTAACTACACATGGTTTCATGGATAAGGTGATGGTTGGTCTAGACCTGGGGCCAAACCTACAATATGCACCACAGTGACCAAGTCCATTTTGAATGAGTGATGTCCAAACCACTGTGGTTATGTTTGACATGACAGGAGGAAGATGGATTCATGGGAGTGAAGGCAGCCATTAATACATCTCTGACCATCGATCTTCATGATGCATGAACATAGTAATTTAATCTAATAGTATATTATTAAAAAATATGTAGGTTATTATAAAAAATACATGTAGGTTATTAATAACCTTTTCTTACCTAAAAGTGACCACCTATTTCTAATTGATAAGAACATGAGGAATAAACCTCTTCCACTTTTTTATAAATTGAAATTAATATACACTACTGAGATGAATAAAACGAGTTCAAACAGGTCAATGACAGACCCAGGAACAAAAGTGTGTTGTTAGGACGTCCCCAGAACGTTCTGAAATGGTCGCCAAAAGTTGTCAGGATGTTGTGTCATGAACCACTGTATTTCCCTCGTTCCAGGCGTGTCTCGTGGACGTCCCCGGGATGTTTTAGGACGTTCGCAGGACCTTGTATCATGGTCCCCTGCAAGTCTTTCCTTCGTTTACTACAGTATGAAGGGACCAATCAGAGAGCACGGTTATGAAGATTTCATTATGAAGTGACCAAATGGGGACAAGGTCAATCTTTTCTTGTGACCAAGCCAGGACCTGTATTAAAAGTCCCCTTATGGTCCTGAGGTAAACGTCATGTTTTAAAGGCCCAGTGCATTGGGCCTTAAAAACATCATGTTTTATATACACTCAGTGGCCAGTTTATTAGGATTGCCATATAAAGCAGGCAGACAGGCATTGAGGCATTCAGTTACTATTCAATTGAACGATAGAATGGGTAAAACAAGTGACCTAAGAGACTTTGAGTGTGGCATGATCGTCGGTACCAGGCGTGCTGGTTCTAGTATCTCAGAAACGGCCGGGCTCCTGGGCTTTTCAGGCTCAACAAACAAAACACATCCAGTCATCAGCAGTCCTGTGGGCAAAAACAGCTAGTTGATGAGAGAGAATGGCAAGAAACCTTTCAAGTTAAAAGGCAGGTCACAAACATGCAAATAACGGCGCACTACAACAATGCGCACTACAACAGTGGTGTGGAGAACGTCATCCTGGAATGCACAACTCGTCCGCCCTTGTCACGGATGGGCTATAGTCTGGCACAGTGGACTCGTTATAATACCCATAAAACCCAGAGGTAAAACCCGGTAATGGTTGCAATCGTTTTTTCCCCATTAATTTTTACATCTGGAATTTTGGAACTACTTCATATAAGGTCTGTGTTTCATGTAAGCTTACCCTGGTGTGACATTTTGATAGCCATGTAATTCTCTCTCGGACAAGGTGAGTTTTCTCAATATACAGTGGGGCAAAAAATGTCAAGTTCTTTCAAAATCGAACCCAGAAGCAGACAAGGAGAGTAGGAAGAAGGTGAGTATTTATTTACAAGTGAATGTGAATGGGTAGATATATCCAGGTGGCGTAGCGGGCAGCGGTGGTGAGTTGATGGGAGTAAATGGGTGGATCCAATGGGGTAGCGGAATCCTCCGACGACCAGGCGGGAATGGGGTAAATGATCCGGGTGAGTAACTGAAGACAGAACAAACGGAGGTAAGTTTAAGGCAAGCAATACGTAAAAAAACAGCAAAACAAATTCTATCCAACTTGAGGCTGATACTATGGCACAACATTCTGTTCATGGCTAACGATCCGGCAGGGAATGGATGTCAGGTCCGGGCTTATGAAGAGGAGAGATGATGATCAGGACCAGGTGTGCAGATAGCTGATGGGATACAGGTGCGGGTAATCAGAACTCCCAACTGGCTACATTACCCGGAAACCAGACAGGGTGCGTTCCAGGACGCCGGAAAAAACACTCCAGGACAGAACACAGGCAAAAACCAGACTCAGGAAACGGGATTCGTGACAAAAAAGTATTTAGTCAGCCACCAATTGTGCAAGTTCTCCCACTTAAAAAGATGAGAGAGGCCTGTAATTTTCATCATAGGTACACTTCAACTATGACAGACAAAATGAGAAAGGAAATCCAGAAAATCACATTGTAGGATTTTTAATGAATTTATTTGCAAATTATGGTGGAAAATAAGTATTTGGTCACCTACAAACAAGCAAGATTTCTGGCTCTCCCAGACCTGTAACTTCTT
Organism: Oncorhynchus mykiss; assembly: GCF_057628025.1. Classification (NCBI taxonomy): domain Eukaryota; kingdom Metazoa; phylum Chordata; class Actinopteri; order Salmoniformes; family Salmonidae; genus Oncorhynchus; species Oncorhynchus mykiss. The sequence goes on from NC_143024.1 coordinate 36,214,131, forward strand.
CTTTAAGAGGCTCCTCTGTCCTCCACTCGTTACCTGTATTAATGGAACCTGTTTGAACTTGTTATCAGTATAAAAGACACCTGTCCACAACCTCAAACAGTCACACTCCAAACTCCACTATGGCCAAGACGAAAGAGCTGTCAAAGGACACCAGAAACAAAATTGTAGACCTGCACCAGGCTGGGAAGACTGAATCTGCAATAGGTAAGCAGCTTGGTTTGAAGAAATCAACTGTGGGAGCAATTATTAGGAAATGGAAGACATACAAGACCACTGATAATCTCCCTCGATCTGGGGCTCCACGCAAGATCTCAAAATGATCACAAGAAGGGTGAGCAAAAATCCCAGAACCACATGGGGGGACCTAGTGAATGACCTGCAGAGAGCTGGGACCAAAGTAACAAAGCCTACCATCAGTAACACACTACGCCGCCAGGGACTCAAATCCTGCAGTGCCAGACATGTCCCCCTGCTTAAGCCAGTACATGTCCAGGCCCATCTGAAGTTTGCTAGAGAGTATTTGGATGATCCAGAAGAAGATTGGGAGAATGTCATATGGTCAGATGAAACCAAAATATAACTTTTTGGTAAAAACTCAACTCGTCGTGTTTGGAGGACAAAGAATGCTGAGTTGCATCCAAAGAACACCATACCTACTGTGAAGCATGGGGGTGGAAACATCATGCTTTGGGGCTGTTTTTCAGCAAAGGGACCCGGACGACTGATCCGTGTAAAGGAAAGAATTAATGGGGCCATGTATCTTGAGATTTTGAGTGAGAACCTCCTTCCATCAGCAAGGGCATTGAAGATGAAACGTGGCTGGGTCTTTCAGCATGACAATGATCCCAAACACACCACCCGGGCAACGAAGGAGTGGCTTCGTAAGAAGCATTTCAAGGGTCCTGGAGTGGCCTAGCCAGTCTCCAGATCTCAACCCCATAGAAAATCTTTGGAGGGAGTTGAAAGTCCATGTTGCCCAGCAACAGCCCCAAAACATCACTGCTCTAGAGGAGATCTGCATGGAGGAATGAGCCAAAATACCAGCAACAGTGTGTGAAAACCTTGTGAAGACTTACAGAAAACATTTGACCTCTGTCATTGCCAACAAAGGGTATATAACAAAGTATTGAGATAAACTTTTGTTATTGACCAAATACTTATTTTCCACCATAATTTGCAAATAAATTCATTAAAAATCCTACAATGTGATTTTCTGGATTTGTTTTTCTCATTTTGTCGGTCATAGTTGAAGTGTACCTATGATGAAAATTACAGGCCTCTCTCATCTTTTTAAGTGGGAGAACTTGCACAATTGGTGGCTGACTAAATACTTTTTTGCCCCACTGTATTCCCTTCAATTTACTCTCAAAAATTTGAAACAGAGAAGACCTCAGCAAGACTACAGATTCCTGAAGGAAGCTCCAAAGCTCCTGCACGTCATCTCTAGCCGACACTGTCAGCTACCGTTCAACAGCAAAATCAGAGACCTTTTTTACCCAAAGACCTTATGTGCCCAATCCATGAACTGAAGTCCCCTTTTCTCTGTCTTAGCTAGCCACTGACTACACTTTCGCTAGCTAGTTAGCAGAGCAGTAGATCAAATAAATTCTACTTTGCCTAGATTATTGTTTGTACAGTATGTCGACTTCTATGTCTATTTCAGACCTTAGGGCATTTTTCAAGGATGAGCATAAGAGCATTAAAAGGGGAGAAGACCACTATAAGTCTGGCCATGTGGAGAAGTGCAGCTATTGTGAGAGACAACTTACCGGTTTGGTCAGGGCCAGCATGAGGGCTCAAGTTTATCCTGTGTCTGTGAGTTTAGCTATTAAGTTAAGTTTGAGCATCTTAGCAATCCAATGTGTTCTATAAACCTGTCAACATTCTACAACGAAAGAGCCACCTAATCAGTGATAAAATCATTAACCAGGTTACCCCGGATACCAGACTTCGATGAGTGATAGCTCAGTTCTAGAATGTTGTCATTGATGAAAAAAAAGCTATTGATATTCAAAATGGACTTTGTCTAAACATCTAGCCTGTATTATAGTTTCATAACCAGAGGCAAATCTTCAAAGGCACAGTATTTACAGTTGAAGTCGGAAGTTTATGTACACTTAGGTTGAAGTCATTAAAACTAATTTTTCAACCACTCCACAAATGTCTTGTTAACAAACTATAGTTTTGGCAAGTCGGTTAGGACATCTACTTTGTGCATGACACAAGTCCTTTTCCAACAGTTGTTGACATACAGATTATATCACTTAAAATTCACTGTATCACAATTCCAGTAGGTCAGAAGTTTACATATATTAAGTTGACTGTGCCTTTAAACAGATTGGAAAATTCAAGAAAAGGATGTCATGGCTTTAGGAGCTTCTGATAGGCTAATTGACATCATTTGAGTCAATTGGAGGTGTACCTGTGGATGTATTACAAGGCCTACCTTCAAACTCAGTGCCTCTTTGCTTGACATCATGGGAAAATCAAAAGAAATCAGCCAAGACCTCAAAAAAAAATTGTAGGCCTCCACAAGTCTGGTTCATCCTTTGGAGAAATTTCCAAACGCTTGAAGGTACCACGTTCATCTGCACAACCAACAGCACGCAAGTATTAACACCATGGGACCACGCAGCTGTCATTGCCGCTCAGGAAGGAGACATGTTCTGTCTCCTAGAGATGAACGTACTTTGGTCGGAAAAGTGCAAATCAATCCCAGAACAACAGCAAAGGATCTTGTGAAGATGCTGGAGGAAACAAGTACAAAAGTATCTATATCCAAAATAAAATAAAAAAAAGTCCTATATTGACATAACCTGAAAGGCTGCTCAGCAAGGAAGAAGCCACTCCTCCAAAACCGCCATAAAAAAAGCCAGACTACGGTTTGCAACTGCACATGGGGACAAAGATCGTACTTTTTTGAGAAATGTCCTCTGGTCTGATGAATCAAAAATAGAACTGTTTGGCCATAATGACCATCATTATGTTTGCAGGAAAAAGGGAGAGGCTTGCAAGCCGAAGAACACCATCCCAACCGTGATGCACGGGGGTGGCAGCATCATGTTGTGGGGGTGCTTTGCTGCAGGAGGGACTGGTACATTTCACAAAATAGATGGCATCATGAGGTAGGAAAATCATGTGGATATATTGAAGCATCATCTCATTACATCAGTCAGGAAGTTAAAGCTTGGTCGCAAATGGGTCTTCCAAATGGACAATGACACCAAGCATACTTCCAAAGTTGTGTCAAAATGGCTTAAGGACAACAGAGTCAAGGTATTGGAGTGGCCATCACAAAGCCCTGACCTCAAGCCTATAGAAAATCTGTGGGCAGAACTGAAAAAGCGTGTGCGAGCAAGGAGGCCTACAAACCTGACTCAGTTACACCAGCTCTGTCAGGAGGAATGGGCCAAAATTCACCCAACGTATTGTGGGAAGGTTGTGGAAGGCTACCCGAAACGTTTGACCCAAGTTAAACAATTTAAAGGCAATGCTACCAAATACTAATGTGTATGTAAACGTCTGACCCACTGGGAATGTGATGAAAGTAATAAAAGCTGAAATAAATCATTCTCTCTACTATTGTTCTGACATTTCACATTCTTAAAATAAAGCGGTGATCCTAACTGACATAAGACAGGGCATTTTTACTGGGATTAAATGTCAGAAATTGTGAAAAACTGAGTTTAAATGCATTTGGCTAAGGTGTATGTAAACTTCTGACTTCAACTGTATTAATTTGAGGGGTACATGCATTCACACCGTCTTGATTTATAGGATCCCACTATATGATTGATATGTCAAGTGATAAAATCCCAAGTTATCAATTAAAAGTTTATGGAAAAAATGCACAAAATTACAGTTTATTAAAATTTCTAGAGCTGTAATGTCATCAATCAAATCAAACTTTATTTATATGGCACATTTCTTACATCTAGTGCATTTCAAGGTGTTCATAGTCATTGGATGGGGTGTTGTCTGTAAAGTGGGGCTCAGATAACGAAGAGGAGGACATCAAGGAATTCAAAATGGCTACAGGGATGGATATGCAGGAGTCAGGTCTTTAGGTCACAGGGTCTGGGATCCTGGGTGCCTCAGTGGATGGTCTGGTGGGCATCACAGCAGTAGTGGAGGTCAAGTGCATGGTGCAAGGTGCAAGGGACCTTACCATTGAAGAGGCAGTGAAGTCAAGTAGGGAGGGTCTTACATCCTCCGTGAAGACCATCCTTACTTGCAACAGGTCCAAGGTCAACTCCACATCACTGGAAGGGACACCTGCTTCTTTCGTTGCGTGGACCACCAAGCCTCCATCACTATCCCCATCCAGCGTGACGACCTCTGACAGACTCGTAATGATCCTCCTGTCAGTACCTAGTTTTCACGGGAATATTCCACATAGTTCATACACACACACACTAGGCTCCCAGAATAGGTTATATTACATACAGGTTTTGCTCAAAGCAGCCAACTAAAGTAATGTAGTTAACATAAGTTTAATAAATAAGGCTGGTCTGTGTGCATTTTTAAACAGTCATTATCCTAGCCTATGCTGGTTTTCTTTTTACTTGTAAGGAAGGTAATGGGCATTGAACAACTACAGCTGGTGGGTATCTAGCTAATTTTCATAAGAACCTAGCTAACTACAGATCTTTGTCCTAACCAAAATTGATTGTTAGCAGCTAGCAAACAAGGCTTACCTTATCACATGGCTCCAGCGACACCTCTCGCTTACAGAGCTTGGAAAACGGTAAAATGCACATGTGCTTATCGGAGTAGTGGTTACAATCCGGTACATAGCACAGAACCATCCTTGCTTCCGATCGACAGAGAGACCCTAAGGTTAGCTAGTTCGCTACAAAGGCCAGAGAGTAATTAAAAGGTCATTTGAAAATGCTAAACAAGAATACAAATCAAATCAAATTTATTTATATAGCCCTTCGTACATCAGCTGATATCTCAAAGTGCTGTACAGAAACCCAGCCTAAAACCCCAAACAGCACACGAGAAACACTATTAATTATTTACACAAGAAACTAAAAAGGCTATAATATCTACTTACTAGGATACTTGCTACTTGTCGAAGAGTTTGCATTGAGAGATGATGTCAAAGCTTGCGTCAAGATGTGTAGTTCTGTATGCTAGCCACATTGGAGGCTAATTAGCATTTCAATTTGTGGGGTAATTACAGGCAAATATATTGATAAACGTTACCTGGTCCGAAAGAGATTTGCATGGATATCAAAACGTCATGCCAGGGTAAACACGAAACACTGACCTTATATGAAGTAGTTCTAAAATCACCAACAAAAAAATGATTGGAACTACTTCTGGGTTTTACCGCTAGGCTTTATGGGTATTATGACTCATACTGTGGTACTCAATTGCAGCAGATGACCACACAGGGTCCCAATCCTATCAGCTAAAAACATGTTGCATCATGCTGATGGCAGAGTCAGGATTTGGTGTAAGCAGCATAAGTTCATGGCCCCATCATACCTGGTGTCAATGGTACAGGCTGATGGTGGTGGTGTAGTGGTGTGGGGATTGTTTTCCTGGCACACATTAGGTCCCTTGATTCCAATTGAGCAATGTTTCCTTGCCCCAAAGATTTTAGGCTGTTCTGAAGGCCAAGGTAGGTCTGACCTAGTACTAGATGGGTGTAACCTAATAAACGGGGCCAGTGAGCGTATATTTCCACACTATGAGGTTGGAATAATACTGTGAAAATGATGATAATACCCTTTAAGTGTAAGAGCTGTTTGAAAAGACCGCCCTTACATTTCTGCCTGTTTTGGTGGGATGGAGTTTTGGCTTTCCATGGTGACATCACCATGTGGTAAATTAGTTAATATATCAATGAGAAAGAGAATTCCAAACCTCTCTGCCAATAACAGCTAGTTTTCAGTTTCCCCCTTCCCACTCAGACCGCTCCCAGACTGTCCTAGCAAAATTATTGATTGAGAAATTGTCCTTTGCTAAGAAGCAATTTTTGCTTCTTTTTGACCATTTTAATTGAAAACAGTCACAAAAGGTATTTAATTGTTACCCAGAAATGATTTGATATTGAGATTAAAACGGCTGCATTGGAGCTTTAATGTTCCTAGAACGTTTTCAGAACTTCAGTTAGATAACATCACACTGAAACCTCAAAGGGATCCAACGGGAATGTTACCTAACATCCTTAGGACGTCCTCTGTGATGCTTTGAGGTCCTTGATGAGGTTTCAGCATGGTGAATATTGGCGATTTGTCCTTAATTTGATAACCCGTTGTTCTGATTGGCTGTTTTATTCAGTATACCCTGCACTGCCCTTGATTATTGGAGACTTCCTATCCCTAACTCCATCATAGATTTGGAACATTAGCTCAAACAGAAATAAGAAACTATATGTATTCTCTATATTTTCTTATGTTCAGAGAATATGGAATATGATGCATAAGCATTCCTTTGCATAAGCATTCCTCATTTCAATGCAAACAGACATGTACGCTGCCACACAAACTGCCACTTAAAAGAAAATAAACCAAACCACTGTTGAAAAACATTAACTCATTCAATTAAGTTTCGCTTGAAGTCTTCTTCACTTTGGTATCAATCCATGCATTAATAATGGTTGGTACAAAGCATTCTGTATGCTCAATGTCATATTTCACACATCAAACACTATGCTACACATTTATCTACTCCACTAGAACACTTCCGTGGTGAAGAAGCTTCTTGCCTTCCCATCTTACTAGCTGAGCTCAGTAAAAGTATGGAGAGTAGGGAGGAAGTACTGAGCCATCACTATCTCCTGACTACTGCAGCAGAAATGGCAATTCAGCTTATAGCTGGTAATTGTGGTCAGGACACTATGACCTTATTCATGTGTATGGTGACTAAGAGGGATGGGGGTGGGGCATACTATTTGTCCCTGGGGTAAGAATTGGCTCCGTCTCATAGACGCCAAGAGATGGAGGGCCACAAGTAATGCTAATTCTACATGATGTCTCTGCGCGATTGCAGTGAGCTATTTTAGCCTTCCTTGAGTAACATTCTGACGAGAAATATTTGAGCCATGATGTCATCTTTACAAATGATATTCCGACATGAGGTTTACAGCTAATCATGCTAACCCTGTCTTATGACCATGTCACAAGGTAGAAAAGTGACAGGTTCTGGGTCTGGGTTGAGCAGGCAGTGTGAAAGCAGAGGCAAACAACAAAAGGAACGGTTAAACCCATTTATTTTAAGGATTGGTGTTTGCCACGGTTTAAGCACACAGTTTTTTCAATTCAATTCGATTTCTTCGCCTCCATATTTCATTTACATAAACATCCTTTTCTCTTACGTTTAGCTTATCATCATACAACTTACAAACCAAAGAAAAGGGACACAAGCAGCAACACAAGCCAGCAGGCAGGAGTCCATTATCACTTAGTCATACAGCACACAGTACATTTGCCATGTGCTCTAATGAAACATTTCAGCCTTAAGCTCTGTTGCAACATGGATCCACCATGCCTCTGGACTGCATCACTTTCTGTGGGAGTCCGCCTGGAACACAAAAACAAGGGGCTTTTAATATACAATTAAAAATCACATTATACATTAATCGTCCAATAGGAATGCTTGATTAGTAATGTAACAATTACCCCTTCGTAAATGAATGAAATAATTACATGAAATAATAACCCTGTCAAAAAGTGATTGACCGCCTCATAGCCTGTTGTGTTGACTAGGGTTTCCTAGTATTGTATCTTCCCCGATTTGTCCACAATCACCACTAAATCCCTTATTAGCTCTGATCTCACAAACCTACAAGGGAAGTAACCTCATTCATAAACCCATGCAGATAGATGGATTTACCATTTGCAACCATCTTCACTGCATGAGACTGGTTGGTACCCAAGAGTCCTGACTTCTTAGTTGTCTCACACCTGCAACCACTGGTGGGACAGGAGACATCTCACTCAGAGGCAGAAGATCATATCACCATCATCCCATCTCATCTCTTTGTCTGGTGACAGTGGCTCTCCCACACAGTCAACTAATGGCCTGCCTTGCCCCTCCCTCCGAGAGAGAGAAAGAGAGAGAATGAGAGAGAGACAGAGAGAGAGGGAGAAGGGGGTGAGGGTGGGGAGGCTGAGTCTACCAGCATCCCCAGGGTCCCTTGCCTGCCTTGCTCCTGCTGCTAGCTGCTCCTGTGGCTCAGTACCAGAGTCTCCTGGCTGGGATCACAACCCTGCGAGTCAGCCCAGAGAAGATCTGCTGTGTGTGGAACCTCCCAGTCTATTCTCCTGTTTAGTCCTACTCTGTCTCAGTCTGCACTTATAACTCTCGGAGCTGCTCTTCCACCATCTCCATCATCATGGCTGTGGGTTCTGCTCCATGGGCAGCCCCACTGGCCCCGGTACTACTGGCAATCACTCTGGCGGTGCCAGCCCTGGGAGGGTGCCCATCCGCCTGCCGGTGCTCCTTCGCCATGCTACAGTGCCTGGAGCCCAATGGCATTGCCACTATACCCATGTTGGCACTGCAGGAGAGCGAGAACGTCACGGAAATGTGAGTGCAGTTGGTTGCATGGATGGTTGGTTGGTTGGTTGATTGGTTCTGCTGGGTTTGTTGTGTGTGTTTGTCAAGTGCTCATGTTTTGCTTATCTATCTGTTGGCTCCGTCTTGGATGGGATGTCTGGTAGTGTGAATAATGAGTTGGGTTGGCATAATGGTTAATCCATTGCTTTGCTGATCTGATGTTGGTTGCGTGACCGGCTTGAGCTGCTTGAAGCAATGCTGGGCATGGAACAACCAATACATGTCTTAATAGGAGATGGTGAATATAGTCCAGTATAGAGTTTAATCAAGGTGATTGGTTTCCATTCATTTTCAAGGAGAGGGGAGTTACTTGACCCTATGGATGGAGTACATTTTGTAAAGCCACCGGCCTTCAGTGTGTGTTAGTATGGTGATGAGCTGGTTAGATAACGGACTTCATTTGAAATGGTGTTCTTGCTTTGATGATTGCTTCTGCAAATTAGATTGGTAAAAGACACTCTGTGCAGGCACTTCCTGTGAAGTTTCACAGGACTGTTATTACAATTATTAAAGATGAAAAGTCCATGAGATTCAAAGAGTATGTATCAAAGTATTCAGAGATGATCCGTCTCACATCTTATCAGACACCTCTACTCCTAGTCCTCTTTCCATGATTTGCACAACTGGAGTTTCTCAATTTCTGTTTCCAGTGAACAAATTCCACTCCATGAACTCATCAAATTGAACTCCCCCGTTTTGAGTTGGGGTTACAGAGGCTGTTTGATCTTGTGTCTGGTGGTTTCACACGGGCTGTACTGGGGCGCGATGCGCTGTAAGAGAACACTGTCGATAAGAGCAGAGTTGGTGGTAGTGGAGTGATCAGGTCTGTGGGATTGTGCTGATATTGACACTGCTTCACTGATACTCTGCCTTGGTGACTGCAAACAGTCTCTTCCCCATCATGTATCATAGAGGAACTATAGCAGCAAGGTATTCAGATACATACATCCTTGCCTGGTGAGGGTCATCCTCACAAACCCATTGAGAACATGTGGTTGTGCAGGAGGCTTGTGGTTCCCTGAAGGACTATTAACCAACAGATTATACATACTTAAGTAAAACTGCATAGAAGAGACACATATAATATTTTAAAGGGTACACAGTACACTCCACATAAAGAGGCGCTACGGGATCCAGATTCATATGGCATGAATTGGATTTGTTACATGTCACACAAATTGCACCATTCAGATGATATCCCACAAAATGGATGACATAGGACACAATTGGATGATGTAGTACACACAAAAACAGGGACCACTTTTAGCTCATGAGCACCACTTTCAAAACTGGCTGAAACTATACAAAAGTTGGAAAATTGATCTTTAAGCAATTATCTGTTACTTTACAGTACACAGCTCTATCCACTCTTTTCAGAGAATTGGAAAATGGCTGTTATACTTAGGCTATACAGTACTGAAAATGTAACACAGAACTAAATGCTGTTTGCTGCAATCTCATGCTGTTCTGTCTTTGTTCCTCTCTACTGCTCTCAACAATTAACACTCCATCTAGCTCGTTAAGGGAGAGACTGCATCTGCAGCATGTCCAGCTAGTACTGAACTTTCTCCCTCTATGCCTCTACTCCTCTCTCTCTCTCTATATATATATATACAGTGCCTTGCGAAAGTATTTGGCCCCCTTGAACTTTGCGACCTTTTACCACATTTCAGGCTTCAAATATAAAGATGTAAAACTGTATTTTTTTTGTGAAGAATCAACAACAAGTGGGACACAAACATGAAGTGGAATGACATTTATTGGATATTTCAAACTTTTTTAACAAATCTAAAACTGAAAAATTGGGCGTGCAAAATTATTCAGCCCCTTTACTTTCAGTGCAGCAAACTCTCTCCAGAAGTTCAGTGAGGATCTCTGAATGATCCAATGTTGACCTAAATGACTAATGATGATAAATACAATCCACCTGTGTGTAATCAAGTCTCCGTATAAATGCACCTGCACTGTGATAGTCTCAGAGGTCAGTTAAAAGCGCAGAGAGCGTCATGAAGAACAAGGAACACACCAGGCAGGTCCGAGATACTGTTGTGAAGAAGTTTAAAGCCGGATTTGGATATAAAAAGATTTCCCAAGCTTTAAACATCCCAAGGAGCACTGTGCAAGTGATAATATTGAAATGGAAGGAGTATCAGACCACTGCAAATCTACCAAGACCTGGCCGTCCCTCTAAACTTTCAGCTCATACAAGGAGAAGACTGATCAGAGATGCAGCCAAGAGGCCCATGATCACTCTGGATGAACTGCAGAGATCTACAGCTGAGGTGGGAGACTCTGTCCATAGGACAACAATCAGTCGTATATTGCACAAATCTGGCCTTTATGGAAGAGTGGCAAGAAGAAAGCCATTTCTTAAAGATATCCATAAAAAGTGTCGTTTAAAGTTTGCCACAAGCCACCTGGGAGACACACCAAACATGTGAAAGAAGGTGCTCTGGTCAGATGAAACCAAAATGGAACTTTTTGGCAACAATGCACAACGTTATGTTTGGCGTAAAAGCAACACAGGTCGTCACCCTGAACACACCATCCCCACTGTCAAACATGGTGGTGGCAGCATCATGGTTTGGGCCTGCTTTTCTTCAGCAGGGACAGGGAAGATGGTTAAAATTGATGGGAAGATGGATGGAGCCAAATACAGAACCATTCTGGAAGAAAACCTGATGGAGTCTGCAAAAGACCTGAGACTTGGTACGGAGATTTGTCTTGGAATGGTTCAAAAATAAACATATCCAGGTGTTAGAATGGCCAAGTCAAAGTCCAGACCTGAATCCAATCGAGAATCTGTGGAAAGAACTGAAAACTGCTGTTCACAAATGCTCTCCATCCAACCTCACTGAGCTCGAGCTGTTTTGCAAGGAGGAATGGGAAAAAATTTCAGTCTCTCGATGTGCAAAACTGATAGAGACATACCCCAAGCGACTTACAGCTGTAATCGCAGCAAAAGGTGGCGCTACAAAGTATTAACTTAAGGGGGCTGAATAATTTTGCACGCCCAATTTTTCAGTTTTTGATTTGTTAAAAAAGTTTGAAATATCCAATAAATGTCGTTCCACTTCATGATTGTGTCCCACTTATTGTTGATTCTTCACAAAAAAATACAGTTTTATATCTTTATGTCTGAAGCCTGAAATGTGGCAAAAGGTCGCAAAGATCAAGGGGGCCGAATACTTTCGCAAGGCACTGTATATATCAGTACCTGTGGCTTAACTTGTGACTTAGAACTCCAGCAGAGTTCTAAGCAATTCAATCAATAACCAAGAGCTGCTCTTTCGGCATGTGTTTCAGGGGAACAAACAAGAAACCATTAACTGTGGAACAGGGGCCCAAATTCATCATGCACTAAGTTATAAATTACATTTTGCCAATTGTCAGCGGATGCCCGTCTGAGAACGCTAGATGAAATATGACCCACTTGGCTCAATCCAATAAGCATAGGGGCGATTGGTGATTCTCATTCCACCTGTCCTGCAATTACATTACTGCTCCGTGGGTGAAATAAATATCTGTGTTGCGTAGTGACAGACTGAATCAGTAGTGCCTCACTGTTAAAGAAGGAAATATTTGGTGATGGAGATGTTTGGGGCACTGCCCAGCGGGCAAAACTGGCTGCAATGATGTCTGGCTGATGTCTTTAGTGATGTCATGGTCAGGTTGTATACTGACTGTAAAAGGACATTTTTAGTGATCAGAAAGAGAGGTCTTCACCTGGTTGTAATCTGGTTATCGGTTGTCATGTCAACCAGATACCAATGACAATATATGACAAATTTCCCAGGTGTTGAAAAAGGGTTGGGTACTGTTTTTTAAGCTATCATATTTGGCTATACTGTATGTGAAAAAGCTTGGATTTTTTCTTGATAAAATTGTTGAAGTAGAGGAAAATGTTTCCCCCTTGTTCCTTTTATGCTGCTTTACCTTTGGTTATTGATACAGTAATATCATAAATATCATATATAACAGTCCATATAAAATGTACAATTTCTGGCCACATCGTGTACAAATGTAGGATCTTAACCTGTTGCAGGATAACCTTTCTGCAATGCAGGAGGTCTAAAAAGGCTTCCGACGTTTGTAATCACATTTAGACATTTCAGACTTGATTTTCCCTTATGGAAAATGTATCAACCCCCACAAAAATGTCCAATAATTATAATCTGCATAATAATTCACATTTCCTTTTGCTGCAAGAGGATTTTCCTGCTGTAACAAACTGGCTCAAATTATGATCCTACATCTGTACAGTACACTCTTAGAAAAATAGGATTCCAAAGGGATTCTTCGGCTGTCCCATAGGAGAACCCTTTTGGTTTTCATGTAGAACCCTCTGTGTAGTGGTTCTACACGGAACCGCAAAAAGGGTCTTACCTGGAACCAGAAAGGGTTCTTCAAAGGGTTATACTGTATACTATGGGGACAGACAAATAACCCTTTTATGTTCTAGATAGCACATTTTTGTTCTAAGATGGAATATACAAAGAGGTTCAAGATACTGTAGTTCAAGAGTAGGGCAAAGTGACCTTGTGTTAAATGAGTGTTGAGTTGACATACTGTCCCCTCGTGAAATAATAGGTGCGTCTGGAAATGTGGAAAATGACTCATTGAAGAGAATTTACCATCAGCAATGTCAAATGAGTGTCTCGCAAGAAGACAAATGGTTTTTTCCAAGTCTTCTCTACAGTAGATTTAGTTTTCTTTGCATCTGCGTTGGTCTGGTTATGCTATCAGTTGTCAGGCTCTAGCCCACAAAGGCCCATGGTTTGGACAATGCACTCATGAATTTCACTATGAAATATAACACTCAGTGCTGTACTGTGTCAATTCAGTACCTTTTTAGGGCTTTCATCACATTTAATACATGTACAACCTTTTGTATTGGTCGTTACATTAACTGTCCTGCTCTGCCTGGATTGCTGTGGGTAAAAATTATAATAAGCCTATGAAGCTCATACAGTATTTTAGTATTTTACTTTTCAGTAGATTTTTTTTGTTGCTTTACATTTTTTTTAAACTCAAATCAACTCTGAATGTCATTGTATTTCTTTTTTGTTTCTTTACCCAGTTACATCGAAAATCAAGCCGACCTGGAGAACATTACAGAAGTAGACCTTGCCAACTATAGAGAGTTGAAGAATCTGTGAGTAACCCTGCATAATATGTCATATGTACAGAATTTCTCTAATGTTGTATGATAATATATTTGTAGATGTCTATTGGTATTACTGCATGAAATACATACATATGCGAAATGTGCTACAATACACCTAGCAGTTGATTTGATTGACTTGGCTTTAAATGTTTGGTTGGTCCTGTCATTGATGGAGGGGTCTTCTCCACACTCCACCCTCCCTATTCACCCTCTCCAATATACCCTCTACCTTGTTATAGCAATCTGCAGTACTAAACTTTACAACTCAACATTTCATTTCCTTTATGGCTCTTTCAATCAAGGGGGTAAACCTCCTGTGTTGCACATTAGCCATTATTCTGAGCAGAGACCTGCAGTCCTGTACAGTGATTTCATTTAAATCCTTCTTCTGAGTACCTTACCACTAGCGTATTCAAAGAAAGGATATGGTCTGGAGCTAGCTAACACAGCTAATACAGACTGGCTAACTTACACACTATGGATTTACTGTGGCTAACTAGTAGCATAATCAGTGATTCACACTTCCTGTTCTGTCTTTTGTTTGTCTGTCGTGTTTCTACCCCCCCAGCACGGTCACGTTCTGCAGGCTGGCCTACATCTCGGCGAATGCTTTCCAACACAACCTCAAGCTCCAATATGTGTAAGTGTCCTTGGCTTTACAGAGGGATTGTCTTTCCTTGTCATGTCTCGACCCATGTTTGGGTCAGGCTCTTTGTTGCTGTCAATTAAGGGGAAGTCCCCCGAGCCTTGAGTTCTTGAGTTTATTATTCAAAAAAATATATAAACTGCAGAACAATAGATTTAGGCTGGAATACAAATTCAAATTACTGAAATGTAATCATAATTAATTTGATACCATTTTATTCAACAGTAAAACTGTGTAATTTATTTAGGCACAGAATGTATTGGTGTACTATCAGAGGCTCAACAGTAGTGGGTCATGTGGGACAGATTCTGACCTCTGATCTAACAGCGTGTTAAATTTGTTTTACAAGAAATATGCCATTTCAATTGAAAGTTAACAGGATTGGGTTGACACAATGTAGACCAACCTGTTTTTACAAGTGTAGTCACAATCAACGTACAACATATTGGACCACGTTTAGCATATTGAAATGAAATGGATTCCACTTGTTAAAAAGTTTGAATCAACTTTATTAGAAAAAGAAACACTGATGGATGAATCGTAGATTACTTTTCTGATGTTTGTGTTTCTAACACTGTGATCCAAACTTTCTCACAAATGGAATCCTTCAACTACCCTCTAAAGGCACGTTGTACAGCACACTAGAAACTAGCAAACTAGCATCAGTGTTGCACGTATGTAATGTTGGGAAGTAGTGCACTACATATTGTACAACTAGTAATTTAACTACATTTTGCACTTGGTTGTAGATTAACTACAGTTGAAGTCGGAAGTTTACATACACCTTAGCCAAATACATTTCAACTCAGTTTTTCACAATTCCTAACATTTAATCCTGGCAAAAAGTCTCTGTCTTAGGTCAGTTAGGATCACCACTTTATATTAAGAATGTGAAATGTCAGAATAATAGCAGAGAGAATTATTTATTTCAGCTTTTATTTCTTTCATCACATTCCCAGTGGGTCAGACATTTACATACACTCAATTAGTATTTGGTAGCATTGCCTTTAAATTGTTTTACTTGGGTCAAACGTTTCAGGTAGCCTTCCACAAGCTTCCCACAATAAGTTGGGTGAATTTTGGCCCATTCCTCCTGACAGAGCTGGTGTAACTGAGTCAGGTTTGTCGGCCTCCTTGCTCACACACACTTTTTCAGTTCTAGCCACAGATTTTCCATAGGGTTGAGGTCAGGGCTTTGTGATGGCCACTCCAATACCTTGACTCTGTCGTCCTTAAGTCATTTTGCCACAACTTTGGAAGTATGCTTAGTGTCATTGTCCATTTGGAAGACCCATTTGCAACCAAGCTTTAACTTCCTGACTGATGTAATGAGATGAGATGATGCTTCAATATTTCCAATATATCCACCCTTCACAGTTGGGATGGTGTTCTTTGGCTTGCAAGCCTCCCCCTTTTTCCTCCAAACATAACGATGGTCATTATGGCCAAACAGCTCTATTTTTGTTTCATCAGACCAGAGGACATTTCTCCAAAAAGTACGGTCTTTGTCCCTATGTGCAGTTGCAAACCGTAGTCTGGCTTTTTTTATGGCGGTTTTGGAGCAGTCTTCTTTGTTCTGGGATTGATTTTCACTTTTCACACCAATGTACGTTTGTCTCTAGGAGACAGAACGAGTCTCCTTCTTGAGCGGTATGATGGCTGCGTGGCCCCATGGTGTTTATACTTGCGTACTATTGCCTTGAAATACATCCACAGGTTCATCTCCAATTTACTTAAATCAGAAGTTTCTAAAGCTTGACATTTTCCAAGCTGTTTAAAGGTACAGTAAACTCACAGTCAGTGTGTGTAAACTTCTGACCCACTGGAATTGTGATACAGTGAATTATAAGTGAAATAATCTGTCTGTAAACAATTGTTGGAAACATTACTTGTGTCATGCACAAAGTAGATGTCAAAACTGACTTGCCAAAACTATAGTTTGTTAACAAGAAATGTGTGGAGTGGTTGAAAAGCAAGTTTTAATGACTCCAACCTAAGTTTCTCATGATGTAGCGGTTTAGCTAACTACTGGAAATACACACTACTTTTTTTTTTATAAAATAAAATAAATATGGTTGAAGTAGGCAAGAATTTACTTACTTTTTCGTCATCAGACTTGCCTAATATTCACACAAAACATCATTTTTGTTTTCAATAGGAGAAATGACAAATTCTGTTAACAACTGACTCCAGATTGATCTGTTCTTGCAAATTGCAGTCTGTGACATTTCAGATTTAGATATGTTAATTTTCACATAAAGTAGTTTGGATGAAGTGAACTACTTTTTCAAAGTAACTTTAGTTAAACAAACAATGTTTTTCTTGACGGTAGCTTTAGTGTAGCTTAACTTCTTACAGTGTGAGGTAATTGGTAGCTTACCCAATACTGCCCGTATCCATGCCAATCATCCCTCCGTCAGTAGCTGACCCTTGTCTCCACCATCTTGTCCTCATTATCTTACTAAACATGTGTGACATGTCCGATGTTGTTTATCTGAAAGACAGGCGGTTTGGGAGGAGGAGGAGGGGGTGTAGAGGGAAGGGTACTGAATGGGGTTCAGGGATGGTGGGGTGGGGATGGGGTCTGGTGAAATCGGAGAAGACTTCCACCAGTCACCATTTACTCGCTCACTTTGGTGGATTATCGACAACTGCTGCATAATAAATACACTCCACTAAGGGTCCATTATCGCTTAATCAATATTTAGAGGACGGGGGTTGTGGGGTGTAACAGATGTGTCTCTTAGATTGGGAACGCCACCCAAAATGGGTGAGAACATGGGAGGGGCTCTGATACTATACTTGGGGGGCAACTTCTCAAGACATACCAGGATATTTTCTCCTCCACCCCCTTCCTTGTTCCTTAAGATATTTAGGTGTGGTATATGGTCAATATACCACTGCTAAGGGTTGTTCTATATTGGTCAAATATCACAAACGCCTGAGATGTCTTATTGTTATTATAAACTGCTTACCAACGTAACTAGAGCAGTAAAAATACATGTTTTTTCATACCCATGGTATACGGTCTGATATACCACGGCTGTCAGCCAATCAGCATTCACAGCTCGAACCACCCAGTTCATAAATGAAGATACTGTGCGTGAGCACAGCTAGGAGCAGCTGCCATTCCCGGCCATCCTCCCTTCCCTTGTGGCCCGGGAGGAATCGAGCTGGTAATAGATAAGCCCCAATGGCTAACCCATCTGACATGAACTTTTGGGAGCAAGGAAAACAAATAATTGAACCCCTGCTGGCCCCCATTGGCCCTGCCAGAGTGAATATGTATCGGTTGCAGGAGGTGCCTCCCCAGTGTGGTCCGCTGTCATCTTCTGAGAGGTTTTATTTACACCCTCTGCCAGCACAGAAGCGTTTCAGAGCAGTCATGGTGATCTGCAGCACGTTTAAAGAGATACACTAGGGATACATAGGGGATAACATATCTAAGCAGTGATATGCCTCAGAAATACAAATTTTCTTTTGATTTACAATCTGAATGTAGGTCTACCAAAGCTACATCTGCCAATCGCCCACAATATTATTTATTTTTTTGTTGAATTTTTACCCCTTTTTCTCCCCAATTTCATGGTATCCAATTGTTTAGTAGCTACTATCTTGTCTCATCGCTACAACTCCCGTACGGGCTCGGGAGACATGAAGGTTGAAAGTCATGCATCCTCCGATACACAACTCAACGAAGCCGCACAGCGCCATCCAACCCGGAAGCCAGCCGCACCAATGTGTCGGAGGAAACACCGTGCAACCTTGGTTAGCGCGCACTGCGCCCAGCCCGCCACAGGGGTCGCTGGTGCGCGATGAGACAAGGATTTTCCTACCGGCCAAACCCTCCCTAACCCTCCCTAACCCGGGCGTCGCCCCACGGACCTCCCTGTCACGACAGAGCCTGGGCGCGAACCCAGAGTCTTTGGTGGCACAGCTGGCGCTGCAGCACCCTTAACCACCCTTAACCACTGCGCCACCCAGGAGGCCCCAATCGCCCACAATATTTAAGCTTTTTTTATCAAATGAATTAACCTCATACTCCTAATACACAATATTTGATATAGTAAAATTCTGTTCTCCTTTCTCCTCATACAAGTAGAAGCAGCATCATCAGGCTAATATAACTTGAGCACTCTAGTAGTGTTCGATGACCATGCATTATGACCACCGTCTCAGAGAAGTGTTTGGGCTAAGCACCTAATGTACAGAACAGTGAGACAACAGCGAGAGGTGCGCCAATGATGTTTGTGAATGTAGCACTTGATGTAAAAGACTTGCCTGGGTAATTAAGCAGAGTACATCTGGAGGCACCAATGTGTCCACGCAGAGAGTAATTCTAAGCAGGTCCGCATTGTTCTGCACTGAGTGGTCATATCTTGGGATCAGTTCAGTATGATTTATTTCAACAACATTAAAACATACATTTTTACAAAACCATCTCTCCAGATGAATGTTTATTTACTTCATCCCAAAAATGATTATAGATAACGCAAAAAAAAGTATATTACAGACTTGGATTTTTTTGTCCTCATTATGGCAGCATTTGAGAATACAACATGTGTCAGACACACGGTGGAACAGAAAAACTCATTTGAATAGATATAGCAAATACCTGTGTGAACGTAACAAACAGAAAGGCTGTAATGACTGCTGATTGTTTGTGTGTGAATGTGAGGACTCTTAATACGCTGGACACCTAAAGACGAGCATATGGAAACAGTGCAAAAACAAAACGATCCCTTTTATACTGGTAATTGTTTTAAATATTGAGTTGTTTGCCGTGCACAGACCATTCTTATGCAAAACTCAACATGTGTGAAAGGAGGGAGGGGGGGAGGGGGGGGGGGATCATAGGCTCAACAACACATTGTATAATACTGTATTTTATTTTTTTGCCATTTATATGCTGAATGTCCTGTTGAATGGATGTTGATGTTGCCACATTGTATCACACAGAAACCTGGCATCTAACTCCCTGGAGCATATCAGTTGGAAGGTGTTCCATTTTCTTCCCCTGCTCAACCTGTGAGTAAAACACCCCTCAGAACACCACTTCTGTACTCTCTTCAACTAGTCAACCTGTGACTGAAATATCAACTCAAAGATGGTCACTTTGTATGAGCAACATAGACCCCTTTCAATCTGTTTTGGAACTGATTGCAGAGAATTTTCAACACATATTTCACTGATGAATTATTTTCCATGTTGAGTTTTTACTCTCTATTCACTCCCCTCTTTCTTAAATTCTAGAATGTTCTATTTGCAGTGTGCGTCTTTGGTAATAACTACCTTGAATACTTTGTATAGTCCTTTAGAAAGAAGAAGAAGGTTTCACGATTGGGAGAACTTTCAGATTTAACAGACCAATTTTCTCTGTGTTCCCTTTCAGGGTTTTGAGGGACAACCCCCTTGAGTGCTCCTGTGATATCCATTGGCTGCAGCAATGGCAGCTTAACGACCACAGTGACCTTGACAACCAACCGCTACACTGCCTCTCCAATGGCCATGCCCGACGGTTGGACTCCTTAGTGATGGAGAATTGCAGTGAGTTGAATTGCTAGATTTTTACTCAGTTCAGAGATAAAAAAAAAATATGTTTTTACTTTATTATTACTAAGTAATATATGCATGAATAGCATATACACGTATAGTTCAATCACTGTAGAAGTAGTCTGACAAGGCTTTATTAGACTGTATTGCATTAGTGGCATTGCTGATTGGATTACTATTAAACACCATTATCAATATTAAGTACCCCGGTCCAGACCATAGATTTTCCAACCCATTCTTGGTCCATTGTTTTGCAGCTGTACCGGATGTCGCCATTGTCCATGCCAACACCAAGGTCCAGGAGGGGGGCAACCTGACATTTGTGTGTCAGGTGACAGGAGTGCCCGTGCCTGTAGTGAGGTGGCGCACGAATAAACTGCTATCTCGCTATACTGTACAGGTACTGAGTGATGATGTCACCTGGACATACTGATTGGGGAAAACCAGCTAGAATCAGTGTTTTTTTCTGAGATATTGCACAATGCACTTTTTGTTCCCCTTAATATGTCTAACATCTGTTAAAAGACAAACTCGAGTAACATGATCAGGGTCACAAAGGAAGGAAGGAAATATTCAGAACTACAAATAAAATAGTATTATGGTGTATTTAGGTTTCCTTATTGTGTACATTGTCATAACCCTTCAGACTCTCCTTGCATCTCAAATGTCTCCATGATTGTTGTGAACCCCTGTTGTCCTCTGCGTCTTGTTCCATCTGCAGGAGAGGTTCTGGGGCTCCACTTTGGAGCTGGAGCTGCAGCTGTGGAATATGTCTTCAGAAGACAACCTGCACAACTTGACCTGTGAGGCGGAGAACCGGGCCGGGCCTGGGGAAGAGAAAGTGACGTTGGACATTGAATGTAAGTGCCAATGAACTATTAAAGCTGTCAGGGTGTTGAAAGCTGAAAGACTCAGTGAGAGCTGTCATACTGCAATGAAAGCAGGAGAGGTAGAGAAAAATGGTGTCAATTTTCCTCTCGCAGCAATGTGTATAGCCAGAGATTTTTCCCCCAGAATGAAATACTTAGTATTAATAATTGTGGCAAAAAGTAAGCCCATCTTGTCACTTTGCTTTAACATGCCACAGGTCTTTCGTTTTGATGATTATTATCAGCTGTCACTCAATAATACATTAGTACAGTGTCAATTTTAGCATGTAAATCTTGGTAGAGCAATTTTTTTATTTTAAAAAAAATTAAGCATACCAGCAAAGCCACTACACAACAGTAAACAATACATTACTTTCACTATAACGGGGACAAACGATACCAACAAAATGTCTTCTGTCCAAACAGCAGAATTGTCTTTCCAGCGCAATGGAGTGAATCCTTACCCCACTACACCTGGCTATCAGCAGAGCCTTGTCTGGCAGCAAAATAATTAATTCAGCCTCATTTACTGACTTTTTAAAACCATAGCTGTTGTGGCTGACTTGCTTGAAAACTAATGTGGTTTCTACTGACAATTGAGATGTACAAACTATGGCATAAAGGGACGACAAGCGGATAAGAGGCCATCCATAAATTTGATTAAGACATTAACAAGCCAGCTAAGACGGACGTTGTCAACATAACTATTTGTTCAGCACTTTTGAAATGTACAGCGACAGAATTCAGAACATGGGTAGTTCTTAGAGTATTCTCTCTGTACAACAACTCAGAACAGTAGGATACATAAACGGGACATATGCATGTGCATTCTGAAAGTATTCAGACACCTTTACTTTTTCCACATTTTGTTACATTACAGCCTTAGTCTAAAATTGACTTTACTCATCAATCTACACACAATATTTTATTTATTTATTTAACCTATATTTAACTAGACAAGTCAGTTAAAGAACAAATTCATATTTACAATGACGGCCTAGGAACAGTGGGTTAACTGCCTTGTTCAGGGGTAGAACGACAGATTCTTACCTTGTCAGCTCAGGGATTCAATCTAGCAAACTTTCAGATACTGGCCCAAGGCTCTAACCACTAGGCTACCTGCCTCCCCATAATAGCCCATAATGACAGAGCAAAAACGGTTTTACATTTTTGCACATTTATAAAAAGAAAATAACTGAAATATCACATTTACATAAGTATTCGGACCCTTTACTCAGTACATTGTTGAAGCACATTTGGCAGAGATTACAGCCTCAGGTCTTCTTGGGTATGAAGCTACAATCGTGACACCCCTTGTATTTGGGGAGTTTCTCCCATTCTTCTCTGCAGATCTTCTCAAGCTCTGTCAGGTTGGATGGATAGTGTCGCTGCACAGCTTCTTTCAGGTCTCCAGAGATGTTTGATTGGGTTCAAGTCTGGGCTCTGGCTGGGTCACTCAAGGACATTCAGAGACTTGTCCCGAAGTCACTCCAGCATTGTCTTGGCTGTGCCCCAGTCTGAAGTCCTGAGCACTCTGGAACAGGCTTTCTGTACATTGCTCCATTCATCTTTCCCTCGATCCTGACGAGTCTCCCAGTCCCTACTGCTGAAAAACATCCCCACAGCATGATGCTGCCACCACCATGCTTCACCGTAGGGATGGTGCAGGTTTCCTCGGGATGTGATGCTTGGAATTCAAGCCAAAGTGTTCAATCTTGGTAACATCAGACCAGAGAATCTTGTTTCTCATGGTCAGAGTCCTTTTGGTGCCTCTTGGCAAACTCCAAGCGGGCTGTCCTGCATTCTACTGAGGAGGGCTTTCATATGGCCACTCTACCATAAAGGCCTGGTTGGTGGAGTGCTACAGAGATGGTTGTCCTTCTGGAAGGTTCTCCCATCTCCACAGAGGAACTCTGGAGCTATGTCAGAGTGATCATCAGGTTTTTGGTCACCTCCCTGACCAAGGCCCTTCTCCACTGATTGCTCAGTTTGGCAGGGCGGCCAGCTCTAGGAAGAGTCTTGGAGGTTCCAAACTTCTTCCATTTAAGAATGATGGATGCCACTGTGTCCTTGTGGATCTTCAATGCTGTAGAAATGATTTTGGTACTCCTTCCCAGATCTGTGCCTCAACAAAATCCTGTCTTGAACCTCTAAGGACAATTCCTTTGACCTCATGGCTTGGTTTTTGCTGAAATATAAATACATATAAGTCAGAAGTTTACATACACTTAGGTTGGAGTCATTAAAACTTGTTTTTCAGCCACTCCACACATTTCTTGTTAACAAACTATAGTTTTGGCAATTCGGTTAGGATATCTACTTTGTGCATGACACAAGTAATTTTTCCAACAATTGTTGACAGACAGATTATTTCACTTATACTTCACTGTATCACAATTCCAATGGGTCAGAATATTACATACACTAAGTTGACTGTGCCTTTAAACAGCTTGGAAAATTCGAGAAAATTATGTCATGGCTTTAGATGCTTCTGATAGGCTAATTGACATAAATTGAATCAATTGGAGGTGTACCTCTGGATGTATTTCAAGGCCTACCTTCAACCGCTGTGCCTCTTTGCTTGACATCATGGGAAAATCAAAAGAAATCAGCCAAAAAACATTTTAGACCTCCACAAGTCTGGTTCATCCTTGGGAGAAATGTCCAAACGCCTGAAGTTATCACGTTCATCTGTACAAACAATAGTATGCAAGTATAAACACCATAGGACCACGCAGCCGTCATACCGGTCAGGAAGGAGACGCGTTCTGTCTCCTAAAGATGAACGTACTTTGGTGTGAAAAGTGCAAATCAATTCCAGAACAACAACAAAAGACCTTGTGAAGATGATGGAAGAAGCGAGTACAAAAGCATCTATATACACAGTGAAATGAGTCCTATATCGACATAACCTGAAAGGCCGCTCAGCAAGGAAGAAGTCACTGCTCCAAAACAGCCATAAAAATGCCAGACTACAGTTTGCAACTGCAAATGGGGACAAAGATCGTACTTTTTGGAGAAAAGTCCTCTGGTCTGATGATACAAAAATAGAACTGTTTGGCCATAATGACCATCGTTATGTTTGGAGGAAAAAGGGGGAGGCTTGCAAGCCGAAGAACACCATCCCAACCGTGAAGCATGGGGGTGGCAGCATCATGTTGTGGGGGTGCTTTGCTGCAGGAGGGACTGGTGCACTTCACAAAATAGATGGCATCATGAGGTAGGAAAATTATGTGTATATATTGAAGCAACATCTCAAGACATCAGTCAGGAAGTTAAAGCTTGGTCGCAAATGGGTTTTCCAAATGAACAATGACCCCAAGCATACTTCCAAAGTTGTTGCAAAATGGCTTAAGGACATCAAAGTCAAGGTATTGGAGTGGCCATCACAAAGCCCTGACCTCAATCCTATAGAAAGTTTGTGGGCAAAACTGAAAAAGCGTGTGCGCGCAAGGAGGCCTACAAGCCTGACTCAGTTACACCAGCTATGTCGGGAGGAATGGGCCAAAATTCACCCAACTTATTGTGGGAAGCTTGTGGAAGACTACCTGAAACGTTTGCCCTAAGTAAAACAATTTAAAGGCAATGCTACCAAATACTAATTGAGTGTATGTAAACTTCTGACCCACTGGGAATGTGATGAAAGAGATAAAAACTTTTAAAAATCATTCTCTCTAATATTATTCTGACATTTCACACAGGGAATTTTTACTGGGATTAAATGTCAGGAATTGTGAAAAACTGAGTTTGAATGTATTTGGCTAAGTTCTATGTAAACTTCTGACTTCAACTGTACATATATATACAGTACCAGTCAAAAGTTTGGATACACCTACTCATTCCAGAGTTTTTCTTTATTTTTACTATTTTCTACATTGTAGAATAATAGTGAAGACATCTTAAGTATGAAAAAACACATATGGAATCATGTAGTAACCAAGAAATTATTAAACAAATCCAAATATATTTTATATTTGAGATTCTTCAAAGTAGCCACCCTTTGCCTTGATGACAGCTTTGCACACCCTTATCACTTTCTCAACCAGCTTCATGAGGTAGTCACCTGGAATTTGTTTCAATGAACAGGTGTGCCTTGTTAAAAGTTAATTTCTTTCCTTCTTAATGCGTTTGAGCAAATCAGTTGTGTTGTGGCAAGGCAGGGGTGGTATACAGAAGATAGCCCTATTTGCTAAAAGACCAAGTCCGTATTATGGCAAGAACAGCTCAGATAAGCAAAGAGAAACAACAGTCCATCATTACTTTAAGACATGTAGGTCAGTCAATACGGAACATTTCAAAAACGTTTAAAGTTTCTTCAAGGACTGTCGCAAAACCCATCAAGCGCAATGATGAAACTGGCTCTCATAAGGACCGCCACAGGAAAGGAAGACCCAGAGTTACCTCTGCTGCAGATGATAATTTCATTAGAGTTACCAACCCCAGAAATTGCAGCCCAAATAAATGCTTCACAGAGCTCAAGTAACAGACACATCTCAACATCAACTGTTCAGAGGAGACTGTGTGAATCAGGCCTTCATGGTCGAATTGCTGCAAAGCAACCACTACTAAAGGACACCAATAAGAAGAAGATACTTGCATTGGCCAAGTAACATGAGCAATGGACAATAGACTGGTGGAAATCTGTTCCATCCTCCGTGTCTTTGTGAGATGCAGAGCAGGTGAACAGATGATCTCCTCGTGTGTGGTTCCTACCATTAAGCATTGATGAGGAGGTGTAATGGTGTAGGAGTGCTTTGCTGGTGACACTGTCTTTGATTTACTTAGAATGTAAGGCATACTTAACCAGCATGGCTACCACACCATTCTGCAGTGATACACCTTCCCATCTGGTTTGGGCTTAGTGAGACTATTACTTGTTTTTCAACAGGACAATGATCCAACACACCTCAAAGGCTGTGTAAGGGCTATTTGACCAAGAAGAGGGATGGAGTTCTGCATCAGATGACCTGGCCTCCACAATCACCTGACCTCAACCCAATTGAGATGGTTTGGGATGAGTTGGACCGCAGAGTGAAGGAAAAGCAGCCAACAAGTGCTCAGCATATATGGGAATTCCTTCAAGACTGTTGGGAAAGCATTCCAGGTGAAGCTGGTTGAGAGAATGCCAAGAGTGTGCAAAGCTGTCATCCAAGCAAAGGGTGGCTACTTTGAAGAATCTCAGATCTAAAATATATTTTGCACTTTTTTTGGTTATTACATGATTCCATATGTGTTATTTCATAGTTTTGATATCTTCACTATTATTCTACAATGTAGAAAATAGTAGAAATAAAGAAAAACCCTTGAATGAGTAGGTGTGTCCAAACTTTTGACTGGTACTGTATATGTATATATTTCTTTGTTAAACAGGTGGGGCTCAAAACTGGTGACTCTGCCCCACCTTCCCTGAATGATGGATAGCCACTGCATTAGTTATACATCACTGTAACGTTACATTAGTGATGCGTTATATTTATTGTCCCATTTTTCTCATGTATCAACCATACATGGACAAAGACCTCAAACAGATGACAGTACAAAACAGACATCTGATTATAGAAGATACATTATACTGTCAGAGACTGTGGTTTTGCCTTAGCCCAGCTTTTCTACTGAAAAATATCTGAATTGCAGCAAACTGTGGTCCCACAGAAGAGAGTGCGTCAATGCATTAGCAATACATTACAGAAAATATTGGCCAAACAATATCATTTCACCAACTCAGTGACACTCGTTGGAAAATAAAGCCCAAAAAGAGTTGCAGCCAAGTGCATGAGCATCGAGGGACAGTTAATGAATGTAGGGAGGAAAATAGGTTGATAAGCGTGGTAAGATTCGATAAGAGCCCCGGCTAATGGACTTCTCCCTCCTACTCCGGAACACAGTATTGGTCCGGAGTGATTGGCAGCATGTAAGTGCGTTAGCGCGGCTAATCTATCAACATCAGTCCCCCTGGTGGATGGACACTCATTAACCGCTAGCCTTTAATTACCCTTAATTAGCTCCCCGATCAGCAGGGTGTTTACAGCCAGGGCTCTGCTCTGCTGAGTGGCTGGTCTGACCACTTCCTGGGATTCAAGCGATTGGTGCTGCAGAGGCAGCATCCGTTCAGTAATATATATCGAATTAACTTGCTTGGGAAAAGGTTTTTCAAAATGAAAATATAGACTACACCCTAGAAATCGATAGCAAGAATCAATCAAACAAGTCTAATCTACGAAGAAAACGTTGAACAGTTAACTATAATTTAGTCTTTCATTTCAGACAGAGTTCAACAAAACTCATATTGTGCTCTTTTCTAACCCACAATAAAGAAATGGACATTAAATCATACCTGATGGGTTGTGGTAATTGTGCTGAGTGTGCAAATGTTTGCCATCCATGACTGTCTTTAGCATCCCTTTTCAGAGATAATCTAGAGGAAAGAGACAAATGCCTCGGTATCCCCTTAGCACAGCATTTTCTGCAGTAGGGTCATAGGTTAAAAGCAGTGGAATGGTCGGTGTAAATTGTCAGAGAGAGGGGTCTCTCTGCATTAGCATAGTCTTCGATCTAAAGAAGCCATTTCCTGTAGCTTCTTGTCGGCTCCGTGCTTCCAGGTAGCTCTTGTGGTTAGGGGCCCTAACAAAACCTGGATTCATTATTCATACCAGGTCAACAGGTTGACAGTGTAGATGGAGAACATCGATTCATGGAAACGCATAGGAGGAACCTATAGGTCACTTGGATGAGGCTGTACCTTCTATTGACCAACCAATAACTTTGTCTGAAACAGGTTGGATGTGGTAAACTGAAAATTCAGCACAAATAAATAATTTATGTGTAGATAACTAGGGTTATAGCTTTGTGTATAATTATTTCAGCTAAACGTGATCTCATTCTAATATCATGTTCAATAATTTACACACATTTTATTGTAAACATTTTTGAGGTTCTGAATTAAGAAATAGCCTTTGTTTCACCTTGTCTCCTTACCCATTCACACAACCTAACGGACCACATCTCATGTCTTCCATCCAGTTCCAGCCAAAATCATATTCCTGCACAACGCCGAGCAACAGCACCACTGGTGCTTCCCCTTTAAGGTGGACGGGAACCCTGAGCCAACCATCCGCTGGCTTTTCAACGGCTCCGACCTGACCGAGGGCCTCTACACCTACACACAGTTCATTCCTGACTCGGACGACGGCTCTGTGAAGCACGGTTGTCTATTTCTCAACAAGCCCACGCACCTGAACAACGGCCTCTACACCATCATCGTGGGGAACAGACTGGGCGTGGACCAAGCCACGGCCACCGGAAAGTTCATGGACAACCCCTTTGACCCCTTTGATCCTGAGGGCATCATCCCAGGTGATTGTCTGAA
Source organism: Oncorhynchus mykiss (assembly GCF_057628025.1). Lineage (NCBI taxonomy): Eukaryota > Metazoa > Chordata > Actinopteri > Salmoniformes > Salmonidae > Oncorhynchus > Oncorhynchus mykiss. The sequence goes on from NC_143024.1 coordinate 36,242,306, forward strand.
ATGAAAGGTCATAGAATTAGGAATTATAATAATAATAGTAATTTAATAGGATCTCTATGATACTGATCCTCACTATTCACCAACTCGTGTTATATTAGATACAGTCTCATGTGCTTGCATGTACAGTATGTACTGTGTACTTAGTCTAAATTTGTCATCCTCTCCTCTTTTTCTTCATGCCAGTCCTTGAAGAAAGTGATCCACGTAAGCCTCTTGAATGTTATTTTGACAGCGATTATTACCTGGTAGAAACAGATAACTTCCTAAACTGTACCTAACGAGAACAAAAAATAGTTATCACGAGTAGTAGAGTGTAAATTACCCAGGATTTTGCTTTCATATACTCCACTTTTCTTTTAATACACTGTGTGTCAGTGTCTTGCATACTTTATGTGTGGTTATCATGGCGATTTGTGAGCAACGATCCATCATTAATGATTCCCTTTCTGCTCCCTCCAGTTCCCACCAACAAATCTAATGAGGATGTCACTGAGAACCTGGAGAGCAGAGTGTTTGGGGTGAGACGCCATTCAATGGGTCTGAAACATAGTAATAATATAACATACACTATGGAAAGCTAATGTTTTAGCAAATGTTATGTTATGCTAGGCTATGTTGATGCTAATTATGTTTATGTGCAGGTGTCGGTGGCAGTGGGTCTGGCTGTGTTTGCTTGCACCTTCCTCCTCATTATGGTACTGGTCATCAACAAGTGTGGCCAGCAGTCCAAGTTTGGTATTCACCGTAAGTGACACACTCTATTATGCGCTGTGTTTCAAATACCACAGTCGTGTCTGTTATTTTGCACAAAGTATAATCTCCTATGCTCACAGGGGTAATAGTAAGCAACACGTTACCTTGGTTTTCATAGAAGACAGCTATGAAACAACCTGAGATGGGTTTGCTGTTCTCAAAACCCCTCAATTGTTAGAAAGTGAAGGGTTGAGACTGAATTCTGACATGTCCCTGTCTGGAGCATTCAATACGAGACAACCCCAGGAGAAAATGACATTTTGCCAACGGTAAAGACTCTGAAAACGCATATCCATTCCAAACTGAAACAACCAAAAGCCAGCGACAATGCCAACTCATTTTTTTCATTATCACTTTGGAATGGCCAATAGTTCCGCAGCAAGCATTGTATTCCTCTCTGAAAGTGATTCACATGAGGCCAGGCAATATAGGGTTTCCTCCAGGCTGTAACTTTGCACACTGTCAGCCCAACAGCTCGGTTAGAGTGCCTTAATTACAGCAGTGAACGGTGTCAGGAGCCCCTAGCTGCAGCGTTGGCCATTAAAGAAGACTGATGGAGGCCAGCTAGGCATGATAGGTCCTCTCGGACCCCCCCCAGAAAGTGCCTAAGTGGACCTGATTGCCTAAGTGGGCCCCCCTACTGGCCAACTCGTTTCCCCTCCACCATTTTCTATCAAGGGCTCTGGGGGTTCTGTGGTTTTCTCGTTGAGTGGGTTTTGCAATTGTTAATACTGTCTGCAGAAAATACAGTAGTTGCTTACTGTTCTGATGTCCATTTTCCAACATTTTCTTTGTTGCTGAACAATGCATCCATAAATTGCTGAAAAATAAATGGTTGCACCACATTCACGTCTCTCTCTCTCTCTCTCTCTCTCTCTCTCTCTCTCTCTCTCTCTCTCTCTCTCTCTCTCTCTCTCTCTCTCTCTCTCTCTCTCTCTCTCTCTCTCTCTCTCTCTCTCTCTCTCTCTCTCTCTCTCTCTCTCTCTCTCTCTCTCTCTCTCTCTCTCTCTCTCTCTCTCTCTCTCTCTCTCTCTCTCTCTCTCTCTCTCTCTCTCTCTCTCTCTCTCTCTCTAGGTTCATCTGTCTTGGGAACAGAGGATGATCTTGCTGTTTCACTGCGTTTCATGAACTTAGGGGCGAGCCCTCCTTCCTCTGATGACTCTGGGATGTCCAGCTTTGTGGAGAACCCCCAGTACTTCTGTGGCATTTTCAAAGACAAAGACATGTGTGAGTGTAATCGGAATACAACTAGGGAGTGGATGTGTGCTAACTTCATTATGATTGCATTTAACATGCTGTGTCTACCATGTTTTCCCATAGATAAAGTTGTTAATCCTACACTGTTTTACAAGGCCCAATGTTGAAAGCCTTTCTCTGTGTGTACAGGTGTGCAGCACATCAAAAGACAGGACATAGTTCTGAAGTGGGAACTGGGTGAGGGGGCGTTTGGCAAAGTCTACCTGGCAGAGTGTGCCAACCTCAGTCCGGACAGTGACAAAATGCTGGTGGCCATCAAGGTATGCATGAGACGGCCATCCATTTACACACTTTCAGAGGTGCATTACGTTAAGTTTAGACCTCCTAAACATGACGATGCCATATCCTCCCATGACTGTGTTTCTCTGTGGTCAGACTCTGAAGGATGCCAACGAGTCGACCCGGCAGGACTTCCAGAGAGAGGCTGAGCTGCTCACAGTCCTCCAGCACCAGAACATCGTTCGCTTCTATGGAGTGTGTACAGATGGCGAGCCACTGGCGATGGTGTTTGAATACATGAGACATGGAGACCTCAACCGCTTCCTCAGGTATGGAAAAGAAACACAACCACATACTTAAACCCCACAGGGATAACCTCCATGCCTACCTTTCCCTGTTAGCCTTTATTCCTTAGCTTCAGCATGGTAACTATTTAGAAGCTGAGGGTTTTGTTCTGACATCACTGCGTAGTTGTGTCCACTGCTCTTCAGCAAAGCCACTTAATTTATCTTGATGAGCCACACAAATACAACCTTTTCTAAGCCAAGCCACACTTGTAGACACCATCGTCCTCACCGCTCTGCAGTGTTGTGTTCCCAAGACAACAACCCACTTGGGGTGGACCACATGGACCAATAGTGTGTTGCAGTGGTTAAGGACACTTAGTTGTGGGAGTGCCAAATCATTTCTGTGATCTGGGACGACTGAATATGTGATCTTAGATGCATTTTGGATACCACATAATTGATGATGTCCACGTCGACCGCAGAACCTATCGTAGCCTGTCGACACTCTGAAGTTCTAAAGGCAAGTCTGCGCCGACATGGATGCGGGAGAGATGTTCACTGAGCACTCAGATAGAGCATCATGTTGATACTGTAGATGACCGCTCATGCTGCACCTGGGACGTACTCTGAGACACCATTGGAACAGACATAGACAGTGTATGTCTGCCACTGCCAGGTGTCCAGTGGGGCCAGACTGGGAATGGAGACTCGATGCGCACACAGACACAGCCCACACTATCCATATTCATGGATAGATGGAAATTGCATTTCCAAGCAGACAGAATGGATGTGTGTCTCTTGGCCTATGAGGCAGCTGCTCGTCTACCCTACCACCTGCCTGTTAAACTAATAGTGAAAGAATAGATAACTTCCTGCATGTGACACATTTCTATTAGGATTGATGGACACATCGAGGAGCTTATTGGGAGTGAGCTACAAGTCAGAGTGGGTGGGGTGGATGTGATATTGAGAGAAACTGTGGAACGTTTGAAGAATACAGCTAGAATAAGGCTAATCAAATTATTCGAAATGAATGCAAGGCATATAACAAGCCTTATGTTTCCTATTAACCATCTTGTTAAGTTGTTTTGGTATGGCTTGGTCTCTAGCTGACGGCCTCTATTACACTTAAAGGATCTCATATACAGTGGGGAGAACAAGTATTTGATACACTGCCGATTTTGCAGGTTTTCCTACTTACAAAGCATGTAGAGGTCTGTAACTTTTATCATAGGTACACTTCAACTGTGAGAGACGGAATCTAAAACAAAAATCCAAAAAATCACATTGTATGATTTTTAAGTAATTAATTTGCATTTTATTGCATGACATAAGTATTTGATAAATCAGAAAAGCAGAACTTAATATTTGGAACATAAATCTTTGTTTGCAATTACAGAGATCATACGTTTCCTGTAGTTCTTGCTCACACTGCAGCAGGGATTTTGGCCCACTCCTCCATACAGACCTTCTTCAGATCCTTCAGGTTTTGAGGCTGTCGCTGGGCAATACGGACTTTCAGCTCCCTCCAAAGATTTTCTATTGGGTTCAGGTCTGGAGACTGGCTAGGCCACTCCAGGACCTTGAGATGCTTCTTGCGGAGCCACTCCTTAGTTGCCCTGGCTGTGTGTTTCAGGTCGTTGTCATGCTGGAAGACCCAGCCACGACCCATCTTCAATGCTCTTACTGAGGCAAGGAGGTTGTTGGCCAAGATCTCGCGATACATGGCCCCATCCATCCTTCCCTCAATACGGTGCAGTCGTCCTGACCCCTTTGCAGAAAACCATCCCCAAAGAATGATATTTCCTATGATTTTCTACTTAAAAATCATACAATGTGATTTTCTGGATTTTTGTTTTAGATTCCGTCTCTCACAGTTGAAGTGTACCTATGATAAAAATTACAAACCTCTACATGCTTTGTAAGTAGGAAAACCTGCAAAATCGGCAGTGTATCAAATACTTGTTCTCCCCACTGTATGTCCAACATGTTCCATCTGCAGATTGCATGCAGTAATCACCCATCTGGTTACTGTATGTTGATATTGCATCGCTAGGTTGGTGCAAAAGTTAATGCGTCGAAGGACCAATCCAAAGCTTAAATTTATCTGGTAGAACTGGGCCCATATCACAAAGTGTCTCAGAGTAGGAGCGCTGATCCAGGATCAGGTCTCCAGGTCCATATATTCATTATGATCAAAAAGGCTTTATGATCCTATATTAACACTACTCTGAGACTCTGTGAATAAGGGTCCTTATTGACGTCAGCCAAAGTATGTCTCATGCCGTTCACCCAAAAGCCTGTAAAACTCTAAAGGCCGTGACCTCTCCTCCTCCTGTCCACCAGGGCGCACGGTCCAGACGCCCATATCCTGGAGGAGGTGAAGATGCCCCCGCTGGGCCAGCTCACTCTTCCCCAGATGCTGAACATCGCCGCCCAGATCGCCTCAGGCATGGTCTACCTGGCCTCCCTTCACTTTGTGCACCGGGACCTGGCCACACGAAACTGCCTGGTGGGAGATATGGGAGAGGGTCTGATGGTCAAGATAGGAGACTTTGGCATGTCCCGGGACATCTACAGCACAGACTACTACAGGGTAAAGGTGGAAGTAGTGAAATACTTTTTTAGGGTGGGGATTTGTCATGTAACATTTCATTGTCATGTAACATTTCACAAAGTAGTATATCCAACTCTATGTACAAAAAATACATATTGATATTTTCAATGTATAGGCTTATCGCATATGAAGTAGCATGGTACATCTGAGGATCATAATCATTGTCATATTAATTAGAATTCTATAAATGTACAATTGAATGACCATTGACCTCACTCCTGTCAGGTGGGTGGGCGTACGATGCTTCCTATTCGCTGGATGCCCCCGGAAAGCATCATGTACAGGAAGTTCACCACGGAGAGTGATATCTGGAGCTTTGGAGTGGTCCTCTGGGAGATCTTCACCTATGGGAAACAGCCCTGGTACCAGCTCTCCAACAGCGAGGTAAGGAACTGGGCACTGGGTAGGAAGCAACATGGGGTTGGCAGATTATTGCCTAGTGGTTAGAGCATTGGGCCAGGTAGCCTAGCGGTTAGAGTGTTGGGCCAGTAACCAAAAGGTTGCTGGATTAAATCCCTGAGCTGACAAGGTAAAAATATGTTGTTCTGCCACAGGGCAAGGCAGTTAACCCACAATTCCCTGGGTGCTGTGGATGTCGATTATGGCAGCCCCCCGCACCTCTCTGATTCAGAGGGGTTGGGTGAAATGCGGAAGATGCATTCATTTGTACAACTGACTAGGTATTCCCCTTTTCCTGAAAGAGTGCTCGTTTGAATCCCTGAGCTGACAAGGTGAAGAATCTGTTGATATGCCGCTGAGCAACGCTCATTTCTCCAGGTGTTGTTCATAGTGGCAGATCCTGGCTGTGACCCTATTCTCTGATGGTGTCTCAGGGAGAGTGGGATATGCAAAACCACATTTCCAATTCACACGTGAAATAGGACAAATATAAGCACCTATCTTTTTCTCGTGGCATCTTTGTATTGGTGATAAAAACCTTCTAAATTCATAGTAATAATTAAGTAGATATAACTCTGCTGTCTAGTTGTGTTGAGTAATGGAACAGTGTCCAGGAAAAGTGTAAATACTGTACCACATCATCATTCAGCCAGTGGATAGAGGGTGTTTGATCATAGAGGGAGACTAGAGCACTAGGATTTCCCGTCTGCTATACAGTCAATCAATGACTTCATAGTAATCATGGTGGACCCAGTCCAACCCTTTTCGGTTGCATCCCAAGAAGTGGACTCTGTCCTGACCGCAACTGCACCATTATGGACTAGAACTCTCTTCCTTTCAAGTGGAGGGTAGATCACTTTTCCCTTCCACTCAATTCTAATCTCATTGGCTCTCATATTTGCCCAGGGCCAATAACGTTTAACCTTGTTAACTTAATCCTTCCCGGCCAATGATAGACGTGTGTAATTATCATGTCGTCTAATTAGGGTAGGCAGGGATAAATCATCCCAAACACTCCATCCACTGTAGGTCTGAGATAAGGAGAGGGGCGGCCATCTTGGAAAGTCACTATACATTTTTGTTCACATAAGGTTCTGAGAACCTTATGTTTCTTAGAGCTCGGTGAGAGTGTGGTTGTCCTATGGTTATTATGCATACAACCTTCCCACAACTTTCTGGGAATGGTGCAGGATTTGCTTTGCTTTGAAACATTCTGAGCACATTTAAGAAACTTGACAAAAAACAGTATTTTCTTGGTGTTTCATTGCTTTAACAGAACGTTTCCTAAAAGATAGACTGAAATTACAAAAATGAATAGCTTTGTTTAAGTAAAAAAACATGGCATGCAAGCTCCATCCTGGTAGTGCAGTGGACTTATTCCATGGCTGAAGAACAGAAGATCATTGGTTTGAATCTCACTGACGCTGTGCCACAATAAAAAATAAATATGTTTACATGATTAATGCCTAAGCAAATTAATTTCCATGTGTCCTATCTGTGCTTGGAGTTCAAAACAATGATTCTAAGCTAGCAGTCTTATTGGAACTCAGAACGTTATTTAATTACCTTCAAATAACCTATCATTTCCGTTCTCAGAACGTTAATAAAACCTCAGAGGAAACTTTCAGGAAACTATAGTATAATGTTCTCAGAACTTAAAAATGAACATTCCCAGAACAGGAAAAATGATCACTTCAAATCTCAGAACGTTACTGGTCAGGAAATGTATGGCTTCGTTCCCAGAAACAATGGGAACCCAAAAACGCACATTCCCACAACTTCCAAGGAACCAAATGTGCTAGTTGGGTATTATAGCATGATGAGGTTCCGTGCTGACAGGTCTCTTCAGTTCATTGGATTAGGTCAGGGATATTGAACTCTTTAAAAGGGTTAAGTCGCTGGCTCTTTATGTGATGTGGGGCCAAGGGCAGTCCTTGAATGTGAATCGACATAGCGGAATTCAGTACTTGACAGTGATAAATGCATCGAGCCATGCCAAGTGTAAGAATGTGTGAATTTGACCATTTCTGATGAATACTGTTCCATTGTTTTGCAAGATCACCAGTTTATTAGAGGCAACATATTTGGTTCTCACAGAATGTTCTCCAGAATTGTACAGAAGTTGTCAACTCATCTTGACAACTCCACTTATTGTTCTTATCT